>NC_143049.1:20620833-21226666 GCF_057628025.1 Oncorhynchus mykiss
ATACTTAAACATACTTATTTGCTATCTTTTAGGATATCAACAGGTGTCTACATTGATTAAGAATGCTATACATTTCACAAGATCATGATTTATGTTACTCAGGTGTGGGTAAAAGTGATACACTTTTTAAAAGAAGGATCACGAAGGAGTCATCTTCAAGCGAGGATCTATGTTACATGGATGGAAACAAGACCAGGATCAAATTTGTGAGAGAGACAAGAATATGTCTAAGAAACAACTATACTGTTGGCATTTCTCTTCCCACTACAGAGAAAAGAGTTAGTGTGGTTATATTACAAAATCTGTGTGGGTCTGTGTGCTCACAGGAACCATACCGTTAAAAGCACATGTGTGCGTTTACCTGTGTGTGAGATCTAGCGGTGTGTGAGATGTAAGTGAATCTGTCTGTATGGGTAGTGGTGAAGGTGTGCCTGCCGCGGAGCTCATAGCCTGGTCTGGGCCTCAGGGATATAGATCTCGATGCTGTCTGCACTCTCGGTGGCTGAGTTCTGCCGCACCGACGCGGCTCGTTTGGCGGCCATCAAGCGCTTGCGCGCATCCAGCCGCTGCTTCTCTGAGCTCTCCAGGGACCTATCACGGGCCAGGGGAGGGTGACCTTTTGGGGGTTTCTTTGGCACAGGAGGGGGGATCCGTCTCTCCTGAACAGGGATGACAAATAGTCAGTTAGCCCTCGGGGGGAGGGGGGACAGGAGCGTAGACAGCATTAGTACACCTATAGCAGCACACGGCTAGCGCTACAGATAGACAACCACACACGACGCAGCGGCGGGGGGGCGACTGACTGCATGAGGTACGGTGGCCCAGCGAGGTCAGGCCCCGTGGTGCGTGCCAGATGGAATGACTTCTCAAAACCAGCTCACTGTCGACAAGAACAACAGAACAAAAACATGGAGAAGCGGTCAGGAAATCAATAGTATAAAATGCAACAGCCATGATACTGTACAGTAACAACATCTTTACAGTCGCTAATACAACAAATGACAGGCAATGGCAACATTCAACTTTTGGGTGTGAGGTGTTTCACTGTGTAAATGATTGTGTATAAAATTGAATGAATATGATGGTGTATAAAACTATTGATGAGTTGTAATGTGTGATTCACGCCATGTAAAGCACTTAAAGATATGCGGTACATCTCATAAACCCTCACCATCTAGACCAGTGGTCACCAACCGGTCGATCTCCAAGGTATTCCTAGTCGAGCACCAAACATTTCTGTAAAAACCCCAATGATAAAGCCTTGCCTTCCTATTTTTATTTATTTTTTCATGCTGTTGGCGGTAGGTTCACTTGATTCAGCAGCCGTGTTCCCATTTTTTAACCATTTCATGTGTCTGAAGGGAGAACTCCATCTACCCAGCAGGCCCAGAGAGCAAATCAAGTGCACCTATAGGCCTACCACTGGCCAATCAGTTTCATCAAGCCATAGACTGTAAAAAGAAGACTCGATCGCACAGCAAAATCGATACTGTGAGATTTCAAATGGTTTAAAAACATGAGACTCAACGAATACAGCAAAGAGCTGCTGTTTTTATGAGCAAAAGCTCATGTTTAAGTTGATATTCAGCAATGTCAACACTTAAAATGCACGTTCTCCCTACTTCCACTTACGCTACAAACAGCACTGCCGCTGCATTAAAGGAGTAGCCTCTAGCAAAGTGTTCCCATAAGCTTGCATTGTTATTATTAGCGGCTTGTGTCTTTTTTAATATCCAGGAATATCTCACTTTCTCTGGTTATAGGAGTAACATGGATTGGTCCATGAGGCAGAAATAATGCAGCGTCACTTGAGTTTCGCCATCAACTGAAAGACTGCGTCCCCTTTTGTCAGTGGAGGGAGGGACAGCAGAGGGACAGTGATTCGGGTGAGAGGCAGCCTCACTGCTGCTCTCTCCCTCCCCTCAGACTGACCATCAGATGCAGGCCATCAGTCAGCTGTGCCTCACAGGTAATACAACAAAGTATCTATTACCAGTGTGATCATATACCTCCATTTAAAAAATATATAATGTAACAATAGTCTGAGAAGAACAACATTGGCAGGGCAATTCAAGCATTAAAATTATGCAATGATAATGTTTTGGGTGTATAGCCTACTGCACAAATCTCATTGCTACAGACCTGTTTTAAAATGGTTAATGTTGCATAGGCTTACGTTAAAGTCATGTTTAAAAATAATCTGAGCAGTAGATCTCAAATTGTATTTTGACTCATGAAGTGATCTGGACTCAGAAAAGGTTGGTGACCACTGATCTAGACAAAAGTAATTTGTTGCCAAACCAGAGAAAATCATTGATACAGTATGTTATTAACAAATAATAATTGTGAAGTTACAACAGCAATACTAGATCATGCAATGAGTTGAAGCTACTGATTTGTTTCTGCATGATCAGTATATCTTGGCTGGTTGGAATGATGAGCTGAGTCTCCATTGACTTAGACAGCACAGACAGATACTAGCTGGTCCTGGACGCCTGTTTTACCTTTCTCTCCGGGGGGTCCAGGGGCTTCCAGTTGTTGGCCCTCAGCTGGTGCAGCTCATCAAACTTCAGGCTGATGTTCTCGATGGACAGCTGGAGCATGTCCCAGAAACCAGCCAGGTCCTGAGAGATGGGCCGCGGGCGGGCGTTGGGGTTCTGATCCCAGATCAGTAAAAAAGGGAAGAACGAAACAGAGTTTTACCTCAGATTTTATGTGAAGAACAGGGGGAGTCAAAGGAAACTGAAGAACTAGAAGAGTCGCACACCAGGTTCTCCTCACAAAGTTCCCGGAACTGCTGGAACTTCTGTGACATCAGGAGCTGAGCACTTCCTACGGCAAGCCTCATTTTCCCCAAGACTGTAGAGAGGAAGATAATGTAAATACAGATCAGATCACACAGGGAGAAATCATAGGACTGTCTCATTGTAATGGCTGGAATGAGGCCACCTAATTGTACCTATCACATGTACAATTACGCACAACTACGCGGCACTAGCCTCCACTGCTCTCACACAATTGTGATAGGTAGTGGTGTAAATGCTTTTGGACAGGCCAGACTCACTGTCATCCGGCAGGTCGTTCTCCTGTTCGTCCTGCTTCATCTGTCTGCACCAGCCCTTCATGCGGTCCGTCTCGGCCTGCAGCAGCTTGAGGAACCAGCGTCCGTCCCTCTGGCACACAGACTTCTGGACTACCTCCAGGGGATCTTCAGTCACACTGTCGATCCAGGGGTCAGGCGGGGGCAGGATGGACGGGTCGAAGCACACGTCATCGTAGTCGTCTGAGGTACAAGCGTGGTAGTGGTTGCCCGAGCCCTGGATGCTGACGGTGGAGGCAGAGGCTGGCGAGGTGGCGGCTTCGCGGGAGTACTTGCGGGACACAGAGCCTGAGAAGGGCAGGTCTGTTTCTGGGGAGTCCAGGGGGCTGTCTAATATGTCAGGCATGTCCAGGTCTGCCTGTACTGCTGCCGTTACACTGTTGGAGCGGATGAACTGCCGGTATCTGCCAACAGGGTGAGATATACATCAGTGCTCAGTCTGAGGGGACCTGACTAGGAAAAACTTGAACCTAATTTAAGGCTATACATAAGGTGCATAGTTTTTCTGGCCAGGTCACAATGTGGTCAGAAGAACTTAAGGCCCTGCATTTGCTCTGAAACTACCAGTACTGCAATATTCTATTCTCCATCCATTCTGATGGATGGAAGGTTCATTTTACCACATTTTGAGCCAATCCATGGTACCATGAATGAACATCCCACACAGAGTGTTAGTGTGGGAGGTGTACAGAGACACAGAGTAAGGGAAGGGAAGGGGCCCTAGGCTGCAGTCATCACGGAGCAAGCCTACTACTCTAAAACATCCACCAGCCATGACTATTCCTTTAGAGGGAGCGCCCTTCACTGCAGACACAGCAGAGCTGTACAAGAACTGCCTCACGATGCCGATGACTATTGCTGCTATATTTGTCCTATACAACACATAGGGTGGAGCAGAACACACGTAGCACAAGGAAGAAATATACAATAAGGTGTATAATGTGAATAATTTCACTCTGATTCATATTCAAACTCTCACAGTCTTTAGTATGACTAAGCTGCGGTAGTGGGCAGTCAGTGCTCCTCATTAACAGACAGAAGTTGGAGAAACCAGCAGTCAGCTACTTTAAAGTCTACCCAGACTATTTCTCCAACTTCTATCTCCAGTATCAACAATTAGAGAATAATCTTGTGAGTGAGAGTAGGCGTTTGGTTTGCCTCATCAGACTGCAGTCGCAGGTGAGCTGGAGATGACTCAGCTGAAGTCACTGAAGAGGCGAGGCCAACAGACAAACATAACTCACTCACCATTTCCCTTTCAGAGAAACGGGGCAGGAAATGCCATAGTTACAAATGTCTGTTTTGCTAGCGCAGCTGTTCCACCGTATTAACAACCCTAGGCACAAGCTGCTTCTCCCAGCAACCCCTGACTCACTTAGTAACAGCCTTCATTTGTAAATGGATGGCTTTCTCTGGACATTCACACAAAAAAGGTAATGAAGGCAAGAAACAGTGAAGGACTGACATTCTGAACTGACTGATAGAGAAAAAGCGCGCGAGAGAGAGAGACTCACCCCCTCTCATCCTCCACCTGGACCCCAATTGATTGGTACTTGGACTGGTCCTCCATCTCCAGAGCTTCCTCTTCTGGCCCATCCACCTGGACATAAAATTATCCAAAAAACGAATTCACCTATAAACTAGACATCTATTTTTCAGTCACTACAATATACAGAACACCAGGGTGAAGTAATGTAAACATCTGCCACTAGAGGACAGTATAGAGCAAGAGTAAAACCTGTCAACTCAGAAAGGGGATGAGGATCCAGTCTCTAAAAACCTGGCTCGTGTGTCAACTAATTCATTTCTTATTATTCCCATATCAGATCAAACAAAATGTTAAACGACACCAGAAAAGTGGTTGTGAGGTAGTGTCTACCACAGACCTGGATGCCGATGGACAGCTGGCACTTGGCCCGCCTGGCCTGCTCCTTCCTGCTGTCCTCAGTGATATGGGCCAGGGCCGAGGTGGTGGTGGTGATGGTGATGCTGCTGTTTGCAACATGCTGGCTAGCAGGGCCGTGGACCTGGGCGTTGGCCGCCTCAATGGCTGCCGTTAGGGCCTTCATGCTGTCGATGCTCTCTGTGGAGTTAGACAGGCCTGACTGGATGGTCATGTCTCCCTGCGGGTGACTATCCCTGCCCCCCTGGCCATGGCCATCCATGTAGGCATCCTGGGCCGACTCGGTGCTGCTCTGGGCTGTGATGGAGATGAAGGGTTTGGAGGTGCGGGGCGGCACCGGGGGAGGGGTCTTCTTATAGGTTGTGATGCATGATGACACTGTGGGGAACCATGGGAGAGGTAAAGTACTTGCGAGGGGGATATTTAACACACACGTCATAGCTTTCTAACATATCAAAGTAGGAATGTATATTCTACTCTCCCGCTGTGGACAGGTTTTGATGTTCTCATACACACAGTCAAATCTATAGGTGATCAGGGGAGGGCGACAAGTCTCATTGATGAAGAGGGAACATGTTAAAATCTAAAAAGGTAATGGTGATAGTAGTGGTAGAGGTATGCGAGCCGATTTATAGAAACACATGAATAAAACAAGGGTGTTTTATTCCTACTCTTTCCACCTCTTTTTCTCTACCACACTCACCCTCATTTTAAAGTTTGTGATAGCTTGTTTTTGTGATGGCTTACACAATCTAGTCAAGAGTTAACTGCTCATTACAAAATGTGCAATTACAGCAAAATAATGAGGGTTAGTCATTCATGTAAAGGTAGAGGGAAACACCAAAGCACAGCAAATGAACAGCCGTGGAGTTTCTCATAGAGTGCGGAACTGTGAGATGGTAAATCATGCAACACAAATGAGCAGACAGACAATACTATGCATTCGGAAAGTATTCAGACACCTAAATTTTTCCCCATTTTGTTATGTTACAGCCCTATTCTAAAAGGGATTAAATCTACACACAATTCCCCATAATGACAATTCAAAAACAGGTTTGTAGACATTTTTGCAAATATATATTTATTTTTTAAAACTGAAATATTACATTAACATAAATATTTAGACCCTTTACTCAGTACTTTGTTGAAGCACCTTTGGCAGTGATTACAGCCTCAAGTCTTCTTGGGTATGACACTACAAGCTTGGCACACCTGTATTTGGGGAGTTTCTCCCATTCTTCTCTGCAGATCCTCTCAAGTTTTGTCAGGCTGGATGGGGAGCATCGCTGCGCAGCTATTTTCAGGTATCTCCAGAGACGTTCGGTCGGGTTCAAGTCCGGGCTCTGGCTGGGCCACTCAAGGACATTCAGAGACTTGTCCCAAAGCCACTCCTGCATTGTCTTGGCAGTGTGCTTAGGGTCGTTGTCCTGTTGGAAGCTGAACCTTCTCCCCAGTCTGAGGTCCTGAGCGCCCTGGAGCAGGTTTTCATCAAGGATCTCTCTGTACTTTGCTTCGTTCATCTTTCCCTCGATCCTGACTAGTCTCCCAGTCCCTACCACTGAAAAACATACCCATATGTGTGCCTTTCCAAATCATGTCCAATCAATTGAATTTACCACAGGAAATTGAAGAAACATCTCAAGGATGATCAATGGAAACAGGATGCTCCTCAGCTCAATTTCGAGTCTCATAGCAAAGGATCTACATACTTATGTAAATAAGGCATTTCTGTTTTTATATTGATTGAATTTTCCAAAATGTCTAAAAACCTGTTTTCGCTTTGTCATTATGGGGTATTCTGTATATTGCTGAGGATTTTTAGAATAAGGCTGTAACATAACAAAATGTGGAAAAAGTCAAGGGGTCTGAATACTTTCCCAAAGGCACTGTACAGTACAGAGAGTTCTATCCATAGAAACATCAATACAGGTCCAATTGTACAATAAAAATGCTTTTCAATTGAGTTCTTAAATGAATGTTTCACTTGTGAGAAATATTGGGATCGTCTCCAGTACATATTAGATATTTTATTCCATGGCAAGCTAACAAAGTGAGGTGTCTGTGGAGGAATGATCCATGTAGGGCAGCAGGATACTTATGTTACGTCGATAGAGAGAGTCTAGGCCCAGCCCCAGGTTCTGTCTGCTTTGACAAGTACTTCAAAACGCAACTCTGACAGGACTGAATAAATAGCACCATGCCCTCAGACCACACAGAAGCAAAGAACAGTCTCTCTCTCTCTCTTTATCTCTCATACACAGACACACACCAACTCACGATCTCTTTTGACATCGCCACTTCTAAAACTTTGATGATAGAAATCAACTGTCTGGCTTTGTTTTTGATGAGCGATGGCTGGCAGGGAGAGGGAGAAGGAGCACACAGACACCACCAGCTCTGACAAACTGTGGAGCTTATTAGTGTGTAGCAGTGACCCAGCTGCACTCCGTCCCCTCTGCCCCTGGACCCCCCCTGGCCCTGCTGCCTGTACTGTATCTATTACACACACACACCTGAAAAATCTATAGCTAATAACAAAACCATAATTTGTTAAACAAAGCCTATTGTGCTGTAGAGACAATACTCATTGAGGCAGAAAACACATATTATGCTGTTAGGCAGAATACACATATTATGCTGTTAAATCAATAGCCTCCTAGTAGCAGGTCCTTCCAGGGTTGTGTATAACATATACTCCCCTCCATATGCATTTGGACAGTGAAGCTAATTTATTCTTAATTTAGCTCTATACAACACCATTTTGGATTTGAGCTCAAATGTTTCATATGAGGCGGCAGTACATAATGTCACCTTTTACTTGAGGGTATTTTCATACATATCTGTTTTACCATTTAGAAATGAACGCTCTTTATGTACAGTGCCTTGCGAAAGTATTCGGCCCCCTTGAACTTTGCGACCGTTTGCCACATTTCAGGATTCAAACATAAAGATATAAAACTGTATTTTTTGTGAAGAATCAACAACAAGTGGGACACAATCATGAAGTGGAACGACATTTATTGGATATTTCAAACTTTTTTAACAAATCAAAAACTGAAAAATTGGGCGTGCAAAATAATTCAGCCCCTTTACTTTCAGTGCAGCAAACTCTCTCCAGAAGTTCAGTGAGGATCTCTGAATGATCCAATGTTGACCTAAATGACTAATGATGATAAATACAATCCACCTGTGTGTAATCAAGTCTCTGTATAAATGCACCTGCACTGTGATAGTCTCAGAGGTCGGTTAAAAGCGCAGAGAGCATCATGAAGAACAAGGAACACACCAGGCAGGTCCGAGATACTGTTGTGAAGAAGTTTAAAGCCGGATTTGGATACAAAAAGATTTCCCAAGCTTTAAACATCCCAAGGAGCACTGTGCAAGCGATAATATTGAAATGGAAGGAGTATCAGACCACTGCAAATCTACCAAGACCTGGCCGTCCCTCTAAACTTTCAGCTCATACAAGGAGAAGACTGATCAGAGATGCAGCCAAGAGGCCCATGATCACTCTGGATTAACTGCAGACATCTACAGCTGAGGTGGGAGACTCTGTCCATAGGACAACAATCAGTCGTATATTGCACAAATCTGGCCTTTATGGAAGAGTGGCAAGAAGAAAGCCATTTCTTAAAGATATCCATAAAAAGTGTTGTTTAAAGTTTGCCACAAGCCACCTGGGAGACACACCAAACATGTGGAAGAAGGTGCTCTGGTCAGATGAAACCAAAATTGAACTTTTTGGCAACAATGCAAAACGTTATGTTTGGCGTAAAAGCAACACAGCTCATCACCTTGAACACACCATCCCCACTGTCAAACATGGTGGTGGCAGCATCAAGGTTTGGGCCTGCTTTTCTTCAGCAGGGACAGGGAAGATGGTTAAAATTGATGGGAAGATGGATGGAGCCAAATACAGGACCATTCTGGAAGAAAACCTGATGGAGTCTGCAAAAGACCTGAGACGGACGGAGATTTGTCTTCCAACAAGACAATGATCCAAAACATAAAGCAAAATCTACAATGGAATGGTTCAAAAATAAACATATCCAGGTGTTAGAATGGCCAAGTCAAAGTCCAGACCTGAATCCAATCGAGAATCTGTGGAAAGAACTGAAAACTGCTGTTCACAAATGCTTTCCATCCAACCTCACTGAGCTCGAGCTGTTTTGCAAGGAGGAATGGGAAAAAATGTCAGTGTCTCGATGTGCAAAACTGATAGAGACATACCCCAAGCGATTTACAGCTGTAATCGCAGCAAAAGGTGGCGCTACAAAGTATTAACTTAAGGGGGCTGAATAATTTTGCACGCCCAATTTTTCAGTTTTTGATTTGTTAAAAAAGTTTGAAATATCCAATAAATGTCGTTCCACTTCATGATTGTGTCCCACTTGTTGTTGATTCTTCACAAAAAAAATACAGTTTTATATCTTTATGTTTGAAGCCTGAAATGTGGCAAAAGGTCGCAAAGTTCAAAGGGGCCGAATACTTTCGCAAGGCACTGTACTTTCGCAAGGCACTGTATCTAGCTCCCCATTTGAGGAAAACATAAGTATTTAGACAAATTCACTTATAGTGTCAATGCTACATCAAGTTTGCGACTATACAAACTTGTTGGATGCATTTGCAGGTTGTTTTGGTTGTCTTTCAGATTATATTTTTGCCTAACAGCAAGTGAATTGTTAAAAAATGTATTGTGTCATTTTGGAGAAACTTTAATTGTGAGTAACAATAGAAGATGTTTCTGAACACACATACCATGGTTATGGATATGATTATGGATAATCATGGTAGCATCCACAAGAATGTAGAAGTGTTCAGAAAGTTACAAAAGGCACAAAGATCATTGACCCACCCACCCCACAAAAAACAAACCTCCCATTATTGGTAATGGTGAGAGGTTTTGTTTTGTTGTAGCCTCTAACCTTCTCACTCATCATTATTAATTAATTAATTCCTGATTTGTCTTAATCATGGCATTATCTGGATTCATTCAGAAGTGTTCAGGAACATCTTATCTACTCACTGAGAAAGAAAATTACACCAGTCATCACTCAGTTTCTATTGGGTAAAACATGACCCAAAAGTTTTTAGGACTATCCAATCTAATCATCACATTAGGAATGGCGCACGTGTGCAGACGGTTTTGGTTCCGTGTAGCCCTGCTCTGTGTAGCCCTGCACGGAACCCAAATCGGCTGCGCGCGTGCGCCATCATGCATAAATGTATTTTGTCTCCCCACACCAAATGCAATCTTTTATTTATCTTCATTTAACTAGGCAAGTCAGTTAAGAACAAATTCTTATTTTCAATGACGGTTAACTGCCTGTTCAGGGGCAGAGCGACAGATTTGTACCTTGTCAGCTCAGGGGTTTGAACTTGCAACCTTCCAGTTACTAGTCCAACGCTCTAACCACTAGGCTACCCTGCCGCCCCGATCATGACACGCAGGTTAAAATATCAAAACAAACTCTGAACTAACTAAATTTGGGGACAGGTCGAAAAGCATTAAACATTTATGGCAATTTAGCGAGCTAGCTTGCACTTGCTAACTATTTTGTCCTATTTAGCTAGCTTGCTGTTGCTAGCTAATTTGTCCTGGGATATAAACATTGAGTTGTTATTTTACCTGAAATGCACAAGGTCCTCTACTCCACCAATTAATCCACACATACAACGGTCAACTGAATCGTTTCTAGTCAACTCTCCTCCTTCCAGGCTTTTTCTTCGACTTTATATTGCAATGGGCAACTTTCATAAATTACGTGCATTACCTCCACCGACCTATTTCGTCTTTCAGTCACCCATGTGGGTATAACCAATGAGATGGCACGTGGGTACCTGTTTGGGAGTTGCAGGACTTTCAGCGTGATCTGCGTCAGAAATAGAACTGACTTCTATGTTAGCACTTGGCAACGCAGAATAATATTGAATAATATAGATATCTAAATTTATTTTGCAATGCTCGTGCACGCCACGCAAGCGGTGTAGTCAGCCTGTTAGAGGACAGGCTGAATGACACTGACACTACCAAGAAGACTAATCAATCCCGGCCAGATCACTAGTCTCCATTTCACGGACAGGCAGCACAGATCTGTGTGTTCCCTCTCTAAAGGCTCACACATCACACTGAATGTGGATCTAGCGTTCGTCTGCAAATTTTCTCAGCGCACTGTGTGTTAGTGACCACCCAAAATTTTACATGTGATTCTACATGTAGAATCGGTGAGCAGTCGGTTCACAAATTACGTTCAGCGATGTTAAGTACTTTCAACCAGCAAACACCATTGGTGTGTCTGAGCCCTAAGTGTGTGTGTTCCCTCCCTTAAACACAAGAACAGACCGAAATACAGATATGGATGTGTGAAATAGCACACGAGCTATGTGGAATTCTTATTTTTTTGTATTCAGCCATGCAGGTAGTGTAGGTGGAAGTATGTAAATTCGTGTGAGTCATATCGTATGTCTATGTTTATACGTTGCACATCTGGCTTCAGGGAAGAGAACACTCATTAGCTAAGTACAGTGTTATGCGCCATGATCTAATCAGGATCTTCCTACAGTGGAAACAACAACCACAGCAACAACAAACATGGCTGCTTACAAAAAAAGTGTTACTTGAGTTATTGATACCATCCTTACCTTCACTATTCTCTGTCACCAGCACAGTGTGGAAAATAAATTAAGATATTATTAAATTAAGATATAGGTAAGAACCCAAGAGAACGGATGGAGAACTTGAGTGTGTATGACTCAGCGTCTTTTTATTGAGAGAGAGAGATAGTCCATCATAATTGCGTCAGTAAGAGCTAAATATGAAGATGTAGGAGTAGGTCACATATGCTATAAACCACGCTGGAGGTTACTGTGGACCAGGGCATCCATTGTAACACAAAGTACCATGACAACCATTTTACCATGACAACCATTTCCTTTTAATTGCCCACAATGTCGTCACTTTCTTCTCTGTGCGAGCCCTGGTGAAATGTGAAAAGGGATATGTGCCTTGTTGTGCTACAGTGCTGTGCCTCTATGCACTGTATCTTTTTAAAGATCTCCATGGTACTGTACATGTTCTGGTTCACGATGTGAAGCAGAAAAACATTAGAAGACTTGAAAACAGCCCCAATCCTCCACCGCCACTGCAGGAATCTATAAAAGGATCCGCTTTAGCTCCATAAAGCCATTGGACTAACTGCTAAACATGTACTGCAGTGCATAGTAAAGATGATCCCATATTAACCCATGTAACATGCTTACAAACCCTGTCATTCAGGAATCTAATGCCATTCCTTAACCATTTTCAAATAGTAATAAAAATCAACTTCTTCCCATATGCATCTCATCCCGTCTGTTCCAGTCCGCAGTAGGAAGTAGCTGTCAACAGATTCACAGTTTCAGCAGAATATTCAAGTATTCCTTGACAGGGTCAGAGTGGAGGCAGAACCCCTCGTGTGTTTTGGCACACGCAGCGTCAGCGGAAGGAAAGACGGGCTCATTCATGCCCTGCTAGGCTGGAGGTTAACAGTGGTTGACAGACAGGCAGGAGCCAGGGCAGGGCCGGAGGGTGATGAATGAGGCCTTCTAGCCGTAGAACACAGATGGGTCATTCACCAGCGGTGTTACTCAGGCTGCCTTGGGGGAATGATCTCAGTCCATGGTGGACTTCTTTCTGGGAATGAGGCATGGAGACAGGCCCCACATGACTCCGATCTCCAGCTGTAACCAGTGTTGTTTACACTGTACGACAGCGTCTGAGGAAATAATAGTCGAGGGTAAGATGACGGCTATTTGTATTCTACTGCCTTGCTTGGCTTGCTGGAGATGAAGGTCACTATTTTTTAAATAGTTTGTAAGTGTAAATGCATTGCCTCTTGAAGAATGTATTATTAGCTGGCAGTTGTAGAAACACCTGACTACACTAGAACAACTAGTGCTTTGAGAGTGCTTTCTTTCCCAAAACACTGATCCCTACACTGAGTACCACCAGTACCTACACTCTATTCTCTAAGTCCAGGGGACATCCTCTTGTAACAGCTCTGACTGCACAACTCCTGAGCTGTAATAGTGTCCCCTCCTCATTTCGCTCTTTCTCTCCTCATCGCTCTCTCCTCTGCTGTATGTATGAGCCAGCAGGAGTCCTAGGGCTCAGCTTGCACCAGTATTACACAGATGTCATGTACAATCACCCATATCTACTCTCAGCAGCAGCAGCACCTACACCCACTCACCGCTACACACCAAAGGCCTCTTGGCATCCCATCATCTTAGCTGTTTAGGGAAACACGTCAATCACACACATCAGTCTCACAGATTACTAAGGATGGGAGGATGGATGGAAAACACTTTCACAAGTATCATGGGATTAAGAAGCTTATATCTGATCTGCCGCGTACCGTATGGAAAAATATAGCCTCGCTTTCCAGGCTTCCTCAAGTGATTAACAAGACTTGGAAGGATGGCATCACAAGTCTAGTAAAATATGACACAAATAATCAAGAATCACATGGTAATTCATCAGATAAACAGAATCAATTTTATCTGACCTACAAGGCTTCCTTGTAAATTGTATTCACCTAAAATAACCTAGAAACCTGAGTTACAACTTTGAACTATGCCCATCTCCTGCTTTCCATTCCCTTAGGCAGATGGTATGTCTCAGGGAGCCAGACTCAGAGCCATGTACGAGGGGTAGAGGTGCCCTCTGAATGTCAGCACCAACACTCCTCCCCATTAACTCTACCATAAGACTCTCTCTCCTCTCTCTCTCGTACAGCAGTGTATAAATCTCTCACAGCACCATGGCGATGAGCCATCACTGGGATCGCCCCCTTCCTCCACTGCACACCAAGCGTCAATGTCAGGGCCTCACTCTGATGAGCTTGGCTCTCTTATTTCTGCCTCAAAACCTTGTGGACTTTCTTTTTCACAAAACCTTGAAGACCAAAAACATTTTCCTCTCAAAACATTGTGGACCAAACCCATTTTCCTCTCAAAACCTTGTGGACCAAACCCCTTTTCCTCTCAAAACATTGTGGACCAAACCCCTTTTCCTCTCAAAACCGTGTGGACCAAACCCCTTTTCCTCTCAAAACTTTGTGGACCAAACCCCTTTTCCTCTCAAAACCTTGTGGACAATTCCTGTTGAACTGTGTTATTAGGAGAAGAGTCCACAAGGTTTTGTGAAGAAAGGGTTTTGGTTCACACGGTTTTGTCAGGGCTGTACGCTCCGGTTTGATTCCCTATTCTGTCTCTACTCCTCACAAAACAGCTTATGACGTTGTTGCTGCTGTTTTCAATTCACACACAAGCTTATCAAAGGATGTCGACGCCCTGTGTTCATATTAATATAATTATATATTTTTGGACAGAATTATCTACAAAAAATTGAATGGCTTGTCTGCCTTTTTGAAATGGGTGGGGAAATTATAAATGGTGGGAAAGTAGGATATCAGAGATGCAGATAAGTCAAAGCACAGAAAGGGGAAGTGATTATTCATGGGCTTTAGATGTCTTAGCCTGGCTCTTAACTGAGGGTGACCTCTTTCAGGGCCATGCTCCCCTAATGCCTAATTAATCTGCTGCCTCATTAGAAATCTTCTTCAACTGCTTTTATTTGATGTGGACAAGGACGTCATAAAACAGATTATCGAGAATTTATGAAAACGTATGATGCATAGACAATAACATACCTGTACAGTACGGAGTACAAAGAAAACAGCTTCTGTGCCCACATACAATGAAACGTAGTACCACTCTCAAGCCCATTATCTAACATGCAAACTAGATTTCGGCATCATGTTCAAACTTATGAGAGCAGCCTCTGATCCCCCCCCGCAGCTCAAATGTCTAGAGATGTTGTGGAGTGCTGAAGGCAGAGTCGGGACAGGACGCAAATGCCAGCTTGATGTTTTCACTCAGACCCAACGGCCATCGTGAAAGATCAAATAGTCCAGAAACTTCCCTCCACACATTTTCTCATCTAGGGTTGCAAAGCTACCGTTAATTTACCAATGTTAGTGGAATCTTCAGTAATTAACAGGTAATCTATGGTAACTTTGGCAATTTATACTTGAATAACTTAAAAGAAATGTATTCATATATAGTATTCATGTTTTTTTTTTTTTTTTACATCTGTGTCCATATAGACCATATGGTCCAAGAGAAATTTGTCCAATTAATGAAAAAATGATCTAATCAACAATGGCATTATTTTTTATTAACTCTGAAACTCTTTTTTTCTCGACTGCCACCAGTTTGGCACATAAACATTTACAACAAAGACATATTGACATCGTGAAATAAATAATGTGTATAAAATAAATAAAATATATTTCACACGTTTTTCTTTCTCTCTCTTTTCTCCACTCGCTCAAGCAGCTCTCCTGCGGGTCCAGCCCATATGTCTGCCTTGACTACCCCCGGGTGCAGACCAGCAGGATGGAAAGTAGCGAGCGCACATCTTCAGTCAGACATGCAGCACCAGCAAAGAGTTGGAGGTAGTGTTAAAGAAAGCCCTTATTATTTATCTGTATCAGATGACTGTACCTAGCTTATTTTTCATCAACTATGCATATCTGAAGTCTTTGTTGTTGCAGTACTGAAGCACTATACGTTTTAAGAGCTAAACGAGAACATAAGCAGCTGGCTCCTTTATTTTCACAAGACAACTCAACATCAGTTAGAGAGATCTGTCCTTAGCAGTTTTGTTATTATTTCATTCTACCTCTGCATGGTAACAGTACTTTCATGATTATCTATAAACTCAACAATTATTTTCAAACTACATGTTGGTTTAATTTAAAATATGGCAAAATGGTCCTGATGATCATTTCCTGGGACTACAGAGATGTCTCTTAACGTTTCATCCTGGGAGGTCAAACAGAGTCTTGCTGTCAGTGGATTGCCACTAGGAGAACAAGAATTCCCAGAGGAACAGTCAAACTAGGTTGCAGGAAGTACAACTCAAATCAGCACTGACACCTGGGACTCATCTGATGGGGCAGTCTCTAAGTTTGATAAAGTCCTTTGAAGCATTTCAGTGAAATTATAAAAACAATGACTTTTTTTAAATAAATAACTTGATACGTGAATTTTAGAGGGTCCTTATCATATACACACACTTTATCTCCGAAAATATTGTATTAATTACAGAAATTACAGAAAATGTGTTTTTTTCTTGTAAGTTTTTCTTGTAAGGATTTTCTTCAAGCTCCATTAACCACATTTGAGAAATTAGTGCCATTTCCAAGCCTATTACACACACCAGCTCGGATTTAAAATGTTCTGTATATAACAGTGATTTAATATACCAGGGAGAGACGATCATGTTCCTCATGCTGGACTGGACCAGGCAAGCAGCCATGTTTTGACCATAGCACCGATAAAAATCATCTCCTCTCAAAGAGATACAGTGGTGATAGGCCTCAGGCTCAGCTCTACTTCTCCTGCTTAGAGCATCCTCAGGCTTAGTGCTGCTATGATTGTGTGTTGTGTGAGGGTGGTGTATGTTCTGGGAGTCAGGTGAACATACTGTGATCCTGTGGAGAGAGTCTTTCTTGACATTGACCTTTGCTGGTATGTGCTGCCCTGACAGTGTTGGTACAGTAGATCAATGTGCGCTGTGAAAGTGATAAACACAGACCTGTGGTGCTCTTGAGCGTCTCCATAGTGGTGGTGGTGTGAATTATAGGCGTTCCAGGGGAGACATTGACCTTTATTGGTCTATGCAACGCTGGCAGTAGTGTTTGTTTTTGCTCTTGAGGGTCTAATCGTGGTGGTGGATAGAGAAGACACTTCCTTTTGCTACAGTGGTATGACAGAGCAGTGCATGTTTTGACTCGCCAGACAAACAGCGCAACAGATCAAATAAAATTGTATTGGTCACAAACATATTTAGCAGATGTTATTGAGGTTGTAGCGAAATGCTTGTTTTCCAAAAGTGCAGTAGTATCTAACAAATCCCAACTATACACACAAATCTAAAGTAAAATAAGGGAATTAAGAAATATATAAATATTAGGACAAGCAATGTCGGAGTGGCATTGACATTCAGTATATACATACTGCTTTACTCATTTCATATGTAAACATTATTAAAGTGACTGGTGTTCCATTATTAAAGTGGCCAGTGATTCCATGTCTACAGGGCAGCAGCCTCTAAGGTGCAGGGTTGAGTAACCGGGTGGTATCCGGCTAGCTAACAGTCTGATGGCCTTGAGATAGAAGCTGTTTTTCAGTCTCTCGGTCCAAGCTTTGATGCACCTGTACTGACCTCGCCTTCTGGATGGTAGCAGGGTCAACAGGCCGTGGCTCGGGTGGTTGATGTCCTTGATGATATTTTTGTCCTGTGACATCAGGTGCCCCCGGTGATGCCTTGGGCAGACTGCACCACCCTCTGGAGAGCCCTGCGATTGCGGCAGTGCAGTTGCCATATCAGGCGGTGATACCATCTATAAAAGTTTGTGAGGGTCTTAGGGGCCATGCCATATTTCTTCAGCCTCCTGAGCTTGAAGAGACGCTGTTGCACGGTCTTCACTACACTGTCTGTGTGGGTGGACCATTTCAGATCGTCGGTGATGTGTTCGCCGAGGAACTTGAAGCTTTTCACCTTCTCTCTGTGGTCACGTCAGGAGAGTGCTCTCTCTGCTGTTTCCTGGAGTCCACAAGCATTTATTATTATTACCCCCTTTTCTCCCCAATTTCGTGGTATCCAATTGTTAGTAGTTACTATCTTGTCTCATCGCTACAACTCCCGTACGGGCTCGGGAGAGACGAAGGTTGAAAGCCATGCGTCCTCCGAAACACAACCCAACCAAGCCGCACTGCTTCTTAACACAGCGTGCATCGAACCCAGAAACCAGCCGCACCAATGTGTCGGAGGAAACACTGTGCACCTGGCAACCTTGTTAGCGTGCACTGCGCCCAGCCCGCCACAGGAATCGCTAGTGCGCGATGAGACAAGGATATCCCTACCGGCCAAACCCTCCCTACCCTGGACGACGCTAGGCCAATTGTGCGTCGCCCCATGGACCTCCCGGTCGATGCCGGCTGTGACAGAGCCTGGGCTCGAACCCAGAGTCTTTGGTGACACAGCTAGCACTGCGCCACCCAGGAGGCCTCTAGTCCACAAGCATTTTGATGACGTTGAGGGAGAAGTTATTTTCCTGTCACCACTCCGCCAGGGCCCTCACCTCCTCCCTGGAGGCTGTTTCGTCATTGTTGGTAATCAGGCATCCAACTGTTGTGTCATCTGCAAACTTGATGATTACATTAGAGGAATGTGTGGCCATGCATTCATGGGTGAACAGGGAATACAGGAGGGGGCTGAGCACGCACCCTTGTGTGGCCACTGTGTTGAGGATCAGCGAAGTGGAGGTGTTTCCTATCTTCACCACCTGGGGGCAGCCCGTCAGGAAGTCCAGGACCCAGTTGCACAGGGCGGGGTTCAGACCCAGGGCCCCGAGCTTAATGATGAGCTTGGAGGGCACTATACTGTTGAATACTGAGCTATAGTCAATGAACAGCATTCTTACATAGGTATTCCTCTTGTCCAGATGGGATTTGGCAGTGTGCAGTGCGATGGCATCGTAGGTTGATCTATTTGGGCGCTATGCAAATTGAAGTGGGTCTAGGGTGTCAGGTAAGGTAGAGGCGATATGATCCTTAACTAGCCTCTCAAAGCACTTCATGATGACAGAAGTGAGGGCTACGGGGTGATACTCATTTAGTTCAGTTACCTTTGCTTTCTTGGGTACAGGAACAATGGTGTAAATATTGAAGTGGGGACAGTAGACTGGGAGAGAGAGATATTGAATATGTCCGTAAACACTCCAGCCAGCTGGTCTGTGCATGCTCTGAGGACGTGGCTAGAGATTCCATCCTGGCTGGCAGCCTTGCTAGGGTTAACATGTTTAAATGTCTTACTCACGTTTGCCAAGGATAACGAGAGACCACAGTCCTTGAGAGCGAGCCACGTCAGCCACTTTGTTATCCTCAAAGCGGGAGAAGAACGTGTTTAGCTTGTGCGGGAGCAAGACGTCGGTGTCCTCAATGTGGCTGGTTTTCCTTTGTAATCTGTGATTATCTATAGACCCTGCCACATACGTCTCGTGTCTGAGCTGTTGAATTGCGACTCCACTTAATCTCTGTACTCCCGTTTTGTCTGTTTGATTGCCTTATGGAGGGAATAACTACACTGTTTGTATTCAACCAAATTCCCAGTCACCTTGCCATGGTTAAATGCGGTGGTTCACGTTTTCAGTTTTGCACAAATGCTGCCATCTATCCACGGTTTCTGATTTGGGTAGGTTTTAATAGTCACAGAGGGAACAGCATCCGCTATACACTTCCTGATGAACGTGTTCGTGTTCACGTCGATGTTGTTCAACCTGGAACATATCCCAGTCCACGTGATCAAAACAATCTTGAAGAATGGATTCCGCTTGGTCAGACCAGCATTGAAGAGACCGTAGCACGTTTACATCCTGTTTGAGTTTCTGCCTATAGGAAAGGATGAGCAAAACGGAGTCATGATCTGATTTTCCGAAGGGAGGCCGGGGGAGGGCCTTGTAGGCTTCCCGGAAGTTGGAATA
This sequence comes from Oncorhynchus mykiss, assembly GCF_057628025.1. Lineage (NCBI taxonomy): Eukaryota > Metazoa > Chordata > Actinopteri > Salmoniformes > Salmonidae > Oncorhynchus > Oncorhynchus mykiss. The sequence continues at coordinate 20,640,431 of NC_143049.1, forward strand.
GCAGTGGTCAAGTGTTTTAGCAGCGCAAGTACTACAGTCAATGTCTTGATAGAACTTTGATAGCGTTTTCCTCAAATTTGCTTTGTTAAAATCCCCAGTTACAATAAATGCGGCCTCAGGGCATGTGGTTTCCAGTTTGCACAAAGTCCAGTGTAGGTCTTTGAGGGCTGCCGTGGTATGACCGAAGATAATTATCTTGGCAGGTAATACGGTCGGCATTTGATTGTGAGGTATTCTAGTTTGGATGAACAGAAGGACTTGAGTTTCTGTACGTTATCACAATCACACCATGAGTAGTTAATCATGAAACATACACCCCCGCCTTTCTTCTTCCCCCGGAGAGTTCTTTATTCCTGTCTGTGCAATGTGCTGAGAACCCAGCTGGCTGTAAGGAGGGGGTCAGTATATTCAGACAGCCATGATTCCGTGAAACAGAGTATGTTACAGTCCCTGATGTCGCTCTAGAAGGACATCCTCAGAGACTGAACATTAGCGAGTAATATACTCGGCAGCGATGGATGGTGTGCACGCCTCCTGAGTCAGACTAGAAGTCCACTCCGTATACCTCTTCTCTGCCGGTGGAGTTTTGGAGCAGCCTCTGGGATAAGTTCAACTGCCCTGGGGGGTACGAACAAAGGATCCAATTGGGAAAGGCGTATTCCTGGTCGTAATCTTGGTTACCGCCGCTCTGATATCCAAAAGTTATTTCCGGCTGTATGTAATAACAAAAAACTTTCTGGGCTAATAATGTAAGAAATAAACTAAAAAAAACGAAATACTGCAAAGTTGCTTATGAGCTAAAAGCCGAGCTGCCATGTCTGTCAGCGCCATCTTGCCAGACTGACCTGTGACTAATCCGTGTGTATTGTAAGAGTGATTAACCAACTGACCTGTGCTGCTCTGGATGGTCCTGACAGTGGTGGTGGTGGTCCTGGGGGGTGAGGCGGGCAGCAGAGACATCCCCTCATCCTCGGAGCAGCCCTGGTCCATGGCCCTCACATAGCTGTGGCTACGCATGCGGAAGCAGCTCGGCATGGGCAGGTCCAACGCATCCATGGCCTGCGACTCCATCTCGCTGAACATCTGCTCACACACCTGCTCTATCTGCCCGTTCACCTCCACCTCACTCACCTGCAAGGGGACAGGGATTGGGGGACGATGGGGGAGAGAGAGGGGGTGCAGCACAACCAGATATCAAAATATCAGTATACTAATCCTAACCTGGGAAATGCACCATAGAATAGCCACTTACCTAGAGTTTAATAGCCGTTAACATTTAACGCTGAGGGGCAGAGTAAACATATCTGGAATAATTAGGAGAAGTAAAGGGAGAGAACTACAACAGAAGAAGAGGAACCACAAAATAGCAGTAACAAGAGGAGGAAGAGTCAGAGGGAATGGGAGAGTGAAGGTCAATGTTAATTGGAGAACAAGCAAGTGCAGTGCCTAGAGAATGTTTGGGATGAGGAGGTGGCTTCATTCAGGATCTAAACCAGAGTTAGGCATTCCCTTCTCAATTTGTCTTTCCTCAAATCCTGGCATACTCTCTCCTCGACTGCATTTCAAAAAACATTGGAGGAAAAGGGGGAGTAAGAGGGGAGTAACCTTGGATCTTCAAGAAAAGACTAATTGAGAAAAAGCCCTAGTCTATGAGGGTGAGGGGGTCTTGCAGTGGATCAGCGCAGAAACAGAGGATCATGGGAGATGCAGGGGATGGGCCTGACAGTAGGTAAGATGAGTACCAGAGCATCTAAGATGGTTCAATAACATACTGTAGGTTTAGGTGGGATAAGGAGGGTTTGGATACAGTCTAAAGCATACCACTCCTACACAAAAAGATGAGCTTGAGGCGCTTTTGGCAAGACTAATGCTGAGATGTTTTGTAATTCCATCTGATTTTCACTGATAACTGAGGGAGGGTATTAGAGAAGAAACAGTTGGTGAATACTGATCCTTTATCCAAATATTTATTGCATTTTAGTTTGGGAGATGATTGTTCAGTGAGTTATATTTGTAATTTCAGACATGAAAAGCAAAGGGCATAAGGTGACTGATTTTGGGTGACTTGTTTACTCCGAAATGGAATGTCCTTGGAATAGTTGAACACCAATAAGAATATGGTGCAATACTTTGATTATTATCTTTGAATCAATCTTCAAATGATTATTTAGCTGAGAGTTAACATGAAGTAATGTGCATGACATACAGTACATTATGGAAGTCATATGATAATGGTTTATTTTTTATTATAATTTATTCGGTTATGCTATCTTTGAAATACTATGAAACAATTCACAACCCGGCTTTAGAAGGCAGTGGGCTAGGATTTTTATACTGGTTGTAAAGGCAGACAACTGGAGCATTTTTCCTGTATCAAAACTCTTGAGAGTTTAAAATGATAAATGGAACGGTAGTTTCATTTTGCTTCTCCTCTTAGGTTGCCTCTTGATGGTTGAGGGCTGAACATTGACATTGGTTTGAAATAGAAATTCATCTCATCGCTGGAGAGATGAATTTGTGGCTGAGTTAATGGCTGACTGGACGTGACTTTCCTCCCTTGCACAGACGTAGCACCAGAGATGGTGACGTAATGCCGGGAGCACCAACCTGGCTGATGGTGCTCATTGCCCTCATGTAACTCTCGTTTCGCGAGCGGTATTGGGGTGAGGAGAGCAGCGCTTTGGGGTCCAGGAGCCCTTTGGGGTCCAGGGTGTCCAGGCTCCTATTGATGGAAACTTCACTCACCGCCCGCAGGTAGCTGTGGCTCCTGATCTGCAGCTTCGGAGAGTGTTCGTTGGAGATCCTGCCAATGAAGACAAGTCAACAGAGTTCAAACAGGTGTTAATAATATTGGCCTCCTGTCGTTAGCCTGATCCCAGATATGTTTGTGCATCTTCCCAACTCTTTGTCACTCATTGTGAGTTTGTGTGACATTGAGATTGTAAGATCACACAATCAGGCTACTCTGATGTCATGGGCTCTTATAAATGTGGACGTCATTGATGCATGTTAGTTATAGTCTGATTCACTGTGATCAGCAGTCAAAGGTATGGTGCAGTAGTTATGTCTGATGGACAGATCAAAGAGAAACATTTCTGGAGCACTGGCAAGTTGTACCGGTGTCATAATTATAGTTTCATGAATCACAGCAACAGACTGGAACATTGTATGAAACAAATATTTTTCCACACTAAGAATGTTTCTTTAACATGCTGGGCTCTATTTTAACACAATTGGTAAAGCTAAGTGCAGGCGGTAGCGCTATAGATTCAGCGGTGTGTCAGAAATATTTTTGCTATTTTCACGATTACAATTAACAGCGCGAAAGGGGCTGGGTTTTGATGAATAAGCAAGTTGTGGGTGTGGCTGAGGCTTGGCCTCTCACCGGTCAATCACAACATGCTCCATGGCGAAATACTGTATGTGGTAGCTTTAAGTTGTGTATTTACGTAATTTCATGCATTGCCCTGGAATCAACTCCAATTCGAATGTTAGTCCGTTATAGTTTGATCAATGGCTTACAGAATGAAAATAACAATATGTAGACCTGTCTTTGCTAAATACGTTAACTTGAACCCATTTGCATTGTTCTAAGTAATTTGATGGCTTCAATAGCATTCACACTGACATAGGGGCTAGGCATACTGTAAATTGGATTATGTCTGAGCAAAAACATGACAAACATTGTCAATAAGCAAGATGAAATTAATTATTGATAAGGCCTAAAAAGAGAACAACAATAAAAAGTTTAAAAACAAAACAACTCGTTTTAAATAGGCTATGTCACACTTACAGGCACCATAATGTATCCCTGTGGACATAAAATATTAAAACAGCGAAGACTATGGAGGGTTTTACACACATCCAAACTGCTCTCAGTAGCTGGACAAAGATCCAATATAAAGAGAAAGGGGGAATGTCCACTGACCGTTATACTGCTCCCAAATAGGCCTATTTTATGAACATAATCGGAAAAACATCTTACAGATCTGATCGCATTCACACATCTCCAGAAGTTCCATAAAACCAGGAAGATTAATCATTCTAATAAGTTTGGTTGTAATACAATGTAACGAAGAACAAGCTGTTTAAAAATACAACAATAAATACATGTAATGGTATCATAAAATGGCCAGGATATAAAAAAAAGACAGGCATTGCTGTTGAACCAGCCTTCGTTATAGTAGGCCTAAGGGAGTACTTGGGTTTTGAACAGATGGAACGTAAAACAAGCCATTTTTACAGGTTATAGATAACTTCTAAATACAAGGTTCATCAGTATTCACCCAGGTACTCATCTGTCGTTTCATGTTGGGCATGGACACGTAGCCTACATCATGGAAGGGGTTTTACGCACGTCCAAAACGGGACCTGCATGGATAAAATAATGTGGGCCTGCCTACAATGCATATATAAAAAGTGAATGTCAGCTCACTGTTTTACTCCTCTCAAACTTCATATTTTAATAAAGCTTTGGTGATTAAGATTTATTTCCAAGCGGTCTCAGGAGCCAAACCCTTTAACGACAGTCTTGACTACTTTGAGATTGCATTGGGCAGACAAAAAAAAGCCTTCATTGAGAGGGTGGGAGGGTATGCACCAAAAGCACTTTAGGCTACTCTTGTTTCATGTGCATATGGGCAGTGTGCGTCACGGCTGAATAGGCTGCGTTTCCGCTGTCAAAATTCATGCCATAACCAGCTTTTGGTTGGTTTTAAATATCCATATCAGCGCTGCCAGAAATTAGCACTTTGGATCATGTTTTTAAGGACACGCCTAAAATATTTCTACCCGGCCCATCTGAGCGCAAGCGAGCTAAAATAAGACAGGTTAATTGCTGAACCTGGCGTTAGAGCTGGAAAACGTCAGAGCGCCAGTTTTTACATGACGAAATTGCAAACTAACGTCCGTTTGACACTAGCGCCGCCTTAACACCAGCCGAAAATAGAGCCCGCTGTGTCGCCCGATGTTTTCACCATCAAACAAAATCAAACCAGGTGAAATTAGATCGCAACAATGTGTCTGATCCCCTCTCATCAAGACGGGCATGCTCAGTGCACGTCACGTTCACATCAGATTTGCTTAAACCTCAATCTGAGAAGTTAAATACGTCCAACGAATCTCTTGATTGATTGACTTGATGTTTGTCCACTCTGCTCCTTGCATGTATTATAATATGCATGGTTTTAAAATAGACCCTGGTTACAGCTGCAAAGCCCTACCTCCATTATGCACTCTCCCATAAAGCAGGTCGAGCCAGCCAGCGACCACAGTGCTGAGGAGAAACAGCTAAATTCACTTAAGGCCACCCACGCAACACTCTAAGCAGCAGCAGTGAGGGAAGCCAAGCAGACAAGACAGCTAGGACAGTGCTGGGTTGGGTTGGCACTTGAGAAACTCTGTGTCTAAACTCGGTCTGCTCTGCTGCTGCAGCATGGTTCATTCGGTTCAGAAACTTCTACTGAAACTCCACTGTGGTCCAAAAAGCCTTCTGGGAGCTGGACTCCGAATCCAGCAGAACAAAAGAAATTGAAAAAGTTGGGATCTAAAGTGCTTGAAGGGCCAAGCTGCGGATTCCTCGGTGTTTGGCTCTAAAGGGGTTTGGTTATGCCTGACGTCACTGAAGCAGAAACATTTTGGCTTATTTTACACCAATCAGAGTTGGGGTTGTGTCGTCCTTTGACATATGTGCTGCGTGCTCTCCTTCCTTCACATTAGCCACCTCTATGACATTCACTGTACTGTCCTATCAATGGCATGAAATAGCACTGCGTCATAAATGGTATTGCAATAAATGTTCACAGTAGTACAGTAATTGTACACCTGTACACCTCTACCACATGTAGTAGATCTCACAATATACTTGACGCATTATGGCAAATAAAAACACATAAACCAACACACTGGTCATTAGTCATAAGACTCTTGATCATTCCAAAGCAAATGATATGAGACAGCAATGGGATTGATGACAAAGCATATTTGTGTCTCTCTGGTATTATATCCCTATGATTTCTTGTTTACCATTTGGTAACATGAATCACATGACTGTGGTGCATTATCTAACAAGCACTGAAGGAAAACAGGTAAACGTCAAGAATACGCACTCACAAACACAGAAATGTGGGACACGTACAAAACATTGACTTATCAAACATTACCATAACATTATCAATAAATAAATCCAAACCGGCCTATACAATAACTGCATCAAAATGGAAATAACATAAATGAATGACACATACCCTCTGCCTGCAATCCAAGTCAGACAAAACAGCAATGAGGTTCCATTCTCTGAGTGCAGCACTTTTAAAGAGAAGTCCCCAGGCTAAATTAATGTAATTACTCACCATACCTTCTCCAGCAGTGTGGGTACTTAGTTAGAGATAGAGACATGCATGGTGTGTTTCTGAGGAAAATCTAATTCATATCCCTGCTGTTAGTGAAAGGTCCAGGGAGCCTAGATACTACTGTAGGCCTATGTCATAGAGGGACAAAGAAAGAAATGCCAAACTATTAAACTATCTTCTTTTGTGCAATAAGTCAACCTTGTTCTTGTTGATTGGGAAGGTGATTTATCAGTGTAGATTATCACATCATTACTCCACACAGTGAGTGGAGCAATAGGCTGCACCATGCGTTTACACAGGCAGCCCAATAATGATCTTTCTTCCACTAACTGGTATTTTGACCAGTCACATCAAATCTGTTGTTTCAGTGCTGACCTGATTCGTCAAAAGACCAATTAGTGAAAAAATATATCAGAATTGGGCTGCCTGTGTAAACGCAGTCCGAGGGCCTGCCAAACTGTTTCTAGCACCTAGTGGAGTTCAGAACTGGAACAAAATAACCAGGAGAGGCACAGTACACTATCAAAGGCCAAGAAGCATGCAGACCTTCAGACAAAAAGCCAATACAAGCAGAGTTCAGAAAAATGGATCACAGTCAGCCATGTTTTTCACTTATGTTGTCCTTCAACCAATGCCTTTAGTGAAACGTTTGTCAAAGATCCCTTTCACATTTGCATTGAGATGATTGTGTTGCTCAGGGATTGACAGATTTGTTCATTGTGCACATTGCAATGAACCAATAAGACTAGAATTAAGATCATTAACTGAAATGTTAATTTACACAGGTGTTTTTCACTTTAGCCACTTCATGTAAAACTAGGAGAACCTTACATTCATTTCCCCTGGTGTTTGAAACGTTAATACTCTTTACTCATTGAGTGGAAAAGGATGCAGAGGGGATTGATAAGCACCAGGCTGGGTTGTCTTTTGACTTGGATGGCGCTTAAATAAATTCACAAATGCGAGCTGTACGCCCCAGATATGTCAGAGTGATACTGAAGGCTACGAGCAGCCTCTCTATATAATGGTTTCAAATTATCCACCACTCGAAGGGAGTCAAAAGTACCATTAAAGCTGGAGGTTGGAGAACCTCATCCTGTCACTGTTGTCCGATTTCTTCGCACTATGCTTCTACACCACTGCAGTAAACATTCCAGTAGGTACATCCCATGCCCCAAAGAATTCAACATCATAAGAACTATGATAGTTAGTTACATTCATTTAAAGTTAAAGTTATTTTAAAATTAGTTAAAGAGAGGAGTCTTACTTTAAGGTGGTCATTTCAGTCAGTGATGGCTGGGTGGCTTTGAGATAGCTGGCCCGTCGACCTTGGGCCTGGATCTTTGGACACAGCTTAGGACTTTCTTCTGAGTCTCCGCTGTCTTCATCCTCTGCCATAGCCTTCACGTAGCTGCCGCTGCGCATGCGCCGACACGGGATATCGTCCTCCTTCCCCTCCAGAGGTGAGAAGCCACTCCACTCATCCTGGGGCACCTGTGGGGATAAGGAAGGTGACAACAGGGCTTCAGGCACCTCCATGGATGACTGCATGGTGCCATGTACCATCCACCTGGTCCAGTCCGGCAAACGAGGCGTCACAACAATATCCAACACAGTCAGATGCGCCTCTATTTATCTCTCTGTCTCGTACTGAGCGTTGAAGGTAATAGGTAATTAAGAGACTGGTGTGAGTTCGCATGATTACACTTAAAACCCTTTCCTGACAACCTGGGCATCTGTTAGCTTGGAGTCTCCCTATGGGCACAGCCTTATGAACAGGATGCTCACAGAGAACTAGGGTGTCAGGGTGGTATGACATTTTAATTAATCTGACTGACTACTATTGTGGGTTAAGGAAAATAAATGATTGAAGGAGAAACAATGAGTTAGCCATATATATGGGCTAAACTAAATATTATAACTAGGGCACAAACACAACCTGAACTGAAACTATTATTAGTTGCTTAATAGATGAAGTACTAATATGAATACAACTAAATCCACTCCTCCATACTGAGAGGTAGTATGGCGCCCTTGGCTCAAAAGGGTTAATTCAGACACTTTGAAAACATTTGTTACCAGAGAGTATCAATTTATCTTCCAATGATATACCTCATTTGGGTAGTTAGCATAGAGCATACAAAAATACATTGGAGACTAAGTTGATGCTGGAGAAGAGAGAATCCCACTCCTCTGAAGTCTTAGTAATTACATGAATCACTACAGAGGGAAAGGAGCCTTGGTAACTTAGGAGAAAGCCAGAGCAGAGCAGGCTAGGATGCTAGGGCCTTTGACGTCAGAGTAGAAATGAGCAGGTTGTATATAAAAGGAGGCTGTGGAGGCAGAGCGACTCAACCGCCAAGCGGCTCTATGCCCACACACTACAACACAGTACACACCGTGCTTGTGCTGCCTGTGTCCCCTGCTCGTCACAGAAATAGGCCTATCTTCACAAGTTCACACAGCCCCACATGTACCTTAGCTACCATACTGGATGTGTTCAGTGCTTTGTTGTTGTGATAACTCCACTATAACAGCTCTGTTTACTTTTATCTACTGTACCGAAATGGTCAATGCACATGGTGTGGGGCTGAATAGTTCAAGATCTGAATGTTGTGTTGCTTGGCTACCGCGGTAGCAAATAATTTATGAGTTATAAGAATATGTCAGTAATTGAGTACTGTATGTTTGTGTATTTGTCACTGGGTTAAACCTGGTGAACTGTTTGTTTGTGCATATATGTACAGAATACAGTATCCATAATACTTTAGTATACATAACTCAACGAATCTACTCACAACATAACATTGACATCAAAATAACTACACTAATTTAGAAGTTTTGATTTCAGAAAAGCTGCATAACATTTTGGGCATCAATTCTCCCATGGCACTGAATAACTGGTCTCCATTTGTACTAACAATGCAGCCACTGCTATCCTATCCCAGCATTCAACTCAAACCTGCCAATAATGTTGGTAGGTGTTTCTATGGTAACAGGGTAACTATATTACAGCAGAAAAAGATAGCAGGATATGAGGGAGTAAATGGGAAACATCTATGCAGACCAATACTCCAAGTCGGTATTCATGTAATAAGAAGGAATTCCACTCGACCACGCACACAAATTGGGAAAACAAACATTCTTTCCTATTGACCCCCATTGTAAAAGAGTCAAATTTGTCGCTGATCTATTGTTATACAGAGATAACAAGACATGCAGGAAAGCTGCTGTGTTGTTCCAACGTACATGCAAACAGGTTTAAAAAATCCCGAACTACGGTTTGCAATGCTCCCATGTAGGGAAATAGAGCCTGCCAGAAGAGCCCTAAGGGTTCAGGCTATTGGGAGAGTGGGAAATGTGGGGACCATGTGTCCAAGTAGGCTTCACATACTGTAGCTATGTGTGTGGAAAACATTTCATCACAGGTAAGACATTTCACTTGTTTAGCCTTTCTGATCTCCCCATCCCGGATCCGGGATCGTGAATACAGACTCAAGCTCATTACCATAACGCAACGTTAACTATTCATGAAAATCGCAAATGAAATGAAATAAATATGCCATCTCTCAAGCTTAGACTTTTGTAAACAACACTGTCATCTCAGATTTTCAAAATATGCTTCTCAACCATAGGAAAACAATCATGTGTAAAAGTAGCTAGCTAGCGTAGCATTTAGCGTTAGCATTAACGTTAGCATCCAGCACGCAACATTTCAACAAAAACATAAAAGCCTTCAAATAAAATAATTTACCTTTGAAGAACTTCTGATGTTTTCAATGAGGAGACTCTTAGTTAGATAGCAAATGCTCAGTTTTTCCAAAAAGATTATTTGTGTATTAGAAATAGCTCCGTTTTGTACATCACATTTGGCTACCAAAAAAACCCGAAAATTCAGTCCTCAAAACGCGAACTTTTTTCCAAATTAACTCCATAATATCGACTGAAAACATGGCAAACGTTGTTTAGAATCAATCCTCAAGGTGTTTTTCACATATCTCTTCGATGATATATCATTCGTGGAAGCATGGTTTCTCCTCTCAATCAAATGGAAAAATACTTGCACCTGGCTTTGCGCACCAATTTCGATGCAGGACACCAGGCGGACACTTGGAAAATGTAGTCTCTTATGGTCAATCTTCCAATGATATGCCTACAAATACGTCACAATGCTGCCGACATCTTGGGGAAACGGCAGAAGGTCTAAGCTTATTCCTGTCGCATTCACAGCCATATAAGGAGACATTAGAAAACAGAGCTTCAGAAATTCTGCTCATTTCCTGTTTGACGTTTCATCTTGGTTTCGCCTGTAGAATGAGTTCTGGGGCACTTACAGACAATATCTTTGCAGATTCTGAAACTTCAGAGTGTTTTCTTTCCAAAACTGTCAAGAATATGCATAGTCGAGCATCTTTTCGTGACAAAATATCGCGCTTAAAACGGGAACGTTTTTTATCCAAAAATGAAATAGCGCCCCTAGAGATCCAACATTAATATAGTCCGTTTGTAACGCCCTTCACTACTTGCAGCTGTATAGTCTGTTTGTTTGTGTTATTGGTCTTGGCTAGCTTAATGATCGGTTGGTAGCTAACTAGCACTCACTCACATGGCACCATCATGAAAAGGGGCATGAGGGAAGCCAAACAATTTTCAGTAGTTAGAAAACTCGGGAGCAGGCAATGTTAAAAAGTAATCTTTAGTCATGTTCTACTTTTCTTAAATGTAGTTTTGTAATTCACTAAAACAAGCAGACAAGAAAATTGTGTTCGAAAAAGGCGAGATATTTGCTGTGAGCCAATGGGGTAACCTAGGTTACCACAGGTTATTTTCTGTCATTCTGACTACTGACTGTCCAAACAGCAAGTTACAAGTGACTAAATCGTATTTGTGTGTGTTCAGACAGCGGTCATCTGCTGACAAGGCTTTGCTAGTTGTCATAGTAACAACAGGTGTGTGCGCAGTGGTGTACGTTGATTGATGGTGGTGCTCCTGCTTCCTATCCCTCAGAAGTGATGTAGCAAGTTAAGGTGACAACATTGCCTGCTATGGACGTTTCGCAGTTGCTTTGAATGTTCAAAATCATTGTGTAATAAACACTTTTAAAGCCTCAAAGGATAAGGTGATCCAACTTTCAAAACGAGTCCTAGCTAGGTATCTTTCTAGCACATTCAATAATTTGTTTGTGAAACATTAACAAGCTAGTTAGCTACCACATGTTCAATGCCAAATAGTCTAAAAACCACTTGAGGGCAAATAAATTAGAATGGACCGCTCACATGGCCAGGAATCAGTTTGAGATCTGACTTCAAACCACCTAAAAAAGGTGGTTTGAAATGTGGCTTGAAATATCTGATTCCATGTGCTTTTTGGCTGTTCAGACTGCAGGAAAAATAACATATTTGAATCGGATATGCAAATAAATAGGATATTTTTATTACCCCCCTTTTCATGATATCCGATTGCGATCTTGTTTCATCGATGCAACTCCCCAACGGGCTTGGGAGAGGCGAAGGTCAAGTCAAACAATGCTCCTTAACACCCGCCTGCTTAACCCGGAAGCCAGTCGCACCAATGTGTCGGAGGAAACACCATTCAACTGACGACCTAAGTCAGCCTGCAGGCGCCCGGCCCACCATAAGGAGTCGCTAGAGCCGTGATGAGCCAAGTAAAGTCCCCCTGGCCAAACCCTCCCCTAACCCGGACGATGCTGGGCCAAATGTGTGCCGCCCTATGGGACTCCCAGTCACTATCAGTTGTACAGCCTGTGATCGAACCTGGGTCTGTAGTGATACCTCAAGCACTGCACTGCAGTGCCTTAGACCACTGCGCCACTCGGGAGGCCCCAAATAAATAGGATTTGAGTCACTTCAAACTGCCAATGTGAACGCGGCTTTAGAGACTTACCCAGAAAGACTCACATCTGTACTCACTGCCAATGGTGGTTCTACAAAGTATTGAGGTAATTCATTTTCAATAAAGTGACAAAAATATCTAAAACATGTTTTCACTTTGTCATTATGGGGTATTTTGTGTGCAGATGGGTGAGAAAAAATATATTTAATCCCTTTTGAATATAGGCTGTAACACAACAAAATGTGGAATAAGTCAAGGGGTGTGAATACTTTCTGAAGGCACTAATACCGGTGACTTTTTATGTATAAACCCACCTCATCCAATATAGTACCCCTGCACATTGAATAAGGTGCTGGCACTGACCTCTATATACTACTTGGCGTTCGTATACAGTATATTTCTTTAAATCTCATAGGAGAAGCTTGTGTTTTTTTATTTAATTTAAGTTTTTATCATATTTTCTATATTATTAGTGATGCGCCGATACCTATATCCGACATTTGTCTTGCCAAAAAACCATAGGCTTTTAAGCATTCTAGTACAGTTAAATAGTTAACACACACAGCGGTCTAAGGCACTGCATCTCAGTGCAAGAGGTTCGAATCCAGGCTGTATCACATCCGGCTGTGATTGGCAGTCCCATAGAGCGGCGCACAATTGGCCCAGCGTCGTACAGGCCGTCTTCGTAAATAAGAATTTGTTGAAGAACTGACTTGGCTAGTTAAATAAAGGTTACACACACACACACACACTCACACACCAAAACGTTATTTTGTTGGCATCTACGTATGTCCCCATTACCAGTAAAACATAATCAAAACCTATTTCGTTCACTTACTTGCTGTACTGTTTCGTTGTTCAGTCGTTTCATTCTCAACCAGGATTTCTATGGAACGGCGTTTGGGTCTTTGCACATCAAACAACGTTACTTGACATGTCAAACAACAATACTTGACACATCAAATAGTGATTGTTGACCAATCAGGACCTGAATATGACTGCACGTTACATAATCATTTAACGCATTCATTGATTGACATAGTTATTACACATTGATTACACTATCACTCGTATTTCATATGTCACAACGATTCATCAATGCATATGCTATGATGCTGGTAAGCAAGCATTTTGCTACACTCGCATTAACATCTGCTAACCATGTGTATGTGACCAATAACATTTGATTTGATAAAGTTTGCACACCTACAGTGTTGGTCGTAAAAAAAGCTAGCTAGCTCATGGATGCAAACAATTTTCTACCCCAAAAACATAGCAAAATGACAATCTAGGTGTCATCTAAAGAACCTTAATTTATAAGACAGTTCTTATTTGATTAATGGTGGTCGGACCCATCTATGTGAAGCTAGACACAATAAGGATTAGCCACAATAGTGGACTTTGAGGTTAGCCTTCAAAATAAAAGTATGGCCGGCCCGGTCGAGCCTCAGTAGCCAGATGAAGATAGCTGGCTGCTTATAACGTTAGCTCTGGGCAACAGGGTAAGTAGCTGGCTAGCTATTTATTTTCATGAATGAAAGTTTAATTTCAATAGGCTAACAACAAGTGGCAACCTAGCTAATACTTACTCACAAGGATTCCTAAATCATTGCTAAGAAAAATGAAAATGACTGCAGTTTCTACTGGTCATTGTTTTCAGGCTGGTTGTATTGGCGCTAGCTAGGTACCAAGCTAAAGCTAGCTAACCCAGAAGTTGCGGTTGAACACATTATGCTTCATTACCAACACAGTATTGTAAGCACACCATTCGTGGCCGGTGTTTGCTTGTTTGCAGACTTTTTTGAACAGCTTTGACAGTACTACTGTATATGTTTTGACACGCAAGAACCAAAAGGCATTCCATAGTATGTATGTCGTGAAGCTAATAGCAGTGACGCTATTACTGTGCAACATCTGAAAAACAGCGCACTTGGTAGTATGTAACAGTGCTCGACCAGTCAGCGAAAGCCAACATCATCCACGACAGAGAACGGTTGATTGTCAAGGGCAATGAATTCAATTATCTTGGCTTTAATGGATTTCGCCTTTGAGTTGTCTCGCTGAAATTTTCTTACCCTTTCAAATGACTGCTCGACTTATTGACTGCTCGATCCACACAGCAGACACTGTGGGCAAGGTTAGGAATGCTGTGTTGCACGTGTAGCGCAAAACTTTACATGGCGTCATTACTTCATATAGGTATGCACGGTAACTCTGACATCGTTTTTTAACATAGGCATTAAACTATATCGGGCCAATACTAATGTTGGCATTTTCAGCTAATATCGTCCGATTCTGATATGTTCACCGATATATCGTGCATATCTAATTATTATTATGAATATTATCATCATCATCATCACTGCATTGTTGGGAAAGAGCTCTCACGGTAAGAATTTCAATGTACTGTTTTACACCTGTTGTATCCTGTGCATGTGGCAAATAAACTTTGAAACTAGAAACTGCTGACCAATGGTCTGCTTTCAGACACTTTTGTACTTGGTATGGGGACAAGAAAACGATGCCTGATTATGCCTTTAATTTTTGCAATAGCAATTTAGCCTCTAGCACAGTGTTATTGTATGGGAGTGATCTAATACAGTTGAAGTCGGAAGTTTACATACAGCTAGGTTGGTGTCATAAAAACTAGTTTTTCAACCAATCCACACATTTCTTTTAAACAAACTATAGTTTTGGCAAGTCGGTTAGGACATCTACTTTGTGCATGACAAGTAATTTTTCCAACAATTGTTAACAGACAGATTATTTCACTTATAATTCACTGTATCACAATTCCTGTGGGTCAGAAGTTTATATACACTAAGTTGACTGACTTGAAACAGATTGGAAGATTCCAGAAAATTATGTCATGGCTTAAAATAGGCTAATTGACATAATTCTAGTCAATTGGAGGTGTAACTGTGGATGTATTTCAAGGCCTACCGTCAAACTCAGTGCCTCTTTGCTTGACATCATAGGAAAATCAAAAGAAATCAGCCAAGACCTCAGAAAAAAAATTATAGACCTCCACAAGTCTGGTTCGCCCTTGGAAGTAATTTCCAAATGCCTTAAGGTACCACATTCATCTGTACAAACAATAGTACGCAAGTATAAACACATTGGGACCACGCAGCCACTATACCGCTCAGGAAGGAGACGCGTTCTGTCTCCTTGAGATGAACGTACTTTGGTACAAAAAGTGCAAATCAATCCCAGAACAACAGCAAAGGACCTTGTGAAGATGCTGGAGGAAACAGGTACAAAAGTATCTATATCAACAGTAAAACGAGTCTTATATCGACATAACCTGAAAGGCCGCTCAGCAAGGAAGAAGACACTTCTCCAAAACCGCAATCAAAAAGCCAGACTACAGTTTGCAACTGTACGTGGGGACAAAGATCGTACTTTTTGGAGAAATGTCCTCTGGTCTGATGGCCATAATGACCATCGTTATGTTTGTAGGAAAAAAGTGGATGCTTGCAAGCCGAAGAACACCATCCCAACCGTGAAGCAAGGGGGTGGCAGCATCATGTTGTGGGGGTGCTTTGCTGTAGGAGGGATGGCATCATGAGGAATTTAAAATGATGTGGATATATTGAAGAAACATCTGAAGACATCAGTCAGGAAGTTAAAGCTTGGTTGCAAATGCATCTTCCAAATGGACAATGACCCCAAGCATACTTCCAAAGTTGTGGCAAAATGGCTTAAGGACAACAAAGTCAAGGTATTGGAGTGGCCATCACAAAGCCCTGACCTCAATCCTATAGAAAATGTGTGGGCAGAACTGAAAAACCGTGTGCGAGTAAGGAGGCCTACAAACCTGACTCAGTTACACCAGCTCTGTCAGGAGGAATGGGCCAAAATTCCCCCAACTGATTGTGGGAAGCTGTTTGACCCAAGTTAAACAATTTAAAGGCAATGTTACCAACCACTAATTGAGTGTATGTAAACTTCTGACCCACTGGGAATGTGATGAAAGTAAGAAATAAATCACTCTTTACTATTATTCAGACATTTCAAATACTTAAAATAAAGTGGTGATCCTAACTGACCTAAGAGAGGGAATTTTTACTCGGATTAAATGTCAGGAATTGTGTAAAACTGAGTTTAAATGTATTTGGCTAAGGTGTATGTAAACTTCCGACTTCAACTGTACATTCCATCTTTGCCTTGTTCAAATGTTTAAAGGATTATAGTGCAGTATCAGGATACAAATGAAAACAATGACAAAAGTGAAGTAATGCCGAATATAATATGGATCATGCTACTATTAGAAATCTTTTTTGACCTCTGAAATAGTCACAGGAATGTTTTAAGTACCTTAGTAACATGTAAGGAAAGAATGTTATACTTTTGTGAAAGATAATCATAGGACTATACTAGAGATAACTAAGATAGATATCAATAGATGGATGCACTGCTTCTTTCATAGATAGGCAGAGTCAATAGAAGAAAAAAATATATCCTCCCCAAATGATTATACCTATTTCAGTGCATTCCACTGAAGCTACCTGCAAATGTATTACAAAATGTAAATAAAGTAATATCTTGTTTTTAATGGCAGAAAAAAACTGCCTGTGTAAGCATTCCAACTCTTCAAGCTCCTTATCCCAAAGGAAGGCTTACACTTCCTAATTTTGAACTCTATTATCAAGCCACTCATTTCTGTCCTATACGGCCCCCGGTGGCTATCAATAGAACAGCAATACATTACATCTAACTTTGAAAGGGATCCCCTTTGTGGGACACCAAAATAATTTACAAAGAATCCCATCATTAAAAAATACTTTTAACTCATAGCAGAGAGCTCATAAACTGCTTGGATTCAATAACATACTTTAAAGATCAATTCCGTTAATGAACAATCCACTTATTCGAAAGGCAATTGCTAATAGAACAATACATTTATGGAACTCTAAAGGAATTTCTATTGTTGGGGACTTATATAAGGAAAATACATTCATATCATTTAAACAACTCAAAGACGAGCATGAGCTTCCTCAAACTAGTTTAAAAAATAAATACCTTTAGATATGGCACTGGGTAAAAGAAATGACCAAATACAATTTCCCTAATACTCCAGAGGAATCACTGCTCAAAAATTGTATCCATAGTACTAGGGCAACTCGAGGTCTGATCTCAAAGATGTATAACATACTCAATAATAATCTACCTACATATAATAACCTAAGATAGGTTGCATTTATGACTCAGTTGACTGGGATGACGTGATTGAAACCTCTCAGAGCTTCTTGATGGCAACCAAACATAGACAGATGCAATTCAATATATTGCACAGGACATATTTTACTGCATATAGACTGCATTGACTTGATAAGATAACTGACAAATATCCTAGATGTGAGATAAGTACTGGATATATTTGCCTATGTTATAGAGTTGTCCCTACCTATAGAATTTGTGGGAAAATATCAGTAAAATTACATCAGAGATATTAGAGACAGAACTTCAAAATTACACCAGGATGCGGGTGTTAGGGAATATAACCTTGTTAAATACAGTATCAGATAGCACAAACAAATATGCATTTCTTCATGCTGCTACAGCAGGTAAAAAGTACATCTTAACTAAATGGAAATCAGAACATGCTCCATCAACACGACAATGGTTGAAGGAGGTGATGTCATATTGTACCCCAGAGAAAATATCATGCTCTATCAGGAAAAGCTACTCTCAATTCAGGAAAATCTGGGGTCCTTTAATAGATTTTCTTCCTAACATTCAAAACGTTTCTGATTGAGTGGAAGTTATCTGCTGATTGATGTCTCCACCTATTTTTTTGATTACTACAAATGCCTTGCCTACTTGTTTAGGCTATCTTTTATAATGTACATTTTCTTCTTATAGAGTTTTATTTTATTTGAGTTATTTTAATTTTAATTACTTAGTCCTGTGGTTTGTCAGTTTTGTTTGCAAAATAAAAAATAAAATGTCCAATGGGGATCGTTATGTAAAAATGGAAGAGCCATATTGATTTTGTTTTGACTGATTTAGAATATAGAACAAGTGAGAAAGAGATGAGAAACTAGTATACTGCACATAGCCACATTTACATATAATTTAGCTACATGAACATCATAATAATTTATAATCCTTCTTTTAATACTTCTGTAAAAACTGTGTGGAAGTGGAGTGCTTAGATCTATTTAGAGATGTGCTATTTGTGCTTCTGTTGGGCCAACTGTGTCTTGAATGTGGAATTTCAGATTTGATGGGTTTAGCAGCAATCTTAGTGAACAACATCAGGAGAATAGTACACACACACACACACACACACACACACACACACACACACACACACACACACACACACACACACACACACACACACAGAAATAATTAAGGAACTCCAAAACTGGGAAATCTATGAAATTAAGAGGTTTATAAACAGGAAATAATGCCAGTCACTGATGGGTTTAAATGAAAAAAGCCTACTAAAGGAAGTAAGGCCACTACTGGTTTGCACTTACTTCTCTCTTCAAATCAAAAGAAAGTGGAGGGGGGGTAGGTCCTCTCCAGTGGGGTAACTAGGTGGACGAGGGGGAGGTTTAGGGGTACATTTTAAGAATTGCATACCTGCAAGAACTGGCATGAGCGCTCCTGCTGACAAGCCTCAGATTTCACTAGTGCTTTATGATCTAAATTTACTGAGGCCTTCTGGTAGACTTCGCGAGCCCTGCTCACCGTTAGACTGGACGACCACAAGCTCTTCTTCATGAGCTGGGCGTCCATGCTTATGGGGATATGGGAGGGGACACAGGTGTGTTTTACTACATCGTTATTACTGCGCGACGTTTTCATGGCGTGTTCGCTGATGGTGTTGTAGGCTTCCATGAAGTACTGTGACTGGGACTTGTCAGGGTGGCGGCCCATGGTCATGACTCCGGTGGGGCTGTGGAACAGGCTGTGGCTGTGGCAGACGTCTCGGTCATCCAGGAGGTCGTCTGAGCTCCAGTAGCCCGAGGTGGAGCTCCTTTGCTTTGGCTCTGCCGACTTGCAGCGCTCCCTGCTCTTGCTGCGTTTGCGGTGCTTCTGCGTGGGGGGCGTCTCACTCTCGGGGCTATTCCTGCTGCCATTGATGCTGCCCTGCTTGGAGTGCGTGTGTGGACCCTCCAGGGAGTGGGACTTGGCAAAGAGTTTCTGGACGGAGTGGACTAGGTGGCGGATGCGTCCGGGGCTGTCGCTGCGTTGCTCCAGAGCCGTCCTCTTGTACTGCAGCGTGTGGTACCCATCCCGCGTGAACGACGGCTGCCTCTCAAACTGGTCCAGCAGGTTGACTGGCAGGCGGACGTTGACGCCCTTGTTGGGGACCATGTTACCCACACCAACACCCACACCATAGGGCACCACAGGACACTCATCCTTCCCCATCCGATCCTTCAGCTCGTAGTGTGAGCTGCTGTAGTGTCGTCTGGGGAAGGTCCCATAGGGCACCACACTACTGTCTGAGGGGAAGGCAGCGTGGTTCCTCTGCTGGATGTGGCTCTGGACCTGGCCATAGTAGGGGTGGTCAGAGGGGTGGGACATGGGCATGTCCATTTGATTGATCAGGTAGGGCTTGCGATCAGGGTGGTGGCCATGGCCTAGGGCATCGTAGGAAGCAGGGTCATAGGTGACCACATGGTGGTGACTGCGGCTGCTTGATAGACCCTTCATGGTGTCTGTTCAGTCCACAGCCTGGGAACTGCTGCAGACGATTTTCTTGATAGGAGCTGTGAAGACAGGAGGGCAGAAACCACAACAAACTGTTAGAACAACTGGAAATCCAGACGGTAGACATTGTATGTTCCTTTTGTTTGTGCGCTTAGTGCTCTCAAAACAATCCACTCAGTAATAATAATTTTTCAAATCTACTCTAATAATAAGGTTAGGATTGCGTGGGGAGAGCTGAGATCCTAAAATCAGTATTTTCAACACACACAATGTTTTGTCTGTGAAGTATTCGTTTCTGAGAGGTTATTCAAACACTCACAAAACCAGAGGAGTATTGGGTTCCTAGCATAGAGAATGACAGACAAAGAGGACATGTCAAGGAGTAAAAAGCTTCACTTCAAGAATACTGTCACAGTTCAGCTTCGATTTCATAATTCTGCGACACTAGCTAGTTTTTCTGGGCCCATGGCTTAGACTGGCTAACTGGTACTTTGATGTGCTTGTCATTAGTGAATCTTCATGAATATCAATGGTGGAACAGCGGGAGCGGCATCCTATCCCCTGGTGATGTCTCATGGTAGATCATTACTCTACTCGAACCATATGGAGAAAGACCTTTTTCATTTTAGGGGTGGATAAAAATTTACAGAATTGGTAACTGGAGGAAAATGGGGGAGGGCTTGTTCAATTGCAGTCAAGGGGAGGCTTTAGTCTTTTTTGATCTTGTCCAGGGGAGGGTCATGTCATTTGTAATTGATAAAATTGATAAAATTCTGTGTTTTAGAATCAGTTGCTTATTAGGCTATACAGTGTGGGAAAAAAAAGTATTTGATCCCCTGCTGATTTTGTATGTTTGCCCACTGACAAAGAAATGATCAGTCTATAATTTTAATGGTAGGTTTATTTGAACAGTGAGAGAGAATAACAACAACAAAAATCCAGAAAAACGCATGTCAAAAATGTTATAAATTGATTTGCATTTTAATGAGGGAAATAAGTATTTGACCCCCTCTCAGTCAGAAAGATTTCTGGCTCCCAGGTGTCTTTTATACAGGTAACGAGCTGAGATTAGGAGCACACTCTTAAAGGGAGTGCTCCAAATCTCAGTTTGTTACCTGTATAAAAGACACCTGTCCACAGAAGCAATCAATCAATCAGATTCCAAACTCTCCACAATGGCCAAGACCAAAGAGCTCTCCAAGAATGTCAGGGACAAGATTGTAGACCTACACAAGGCTGGAATGGGCTACAAGACCATCGCCAAGCAGCTTGGTGAGAAGGTGACAACAGTTGGTGCGATTATTCGCAAATGGAAGAAACACAAAATAAATGTAAATCTCCCTCAGCCTGGGGCTCCATGCAAGATCTCACCTCGTGGAGTTGCAATGATCATGAGAACGGTGAGGAATCAGCCCAGAATTACACAGGATGATCTTGTCAATGTTCTCAAGTCACCAAGAAAACAATTGGTAACACACTACACCGTGAAGGACTGCATCAAAGGGATGATGGAGGGGGCCATGTACCGTCAAATCTTGGGAGAGAACCTCCTTCTCTCAGCCAGGGCATTGAAAATGGGTCGTGGATAGGTATTCCAGCATGACAATGACCCAAAACACACGGCCAAGGCAACAAAGGAGTGGCTCAAGAAGAAGCACATTAAGGTCCTGGAGTGGCCTAGCCAGTCTCCAGACTTTAATCCCATAGAAAATCTGTGGAGGGAGCTGAAGGTTCGAGTTGCCAAACGTCAGCCTCGAAACCTTAATGACTTGGAGAAGATCTGTGAAGAGGAGTGGGACAAAATCCCTCCTGAGATATGTGCAAACCTGGTGGCCAACTACAAGAAAGGTCTGACCTCTGTGATTGCCAACAAGGGTTTTGCCACCAAGTACTAAGTCATGTTTTGCAGAGGGGTCAAATACTTATTTCCCTCATTAAAATGCAAATCAGTTTATAACATGTCTGACATGCGTTTTTCTGGATTTTTTTGTTGTTATTCTGTCTCTCACTGTTTAAATAAACCTACCATTAATATTATAGACGGATCATTTCTTTGTCAGTGGGCAAACGTACAAAATCAGCAGGGGGTCAAATACTTTTTTCCATCACTGTATATCAATGTGTGCCTGATGGCCCTCTTGATCTCTGATTCTCCACTCGGCACACAATATCAAGTGTGCCTATAGGCTATGTAATTTGGTCTCAATCAAATGATCCATAGCCTATAGGCTATAAGCTACGAAGTGCATGCTGGGAGAAGCACAGAGCAAAGTTACATTTCTAAGATAGCTGCTGAGATGGTGTAAATAAAACTAGGCTACATTACACACCGCAATGAACATTACAACCCTGAGCCCCGACCTGCTCTGCCCTTGAGGATAAAAACCTTTTTTGTGTGCTGCCTAACCAGTGCTGTGCTGTGTAGGCCTACATTGGCAGTTCAGTAGGAGAGTCAAAGACTTCCTCCCCGCAACATTTCTTTCTATTAGGTCTTTCTTGCGGGCAGACTATGGCTGTTCTGAAAGAGCTGCAAAACCTGGACCCGTACAAATCAGCTGGGCTTGACAATCTGGACCCTCTATTTCTGAAACTATCCGCCACCATTGTCGCAACCCCTATTACCAGCCTGTTCAACCTCTCTTTCATATCGTCTGAGATCCCCAAGGATTGGAAAGCTGCCGCAGTCATCCCCCTCTTCAAAGGGGGAGACACCCTGGACCCAAACTGTTACAGACCTATATCCATCCTGCCCTGCCTATCTAAGGTCTTCGAAAGCCAAGTCAACAAACAGGTCACTGACCATCTCGAATCCCACTGTACCTTCTCCGCTGTGCAATCTGGTTTCCGAGCCGGTCACGGGTGCACCTCAGCCACACTCAAGGTACTAAACGATATCATAACCGCCATCGATAAAAGACAGTACTGTGCAGCCGTCTTCATCGACCTTGCCAAGGCTTTCGACTCTGTCAATCACCATATTCTTATCGGCAGACTCAGTAGCCTCGGTTTTTCGGATGACTGCCTTGCCTGGTTCACCAATTACTTTGCAGACAGAGTTCAGTGTGTCAAATCGGAGGGCATGCTGTCCGGTCCTCTGGCAGTCTCTATGGGGGTGCCACAGGGTTCAATTCTCGGGCCGACTCTTTTCTCTGTATACATCAATGATGTTGCTCTTGCTGCGGGCGATTCTGTGATCCACCTCTACGCAGACGACACCATTCTATATACTTTCGGCCCGTCATTGGACACTGTGCTATCTAACCTCCAAACAAGCTTCAATGCCATACAACACTCCTTCCGTGGCCTCCGACTGCTCTTAAACGCTAGTAAAACCAAATGCATGCTTTTCAACCGATCGCTGCCTGCACCCGCATGCCCGCCTAGCATCACCACCCTGGATGGTTCCGACCTAGAATATGTGGACATCTATAAGTACCTAGGTGTCTGGCTAGACTGCAAACTCTCCTTCCAGACTCATATCAAACATCTCCAATCGAAAATCAAATCAAGAGTCGGCTTTCTATTCCGCAACAAAGCCTCCTTCACTCACGCCGCCAAGCTTACCCTAGTAAAACTGACTATCCTACCGATCCTCGACTTCGGCGATGTCATCTACAAAATGGCTTCCAACACTCTACTCAGCAAACTGGATGCAGTCTATCACAGTGCCATCCGTTTCGTCACTAAAGCACCTTATACCACCCACCACTGCGACTTGTATGCGCTAGTCGGCTGGCCCTCGCTACATATTCGTCGCCAGACCCACTGGCTCCAGGTCATCTACAAGTCCATGCTAGGTAAAGCTCCGCCTTATCTCAGCTCACTGGTCACGATGGCAACACCCATCCGTAGCACGCGCTCCAGCAGGTGTATCTCACTGATCATCCCTAAAGCCAACACCTCATTTGGCCGCCTTTCGTTCCAGTACTCTGCTGCCTGTGACTGGAACGAATTGCAAAAATCGCTGAAGTTGGAGACTTTTATCTCCCTCACCAACTTCAAACATCTGCTATCTGAGCAGCTAACCGATCGCTGCAGCTGTACATAGTCTATTGGTAAATAGCCCACCCATTTTCACCTACCTCATCCCCATACTGTTTTTATTTATTTATTTTTCTGCTCTTTTGCACACCAATATCTCTACCTGCACATGACCATCTGATCATTTATCACTCCAGTGTTAATCTGCAAAATTGTAATTATTCGCCTACCTCATGCCTTTTGCACACATTGTATATAGACTCCCCCTTTGTTTTCTACTGTGTTATTGACTTGTTAATTGTTTACTCCATGTGTAACTCTGTGTTGTCTGCTCATACTGCTATGCTTTATCTTGGCCAGGTCGCAGTTGCAAATGAGAACTTGTTCTCAACTAGCCTACCTGGTTAAATAAAGGTGAAATAAAAAAATAAAAAATAAAACTAGCCTATAGCCTATGTTATTTTCAGTTTGAGAAAAAGAGTGCGACGATGAGGAGGAGGACCGGAGATAAACGTTGATACTATAGCTTGCTACTACTGTAATTAAATGTTTATAAAAACAACTTGTTTCTTGCCCATGATGTATTTATCAGAGTTATTGACCTCACAATAAGCCAGATTTGAGTAACTGACAATTTGGTGCTGAAAGTTGAAGCAGCCGCCTCGGCAGAATCAATCAGATATGGACTGCTCATGGTGCTCAAAGTAGGCAAATTCCAGTAGACATAATTGATTTAAACAGTCTTCATTTAAATGAGACTTTACTAACAACAAGATGACTTTGTTTTGGAGCCTATTTCTTTTCATTTAAAAAAATAAGAGGTGGGCCTACCTTTTTGACAGATGAAATTAGACTATTAGCTGCAATATCCATAGATTTGTCTGCCAATTCCTCCACCCACCATGCACTCTTTAAATAACAACGATTCACTGACACGGAAGTAGGCTAAGTAAAAACCTGGACTCCAATTGAGGGGGTACGAGGGGGTATTTTATTCAAAATTGCAAAAAGTGATCTATAAGAGCTCTTTGATCCACGATACTTTATGTTACAAACAAGTTGTAAGTATCTGGGAAAGACGTGACTCCGATGCATATGGTGAAATCATTGTTTTGTTTCTTTGACATTCAGAGGCTGAGCTACAACCTTCTGTAGCCGAGGTAAATAATTGACTTTGCTTGGGAATGAGCCTAATTCTCTCACTATCAATTGATTAAGCTATTCACTTTCTGTACAATGGAATATGTTTTAACCCAGATAGTTTAGGGAAACACTTGTGACCTTCTCTTGTTGGGTTATGCCACAGAAGAAGAGTAGCCAGCAGTTAAAGCATTTTTCTGTGTCGGTAGGCCTACTCTGTCTTTTTTTCACGGGGTAGACCAGTTGAGATCTAGTTCTCATTTACAACTGCGACCTGGCCAAGATAAAGCAAGGCAGTGCGACGCAAACAAGAGAGTTACACATAAACAAACATACAGTCAACACAATAGAAAAGAAAAATTGAAAAATTCTATGTACAGTGTGTGCAAATGTAGAAGAGTATGGGGGTAGGCAATAAATAGGCCACAGAGGCAAAATAATTACAATTTAGCATTAATACTGGAGTGATAGATGTGCAAATGATGATGTGCAAGTAGAGATGCTAGGGTGCAAAAGAACAAGAGGGTAAATAATAATATGGGGATGAGGTAGTTGGGTGTATATGCTATTTACAGATTGGCTGTATACAGGTACAGTGATCGGTAAGCTGGTCTGACAGCTGAAGCTTAAAAGTTAGAGAGGGAGATATAAGACTCCAGCTTCAGATAATTTGTTAATTAATTCCAGTCATTGGCAGCAGAGAACTGGAAGGAAAGGCGGCCAAAGTGTTGGCTTTGGGGATGACCAGTGCAATATACCTGCTGGAGCGCGTGCTATGGGTAGGTGATGCTA
Organism: Oncorhynchus mykiss; assembly: GCF_057628025.1. NCBI lineage: Eukaryota > Metazoa > Chordata > Actinopteri > Salmoniformes > Salmonidae > Oncorhynchus > Oncorhynchus mykiss. The sequence goes on from NC_143049.1 coordinate 20,666,221, forward strand.
TGGTGACCAGCGAGCTGAGATAAGGCGGGGCTTTACCTAGCAAAGACTTCTAGATGACCTGGAGCCAGTGGGTTTGGCGACGGATATGTAGTGAAGGCCTGCCAACGAGAGCACAGGTCACAGTGGTGGGCAGTATATGGGGCTTTGGTGACAAAACAGATGGCACTTTGATAGATTACATCCAGTTTGCTGAGTAGAGTGTCTGGGGTGGAAAGGTAGGCAAAACTTTTAAAGTACCATGCTCAGATTCTTAATGACGTCTCAGATTGGTTTATTTGCAAACAGAGACAGTTTTGTTGCAAACAAGACACACACTGATTTGGCATTAGAGAAATATGATAAGATGAACACATAGGCATATCTCTGTCCATTCTTATACTTTGTAATTTGAGTAATTTGTGTGGTTTAAAAAATATTATGCTTATATGTAAAATTATGTAGAATTGTATGAAATGTTAATAAAAGGCTATTGTTTCTCGGACCTGCAAATACGATGACAGATTCATGCACTTACTATAAACTAGATCTTTCTACTCTTGTCCACGGTTGTCAGTGAACCCACAACCGTCTGGCCCACAGCCCTCTGCGCTATAGAAATCCTGTGTTGCCATGTGATGCTTACAGGACAATGATAAAATCATTTATAAGGTTAAAAGATTAAATAATTCTACCCAGAAACTTAACCATTACGGATTAGAGGTTATGTAGCATGGATAAGGAGTAATTAAAAATATTAAACATAAGTCCGACTAGGTAAGACTGGGAGAGAGAGGAATGTGTGTGTGCCCAAGAAAACACCTAGAACAATTAAACTGTGGTTGAACCGACCCGGCTATAACTCTGAGAACGTACGATAGGACAGGGAGTACCCAAATCAAATCAAATTTATTTATATAGCCCTTCGTACATCAGCTGATATCTCAAAGTGCTGTACAGAAACCCAGCCTAAAACCCCAAACAGCAAGCAATGCAGGTGTTGAAGCACGTTAGCTAGGAAAAACTCCCTAGAAAGGCCAAAACCTAGGAAGAAATCTAGAGAGGAACCAGGCTATGAGGGGAGGCCAGTCCTCTTCTGGCTGTGCCGGGTGGAGATTATAACAGAACATGGCCAAGATGTTCAAATGTTCATAAATGACCAGCATGGTCAAATAATAGGTCTGGGACAGGTAGCACGTCCGGTGAACAGGTCAGGATTCCATAGCCGCAGGCAGAACAGTTGAAACTGGAGCAGCAGCACGGCCAGGTGGACTGGGGACAGCAAGGAGTCATCATGCCAGGTAGTCCTGAGGCATGGTCCTAGGGCTCAGGTCCTCCAAGAGAGAGAAAGAAAGAGAGAGAGAAAGAGAGAATTAGAGAGAGCATACTTAAATTCACACAGGACACCGGATAAGATGGGAGAAGTACTCCAGATATAACAAACTGACCCTAGCCCCCTGACACAAACTACTGCAGCATAAATACTGGAGGCTGAGACAGGAGGGGTCAGGAGACACTGTGGCCCCATCTGATGATACCCGGACACGGCCAAACCCCTCCAGGTTTCCCTTATCTGGGGGGAAACGGAACTGTCAGCTGGGTAGTGATAAACTATGGTGAGAATTCTGGAGAAGAAGATAGCTCTCCTAATGTTAGTGTGCATGTGCTTGCAGAAGAAGAATGGTATAAAAGGAATATCTTTGTATATGAACGACAGAGCTCTCGTGAATAAACCTTGATTTGATTATTGTGAGCTGGGAATTCTGTCGGTTTCATTTAATCCAGAACTTTACACACTCTGGTTTGCAGACCGATTAGAATCATTGAAATGTATAAACATTGATAATAGAATTCCATATCAGAAAATAACAGTTTTTAATATGGCATATCTAAGCCTCTGGTCTGTCCATGAAGTGAGGGTAAATGGTAGGCATGTTCACTGCTATCCACTTTGTTTTAATTATTATTTTGGGTATAGGGGAGTGTCACTTTTATTTTTAAGCCTCCTAGAGTGTTTAGGTAAAATATATTTTGCAGAGGGGAGGGACATCCATTTTCATTTCAGACAGGTCCTTTTTAGAAATTAGTGCTCACTCCCTTGTTACTTTTAATTCACAGACCCTCTGGAGTGAATAAAAAAAACACATTTATCATTGCATTATGCAATCTCCTGACATAAGGTAGGATGGAAATGAAGATATTTTTTATATTTTTTTTTTATTTTTTTATTTTGAATGCTTTTGATCGCAAGCTGGGAATAAATGTAATTGTAATATGAACCACAACCCAGTCTAATCACAGTCAAAAAAGAGAAGCCTCTTCTCCACCAACCAACACTGACAACATCTTCACAGTCTTCTTCTGGTTGCACTGTACAACAGAACAGATCATGCTAGGCGCATCATAGTAATTGCAGCAGGCGGAGAGCCCCTCATTCAGCTGTGTTGACTGTGTGAAGTTCGTCAGGACAGGAAGCAGAACCCGCAGGGTTTCGCAGCAGGAAAGAAGGGGGCTCAACGGGTGGCAGAGAGAAAGCAGCCAGCCCTGTTATTATTGGACTATTATTGGCCCCTGTGATCCTCTAATGGCACTGGGGGTTGAACCCCAGGATCCTGGCATCACTCACTGTGGAGGGATGGATGTAGTCTAGAAGGCTGTCTCTGCTAGTTGACTGGCTTTAGCTGCCTGGTTTTCAACTAAGTGTAAATGCTAACACCTTTAGAGCATTTAGATTTTTATTTAACTAGACAAGTCAGTTAAGAATAAATTCTTATTTACAATGACGGCCTACACCGGCCAAACCCGGACGATGGTGGGCCAATTGTGCACCGCCCTATGGGACTCCCAATCACGGCCGGATGTGATAAAGCCTGGATTCGAACCAGAGACTGTAGTGATGCCTCTTGCACTGAGATGCAGTGCTTTAGACCGCTGCGCTACTCGGGAGCCTCGAGTGTGTAGCAACGGTAACTTTGGAAGCACACAATGACAGCCCACACAGTAATGATTTATACGTTTATGATAGAGCCATCATGTCTAGCAATAGCACAAATTACACTCGTGGAGAGGAACTGGCAAGATTGGGAGGCGATCTTCTTGAAAATCATGCTTGATTGTTATATTTGCCTATTGAACATGACAATCTGAAAAATGATTGGGAATTTAAATATCTATATGTTTTATTTACAGTAAGTACATCTGTTCTGCTGTTGTCTAGGGATATTTAAAAACTAATCTGGAGGTGTTACAGTGGCTGTTTCCCGAACGGCACCCTATTCCCTATATAGTGCAATACTTTTGACCAGAGCCCTATGGGCCAGAGACAGTGTGTGAGGGGAGTCTGGAAGTTGGTCTCCTCTACACCTTCAGAGAGAGGACATCTGAAGTACAGTATGCAGCCTCTCTCACTCCACAGAGGACCATCTTTCTGTGCTGCTGGCTTCCCTGACCTACTTGGTCTTCATTAGGCAGCAGGCTGCTTAACATAAGATGACAGCTCCACTAGTACTGTACAAGTCAACTCTAACAAGGTGCACTAGCTACCCTTCACTGCTGAATCCTAAAGCATGGGGAACTTTGAATAATAACTTGTAGTTGGTTGCTCAGTTTGTTGCCCAACAAACAATGTAACCAGAGAGCCAGCTACTTGTCAACACTTTTCCAGATACATTACCCAAATGGTGCATTTGGTTGTATTAAGCATTTCGCTACACTCACATTAACATCTGCTAACCATGTGTATGTGACAAAATAAAATGTGATTTGATTTAATACTGCTTCATCACATTTTTTATTGAGGCAATATTACAGTAAAGGAGGCTTAATGAGATCTGTAGTTTCCAAGTGAAAAAGAAATAACTCATTATTTTCAACTTAACCTTATACTCGATACTTCACATTGTATGTTCAGATAGTATTAAGACTAAGGGTCTGTTCAAAGTTGTGGAAAAAGCCGTTTGAATGTCCCAACCTCCAATCACAGTCATTGCCAGTAGGAGAAGGCTAACTACAGTTACAGTGCATGTATATGTTTAATTACAACAGTGTTGCATGAAAACTATCCATCTGTCTGTTTCATAACTATTAATGAGAGTGGTTACGGTTAGTGAGTAATTGGTCTCTGAGGGAAAAGGGTCATTACACAGAGGCAAGGAGAGCAGATGGAACAAAAGGAAGAGAGAGAGATGGAGAGAGAGAGACAGCAAGCGAGAGAGCGAGAGAGAGAGAGAGAGAGACACCGAGAGATGGAGAGCGAGACAGCAAGCGAGAGAGAAAGGGTGAGAGCGAAGAGAGAGGGGGGATAAAAAGAAAAAGAGGAAGAGAGCATAGAAAGATCAGGTAGTTAGCTATCCCATTTCCAAACATACCATCAAGCATTTGAAACTCCACTGGGAAGCAATTTTCCTAACAAACAGAAGAGAATAGAGAATTGTAATTCAAGGCAGGGATCTGACAGACACACGGAGAGAAGTGCTTGCTTGACAGTATTAGAGTGCTGTCGACAGACAGACCAAGTTGTCTACATTTCAAAAGGGACTCAGTTCTCACCTTTCATCAGTTGTCCTCTACTGCTTTTCTCATGTTTCTTTGGAGCCAGCAACATACGTACATTTGACTACCTGAACAACTGAGAAAAAGAACCATACAGTGACAGCATTATCAAAAGCATTCACGGAATCCTGACATTACACTACTGCTTCAGATATTGTCTTTGCATTCCATTGCCCGGGTTCATATTCTGAACATACCAAATATTTCAACCCTAGGTGTGCATCCCAAATGGAACCCTATACCCTAGTAAACTGCAGTGCACTGTATATGGAATAGGGTGCCATTTGGGACAGAGATTAGGTTTTGAAGTCTTCCTAATTACAGATAAATTATCAACTTCTGTTACAATCAGGAGTAACCAATCAATCAATTATCTAGTCTCTTACTATCCTGTGGATTACCCCTCTGTAAAGGGAATCCAACAACAACAACCAACTCTTCCAGGGTTATGATATAAATGAATCATGATATTTCAGGTCTACTTCACAATAGTAGTGACAGGCAACTGAACGTTCAATATCTTGCTATTATCCTTTTTGAAGTACAGAGATCCATCATGTGATGTCTCCTGACAATCCTCAGCCATCCCATTAGAGTTCCACCCAGCTCTACCTGTCTGTAATGAGAGGGCCACCTCCCCATCCATCTCCCTGTCACAACAGACGTTGCCAGGGCCTGGGTGACACACAGAGGTGAAAATGTGACATCTATATGGCCTTCAAAAGTCTCCAATTCACAGTGCTGTCATGTAGTGAGTGAATTTCCGTCTGGACTTAGCTTTGACTATCATTCACAGTTTTGGTTAGGTACAGTAAGTGAATGTAAAGACCAGGCATTTGACCGGTCTTACTCATGCAGTTTGAGATATAGAGAAATGTGGAAAAAATAAGAACACCTCACTGTAATACCAACATCATTTAATACAATTTTACACCACCACCGCAGCAGTGTATTGTTGCTCTAAGGCTTTTCTGAAATGATGCATGATTTGGTTCATTTGATTTAAAAGGACCCAAGCTGCCTATATCAGGCAGACAGAAAGAATAGAGACACAAATAGAATACCCATGGCCATTAGATTTGTGCATTGTTGTGCTTTGGGGATGTCAAAAACAACTTGAAATGTTCAAATTAGCATGTACAGGATATTCATTCTCAAAAAGTCACTAAGGAAACGTATCTAAATGCTGGACAAACTGCATTCCCTAATGGAGGAGTGGAGACATCAGAAAAACACATCAGATTGACAGTGAAAACCTCTCGACGGTCGTTTTCAAAGCGCATGTGCCAAGCGTTTTGATGTCTGTTTATTTTAGAAAGCCGGCAAACAAAAGCCTTGGAGTCACAGAAATGCAGGCCAACACTACTGAGCGACAACACATATCTCACTATATGGCCACCTCTTTATGGTTTGTGTGTTGCTTGGTCGGACATAATTATTATAATAATGTGCAATCATTGGATGCTCTCCTGTGTTGGAAGTGTCATTGGTTTAACCCTTGGATGCATAACCTATGGAACTAACACATTTCCATAACAGGTACCTCACATTAGATTATGTTATATAAAATATAAAAGGGACAAACTGACCAATATGTTACAGTACAAATCTTCATCAATAAACGAGATGAATTTGACACATTTGAATGTAATTTGTCACTGTGCACCTCCGTGGCCCATGTTATGCATCTACGGAAGGCGTAAAGAATAAGCAATTCATGGCCAAGGCAACGATTACAATATGTCAATATCAAACAGGAGTCCGGCAAAGTTATTGAATGAAGCAGGAGACTTGCATAATTTAAGGTAACTGTCCAGTAACCATTATTTTATCTCATACCCAAATAATGTTGTTGACTCATCCTATACTCATGTGGCCAAAGCATGAATTACAGAAAAAGTCTCAAACAGACCATTTAAAAAAATGCTTTCCATTTCCTCAAAGAGAATAATATCAGTCAGCAGTCTACTCGCATTAATGTTTTTAATGACTGGTATATTTCACTCATATTGTAATTCATTATAGGTCATATTTCATAGAAATCTGTAAACACTGGACAGTTACTTTATACAGTGGATTTTTTCTCTCTCTCTGTAACACTAACAATTTAGGTGTTAGATGTTTAATGTGATATTTGTATTTATTATGGATCCCCAAGCTACTCTTCCTGGGGTCCAGGAAGAGTAGTAAACAAAATCATTAAATTACACAACAGATTTGTGTGCCTGTGTGTGTGTGTGTGTGTGTCTCTTCACAGTCCCTGCTTATCCATAAGGTGTATTTTGATCTCTTTTTAAAAAATCTGATTTTACTGCTTGCATGAGTTACTTGATCTGGAATAGAGTTCCATGTAGTCATGGCTCTATGTAGCACTGTGCACCTCCCATAGTCTGTTCTGGACTTGGGGACTGTGAAGAGATCTCTGGTGGCATGTCTTGTGGGGTATGCATGGGTGTCTAAGCTGTGTGCTAGTCGTTTAAAAACAGACAGCTCAGTGCATTCAACATGTCAATACTTCTCACAAATACAAGTAGTAATGAAGTCAAGCTCTCGTCTATTTTGAGCCATGAGAGACTGACATGCATATGATTAATGTTAGCTCTTTGTGTACACTTAAGGGCCAGCCATTCCTGAGTCCATTTTTGTGGCACCTGACCACAGGACTGGACCTTAGTAGTCCAGGTGTGACAACTAGGGCCTGTAGGACCTGCCTTGTTGATATCTTTGTTAAGATTCCCACTAGTTTATTATTAGCTACTGGTTGCAACAATATGTTTTGACCATGACAGTTTACAATCCAGGGTTACTCCGAGCAATTTAGTCTCCTCACTTCTACATTATTCATTACAAGATTTTGGGTTTAGTGAATGATTAGTTTTTAAAAAACAATGTAAAGCCCAGCTCTGTGGAGTGTACGGCTTAGTGATCCTATGGACAGATACTCCAACCTCCGCTGTGGAGCTTTGCAGCTCCTGCAGGGTCATCAAATCAAATGTATTTATATAGCCCTTCTTACATAGCTGATATCTAAGTGCTGTACAGAAACCCAGCCTAAAACCCCAAACAGCAAGCAATGCAGGTGTAGAAGCACGGTGGCTAGGAAAAAATCCCTAGAAAGGCCAAAACCTAGAAAGAAACCTAGAGAGGAACCAGGCTATGAGGGGTGGCTAAGTCCTCTTCTGGCTGTGCCGGGTGGAGATTATAACAGAACATGGCCAAGATGTTCAAATGTTCATAAATGACCAGCATGGTCAAATAATAATAATCACAGTAGTTGTCGAGGGTGCAGCAAGTCAGCACCTCAGGAGTAAATGTCAGTTGGCTTTTCATAGCCGATCATTAAGAGTATCTCTACCACTCCTGCTATCCCTCGTGACGGACGGTCTTCTTTGTTGCCTCTCTGATTAATGCCCTCCTTGCCTGGTCCGTGAGTTTTGGTGGGTGGCCCTTTCTTGGCAGGTTTTTGTGGTGCCATATTCTTTTCAGTTTTTAATAATGGATTTAATCGTGCTCCGTGGGATGTTCAAAGTTTTTGATATTTTTTTATAACCCAACCCTGATCTGTACTTCTCCACAACTTTGTTCCTGACCTGTTTGGAGAGCTCCTTTGTCTTCATGGTGCCGCTTGCTTGGTGGTGCCCCTTGCTTAGTGGTGTTGCAGACTCTGGGGCCTTTCATAACAGGTGTATATATATTTTTACTGAGATCATGAGACAGATCACGTGACACTTAAATAAAGTCCAGCTGTGTCTAATCTAACTAATTAAGTGACTTCTGAAGGTAATTTGTTGCACCAGATCTTATTTAGGGGCTTCATAGCAAAGGGGGTGAATACCACTTTCCCATTTTGAATTGTTTTGAATTTTTTGAAACAAGTTCTTTTTCAAATTTCACTTTACCAATTTGGACTATTTTGTTTATGTCCATTACATGAAATCCAAATAAAAATCTATTTAAATGACAGGTTATAATGCAACAAAATAGGAAAAATGCCAAGGGGGATAAATACTTTTGCAAGGCACTGTACATAGACACATAGGCTTTACACAGAGCCAGTGCCAGGTCATTAGTAAAGATTGACAAAAGTAAGGGGCCTAGAAAGCTGCCCTGGGGAATGTCTGACTCTACTTGGATTATGTTGGAAAGGTTTCCACTAATTAACAACCTCTGTGTTCTGTTAGACGGGTAGCTCTCAATCCACAATATAGCAGGGGATGTAAAGCCATAACACATACGTTTTTCCAGCAGCAGATTATGATCAATGTGAAAAGCTGCATTGAAGTCTAACAAAAGAGCTCCCAATCTTATGATTCATTTCTCTCAGCCAATCATCAGTCAATCAAATTTCAATCAATCAAATGTATTTATAAAGCCCTTCTTACATCAGCTGATGTCAAAGTGCAGTACAGAAACCCAGCATAAAACCCCAAACAGCAAGCAATGCAGGTGTAGAAGCACGGTGGCTAGGAAAAACTCCCTTGTCATTTGTGTAAGTGCCGTACATGTTGAATGCCCGTCCCTATAAGCATTGCTGAACATTTGTTGTTAATTTGTTTACTGTGAAATAGCATTGTATCTGGTCAACACAATTATAAACACAGCTATTATGTGATTTACTGGTAATTTACTGATAATCAATTTTCTAGCTGAAAGAATAAGAACCAGAATGTTACATGGACCTGAATGTTGATGGTTGTCTGATTCGATACTTTTTCAGTAAGGGTAATATTCAGAAAATATATTAACAGTCTCAAATTCCCAGGTCTGAATTAGTTCATATGTGGTGCACATAAAAACCAGAAGCCTCTATAGCCCCTAACAACTGTAGCTAAATGCATCCTTGACAAATGGATTTCACCATGTGGCGCAAGCTCAGGATGGGAGGGGAGTGACCGTGTGATGTTAATGGATCTAAACAAGGCTGTGAAAGGCTCTATCAAACGTACTAAAATGATATAACACACTACTGTACAATTTACTGTTGATTACAGGTCTATTTCAAGTGGATGTTGTTTACAGTAAAGGACACATTACTGCAACATATTTTCACATTTCCATGGCCTTTAGTTTGGGGGTGTTAATATGGGTAGTCAAAGTGAGGCATGCGTGTGTGTTTATATATATATGCTTCAGAAATATTGCTGAAGGAAAGGAAGGATGTCACCATGGAAACTAAATAAAACCTTGTTGCAAAATTTGTGCAAACATATCTGATACATTCAATAACAGCTTGAACAATGACAAAATCTAATATGTAGCCACCAACAGTGGAAGTGACTCTTTGGTTGATGTCAATAAAGACACTGGTTGATTTCAATAAAGGCATGGAGGAAGACAGTCCTGGCATAATCAGCCACTGAGAACAGATAGTGCTCTACGACAGGCTCAATATGCAAGATGGATACTACATACTTAGATGGTTTTACATTCAAGTATCTACTAACAGTTTAAAATCACAAACTTAGTGGGAATCTGAGGCTTCTGCGTATGAGCAGTGTGTTTTTTCTTTATTGACTATTGTCTTTGAAGTTTTTATGTTAATTACAACACGTTTTACTGAACTATGTTTCCTAGAGGGAAGCTGCTGGGTGAGTGGATGGGGAAGCAAAGCCATGGGGGGGGGGGAGGGGTTTTCTGGAATACCAAATAGGGCATTCTAAAATGCCCAAATCTCACAGCACTGTGAACACAGTTGTATAAATGAAATAATGATGAAATATGACGTGATGCTACTTCTTATTATTTGTCAAAAATGTTTTGTTTTTTAAAAAATTACTGTGACTATCATTGGGATCAAATCCACCACCAATACCATGAAGTTTGAATTTGGAGTAGAGAAACAGCGATAGAGCATTCAAGGTTAATTCATAAGAAGCTAACAAGTTTTCACTGCGTTGTGTTCCCATGACTGGCTTGTCTGTGAGAATCACTATCAAGCAGGCGGGCTGGCTGTGCAAAAGCCACCCCTGAAGCAGCAAGACAGGCCAGCCACATCTCTAAACTAATTTTAGCATGTATAGTACAGTGGATATACTATAGAAAACTATCCAATCCACAGGAGTAAGACAGAGGAACAAGAAAATGAGCTATGAGGCTCTCAGTGGCCTACATTCTCCATTCAGTGTTGGGGCTGTTTCTTATAAGACATTGAATAACATTGTGCAACACTAACGGTGGTTTGAGGCTGACTCTCCAAGACATTAAATAACATGGTTCAAGGCTGCCCTGACTGACACTCCAAGGAGTGCACTCGAAGAACTCAAAATCTGGTGAGGGATAGAAAATTCTCCTCAACTCTGTGATTGAAAACCCTATATAATTTTGCTCCCTAAAGTAAGGAACTATTGTCTGACCAAGCCAAATCCTCAGATTTATCACAAAATGCCAGTTAATAAATGGTTTAGATGCTAACAGATCACTAGGCCTATGCCAAATACTTGTGGATGGCCACATAGGTGCCAGAGCCAGACAGACTATTTATATTCAAAACAGAATTTGATATTCTTTCTAATAGTATCTTTAACATTACTTTGCCAAGGGAAACCCTCAAACTAACACCTTTGCAACACACAGTAAGGTGATCTATCTAGGAACTGTAGTGTAGTGCCATGGTTGTTATAGTTAGTTGTTATCCTGAACCTAGGTATAGTGCACTCACTGCTATCCAAATCAGCAGATCCATGTTACTGTAAGGGCATACCAAAAGAGGCAATGCTATTTGTGACACGCCAGCCCAACGTGGGTGGATGACGCTAGTTCCTACTTCACAGTAGGGCCTTTAAAAAATATATGATTTGTGTACAGAAATGCCTTCTTGAACATGTGAAATGTCATGTGCCTTAAATACAACATTTTATGTGATCCTTAAATATGAATACAATTTTAAATTAGGAGCCTAGTTTAGACAAGGAGAAAGCACTGCTATATAGGGAAAAAGACCGGATCCTTCCTGGCTAGCCATGATTGGATGAGATAATGGAGGGGTTTGACCATGCTGATGGTTGGCCATGTGTTTACATGTGAAATCTTAAAGAGATGGGTGGGTCTATGGCTTAAGAGGGTGTGAACGATGTTGAATGGGCATAAACAAAGAGCTCTCAAGCACTCATCAAAATCTTTCTTGTCTCCTAAGTGGGATAACAAGTTTATACATGTTTAAAGCAGCATAACTGTCCCATGTGTCCTCCAATCACAGTGAATGACATTTCATTTTGGAGCTCTGAATCTGAACCTTTGTAATCTGTAAAAACAAGCATTTGGGATTTTTCTACATTAACACCAGTTGGGATGGGCCCTCACATTTGTGTTCAGGAGGCAGAGTACTGACGATCACCCAGCTGACAGTGGAAGGAGACACTGATGGCAGCTCCATAAATCAAAGCAGACAACAGCACGAGGACACTGCTCAAGTGCTCTCTGGATTTGTATCACGTGTCTTCTGCACACTGACCTGACCTCCTTCATTCATCTGCCTCTATGATGAAATCCAGGGCGTACATGTCCCACGTGTACACACCCCACTGTCTTACACCCTCCTCTATCCCATTACAATATATGACCTGTACGCTGCAAGTCTGAACAGGTCAGCTTGAGTTCATAGTCTGATGGCGAGAGACTGTATTGTTATCTGTTGCAGGCCATCAATCAATATTTACAGCTTTGTCCAGCCTAGCATCCATATTAGTGTGAAAGGAAATGGTTTGGTACTGTATGGAGGTTGCGTAATTCTCAAAAAATGGTGTTTGCAATGTATGCATATACATTTCCTGTCTGCTGTCATAGGTCAACGATGACGTCATTCTGTTAAGAGTACAGACTCCCATAATACATAGTCACATTAAAATTAGAAAGTGCGAGAAAAATAAATGTCAGAGAAAAACCTGCTGGAGGCTGTGTTCTCCAGTGCGCCAGGGATATACGTCAGAGCAGAATCTCTGTCTTTCTGAGGAAAGAAATGCGTATCCCTCCCACTCACTCTTATGATTCAGCCCAGCCTGCAGAGCGTGGGCTCAGACTCCTTTCTCTTTCACACAGAAAATAGCAAAAGCTCCAACACACTTTTCTCTGCCATTCTGTTCCAAATGCAAAGATGAGGATCTGGACCAAATATGTTTTATGTAAAGGTTGAATACCCAAATGCATGTCTGCGTATATGAACATTGTATGGACCCACCAGTGAACTGGCTGTTAACCATATTTTAATGGTATTCTATATGTAATCCCTCTGTCACATGTAGAATAGTTAACTGTCGGCGGAGCAACAATGTGAATGCAAACAACAGTTTTAATTCCCATTTCTGGCAACGGAGCAGATTGCTGGCTGGCTGAGAATATAGCGATAGTCACTGATGTCACCCCAATAGGATGCTCCTATAGGATTTTGATCTATAGATTCAAACATATTGTCGCTACCATTTGCAATTAAAATAAATCACCATGCATTACCACACTGCAGATGTAGGATATGGATTGGAAAGCAAATTAAAAAACAGCATAAAGACATTCATAATGTATAGGTGACAACATCAACTGCATACATAATCCACTTATGGTAATCAGTATTACTTTCAAGAGAGGAAAATCAAATTCCATCATATTTCAAACAACAAGCTTTGATTCCTAACAACCGACACCCTTTGAAACAGAGCTATTTAGGTTGTAAAATAGTTCTGGCTAAATTCCAAAAGAGCGAGAGAGAGAAAGATGCACCATTTGTGTTCCACATGAAAACATGTCCTAGAGGCATGCACTGTCATTAATGTGCTTCCGTACTTTCCCTCCTCACCAAACAAAGAGCAAGCAAATATCAAAGGCCTGTAGTGCTAACATATTCACTTGGAAAATATGCTAGCTATCTGCATTGATTTACAGTTCCTGAAAGAGCACAAACACTAGAAGCAGAGAAACAAAAAACAGCATTTAAATTCAATAACAAATTGAAGACATACAAGATCTCCTTGGTCCATAATTTGTTACATTTCTTCAAGACTGTGAAATCATATTGAGAATAATCTATTTTACTCTAAGAGCTGAGTCATAACTGCACAGATAAACTACTAGTCGTGACAATCCACAGAACATTCTAAAAAATGAACTTTATGATGAATGTACCACAGCTAATTGTTCAGTGCACCCAACCATGTTTAATTTTGAAACGGTCAACACATCATTAACATATCCTACGGCTTTATAGCCAAGATAGCAGACAACAACCAAAATAATATACAGTCTATACATGTCACTGCCCTTTATGTAAATGCCTCAAATTATCTGTGGGGTGGGGGTGGGGGTGGGGGGGGGGGGGGGGGGTTAGAAGCCTTTCTGGTTTATAGTCTTCAGAGTGAGTTAATCTGGCCTGAGCTAATTACTGCAAACTAAGGAACTTTCTCTCACAGACACGTACACACACACACACGTACACACACACACACACCTCTCCTCTCCTCAACCCTAAAAGTCTGAGTCAGATCTTAATTACATACACTACCTACGGGAAACATTTATTCATCAAATGGCCCATTTGTTCCCTGTAGATCTACAACAACCCACTCCTCCAGCCTTATCCTCCTGTTCAGTGCACTGCAGGGGGCTCTAAACATCCCTATCTCCCCACTGCAGAGAAACCTGGCTTCCATGAATCCATGTTAGGAATGAACCATGGTGTCTCTGTAACACAGCACTACTGACTATGTCACGTGTTTCTTTTGCTCTGCATCTATCTACTCGCTCAGGCTTTGGATTAATCCATTTCCAAAATACTGGGCAGCTCTGTAGAATGGACTCTGTTCAGCAGCAGTCTGTTGACATGCAATGTAATCTCTCTGATATTGAACACATCCTTTTGCCCTTTGAATTTTCATATATCTGTATTATTTTTACGCACACAGAAGAATGGATTGGGTTGCAAAATAAACCCCAAATAAACCCACTGTACATTATCACAGCAGTTCACAACTGCTGTCTTCTTCATGAAGAAAACCAATGCAGCTTTTCAAGAGACTGATATTTGGAACAGATTCATGCATGGGTAATACACTACATGACCAAAAGTACAGTGCCTTGCAAATGTATTCATCCAACTTGGCATTTATCCTATTTTGTTGCATTACAACCCGTAATTGAATTAGATTTTGGGGGGGGATTTCATGTAATGGACATACACAAAACAGTGCAAATTGGTGAAGTGATATTTGAAAAATAACTTGTTTCAAAAAAATAAAACATGGAAAAGTGGTGTGTGCATAGGTATTCACCCCCTTTGCTATGAAGTCCCTAAATAAGATCTGGTGCAACCAATTACTTTCAGAAGTCACATAATTAGTTAGATTAGACACAGCTGGACTTTATTAAGTGTCACATGATCTCAGTATATATATTATATATACATACACATATATATATACACACATGCATATATATATATATATATATATACATACATATATATATATATATATATATATATATATATATATATATATATATATATATATATATATATATATATATACATACATACATACACACACACACACACATCACATAATTAGTTAAATAAAGTCCAGCTGTGTCTAATCTAAGTGTCACATGATCTCAGTATATATATTACATACACACACACATATATATACACACACACACACACACACACACACACACACACACGTATTTATATATATATATATATATATGTATATGTGTATATACACACACACATATACATACATACAGTGCCTTGCGAAAGTATTCGGCCCCCTTGAACTTTGCGACCTTTTGCCACATTTCAGGCTTCAAACATAAAGATATAAAACTGTATTTTTTTGTGAAGAATCAACAACAAGTGGGACACAATCATGAAGTGGAACGACATTTATTGGATATTTCAAACTTTTTTAACAAATCAAAAACTGAAAAATTGGGCGTGCAAAACTATTCAGCCCCTTTACTTTCAGTGCAGCAAACTCTCTCCAGAAGTTCAGTGAGGATCTCTGAATGATCCAATGTTGACCTAAAGGACTAATGATGATAAATACAATCCACCTGTGTGTAATCAAGTCTCCGTATAAATGCACCTGCACTGTGATAGTCTCAGAGGTCCGTTAAAAGCGCAGAGAGCATCATGAAGAACAAGGAACACACCAGGCAGGTCCGAGATACTGTTGTGAAGAAGTTTAAAGCCGGATTTGGATACAAAAATATTTCCCAAGCTTTAAACATCCCAAGGAGCACTGTGCATGCAATCGATAATATTGAAATGGAAGGAGTATCAGACCACTGCAAATCTACCAAGACCTGGCCGTCCCTCTAAACTTTCAGCTCATACAAGGAGAAGACTGATCAGAGATGCAGCCAAGAGGCCCATGATCACTCTGGATGAACTGCAGAGATCTACAGCTGAGGTGGGAGACTGTCCATAGGACAACAATCAGTTGTATATTGCACAAATCTGGCCTTTATGGAAGAGTGGCAAGAAAGCCATTTCTTAAAGATATCCATAAAAAGTGTTGTTTAAAGTTTGCCACAACTGGGAGAGTTTGCCCCACCTGGGAGACACACCAAACATGTGGAAGAAGGTGCTCTGGTCAGATGAAACCAAAATTGAACTTTTTGGCAACAATGCAAAACGTTATGTTTGGCGTAAAAGCAACACAGCTGAACACACCATCCCCACTGTCAAACATGGTGGTGGCAGCATCATGGTTTGGGCCTGATTTTCTTCAGCAGGGACAGGGAAGATGGTTAAAATTGATGGGAAGATGGATGGAGCCAAATACAGGACCATTCTGGAAGAAAACCTGATGGAGTCTGCAAAAGACCTGAGACTGGGACGGAGATTTGTCTTCCAACAAGACAAGGATCCAAAACATAAAGCAAAATCTACAATGGAATGGTTCAAAAATAAACATATCCAGGTGTTAGAATGGCCAAGTCAAAGTCCAGACCTGAATCCAATCGAGAATCTGTGGAAAGAATTAAACTGCTGTTCACAAATGTTCCATCCAACCTCACTGAGCTCGAGCTGTTTTGCAAGGAGGAATGGGAAAAAATGTCAGTCTCTCGATGTGCAAAACTGATAGAGACATACCCCAAGCGACTTACAGCTGTAATCGCAGAAAAAGGTGGCGCTACAAAGTATTAACTTAAGGGGGCTAAATAATTTTGCACGCCCAATTTTTCAGTTTTTGATTTGTTAAAAAAGTTTGAAATATCCAATAAATGTCATTCCACTTCATGATTGTGTCCCACTTGTTGTTGATTCTTCACAAAAAAATACAGTTTTATATCTTTATGTTTGAAGCCTGAAATGTGGCAAAAGGTCGCAAAGTTCAAGGGGGCCGAATACTTTCGCAAGGCACTGTATATTTACATACATTCATACATACATACCAATTGCGCAAGTTCTAAAAAATATCCGAAACTTTGAACATCTCACGTAGCACCATTAAATACACGATTAAAAAATGGAAAGAATATGGTACGACAACAAACCTGCCAAGAGAGGGCCGCCCACCAAAACTCACAGACCAGGCAAGAAGAGCATTAATCAGAGAGGCAACAAAGAGACCAAAGATAACCCTGAAGGAGCTGCAAAGCTCCACAGCTGAGATTGAAGTATCTGTCCATAGGACCACTAATCCGTACACTCCACAGAGCTGGGCTTTATGGAGGATTTGCCAGAAAAAAGCCATTGCTTAATGAAAAAAATAAGCAAACAGGTTTGGTTTTCGCCAAAAGGCATGTGGGAGACTCCCCAAACAAATGGAAGAAGGTACTCTGGTCAGATGAGACAAAAAGTTAGTGTTTTCCTTCCAAAAACCTGTCTGGCACAAACCCAACACCTCTCATCACCCCGAGAACAACATCCCACAGTGAAGCATGGTGGTGGTAGCATCATGCTGTGGGGATGTTTATCATCGGCAGGGACTGGGAATCTGGTCAGAATTGAAATAATAATGGATGGCACTAAATACAGACAAATTCTTGAGGGAAACCTGTTTCAGTCTTCCAGAGATTTGTGACTGGGACCGAGGTTCACCTTCCAGCAGGACCATGACCCTAAGCATACTGCTAAAGCAACACTCAAGTTTTCTGTTTTCATGTCTTATTTCTTGTTTGTTTCACAATAAAACATATTTTGCATCTTCAAAGTGGTATGCATGTTGTGTGAATCAAAGGATACAACCCCCCCCCCCCCCCAATTTTTTTTTAAATATATATTTTAAATCAAGGTTGTAAGGCAACAACATAGGAAAAATGTGAAGGGGGGTGAATACTTTCACAACCCACTGTATGCGGACACCTGCTTGACGAACAGCTCATTTTAATATCATGGGCATTAATATTGAGTTGATCACTCTTTGCTGCTATAACAGCCTCCCCTCTTCTGGGAAGCCATTCCACTAGATGTTGGAACAGTGGAAAAGGTTGAGAGCCTCAAGTTCCTTGGTGTCCACATCACCAACAAACTAACATGGTTCAAGCACACCAAGACAGTCGTGAAGAGGGCACAACAAAACCTATTCCCCCTCAGGAGACCGAAAATATTTGGCATGGGTCCTCAGATCCTCAAAAGGTTTTACAGCTGCACCATCGAGAGCATACTGACGGGTTGCATCACTGCCTGGTATGGCAACTGCTTGTCTTCCGACCGCAAGGCACTACAGAGGGTAGTGCGTATGGCCCAGTACATCACCAGGGCCAAGCTTCCTGCCATCCAGGACCTCTATACCAGGCGGTGTCAGCGGAAGGCCCTAAAGATTGTCAAAGACCCCATCCACCCCAGTCATAGACTGTTCTCTCTGCTACCGCACGGCAAGCAGAACCGGAGTACCAAGTCTACATGTACATATCACCTCAATTACCTCGACACCGGTGCCCCCGCACATTGAATCTGTACCGGTACCCTCTGTATAGAGCCCCGCTATTGTTATTTACTGCTGCTCTTTAATTATTTGTTACTATTATCTCTTACTTATTTAAAGGTATTTCCTTAACTGCATTGTTGGTTAAGGGCTTGTAAGTAAGCATTTCAATGTAAGGTCTACTACACCTGTTGTATTCGGCGCATGTGACAAATTTATTTTTAATTGATTTGAACATTGCTGCAGGGACTTGCTTCCATTCAGCCACAATAGCATTAGTGAGGTCAGGCACTGGTGTTTGGTGATTAGGCCTGGCTTGCATTCGGTGTTCCAATTCATCCCAAAGGTGTTCGATGGGGTTGAGGTCAGGGGTCTCTGCAATCCAGTCAAGTCCTTCCACACCGATCTCAACAAATTATTTCTGTATGGACCTTGCTTTGTGCACTGGGGCATTGTCATGCTGAAACAGGAAAGTGCCTTTCCCCAAACTGTTGCCACAACGTCATTGAATACTGTAGCATTAAGATTTCCCTTCACTGGAACTAAGGTGCCTAGCCCGAACCACGAAAAACAGCTCCAGACCATTATTCTTCCTCCACCAAACTTTACAGTTGGCACTATGCATCGGGGCAGGTAACAGTCTCCTGGTATCCGCCAAACCCAGATTTGTCAATTGGCCAAATGGTGAAGTGTGATTCATCACTCCAGAGAACGCATTTCCACTGCTCCAGAGTCCAACGGTGGTAACGACGCTTGGAATTGTGCATAGTGATCTTAGGCTTGTGTGTGTGTCTGCTCAGCCATGGAAACCCATTTCATGAAGCTCCCGACAAGCAGCTCGTGTTGACGTTGCTTCCACAGGCAGTTTCGAACTAGTGAGTTTTGCATCCGAGGACAGACAATTTTTACACGCTACAACACTCGGCGCTCCCATTCTGTGAGCTTGTGTGGCTACCACTTCGGGTGTGGCTAAAATAGCCAAATCCACTCATTTGAATGTCCACATACTTTTGTATACATAGTGTATATCTCATTCATGAATAGATCTGAAACGCACAAATACCTATATTGAGCAAATCCTTTCCATTGAAGAATCAGCTACCACCTACTGTGACAGCTGGATCCATTCCGACTGCATCATCATCCTCCCATACACGAAGGCTGCGCATCCCAAATGACACCTTATCCCAAATGGCACCATAGGGCTCTGGTCAAAAGTGGTGCACTATATAGGGAATATGGTGTCATTTGGGATGCAGAAGCCTTTCAGCTGGATGGATGATCCCACAGAGCTGATTGTTCCACACTTCACCACTTATTAACTGCAGTGCCAGACAGCTCTGAGCAACCTCATTGGCTTTCACACCAGAGCTTTGGCTTTCACACCACAGCTGTGAGATGAGGTACAGTACCCTCCCTGGGTAGCTGATTCCCATCTTTGGCTGTTTACCAAATGGCACCCTATTACTTACAAAAGTAGTGCACTACGTAAAGAATAGGTTGCCATTTGGTAAATACCCAAGGATGGGAATCAGCTTGGGTGCCATTTGGGACGCAAGCTTTGTCTTCCTGCTTATCTCCAGTGAGTGACAGTGGAATTAGAGCATGCACATCCAGTCCCAGTCACAGGTGGATAGGCTTTCATCTGTGTTGATCAAAGGAGAAGGTCCAAACATGTACAGAAGACGTCTGTCACTTTGCATGACTCTTAATAGTTGCTACCCACATGAAAAAAATACTACACTATAGTAAAAACAATACAGTGAACACTAGTATTCACTGTAGTGTTTTGCAAACTTTACTGTCGTACTTACTGTAGTATACTGTCATATTTACAGTTAACTATAGTACAATTACTGTAGTAAAATAAAACTGTAGTGTATACACTGTAGTAATTAATGTAATGAAAAAAATAATCACATTTTGCTGCCTTGAAAATTCAAATCTAAAAAGGGAATTACATTCCATTTTTTCCCCTGCAGATCTACACAACCTATTCTACATTTTCAAAGTGAAAGAAAAATGTCCAAATGATTGCATATGTCTTCACACCTCAGCGTTAATGGAAACCCCTTTGGCAGCCATTACAGCTGTGAATAATTTAGAATAAGACTAACTTTGCAAAACTCTTCGGTCAACATTTATCCATTGTTTTTGTCAAGCTCAGTACATTTATTCAAGCTCAGTAAATGTGTTTGGGAATCATTGATGGACAGAAATATTCAAACCTTTTATAAAAGGAAATTTAAGTCAGGACTGAGACTGGACCACTCAGGAACACTCAACACCTCTTGGAAAGCAATTCTGATGTGCCTTTGGCATTACAAATTGTGTAACTGTCTCGCTGAAAAATAAAACTATCCCAGGGTTAGGGTTTCAAAAGACTGAGGTGGGTTTTCCTCTTTTTACCTGCGGTTTGCTGCTTTCATATTTATTTTGATCCTAACAAACTACCCAGTCCCTACAGGTGACAAAAATGCCCATAACATGATGCAGCCACCACAACACTTGAAAATAGAGGGTTTAACTCTGTGTTGTATTGAATTTGATCCAAGCCTGTAGTTTTAAATTTAAGCCAAAAAGTTCATTTATTTGCGGTGTTGTCTTGCAGTATTACTTAACGGACTTGTTGCAAATGTAATGGATGATTTTGAGTGGACATTTTTAACACAGGCATCCTTCTTTTCACTTTGTCATTTAGACCAGTAATGTGGAGTGAATGCAATGTTGTTGTCGTATGCATTTCAAGTATTGTGTTAGTAAGCTAGTTGCAAGGCCTCAATTTGAGATGCCCCTACCCGAGTAAGAACAAAACACAAACATGTTTTTCACATCTCTAATTTCTCCAATGAAATGGATGGTTGTTTAAAAATATTTAACTGCAAAAGTGGTTCAATGAATAGAAATTGTGACACACATGAGCTCAAAAAGTGCAGAATAATGCCTGGCTGGAGAGGGGGGTGGGCCACAAACACACAGATACAATAGGCAGAAATATCAAATTTGATTATTTATGATGAACGCAAGCTTACTTTTTGGTAGCTGATTAATAGACAACTCTCATTCAGATTAGGGTTAGTGATACTCAGTGAAGTGTTGTGTTGAATTTGCCCCAAACATAACGCTTTGTATTCAGGACATAAAGTTAATACCTTTGCCACATTTTTATTGCAGTTTTACATAACTGCCTTGTTGCAAACAGGATGCATATTATGGAATATTTGTATTCTGTAAAGACTTCCATTTAAAAACATACTTTGGTTAGTATTGTGGAGTAACTACAACATTTTTGATCTATCCTCAGTTATCTCCTTTTACAGCCATTAAACTCTGGAACTGTTTTAAAGTCACCATTGACCTCATGGTGACATCCCTGAGCGGTTTCCTTCCTATCAGAGTTAGGAAGGACGTCTGTATCTTTGTAGTGACTGTGTGTATTGATACACAATCCAAAGTGTAATTAATAACTTCACCATACTCAAAGGGATATTCAATTTCTTATTTTGGAATTTTTACCCATCTACCAATAGGTGGCCTCCTTTGTGAGGCATTGGAAAACCTCCCTGGTCTTTGTGTTTGAATCTGTGTTTAAAATGTACTGCTCGACTGAGGGACCTTACAGATAATTGTATGTGTGGGGTATGAGGTAGTCATTCAAAAATCCTGTTAAACACCATTACTGCACACAGAGTGAGTCCATGAAACGTATTATGCGACTTGTTAGGGAGATTTTCACAACTGAACTTATTTAGGCTTGCCATAACAAAGGGGTTGAATACTTATGGACGTAAGACATTTCAGCTCTTAATTTTAAAATGAATTTGTAAACATTTCTAAAAACATAATTCCACTGACATTATCGGGCATTTGTATTTATTATGGATCCATGCTGCAGTTGTGTAAACAACAATGCCACAGATGTCTCAAGTTTTGAGGGAGTGTGCAATTGGCAAGATGACTGCAGGAATGTCCCCCAGAGCTGTTTCCAGAGAATTGAATGTTAATTTCTCTACCATAAACTGCCTCCAACATAATTTTAGAGAATTTGGCAGTATGTCCAATCAGCGTAGTGTGGGAAAGCGGTTTGCTGATGTAAACGTTGTGAACAGAGTGCATCATGGTGGCAGTGGGGTTATGTTATGGGCAGGCATAAGCTACGTACAATGAACACAATTGCATTTTATTGATAGCCATTTTAATGCACAAAGATACCGTGACGAGGCCCATTGTGAGGCCCATTATTTTTAAGGTATCTGTGACCAATAGATGCACATCTGGATTCCCAGTCAAGTGAAATCCCTAGATAAGGGCCTAATTTTTTTAAATTGACTGATTTCCTTATATGAACTGTAACTCAGAACGAGCTACAAAAATCTCTGAAACTGGAAACACTTAGCTCCCTCACTAGCTTTAAGCACCAGCTGTCAGAGCAGCTCACAGATTACTGCACCTGTACATAGCCCATCTATGGTTTAGCCCAAACAACAACCTCTCCCCCTACTGTATTTATTTTGCTCCTTTGCACGCCATTATTTCTATCTCCACCTTGCACATTCTTCTACTGCAAATCTACCATTCCAGTGTTTTACTTGATATATTGTATTACCTTCGCCACCATGGCCTTTTTTTATTTTTGCCTTTACCTCCCATCTCACCTCATTTGCTCACATTGTATATACACTTACTTTCTACTGTATTATTGACTGTATGTTTGTTTTACTCCATGTGTAACTAACTCTGTGTCGTTGTATGTGTCGAACTGCTTTGCTTTATCTTGGCCAGGTCGCAATCGTAAATGAGAACCTGTTCTCAACTTGCCTGCCTGGTTAAATAAAAGTGATATAAAAATAAATAAATACAATCTTTGAAATTGTTGCATTTTGCATTACTATTTTGGATTAGTATATGTTTCCCTAAGAGTTGTACAAAGTTAGTAGAATCGTATTCATTCAAAATGATTCACAGCTGTAATGGCTGCCAAATATGCTTCTACTAAGTATTAACTCTTGGGTAGGAAGACATACGCAATCAAGACATCTTCCTTTTTAACTTTTAATTCAATTGGACAATGTTCTATAATTTTTCTTTCACTTTGAAAACGTTGATTAGGTTGTGTATATCAAATGTAATAATTTTTTTTGTGAAAGACTGTGCAAGGGGTGTGTTAGGTGCCTCCTAAGAAGCGGTAGGTGCAGGAGTCAGGAGAGCAAGGAATTCCAGTTTGCACAGTCGTTTAATATAAGTCCCAACCCATCAACAACAGGCAGGGAAAATCATGAAACACACGGAGGAGAAACCTCTACTCCTAACACAGTACCAATGGTACAACGACTGTGAGGGAAAAAACCCTGTGGCGCAAACACGCACCCCTAACAGAGCTAACACAGCAAAATAATCCTGGACAAAGGCTAGCAAGCAGCGGAGGTTAATAAACTCACTGAAATGAACTAATCAGACACAGGTGATAACAACAGACACAAACTAAAAGGAAAAATGGATCGGTGGCAGCTAGTTAGCCGGCGACGACGACCGCAGAGCACCGCCTGAACAGGGAGAGGAGCCACCTTTGGTGGAAGTCGTGACAGTACCCCCCTCTTGACGCGCGCCTAGAGGACGACCCGGAGGACGAGGCGCAGGGCGATCCGGATGGAGGCGGTGAAACTCCCTCAGCAGAGATGGATCCAAGACGTCCTCCACCGGCACCCAGCATCTCTCCTCCGGACCGTACCCCTCCCAATCCACGAGGTACTGCAGGCCCCTCACCCGATGCCTGGAATCCAGCATGGATCGCACTGCATACGCCGGAGCACCCTCGATGTCCAGGCGGGGCGGAGGGACCTCCCGCACCTCAGCTTCTTGAAGCGGACCAGCTACCACCGGCCTGAGGAGAGACACATGAAACGAGGGGTTAATACGGTAATAAGGGGGAGCTGTAACCTATAACACACCTCGTTTATTCTCCTCAGGACTTTAAATGGCCCCACAAACCGCGGACCCAGCTTCCGGCAGGGCCCCGGTGTTCTGCGGTGGCGGACAGCGCTTGCTTTCTGCTGCCCTTCGGCCCATTTCAAGTGCCCGTGGACGGCCTCCCAGGTCTCCTTCGAACGCTTCACCAATACCTCCACCACAGGAGCCTCGGTCTGGCTCGGATGCCATGGTACCAGGACCTGGCTGATACTCCAACACGCACTGAAAGGGTGAAAGGTTAGTTGAAGAGTGGCGGAGTGAGTTCTGAGCCATCTCTGCCCATGGAACGTACCTCGCCCACTCCCCTGGCCGGTCCTGGAAAAACGGCCGCAAAAACTTACCCATATCCTGGTTAACTCTCTCCACCTGCCAATTACTCTCGGGGTGAAAACCAGAGGTAAGGCTGACCGAGACCACCAGACGGTCCATGAACGCCCTCCAAACCCGGGACGTGAACTGGGGACCCCGATCAGAAAATATGTCTTCAGGCACCCCGTAGTGCCGGAAGACGTGTGTAAACAGGGCCTCCGCAGTCTGTAGGGCCGTAGGGAGACCGGGCAAAAGGAGATGACAGGACTTAGAAAACCGATCCACCACGACCAAGATCGTTGTGTTGCCCTGAGATGGAGGAAGATTGGTCAGGAAGTCCACCGACAGGTGTGACCAAGGCAGCAGTGGAACGGGGAGGGGTTGTAACTTCCCTCTGGGCAGGTGCCTAGGAGCCTTGCACTGAGCGCACACCGAACAGGAAGAGACAAACCCTCACGCCCTTAGCTAAAGTGGCCCACCAGTACTTCCCCCTAAGGCATCGCACCGTCCTATCGATACCCGGATGACCAGAAGAGGGTAACGTGTGAGCCCACCGAATCAACCTGTCGCGAACACCAAGCGGGACGTACTTCCGTCCAGCTGGGCACTGAAGTGGAGTAGGCTCTGACCGAGATGCCCGCTTGATGTCCACGTCCACCTCCCATACCACCGGTGCCACCAGACAAGAGGCCGGAGGTATGGGGGTGGGATCGATGGACCGCTCCTCTGTATCATAAAGACGGGACAGTAAATCTGCCTTAGCGTTCTGGTACCCTGGTCTATACGATATCCTAAATCTGAATCTGGTGAAAAACATGGCCCACCTTGCCTGGCGAGGGTTCAGTCTCTTCGCCGCCCGGATGTACTCCAGATTACGGTGGTCAGTCCAGATGAGAAAAGGGTTTTGAGCCCCCTCAAGCCAATGTCTCCACACCTTTCGAGCTTTTACGACAACCAGCAACTCCCGGTCCATCACGTCATAGTTCCGCTCCGCCGGGCTGAGCTTCCTCGAAAAGAAAGCTTCAGTGGTGCGCCAGAGCGCTGTGAGAACATGGCTCCAATCCCAGCCTCGGATGCGTCCACCTCCACTATGAATGCCAAAGAGGGATCCGGATGCGACAACACGGGAGCCTCGGTAAACAGAGTCCTCAAGCGACAAAACGCTCTGTCCGCCTCAGCCGACCACCGCAGACGCACCGGTCCCCCCTTCAGCAGTGAAGTAATGGGAGCAGCCACCTGCCCAAAACCCCGGATAAACCTCCGGTAGTAATTGGCAAACCCTAAAAACCGCTGCACCTCCTTTACCGTGATGGGAGTCGGCCAATTACGCACAGCTGCAATGCGGTCACACTCCATCACCAACCCTGATGTGAGTACCAATGGTACAACGACTGTGAGGGAAAAAACCCTGTGGCGCAAACACGCACCCCTAACAGAATTAACACAGCAAAATAATCCTGGACAAAGACTAGCAGGCAGCGGAGGTTAATAAACTCACGAAAATTAACTAATCAGACACAGGTGATAACAACAGACACAAACTAAAAATGGATCGGTGGCAGCTAGTAGGCCTTCGACGAGGACCACCGAGCACCGCCCGAACAGGGTGTGTAGGGTGTGTAGAGGGGTATAAATGCTAAACTGCTTACTGACTACACACGAACGTTACTGCATGATTGTTGAGGGTTTACTAACACATGAATTATATTAGCTATGTTAACAATGACATTACTTTAGCTAATATGGTGACAAAGATGTAAGCTGTGTGTAGTAGATATGATATGTTTTGGCTGGGAAAGTTTTTTTTTGCATGGTCAGATACTGCTGATGTTTTGTGCATTGAAGTCCACAAACAAAGGGAAAATGTGAAGAGAAAAGCGCATAGATGCAAGAAGCAATAAAACATGGCTGCTATGAAAGTGAACTGGGGGGTATTCATTCCCTCTGATTCTGTTGAAAAACATTTCTTAAACAGAAGCAAACGTAACTAAACAGGGATAAAAAATCTGGATATTGTCCAATAGAAACTCTCGTTTGCAACTGTTGGACTAATGATTACAGCCTAGATCAGCTAGATGCAGGCAAGAGTGTGCAAGGCGGTATTGAATGTGTCACTGTCTGTCCATGTGTCACTGTCTGTCACCTCAATTTTTTCTCTTGACCTGTGCACCTACATTGTAAACTTTCATTCATAGAGTAGGTTATAGCAACCTCATGATGGGTATAGGGAAAATGTGAGTATCATGTAGTAGCCTAAACCTATCGATGTTACTGGGTGATTGGAATATGAATGACAGTCATCCAATATTGTGTAATAGAAATAAGGCCATGCGCATTAAACATTTTTTTTTGTCCTCCCTCATTTTAAACAGAACCGACTGCCACTGGTCTTCAACTATATAATATGTAAGGAATAATCAAAGAAGGGCTATTTATTCTTTGGAAAATAATGAACGACTTGTAAGGTGTGTTCCACGATGCGCTAGTGGAGTAGAAGTAACCATCCATGGATTATTTTCAAGAGAATGCATAAAGCCTCGAGTTGATTAGCCCTTTGATATCATGGCTATAATTTCACACATTTACCGCTAGAAATGTGTTCAACATCCACTGAAGTAGCTAGCAAGCTTACTAGATAGAACAGTAGTTGCCTTGGTAACAAAAAACTCTTGCTAGTTTAGCTAACCAAACCATCAGTCCTAGCTTGCAACTATGAACATTTAATTTAACAATGTTTTCCATTTGACTTTTGCTTTCATAAGCAGCTCAAACATTGAACATGTAAGAATTAACTATAAAATTTCCACGAGGGGCGAGGATATTGGAAATCAAGCCTACTGGATGATAACTGACTTTTTCCGCAATAACGTAGGTACAGCAGATCCCCCTTATTGTATGGGACACTTATGTGCCTTTGGAGGCCATGAAATTCAGTACTCATCTAAGGAAATGGAAGGATTAACAGTACACATAGATAGCAACAAAAACAGTACCATAGAGGCTCAGAATAAGTTAGAGGAAAAATAAAAATAAATGTAGGCACTTTATCAAGAAAAGTGCAATATATTTTTAAAAATAAAGCAAACTTTGCACCAAATGCACTAAATGATTTATTAATCTTCAACATAGAAATGCTACCAAAAATAATTTACTGAAACTTGTTACAAATGTCAGTCACCCATTTTCACCAAACAATATATTGAAAGAGGAAGTAAAGTACTTTAAGCATATGTTTTTGTTTCAGTCTCCACCATCTCCTCTAACTAAGCTAATTGTATATATTTTTTTCTATTAATAATGTCAAATTAACAGCTGTACAGAAAGGACAAATTACAGAGAGGAACTTCTTGATGCAACTAAAGACCGGGAAAACTCCAGGGCTGGATGGTATACAAGTGGAGGTATACTCAGAGGACCTTTATTAGCATGTTCTAACCACTCATCTATACATGGTAGAATGTCAGACACTCAACAAGGTCGTCTGATTTCATTATTACGGAAACAGGGTTCAAATTGGAAATATAAAGATCCAGTCTATTTACAAAACTGGAGGCCTCTCACAAAAACTTTAGCAAAATGATTAGCGCATAGAATTAAAAAAGGTATTGTCGGATATTATTAATCCGAAATCAGACAGGTTTTTATACTTCAACGATACATTGGAGATAATATAAGACAAGTACTGGAAACAATAGAATACTATTGTCACGGCCGTTGGTGGAAGAAGGTGAGGACCAAGGTGCAGCGTGGTATGTGTTCATAATTAATTTATTAGCAACTGAACACTAAATACGAAAATGACAAAAATAATAACCGAAACAGTTCTGTCTGGTACAGATACGAAACAGAAAACAACTACCCACAAAACCCATGTGGGCAAGACCTACCTAAGTATGGTTCTCAATCAGAGACAACGACAGACCGCTGTCCCTGATTGAGAACCATACCCGGCCAAAAACAAAGAAATACAAAAACATAGAAAAAAGAACATAGAATGCCCACCCTAGTCACACCCTGGCCTAACCAAAATAGAGAATAAAAAGCCTCTCTATGGCCAGGGCGTGACAACTATGAAATATTGGGGAAACCAGGACTGGTTTTCATAGCTGATTTTGAATTTGCTTACCATATTTGCTTATGGTTTTGCCTACACCTAGTGAGCTGCTTTTTAAATTATATGAAGAAAAAAATATTCAATTTTATATGGAATGGCAAGCCAGACAAATTAAAAAGGGCCTATTTATATAACAAATATGAATTTGGAGGACAGAAATGATTAAATATTAAAGCATTAGACCTCTCACTAAAGGCATCAGTCATACAAAAGTTATACCTAAATCCGAAATGGTTCTCTAGTAAATTAGTAAGAATGTCTCACCCCATGTTCAAGAATGGCTTTTTTCCCTTTATTCAGCTCACTTTCAGTTATATGAAAATGAAATCTCCAAAATATTGTTAGTTTTTAAACTAGCCTTAGAAAGTTGGTTGAAATTTCAGTTTAATCCACCTGAAAAAGACAGACCAAATAATACAACAAAGTGGTTAAACTCAAATATACGAACTGCTAAAAAAAAAAAACGTATTTGTCGCCAAATTTTTTTGTAATGTAATTTTTGTAAATATACTGTGTGTTATAGGAAGGTAATGCACACTCTAGAATGCCCTTCAAGCCAATCAGAAACGACTATTCAACAATGCCATGATAAAATTAGCATTACAAACTGGGTGGTTCGAGCCCTGAATGCTGATTGGCCGACAGCCGTGGTATACCATGTGTATGACAAAACACTTATTTTTACTGCTCAAATTCTGTTTGTAACCACTTTATAATAGCAATAAGGCACCTCGGGGGTTTGTGATATAGGGCCAGTACACCACAGCTAAGGGCTGTGTCCAGGCAGTCCGTGCCCTTAGCCGTGGTGTATTGGCCATATACCACACCCCCTCGGGCCTTATTGCTTAAGTATGACAGAGTGAGCTGATGTCAAGTGAGCAGCATCAGTTGTAAAGCAGACAGACACCCACAGTAACGTATTATGCTTGTCATCAACTCGTCAAACATGTATTGGGACTGCTTTCCAAGCTGCCATACAGCAAAGCTACAGTACTTGAGTACAGTTTTTGAATATATTATAGGCAGGGTTTTATTTTATGCTTCCACTCATCATGCTTCTACAGCAAATTCTACTGTAAATACATTACTACCAGCCCAAAAGCCTTAGATTTCTAACCTGTATAATCCAACAATAATTGTTGTTCATGCTTCCTTCTCATCTAATCCACTATCTACTTTATCATCAGATCTCTGCCCCTCCCAGAAATAACACCACTAAAAATAAAAAAATACACAATTTCTCTTAAGATTTAATGAGCAGTGTTTTCGCCAGGGGCGAATGGAGTACAGATTCCAAGTGAGTGCCTTTTGCACTACGTCTCACCTTCTGGTGCACTTAGGAAAAAAAACATCACAGCTGAAACTGCTGGAAGCAAGATTTTTGTTTTTTTACTTTCAATTTTTTAACCACAGCCCCAAAAGCGGTTGATGGAGTCGCTTAGGCAGAATTCTGACACAAATGTGTACTGTTAACTTGGCACAACCAATCAAATTGCAAGGGTCAGATGTGAAAACACATGGGGTAGAGCCAATGCAGGGCAACATAAAAATTAAGGTTGTGTGCGCAGCTGTTAAAAGAGGCAGTGAATATTATGAGACAGTGTGAAAGCCCTCTGATGTTCACTTACGGGTCCTCTCCACTGTAGTCTTCAAACTGAATTGAGAATGCTGCCCTGCTGTGGTTCTGATCAGACGGTTTACTCCCTTTCTCTCTTCTTGGCTCCTCTCCACCCCACTCCTCTCCTCACCAGCTCAGTGTGTCATAGCTAAAAGCTTGTTTCTTTATTCCATCCCGGGACATCATGATCTCCATTTCATCCACAGCTACAATTTGTTGTTTAGCTGCAGGCTTTCCCTTCAAAACATATCATACTTGGTATTCTCATGGCATTGGTTGCAGTGATATAAAGAACTAAGAAGACTATCATCCAGATACGTGCAATGTGAGGTTAACTGGCCTCTCTCCCTGCTACCAGACCCTGTCTGTGTCCCAAATGGCACCCTATTCTCTATTTACCGCACTGCTTTTGACCAGGCTGTCCCAGGCTGCTGCAGAGCCTCTGTGCGTCACTTTGCTCCTGTTGTCTGCCTGTTGTCTCTCACTCTCCCGTGTTACACTGGGCCAAACTGACAGCTCTGACTGCCAGGTCAGTCATCTGCCTGTCGCTTTGGCCTCATCTTTCTGTGACCGGCATTTTGAAGTGTTACTTTATACCTCCAGCTACCACTGGAAAGTCTGTTCTGATTTCTGCCTCAGGCCTTTAGAGGTCCCTGTCATGATCCTTTATCACCCCTCTTCCCCTCTTCCCCTCTAAAATATAAGAATTGCGATACGTATCTATGATCGAGTGGGTGTGTGGCTGAGGGGTTGTTTGGCTGAATGGCTTCAAGTGAAGACAAATGTGTTTAGTCTGGTCTGACCTAGCCAGTGGCCACAGTCAATATAATGTACACATGTATACAATTCAATTAACCCTAAACAAACTCATGATTAACCGTTAGTGATCCTACTCACCCTCTTCAATTCCCCATCGTAGATTGTTGTCTGGAAGGCATCAGAATCCCTGTGTGTTAGCCTTCACACCGATATAGTCCACTGGAAAAGACAAAAGCAAACAAACAGAAAGGGTCATTTCATTAGGATGTATTAGTGATGTCTCATGAAACAACACACTGTCTATTGTTACATTTGTTTAAAGTCAATTCAATTGAATTTTCAGTTCAGATGACACAGGGTTCACACCGAGCCAGTTGCGCAATCAGAAATCCTGAAGTGATAGTTGGACGCACTGACACTTGAATTCCTTCATGCTAATTTGGCCAGCTACAGTACAGTGGTGCAGACAGAGATACCACAGCTAAATTATGAAATAGCTTCTTCAGCCGTTACTCCACAGGCCTTTGTTCTGAAAGAGGAGCCATGAGTACAATTTGAGATAAGCCCCAGCTTTGCCCAAGGTCTAAAAAGAACATGTC
Source organism: Oncorhynchus mykiss (assembly GCF_057628025.1). Classification (NCBI taxonomy): domain Eukaryota; kingdom Metazoa; phylum Chordata; class Actinopteri; order Salmoniformes; family Salmonidae; genus Oncorhynchus; species Oncorhynchus mykiss. The sequence goes on from NC_143049.1 coordinate 20,697,976, forward strand.
CCTGATTACACATCGCCAGTCCCCCTAGCCCTAGGATGTAACACAGCACACGCTGTTCCGGCAACATTATTATTCACACAGACAAGCATCATTGGCTTTGATCATTAGATGTTATCTTTGATGAGACTCCATAACATAAACTTGTAAACTGCCAACAAAAAGAGGATATAATGACTTTGAACACAGTGTTGATTTCCCAGATGAGCTGAATTTATGGTGTGTGCTGTGATTCTCTCTATTCCCAATCTCCCACAATGCCCCCAAATGTTCGTAACAATCAAAATCACTACACACACACAAGGACGCACACACGCAACTCTCTCTCGTCATAATAGGTTAGTAATAAGTTCAGGTAGTCGATTGGAGCACATGGAGGTTGCCTGGTTATGCAGTGCAAAACAGTGCACACAAAAACTGTTTAGGCTGTTTATTTCAGTACACTGCAACCATACCCTAACACGTCCAACCCACCCTCTCCTGTCCTCCTGACCATATCTGTTCCCCAACACTTCATTCATTCAATTCATACCCAATGTAAAATCATGTTTGACAAGGTGGGAAGTAGACCCCCCATCTCCCTCTTTTCACTAACATGAAGAGGGTTATCTGGCTGTTAGAATTCATATTGAGCTTAGCCTAATTCAATTGTCAGCCATTTGCTGCCCTTATTGTAGCAAAGGTCATCATTAACATTAAGGATGGAACACGACTGGAACCACACAAAAAATCCTCTGTCTAGGCCTACTTGGACTCACCTACACTGTCTAGACTGCCTCATTAATTACTGTTGTTATCACGTTATGTTACAAACAAGTGTGTCAATAGCATGGCACCCTCAGTTTAAGTATCAACACGCTTGGCTCTAGATTACACCCATCTATACATACTTTACATTGTTTGTGAGATCAGACATAATATCATTATAATCCGAGTGTTCATTTTTAGTTGTTGCTTTCAGCGCATCTAATTAGTTAAAGTTTCAACTGTAGCAAATTACTTATTTCAAATTCCACAAAAAATGAACACCCATCCAAAGAAATGTAGCTTTCTTCTCTTTCTTGCTTTCTTCTTCTTTCTTGTGATGTAAGTGTAGAGATGTGTTAAATCCCTGACGAAGCTTTAGCATAAGAAACGACATGCACAAGCAAGCGTATGAAAGAGTCACAGGAGTAAAATGAAAATCAATCAAACCTGCGAGATTTAAGTGACAAGTGGATGTTGCACCACTCAAACAGGAAATAGACGGCTGAAAAAGACAGATGCTCAGGTGGACGTGGCACGCGCATTGCTTATTATTATTATGCCTCTTCCCCAGCCTCAGCGCTCTATGACTGATGGGGATCATTTATGAGCCTCTATCTATTACTTCATGTGATGAGGCAGCTTCCCCCCGCTGCAGCGTCAAACCCAGTCACCGGGACGCTGGGGAATATTAAACCAGTGGCACAATGAGAAGATACAGCAGAGGAGCAGAGTAGAGCAGAACAGCCAGGGCCCTTGATGTATGGCACTGCCTAAGGGGCTAGGGGAACACATAACTGCGGGTGGATAATGCAATATGTTCAGATTTGAAGGGACACGGATTGAATTTCTGTGGGAGATGGAAGGTCTGCTACTCTGGCAAAGGAATTAATGGAGGACGTTGATGTAAGGTGAAGAGATTGGGGTTTTGTTTTAAAGCAAACTTCCGCTAGACTTTGCAGGTGGTAGTAAAAGAAGCTCTTGTTGTGTGCCATGTCAGAACAGAGAAAGGGAAGTGACGCGGAAGGAGATTCCTCCACTTGTTCTTTGCCCTCCTGGTTTAAGTTGTTGCAATATAGCCATCTCGTAACATTTATCCTCTTCCATATGCTTTTGCTGTGTGTTATGTGGCAATCTGAGTGAATGTGACATCACATAAAGGCCTCGGTTGGTGGGAAGTGTATGAAATGAAACCTCCCTTGGCCACAGCGTTTTTAGAACGGCTTAGCAACGGCCTCAGGAAAGCATAAGGTGGGTACTATTCAAAGTTAATTAAAATGTAATTTTAGATTATTAGCTGGCAAGGAGAAAGGAGGCAGAGAGAGAGCAATGCGGCAGGCAAAGCAGTTTAAAAGCAGAAAGGAACTGTACGGAAGCATATAGCAGCTGCCAGGGATCATTGTGCTGTAAGGAGGTTTGTTCCACCTCAAAAAGCACAAGAGGATTTCAACACCCACCATCTCAGATTGTTATGAAATCATTTCTGTAGTTATTAACAGATACGATTAGTATTCCTGAAACATTATTTAGTTGAAATATAATTTGATTTCGGGAAAATTTCAGCTAATTGTTTGCACCCAAAATGACCATTTTAATTTCTAGGATTCAGATGTTTCAGGAATGCCAATAGTATCTGTTTCGAACTACAGAAACAATTTCAGAACAACCTGAGATAGTGGGTGTCATGGCTTGCTGAAATGAAATGGAACTATTCAGGATTCAGATGTTAATAATGGGCCCCCTCTCTCCCTCTTCTCAGGGTTGATTTTACAGGCAGTACTTCATCATCTGCACAAGTGATTTGTGGCACTGTTGTTTCACAAACTAATTTGTTTGTCAAAAATAATTTGTCACTCGACTGGCAAACATCTTTTGGAACGGAACGCTAAAAGACAAAGTTGTTGACTTGAAATTGGCTTATTAAAATCCAACCACTGACAAACACACACTAGGAATGAGTTTGCACGTCAAAAGCACATCTGTCAGCGTACAATTTACTTGGACCGGGACAATACCAGTATTGCCAATTCTTTTCCATGGCAAAAATCTTACCACACAGCAGACCAAACTCTGGTCCTTTAAAAACCTACTCTATGTATATAGTGCGCTTACTCTTATAACTCTTGAACCAGTAGCTGTCCCAGAAGTAGCAATATACACAGAACACCTTCCTAATATTGAGTTGCACCCCATTTTGCCATAAGAACAGCCTCAATTCGTCGGAGCAGGGACTACTAGGTGTCGAAAGCATTCCACAGGGATGCTGGCCCATGTTGCCGCCAATGCTTCCCACAGTTGTGTCAAGTTGGCTGGATGTCCTTTGGGTGGTGGCCTAGTCTTGATACAGACGGGAAACTGTTGAGCATCAAAAATCCAGCAGCGTTGCAGTTCTTGACACACTCAAACCGGTGCCCCTGGCACCTACTACCATACCCCATTCAAAGGCACTTAAATCTTTTGTCTTGCCCAGTCACCCTCTGAATGGCACACATACACATTCCATGTCTCAATTGTCCCAAGGCTTAAAAATCCTTCTTTACCATGTCTCCTTCCCGGTATCTACACTGATTCAAGTGCATTTAACAGGTGACATCAATAAGGGATCACACCTTTCACCTGGTCAGTTTGTCATGGAAAGAGCAGGTGTTCCTAATGTTTTGTACACCCAGTGTATGTATGTATGTATGTATGTATGTATGTATGTATGTATGTATGTATGTATGTATGTATGTATGTATGTATGTATGTATGTAAGTAAGAGGAAAGAAGCACCTTGCTCTTGATTACTGGATATAAAACAGTACGTTTGAATGGCGAGAGCCTCTTTGGTGTAATGTGACCACATTCGCTGGTGGTAAAAATTAAATTAAGAGGAATCCTCTGTTCTCCCCGCACCCATTGTTTATCTTTACAATGAAATGTATTATGTCAGAATGCTCAAATGTTTGAATTTTCCAATCAAATGTATGAATTGTGTTAGGAAAATGTTCTATCAGTCTAATTTGCATAAACATTGTGATTGGAAGACAGCTGTGAGGGTTATCAATCAGGATCAAATCCTCTGATCTCCTCAAGCTCATTAATGGTAAAATGTTCATATTTGAAGATTGCCAAAATGCCAGTTTCTTTGGCAAATTACAGGAGTGGCAAGTAGAGGAATGTAATAGTTGAACAGAGACAGCAACCAGGCTAGCTGTGTAGTGCTAGGGCAAAAACGTGCAGCCTTTGGGTCCCCAGGACCAGGATGGAGAACCACTGCTCTAGGCTAGATGATGAAGACCCATTCAGTTCAATAACGACACAGAGAGGATATGATGCAGCTGTAGGCTAATTCTCTGACTTTATGTAAACACACTATGAGGAAGAGAGAACATGAATGGTGACCGGGCGTGAAATTAGCTATTCTCCTAAATAACATGAATATTTAACTTCTATATTGCTTTTTATAATTGAGATTTCTAAGTGTTTCATAAGAAAAAACTAAAACTAACATGCAATATATCATTGCCATTCGTACAAAATGTTACAAATGTACAAAAACATACAGTATATGTTACAAATTGGTGAGGGTAGGAAGCAACACATCTGCCATGCTGATCCTCAACACTGGAGCTCCCCAGCAGTGCGCGCTCAGTCCCCTCCTGCACTCCCTGTTCACCCACGACTGCATGGGCAGGCTCGACTCCAACACCATCATCAAGTTTGCAGACAACACGACAGGCCTGATCACCGACAATGACGAGACAGTCTATAGGGAGGAGGTCAGAGACCTGGCCAGGTGGTGCCAGAATAACAACCTATCCCTCAACGTAACCAACACTAAGGAGATGATTGTGGACTACAGGAAAAGGAGGACAGAGCACGCATCCATTCTCATCGACGGGGCTGTAGTGGTGCAGGTTGAGAGCTTCAAGTTCCTTGGTGTCCACATCAACAACAAACTAGAATGTTCCAAACACACCAAGACAGTCTTGAAGAGGGCACGACAGAGCCTATTCCCCCTCAGGAAACTAAAAAGATTTGGCATGGGTCCTCAGATTCTCAAAAGGTTCTACAGCTGCAACATCGAGAGCATCCTGACTGGTTGCATCACTGCCAGGTATGACAATTGCTCGGCCTCTGACCGCAAGACACTACAGAGGGTAGTGCATATGGCCCAGTACATCATTGGGGCTAAGCTGCCTGCCATCCAGGACCTCTACACCAGCCAGTGTCAGAGGAAGGCCCTAAAAATGGTCAAAGACCCCAGCCACCCTAGTCATAGACCGTTCTTTCTACTACCGCATGGCAAGCGGTACCGGAGTGCCAAGTCTAGGACAAAAAGACTTCAACAGTTTTTACCCTCAAGCCATAAGACTATGTTATGTTACTGCTACTCTCTGTTCATCATATATGCATAGTCACTTTAACCATATCCAAATGTACATTCTACCTCAAATCAGCCCGACTAACTGGTGCCTGTATATAGCCTCGTTACTGTATATAGCCTGTATTTTTACTGTTGTTTTATTTCTTTACCTACCCATTGTTCACCTAATACCTTTTTTGCACAATTGGTTAGAGCCTGTAAGTAAGCATATCACTGTAACCTGTTGTATTTGGCTCACATGACAAATAAACTTTGATTTGATAGCTAGGTAGCTAATGCTAACGTTATCTAGGTGGCTAACGTTACTAAGCTAGGGGTTAGGAGTTAGGATAAAGGGTTAAGGTTAGGGAAAGGGTTAGTTTACATGCTAAGTAGTTGCAAAGTAGCAAAAACGTAGTTACAAAGTTGCAAATAAGTAACCTTCTGCCTTATGTTATAATTGGTATGGTTACTAATTTCAGTGTCCCGGATTCACATTTATAATGTTACGTCTAGTCTATGAGACTAGGCTGCTTAATTATCATTATTCTTCTCCCCCCCATTAGTTCCTAATAGTTTAAACACATTAGTCTCCTTAATTAGGACTAGCAGGGTCACAAGAGATTTGAATCTCATAGTTGTGCCATTATTCCCCAATAGCATAATAAGAGAACGTAGCCTAAATTAAAACCTGAATGGCTTCTCACCACTATCCCCTAGCTCTCCAGACATACTGGACATAGTGTATATAACAAGGGGGTGACTCTGATTAATCATAGGATCCATTAACCTGCTGCCACATGTAGGTCACTCCATTACCTCACAGACCCTTCTGTCTGTGGATGAGCCAACAGATTCTCTCCTCGAGACACAGACTGAATGATGAGTCACAGGCTCACAGGGGCAGAATAGCTCTGTGTGGGCCACAGGGATGATCTTTGGCCTTTGTAGAATAATTATCTTTCATCATGATACAAGGAATAATAAGAAACGTAGAATATCGACTCTCATAGAAGGACCATGAAGGCCTGTGGGTGGGCCACGATTTGGACTGAACTGATCTTAAACTGTACAGCTAGTCTTCGACTATGAGAAATTTGACATTACTCCCACACTGGAAATACTGTAGTATTAAAGTTAAATACCACATGTATCATCCGTTATCATTTAGGCAGGGACTCACTTTTCAGCCTAAAATGAACAACAGTCCTCAGCATTGGAGTAGCTGACGTCACAGAACGATTAAATACACAACATTTATTTTTTTCCATCAGGGGATTTTAAAAAGCTTTGCAGATATTAATCTTTTTTATTCCTTTGTAACGCCACGTTAAACCCAGAAGAGCGCAGTATGCAGTGTGCATAAATAAATTAGAAATGATTCACAAGGTCATCTTTTTGGCTAAGTCAAATTGTCTTGACCTGTAGACATAATTTCAGTGTAAAACGCAGCAGTGACCTGACAATACTGCACAACCAGACGGTAGAGTGGCCATCGCTCTAGACTAGTCTAGGGTTAGGCCTACTGCATAACCAATCAGGTGTTAGGTCAAACGACAGTTGATGGCATTAATCAAGACCATGTTACCCAGATGAGATAATGTAGTGGGAGCTAACACAAGTCTTCCTACAATACACTTTGTCTGCTTTGAATGATCAGGGTCACGGCACCAATGTAACCGATTATTATACATCAACCCTGAGTAATTTACATAATCCAATGTCTTTCAAAATGTAAATATTGGCGTTTTTAAGAACAAAATGTCAATAAACATTTTCTACAAGCATAGGTCTATAGCTAGGTTTCCATCCAATTGGCGACAGATTTTCATGCAAATATTCTAAAATGTTTATATTTTATATTTTCCCACCAGATATGTGTTTCCATCAAACAGACTTATTGTGGATAAAAAGGCTGTGCGTGATGACGTACAGTAGTGCACATAAAAATAACATTTGTGGTTGAATTCCTATGTACTGTTTCCATCGCATTTTCAACACTACTAATGGTATTGTCATAAAAACTGTTGCGTTATATTGCAAATGTGTCTACTCTAGTCTTGGCAAGTGCGCTCTAGCCAATAGCTCACAGATACAGTGCGGGTAGGCTACCTACATGATGATATTATTATGGATAAAATAGATTTTTATTTGTCAAACGACAGCCAAGCATTGATCATCATGTCACCAGAATAAGACCCTGGATATTTATTGGAAAGGAGCATCAAGCTCATCAACGTACACTTTCGCCACGGTTTGAGGTTCATCATAATTGATTTATTCTGTAGCCTAATAAAATGCATGCATTTCCACTGACATTTCTACCATAATTAATTTTACCCACACAAAAGGATCCCAACATGTTGAACGATCAAATTCTCTGTTGCGATTTATAAAATGTATCAGCATTTCCTGCTTCCATAAGCCAGGTTATGACTTTCATCCGTATGAAATCGTTGGATGGAAACCTGGTTGATGTGATGAATAAAAGCACAAGACACAGTTGTGCTTTTAACCCCAGATGGGCCTATCAGAAGTTTCTAAAGCCATTACATAATTTTCTGTAATTTTCCAAGCTGTTTAAAGGCACAGTCAACTTAGTGTATGTAAACTTCTGACCCACAAGAATTGTGATACAGTGAATTATAAGTGAAATAATCTGTTTGTAAACAATTGTTGGAACAATTAGTTGCGTCGTGCACAAAGTAGATGTCCTAACCGACTTGCCAAAACCATAGTTTGTTAACGAGAAATTTGTGGAGTGGTTGAAAAACAAGTTTTAATGACTCCAACCTAAATGTATGTAAACTTCCGACTTCAACTGTATGTGTCTGTCTCTAGGTGAGGTGATGTCATATGGTTTGGAAAGCTGAAAACTCTCCACTGTATGAAAACTGAAAGCTCCCCAAAGTAATTTGCAACAAATGCCGTCTCGAGCAAAGACTTAATGAAATAAATATGTAAAAGCCTAACTGATTGTTTCAAACTCCTTGATCTGCTCCTAGAATCCCATCTTTAATCCTAGATTAAGATTAATAGTGATTTAAACATGCACAATGCATTGGAATCTGTCCCATGTCCTTGTCCTGAGAAAACTGCTCATTTAACACTGTTTTCTTAAAACAGTTTGTTATATCAAATGACATGTTTTATCGATTGATGCATATTTACTTGGCCCTTTGTAGCAATCTGTTTATGTATTGCTCTCATTAATTTAAATATGTGTTAATTCACACATTAAACTGTTTCACGTCAGTCCTTCAAATGTAATTACATTAAAGAAACAATATTTTATCACTTGTTGAGGCAAAGTCAATTTAGTCAATTACTGAGTAGAGTCAGATTTCACCCAATAGAAATGAATTGTTACCAGAAATCTGAAACCCAGATCACATGGATCTCTTCCCCAGACCAACCTGTTAATATTCCTATTTCCTACAAACTCTCCAAAGTTCTGTACTGTAACCTGTACTGTACTGCAAGCTGTATGTTGACAAGTCAATCGTCCAACTTTGCTCCCTCTCTGCGCTAAACCGATAAGATTATGAGCTTTAGGGATCTATCTCGCTCTCCCGTTTCACCAGTAGCTGGGCTGAGAGAGAACAGTTACTGTCTGCAGTACAGTCTGAGGCCCTCTCACCGTCTCATCTCAGGTTGTACACTGCTCATCTCAGGTTGTACACTGCAGGTTGAGTTCCTCTTCATATCCACTAGGAGGGTGACAAAATGTTGTGCACTAATATATATATATATATGTATATATATTGGGAGGCATAACATATGAGACATTCACAGCCTGCCTGTGCTGTAATAAAGAAACACTTTGTTGCCTTGTTGGGGACTAATCCCCTTTTCTAGGATGCAAAGGATTCTCTGCGTCAGCTGGAATGATTCAAGTCAATGCTGCTGTTGGCATTGCCACTCTCAGTCAGTCAGAACCACAACTAATATGCTGCTGGCAATCCAACCCCCCCTCCCTTCTCCTCTTTCCTCCCCACCTCGCAGTTCTTTCTTCCCATTCTGCCATCCATTGTGACAGAGCCTAGCTCCTCATATAGCTGAGGATCCTCTGTTCCTCCACCCCAGCTGCAGTGGCCCAGATACTGTTAGTGGATTATTCCTCTGACATCACTGCATTGTGCGTTCCCATGCATTTTTCACTGCCTTTTGTGCGGGCTGTAACCACTCTTGATCTGTGTGTTTAAGCCTGTGGCCTTGCCCAAAGTGGTCTGACTGCAGTCACTGCACTTTTTCCTTCAGGAGGCTTGAGTGGCTCCATCCTCCCAGCAGGGGATCACACTGCACGCGCACACAGAACGATGCTCATGCACGCGCACACAGAGCGATGCACATGCATGCAAGCGCGCACACACACAGGACTTTACTCTCCACCAATACACAGTTTTGTCTCAACAGAACCCACTACCAATTAGAGATAAGAAGCTGCGTTGGCAAGTTGATTAATTAAGCAGGCTTTTGCGATAGTCTCTGCAAGATACTGTATACATCCCGGTTTCATTGTTTACATGGCATACTTCCCTACATTCCTCTTCCAGAGGGTAGAAGTACACAGGGGCGAGTGCATGGGGAAATCCTCATCCAACCTAAAAGTGGATCCTTCACAGTCTAGTTATAGTATCGGTCACTGTAAGGCTACCACAACCACACCACCACCCTCATCCTACAGAAACCAGGCCAGTATCACAAATCTGAACACTTAGCTCATGAGCTGGGACACTAACCTACTGAACCGTACATCCATCCATAATTCACACAGCATGGTACTACGTGAACATTCTCTGAATAGCTTCTACAGTTGAGGGGAGCGCTGAGCAAAGACAGAATAACAGCAAGTATGAGAACCAATTTCATGACTGAGAGCTGTATAAAGTCAATTTCTGATCATCAACAGCCATTCACCATGACAAATAATGTAACAGTGAGTTACTTTGAAACGCTGCACTGTGCAAGTTTGGTGGTGAGGTCTGCTTGGCGCAATCCATGGTTCTGAACTAGCACCACTGATCTGATACTGTGTGAATAATACAGCCTTATCTCGGAGTTTGACAGCATTCAATCTACAACCCTAACAGCAGTAGGGATATGAGATGAAGGAATATGGGTGATATCTGTCTTGTGTGCTTACCGCTGTTAAATCTTACGTAGAATCTACTATGGCAGTCACAATGGCTCATCATAATGGCTAAATGTGACTCACCACCAGGATTATTTTCGGTTTTATGTAGCAAAATTTGAAATTGTGTTTTTACATTATATAAAAGTAGAGACTTAGAGCTACAAAATGGTATATCATACACTGCATTTGAGGAACAATGGGGAAGTAATTCTGCTTTGAAAGTTGATCAACTTGTAAACTCACTTTTGAGAAAATCGCCTTTGAATGTTTTTCTATCTAGTGAAGAGCTCTTCTTTGTCTACACCCATTCAGCATCGTTCACACCCTCACCCTAAGCTTTAGCCCCACCCATCTAGTTTCGCTCTCGAAGCGAAACAAATCGACGCTCTGGCCGATGATTTGTTTACCTCCGGATAACATGAAAACAGCCTAAATTGCTGGCAACAATTTCATTACGTTTTTTGCAGACCTTTACTAACACCGGCCATATTCAACGGGTGTTGTACACACGTCACATTAGCTAACAAGCCAGCCAGCCAATGTTAGCTAGTTAAACAATAAACAGTGCCAACAATGCCACAGTGCTGGGAGCTAACCAACCATGTTCAATGTTAGCTAGCTAACATTAGGCTCTAACCTGAACAGCACACGGTTCTGGGAAACGAAAAATAACGTCAGCTAGGGAGCCAGCCAGCTAACGTTACCCATCTAGCTAACAGTACACTTTAGCTTAAGACATATAGCTTGCTAGCTAGGTAAACAATATACCTAGCTAGGTAAACACCATGTAAGTGCACACACATCACATAATGTTAGTTAATGACCCAGCCAGCTAACATTAGCTAGTTAAACAACAATGAACAGTGCCAACAATGCCACAGTGCTGGGAGCTAACCAACCATGTTCAATGTTAGCTAGCTAACATTAGGCTCTAACTAGAAGACCAAACGGCTCTGGGAAACAAATGATAACATCAGCTAGGGAGCCAGCCAGCTGATGTTAGCTAGCTAGCTAACAGTACACTTTAGCTTGAAATGAAGCCCCTTTCTGTCAACATTAGAAACATGTAATATCTGAAAATGTAACATTAGCTAGCTAAACACTAGACTATCTTACCTGTATAGATCATCTTGCATGGACGCGTCTCCCTGTCAGGAATGCCATACCACAGTTGCCCTTAGTTTGAAGATGTAATCCGGGGACAGATATTTCCTCCATCTCTTTAGCTATCATTCTCCAATTCCACGGATTTTAAAACTTGATCCCCCAGAAAGTGGAGAGCCACACTTATGCAGCTCCACTATACAATATTTAAGAAAAAAGCTGTGTCCGACAGTATTACCAACAGACTGCCAAGCTTCTATGGCAAACCAATCCGAACTCCTCTCTCGGCATGTCCAGCCCACTCATTATCTCAGCCAATCATGGCTAGTGGGAAGGTTGCTACCTTTTCTGTGGCTTAACCAACTAGACTCATAATATAACAATTTGATTCTTATTTACAGATGGCATATGATTTTGATATTAAGGCACATGAACGTTCACATGTTCAAGAAGGCATTTCTGGCAAAAAATAATGTTTACATTCAAATGGCTCCCCTGTGAAGTCGTGACTTGTGACATATGCCTAGTTTCCTGAATCAGGTCACAAATGTAATAGTTTCTTTAGAAAGGTGAAAGCCATGTTTTGATATCTTCACAGTACCGCGAGTTAAATAGAAAAATGCATTAATTATCACATGATAGCCCACTAATGTGTAATTTCATGATTCATCTTGGTTTCATGAATACACAGAAATCATAGTTATATGGCATGTAGTAGTATTGCATTGTGGCATTCCAAGATTGGATGATATCCGTCATTCTGAAAGGAATCAATACAGTGACTATTAAACCATGAAATACACAAACCTAAATTCCACTTTTTTGTCGACCATTGACATTTAAGGATAACATATGACTAGTAAATTATGGGAACCAACATATCTACTTGAGAATTAAGTGAAACATTGCAGTCAGAATTTGGAGTAAGAGACAGCTCCCCACCATTTACTGGTTTCTATAAAATAACATTTCCATCTTTGTCATTAACTGATATTACAGTAAGCTCTCTTTTGTACTGCACTTTTATAGCTTCAGACAGGGATTGATAAAACATATGGCCTGGGCAAAAATCTATAGAGCTTTTGATATTCATAACATTATCAAATAAATTATAATTTCAAGAACTGCAGAACCAAGTCAATTACTGTATTTGTATTTCGTTTGGAAAAAATATTTTTATCTCTATTCACTCTCCCAGAGGACTTGTTGAGATGAGGATTCAAGTAATTAGAAAAATGAACCCGTTAATCCATTATGAAACAGCTCTCATAGCGTGCAGGTTAAAGTATGTCAAAGAAGTAGATTAATAAAATGATAATTTAATACAGACATATCAAATGTTATTTGTTACAGGCTTCGTAAACAACAGGTGTAGACTAACAGTGAAATGCCAACAACGCAGAGAGAAAGAAAATAGAGAAGTAATAACGTGTAATAATAAAAGTAAAAAATACACTGAGAGTAACGATAACTTGGCTATATACACGGGGTACCGTTACAGAGTCGATTTACAGGGGTACGAGGTAAATGTGTACAGTGTCTATATAATATATATAGAGAGAATAATCAAAAATAGCCATTCTGATCAATTTAAAGTGTATTATAATAATGTACTCTAATCTTTTTATAATCTCAAACAGCTATCATAGTACACTCATAGTAAACATCAAATAAGGACATACTGCTTTCCCGGGAACAGGCCCAAATCCCTGTCATTTACGTGAAGATGGAGGTCAGGCTGTCTTCTGAAAATTTGTAAACGATCTAATAAACCCCCACTGCCATCCGTTCTACTAGCTAACATGCAAACATTGGAAAATAAAATGGACGACCTAAGAGGAAGATTAAACTACCAACGGGAAATTAAAAACATAATATCTTATGCTTCATGGAGTTGTTGCTGAACGATGACATTATCAACATACTGCTGGTTATGTATTGGCATGATAGAACAGTGGCGTCTGGTAAGACAAGGGGGAGTCAAACTATGTATATTTGTAAACAACAGCAGCTGGTGCACGATATCTAAGGAAGTCTCAAGGTTTTGCTCACCTCAGGTAGAGAATCTCATGATAAACTGTAGACCACACCATCTACCTAATCTGTAATTTCATAGCTGTCTACATACCACCACAGACCGATGCTGTCACTAAGAATGCACTCAATGAGCTGTATTCTGGCATAAGCGAACAGGAAAACGCTCATCAAGAGGCGACGCTCCTAGTGGCCGGGGACTTTAATGCAAGGAAACTTAAATCCGTTTTTACCAACAACAACAACAACAAATTCTAGACCACCTTTACTCCACACACAGAGCTCTCCCTTGCCCTCTATCTGGCAAATCTGACCATAATTATATCCTCCTGATTTCTGCTTACAAGCTAAAATTAAAGCAGGAAGCACCAGCAACTCGGTCAATAAAAAAAGTGGTCAGATGAAGCAGATGCAAAGCCAGAGGACTGGTTAGCTAGCACAGACTGGAATATGTTCCGGGATTCTTTCCGATGGCATTGAGGAGTACACCACATATGTCATTGGCTTCATCAATAAGTGCATTGATGACGTCGTCTCCACAGTGACTGTACGTACATACCCCAACCAGAAGCCATGGATTACAGGCAACATCCTCACTTAGCTAAAGGCTAGAGCTGCCGCTTTCAAGGAGTGGGACTCTAACCCGGAAGCTTATAAGAAATTCCGCTATGCCCTCCGATGAACCATCAAACAGGCAAAGCTTCAATAAAGGACTAAGATCGAATCGTACTTCACTGGCTCAGACGCTCGATGGATGTGGCAGGGCTTGCAAGCCATTACAGACTATAAAATGGAAGCACAGCCGAGAGCTGCCCAGTGACATGAGCCTACCAGACGAGCTAAACGACTTTAATGCTCGCTTCAAGGCAAATAACACTGAAACATGCATGAGAGCACCAGCTTTTCCGGGCAACTGTGTGATCACGCTCTATGCAGCCAATGTGAGTAAGACCTTGAAACAGGTCAACATTCACAAGGCCGCAGGGCCAGATGGATTACCAGGATGTGTACTGCGAGCATGCACTGACCAACTGGCAAGTGTCTTAACTGAAATTTTGACCTCTCCCTGTGCGAGTCTGTAATACCAACATGTTTTAAGCTGACCACCATAGTCCCTGTGCCCAAGAACACTAAGGCAAACTGCCTAAATGACTACAGACCCGTAGCACTCACGGCTGTAGCCATGAAGTGCTTAGAAAGGCTGGTCATGGCTCACATCAACACCATTAACCCAGAAACCCTAGACCCACTCCAATTTGCATACCGCCCTAACAGATCCACAGACGATGCAATCTCTCCACACTGCCCTTTCCCACCTGGATGAAAGGGACACCTACGTGAGAATGCTATTCATTGACTACAGCTCAGCGTTCAACACCATAGTGCCCTCAAAGCTTATCAATAAGCTAAGGACCCTAGGACTAAACTCTCCCTCCACAACTAGATCCTGGACTTCGACGGGCCGCCCCCAGGTGGTAAGGGTAGGTAACAACACATCTGCCACGCTGATCCTCAACATGGGGGCCCCTCAGGGGTGCGTGCTCAGTCCAATCCTGTACTCCCCGTTCACTCATGACTACACAGCCAGGCACGACTCCAACACCATCACTAAGTTTGCCGATGACAACAGTGGTAGGCCTGATCACAGACAACGATGAGACAGCCTATAGGGAGGAGGTCAGAGACCTGGCCATGTGGTGCCAGGACAACAACCTCTCCGTCAAGATGATCAAGACAAAGGAGATGAATGTGGAAAACAGGAAAAGGAGGACCGAGCATGCCCCCATTCTCATCGACGTGGCTATAGTGGAAAGCTGAGAGCTTCAATTCCTTGCTGTCCACATCACCAACAAACTAACATGGTCCAAGCATACCAAGACAGTCATGAAGAGGGCATAAAAAAACAATTCCCCCTCAGGGGACTGAAAAGATTTGGCATGGGTCCTCAAAAGTTTCTACAGCTGCACCATCGAGAGCATCACTGCCTTTTATTGCAACTGCTCATCCTCTGACAGCAAGGCACTAGAGAGAGTAGTGTGTATGGCCCAGTACATCACCGGGGCCAAGCATCCTGCCATCCAGGACCTCTATACCAGGCGGTGTCAGAGGAATGCCCTAAAAATGGTCAAAGACTCCAGCCACCCTAGTCAAAGACTGTTCTCTCTGCTACCGCACGGCAAGCGGTACCAAGTCTAAGTCCAAGAGGCTTCTACCCCCAAGCCATAAGACTGCTGAACATGATTTGCATTGCCCCCTCACCCCCTCTTTTACACCGCTGCTACTCTTATTATCTATGCATAGTCACTTTAATAACTCTACATACATGTACATATTACCTCAATTACCTTGACTAACCGATGCCCCCACACATTGACGCTGTACCGGTACCCCCTGTATATAGTCTCGCTATTGTTATTTTACTGCTGCTCTTTAATTACTTGTTCCTTTTATTTCTTATTCGTATTTTGTAAGCCTTTCCCTGTAAGGCTTACAGGGAAAGACATGTATATACTTCCCTGTAAGGGCTACACCTGTTGTATTCAGCACATGTGATGAATAACATTTCATTTGATTTAAATAATGCATATACTGAAACATCAACATGTCAGAACTAGTGGCTGTTCCTGAAACAAGACAAATCTTTCAACAAGACAATTCCTCTCCACAGAATTTTGTGATGTTTTCACATAAAAAATTATACTCTGAAATTGAGAAATAGACTGATACAGTGAATGATGGGGAAATTATATAAAGTTAAGTTGACCAGTCAATCTGCCACCATCTGTTAGCAATCAATTTGACTATCTTCCAATTCACTGACAGTGACTCACAGTGTACACTCACATAGGTTACTGTTGTGTCATCACAGAGGTCTTTAACCAGCCATACCCAGGGTACAGTAGTTAGTCACTTGGGCTCCTCAGCATGTCCTGTTGAGTCTGTCAGAGCACACAGTTCCCCAAATCCTGATTAACATGTTACAGTCACAACTGCCGAGGCTGGAAGAATGACAAGATTATAATCTCTCCACCTCTTTCCTACAGCGCTCTCGATTTGTATGGTTGGGGACCTGGGGTTTACAGATACAAACCTATGTTGTCGGTGTAACTCAAGATCACGATAGCCCACTGAGCTACAGTAGAGCTTAGGCATGAGCTCTCGGAGCTAGCATGGGTCTTCAGGTCTCAGGTAGAGTTACTCATTCTGTACACCTAACCACCTCAGCCACACTTGCATGCATTCTCTTTTGAAGAAAATTTGTGCTTGGTCAAAACATGTTTGGGTAGAGAAAAATACTGTGTGTAAAATGATGCAAGAATATTTCACAAAAGGAAGTATATATAATTTAACTAAAGGATTTAAAAATAGCTGTATAGCTATGGCCCATTAGAGTAATCTTCACATGCTCCAAAACAGCCAGCTATTGAAATGTAATTAACCTTCTCACAGAGACACCAAGCAGTCGGAAGAGTCAACATCTCGTGAGGTGACTTGACACAAATCTAGAACAAAAAACTCAAACCGGGTAAGGATTCCTCCTCTAAGAATGTTCTAAAAAATAACAAGACACCTGATTCAGAAAGGCGACTTGGTAGGGTGCCAAGGAACATTGTGAAGTCAAGGGACTGGACTGGCAAGGGTCCAGCTAGAAATGAAAAGTGAAGCACGCTCCAGTGGTCAGTCGGTTCCTGCCTGTCAGATCAACTACAGATGTAGAACCTTCATTTGATCTTAACTTTAAAACTTGTAGGGTATGAGGTTTAAAAAGGCTTCTGAAGTTTGTAATTTCCACATGGACATTTTTGACATGATTTTACCTTACGAAAAATGCATCAACCCTTACAAAAATGTCCATTAATTATACTCCACATATTAATTAACATTTCCTGTCGCTGCAGGATTATTTTTACTTCTGTAGCAAATTAAGATCTGACATCTGTAGTGTGGAGTGTAGGGACCAGGGGAGAGATTCAGGCCACGCCTTCGGCACATTCAATTACAAAGTAAAGACGAACACAAAAGGCATGCAGTGCAATAGGGAAAGTAGTTTTACTAAGGCACATTAATAAACTATGATTCAGACATTTGGGAGTGAATAAATGACTCAATTTTTTTTAAATGAACACAGTTTGGGGTCATTTCAACTCAAATTATGTATTTCCTAATGAGCCAAAAATCTATAATTAGCTAAATATTGAAATGATCATCAGGATTGGAGCTGTGGTGTGTAACAACATATTTAGCACACCTTCACATAATAATATATGATACTCAGGGGAGTGACTTGAATAGTTTTTTTACCCAGCAAAATATGAATCATCCATTTATTTGAGAGCCAGGCAGAAGTGAGACTTAATACATAGAAATAGTCAACAACATTTTCCATGCACAAGCAGACATGTTTCATGATAGTACATCCATTTTGCGCAATGTGAAACATGACAAGTTGTTCAATTTCCATTTTGTGGTTACTGAAGTCTGATTTGGATATATTTGGCTATTTTCGCATTATATGTAGAAGTGGTCCCTTTTCAGGTTTAGAAAAAGTGACTTCTAAATGCTAACTCCCGTTCGTATAAGCTGGTTAGCATAGCTAGCATACATAAGATACAGTGCCTTGCAAAAGTATTCATCCCCCTTGGCATTTTTCCTTTTGTCGCATTACAACCTGTAATACAAATAGATTTTTTATTTGAATTTCATGTAATGGACATACACAAAATAGTCCAAATTGGTGAAGAGAAAAAAATAACTTGCTTCAGAAAATTCAAAGAATTCAAAAAAAGAAAAGTGGTGCGTGCATATGTATTCACCCCCTTTGCTATGAAGCCCCTAAATAGGATCTGGTGCAAACAATTGCCTTCAGAAGTCACATAATTAGTTAAATAAAGTCCAACTGTGTGCAATCTAAGTGTCACATGATCTGTCACATGATCTCAGTAAATATACATCTGTTCTGAAAGGCCCCAGAGTCCGCAACACCACTAAGAAAGGGGACCCACCAAGCAAGCAACACCATGAAGACCAAGGAGCGCTCAAAACAGGTAAGGGGCAAATCTAATCTGCCCGAGGGAGTTATTCAAATGGCCCCTCCGTTGCGATGTCCCCTGAATGCCCATCTGTTAGACGTGGCCCACTAGCTGTCTGGAGCATATCAGCTTTTAGCTGAATAGGTCCATCGGACAATTTCTTGGGCCACTATACCTATTCTGTCATTTGGACTGGTCCCCTTTACCGCACAGAACTGGTACCCATTACCAATCCATTACGACTGGTCTACCGACGTAAACGCACAAGGAGGCTCCGCACAAGGAGGCTATAAACAGACTTCCCCCGTTGCGATGTCTCTCTGAGGCCCTTCTGTTAGCTTGCTAGCCCCAGCCCGCTAGCTGTCTGAATCGCCGCGTCTCCAACCACCCTCACTACTCACTGGACCCTATGATCACTTAGCTACGCATGCCTCTCCTTTATGTCAATATGCCTTGTCCATTGCTGTTCTGGTTAGTGATTGTCTTATTTCACTGTAGAGCCTCTAGCCCTGCTCAATATACCTTAGCCAACCCTTTAGTTCCACCTCCCACACATGCGATGACATCACCTGGTTTAAATGTTTCTAGACACAATCCCTCTTATCATCATCATCACTCAATGCCTAGGCCTATCTCCACTGTATTCACATCCTACCATAACTTTGTCTGAACATTATGCCATGAATCTATTCTATCGCGCCCAGAAACCTGCTCCCTTTACTCTCTGTTCCGGACGTACTAGACGACCAGTACTTGTAGCCTTTAGCCGTACCCGTATCCTACTCCTCTGTTCCTCTGGTGATGTAGAGGTTAATCCAGGCCCTGCACTGCCTAGCTCCACTCCTATTCCTGAGGTGCTCTCATTTGTTGACAACTGTAACCGTAAAAGCCTTGGATTCATGCATGTTAACATTAGAAGCCTCCTCCCTAAGTTTGTTAAATTCACTGCTCTAGCACACTCTGCCAACCCGGATGTCCTGGCTGTGTCTCAATCCTGGCTTAGGAAGACCACCAAAAACCCTGACATTTCCATCCCTAACTATAATATTTTCTGACAAGACAGAACTGCCAAAGGGGGCGGTGTTGTAATCTACTGCAGAGACAGCCTGCAGAGTTCTGTCTTACTATCCAGGTCTGTACCCAAACAATTCAAGCTTCTACTTTTAAAAATCCACCTATCCAAAAACAAGTCTCTCACTGCTGCCGCTTGCTATAGACACCCGGGCCATCCAACAATCTAAGCTTGATGCCCTCAATCTCACACAAATGATCAATGAACCTACCAGGTACAACCCCAAAGCTGTAAACACGGGCACCATCGTAGATATCATCCTAACCAACTTGCCCCCTAAATACACCTCTGCTGTTTTCAAACAAGATCTCAGTGA
Organism: Oncorhynchus mykiss; assembly: GCF_057628025.1. Lineage (NCBI taxonomy): Eukaryota > Metazoa > Chordata > Actinopteri > Salmoniformes > Salmonidae > Oncorhynchus > Oncorhynchus mykiss. Next base: position 20,717,758 of record NC_143049.1, read on the forward strand.
TCACTGCCTCATTGCCTGCATGCGTAATGTGTCTGTGGTTAAACGACCACCCCTCATCACTGTCAAATGCTCCCTAAACACTTCAGCGAACAGGCCTTTCTAATAAACCTGGCCCGGGTATCGTGGAAGGATATTGATCTCATCCCGTCAGTAGAGGATGCCTGATTATTCTTAGAAGGTGCCTTTCTCACCATCTTCAATAAGCATGCCCCATTCAAAAAATGTAGAAACAGGAACATATATAGCCCTTGGTTCACTCCAGACCTGACTGCTGGCCATGCTTTCCACCTGGCTACACCTACCCCGGTCAACAGCCCTGCACCCCCCATAGCAACTCACCCAAGCCTCCCCCATTTCTCCTTAACCAAATCCTGATAGCTAATATTCTGAAAAAGCTGCCAGCCCCTATAAATCAGCCAGGCTAGACAATCTGGACCCTCTCTTTCTAAAATGATCTGCTGAAATTGTTGCAACCCCTATTACTAGTCTGTTCAACCTCTTTTGTTATGTCTGAGATTCCCAAAGATTGGAAAGCAGCCGCGGTCATCCCCCTCTTCAAAGGGGGAGACATTCTAGACTCAAACTGCTACAGACCTATATCTATCCTGCCCTGCCTTTAAGGTCTTCGAAAGCCAAGTTAACAAACAGATTACCGACCATTTCGAATCCGACAGTACCTTCTCCGCTATGCAATCTGGGTTCAGAGCTGGTCATGGGTGCACCTCAGCCACGCTCAAGGTCCTAAACGATATCACAACCGCCATCGATAAGAGACAATACTGTGCAGCCATATTCATCGACCTGACCAAGGCTTTCGACTCTGTCAATCACCACATTCTTATCGGCAAACTCAACAGCCTTGGTTTCTCATATGATTGCCTCGCCTGGTTCACCAACTACTTCTCTGATAGAGTTCAAATCGGAGGGCCTGTTGTCCGGACCTCTGACTATGGGGGTGCCACAGGGTTCAATTCTCGGGCCAACTCTTCTCTGTATACATCAATGATGCCGCTCTTGCTGCTGGTGATTCTGTGATCCACCTCTACGCAGACGACACCATTCTGTATACTTCTGGCCCTTCGTTGGACACTGTTAACTAACCTCCAGACAAGCTTCAATGCCATACAATACTCTTTCCGTGGCCTCCAACTGCTCTTAAATGCAAGTAAAACTAAATGCATGCTCTTCAACCGATCGCTGCCCGCACCTGCCTGCCTGTCCAGCATCACTACTCTGGACAGTTTGACTTAGAATATGTGGACAACTACAAATACATATGTGTCTGGTTAGACTGTAATCTCTCCTTCCAGACTCACATTAAGCATCTTCAATCCAAAATTAAATCTAGAATCGGCTTCCTATATCGCAACAAAGCATTCTTCACTCATGCTGTCAAACATACCCTTGTAAAACTGACTATCTTACTGATCCACGACTTCTGCGATGTCATTTACAAAATAGCCTCCAACACTCTACTCAACAAATTGGATGCAGTCTATCACAGTGACACCGGTTTTGTAACCAAAGCCCCATATACTACCCACCACTATGACCTGAATGCTCTCATTGGCTAGTCCTCGCTTCATACTCGCCGCCAAACCCACTGGCTCCAGGTCATCTACAAGTCTCTGCTAGGTAAAGCCCTGCCTTATCTCAGCTCACCATAGCAGCACCCACCCGTAGCACACGCTCAAGCTGGTATCTCACTGGTCACCCAAAGCCATTTCCTCCTTTGGCCGCCTTTCCTTCCAGTTCTCTGCTGCCAATGACTGGAACGAATTGCAAAAATCACTGAAACTGGAGACACATATCTCCCTCACTAGCTTTAAGCATCAGCTGTCAGAGCAGATCACTGCACCTGTACTTAGCCCATCTGTAAATAGCCATCCAACTACCTCATCCCCATACTGTATCTATCTATCTAGCTCCTTTGCACCCCAGTATCTCTACTTGCACATTCATCTTCTGCACATCTACCATTCCAGTGTTTAATTTCTATATTGTAATTACTTCACCACCATGGACTATTTATTGCCTTACCTCCCTTATTTGCACACACTGTATATACTTTACTTTTTATACTGTATAATTGACTGTTTATTTCATGTGTAACGCTGTGTTGTTGTATGTGTCGAACTGCTTTGCTTTCTTGGCCAGGTCGCAGTTGTAAATGAGAACTTGTTCTCAACTAGCCTACCTGGTTAAATAAAGGTGAAATAAAAACTATATATTTTTTTAAGTTGTGGAGAAGTACAGATCAGGGTTGGGCTATAAAAAAAAAAATCGGAAACTTTGAACATCCCACGGAGCACCGTTAAATCAATTATAAAAAAATGAAAGAAAATGACACCACAACAAACCTGTCAAGAGAGGGACGCCCACCAAAATTCACAGACTAGGCAAGGAGGGCATTAATCAGAGAGGCAACAAAGAGAGCAAAGATAACCCTGCAGGAGCTGCAAAGCTCCCCAGCGGAGATTGGAGTATCTGTCCATAGGACCACTTTAAGCCGTACACTCCACAGAGCTGGGCTTTACGGAAGAGTGGCCAGATAAAAAGACATTGCTTAAAGAAAATATTAAGTAAACACATTTGGTGTTGACCAAAAGGCACGTGGGAAACTCTCCAAACATATGGAAGAAGGTATTCTGGTCAGATGAGACTAAAATTGAGCTTTTTGGCTATCAAGGAAAAATGCTAAGTCTGGCGCAAACCCAACACCTCTCATCACCCTGATAACCCTATCCCCACAGTGGTGGCAGCATCATGCTGTGGGGATATTTTTCCATCGGCAGGGACTGGGGAACTGCTCAGAATTGAAGGAATGATGGATGTTGCTAAATACAGGCAAATTCTGACCCTATGCACACTGCTAAAGCAACACTTGAGTGGTTTAAGGGGAAACATTTAAATGTCTTGGAATGGCCTAGTCAAAGCCCAGACCTTAATCCAATTGAGAATCTGTGGTATGACTTAAATATTGCTGTACACCAGCGGAACCCATCCAACTTGAAGGAGCTGGAGCAGTTTGCCTTGAAGAATGGGCAAAAATCCCAGTGGCTAGATGTGCCAAGCTTACAGAGACATACCCCAAGAGACTTGGAGCTGTAATTGCTGCAAAACAAAGGGTGGCTCTACAAAGTATTACTTTATTATTTTTTTTGGGGGGGGGGGTGAATAGTTATGCATGCTCAAGTTCTGTTGTCTTATTTCTATAAGACAAATATGTTGCATTTACAAAGTGGTAGGCATGTTGTGTAAATCAAATGATACAAAACCCCCCAAAAATCCATTTTAATTCCAGGTTGTAAGGCAACAAAATGGGACAAATGCCAAGGGGAGTGAACATTTTTGCAAGCCACTATTTATATTGTATTTGAAAATAACAAACCTTTCATACCTTGACTACATTGAGACACGATTAGGGTTGCAAAACCAGGGAATGTATTGAAAGTTCCTGGAATTTTGCAACCCTAGACACGACAATCTTTTTGTTTGTGGGAATACTTTGGAACTAAAACAAACTTTTTGCCGACCCCTGAAATAGTGTGATTATATACACTAGAAGTCATACACCGTAGCCAAATACTTTTAAATTCAGTTTCAGGTTTGTAGACCTCCTTGATCGCACACAATTTTTCAGTTCTGCCCACAAATTGTCTATAGGATTCAGGTCAGGGCTTTGTGATGGCCACTCCAATACCTTTGACTTAGTTGTCCTTAAGCCATTTTGCCACAACTTTGGAAGTATGCTTGGGGTCATTGTCCATTCGGAAAACCCATTTGCGAAGTTTTAACTTGATGACTGATGTCTTGAGATGTTACTTCAATATCCACATAATTTTCCTCCCTCATAATGCCATCTATTTTGTGAAGTACCCCAGTCCCTCCTGCAGCAAAGCACCCCTACAACAATTTGCTGCCACCCCCGTGCTTCACTGTGGGGTGGTGTTCTTTGGCTTGCAAGCCTCCCCCTTTTTCCTCCAAACATAACGATGGTTATTATAGCCAAACAGTTCTATTTGTTTCATCAGACCAGAGGACATTTCTCCAAAAAGTACGATCTTTGTCCATGTGCAGTTGCAAACGGTAGTCTGGCTTTTTTATGGCGGTTTCGGAGCAGTGGCTTCTTCCTTGCTGAGTGGCCTTTCAGGTTATGTTGATATAGGACTCGTATTACTGTGGACATAGATACAAAAGTATCTGTTAGCTCTAGCATCTTCACAACGTCCTTTGCTGTTGATCTGGGACTGATTTGTACTTTTCGCACCAAAGTACGTTCATCTCTAGGAGACAGAATGCATCACCTTCCTGAGCAGTATGACGGCTGCGTGGTCCCATGTTTATACTTGCGTACTATTTGTACATATGAATGTGGTACCTTCAGGCATTTGGAAATTGCTCCCAAGGATGAACCAGACTTGTGGAGGTCTATAATTGTTTTTCTGAGGTCTTGGCTGATTTCTTTAGATTTTCCCATGATGTCAAGCAAAGAGGCACTGAGTCTGAAGGTAGGCCTTGAAATACATCCACAGGTACACCTCCAATTGACTCAAATTATGTAAATTAGCCTATCAGATGTTTCTAAAGCCATAACATAATTTTCTGGAATTTTCCAAGCTGTTTAAAGGCACAGTCAACTTAGTGTATGTAAACTTCTGACCCACTGGAATTGTGATACAGTGAAATAATCTGTCTGTAAACAACTGGTGGAAAAATGTGTCCAGCACAAAGTAGATGTCCTATCCAACTTGACAAAACTATAGTTTGTTAACAAGAAATTTGGAGTGGTTTGAAAACGAGTTTTAATGACTACAACCTGAGAGTTTGTAAACTTCCGATTCCAACGGTATGCATTCTCTTAACTCGCGACCAATTTGGGCCCCGAACCATAGTTTAAGAAAGACCTGCTATATGGGGTGGAAATGCTGGAATCCCCATGCAATGCTTGCTACACCACATACCATTACATTTTCCCTGATTCCCTGGACCTTCTGTAATCAACGCAATGGTCAAACCCTGCAACACAAAGGGTTTCAACAGGCAACAACCGTGCAATGTGTAGAAACTAATTTGCATTTCCAGATAGACCCTTGAATGCATAAACCAATCTCACACTCAACATTCAAAATGGCTGGGGATTACGCAGGTCTGTTGTAAGACATTCTGAATGCATTTACACATTTTCTTAATCCTGAAGCAAATACTGTACATCAACAGTTTGATGAAAATTACTTTTAGGTTTTTTGGACACTGCCATTCCGTACATTTGAAAACATCACGTCTTAGTATTTTTTTTGTTATACCAACCAGACCATCATGTCCAGCATTGATTAAGACTTAATCCTAAATGAAAGTGTCAAAGGTTCAGCAGCATAGAGTGAATGCCTCAGCAGGTGAATAAGCCAGCATATCAAATATTTTAGTAGCCCAACGCAGGCAAGAAGAAATCATGTAAAATGAATGATATTGAAAAACTTTGCACATACACATTTCATATTAAACTCAGCAAAAAAAGAAACGTCCTCTCACTGTCAACTGCGTTTATTTTCAGCAAACTTAACATGTGTAAATATTTGTAAGAACATAAGAAGATTCAACAACTGACACAAACTGAACAAGTTTCACAGACATGTGACTAATAGAAATGGAATAATGTGTCCCTGAAAAAAGTCAAAATCAAAGTCAGTCAGTATAAACTCAGAAAAAAAGAAACGTCCTCACTGTCGACTGTGTTTATTTTCAAACTTAACATCCCTAAATATTTGTATGAACATTAACAAGATTCAACAACCTGACACATAAACTGAACAAGTTTCACAGACATATGACTAACAGAAATGGAAGAATGTGTCCCTGAACAAAGGGAGGTCCAAATCAAAAGCAACTGTCAGTATCTGGTGTGGCCACCAGCTGCTTTAACTACTGCAGTGCATCTCCTCATGGACTGCACCATATTTGCCAGTTCTTGCTGTGAAATGTTACCCACTCTTCCACCAAGGCACCTGCAAGTTCCCAGACATTTATGCTGAATTCCCTAGCCCTCACCCTCGGATCCAACAGGCCCCAGACGTGCTTCAATGGGATTGAGATGCTCTTCGCTGGCTATGGCAGAACACTGACATTCCTGTCTTGCAGGAAATCACGCACAGAACGAGCAGTATGGCTGATGACATTGCCATGTCTTCCTTGTAATGCACAGCGTTGAGATTGCCTGCAACAACAAGCTCAGTCCGATGATGCTGTGACACACCGCCCCAGACCATGATGGACCCTCCACCTCCAAATCTATCCCGCTACAGAGTACAGGCCACGGTGTAACGCTAATTTCTTCGACGATAAACACAAATCCGACCATCAACCCTGGTGAGACAAAACTGCAACTCGTCAGTGAAGAGCACTTTTTGCCAGTCCTGTCTGGTGCAGAGATGGTGGGTTTGTGCCCATAGGCGACGTTGTTGCCGGTGATGTCTGGTGAGGACCTGCCTTACAACAGGCCTACAAGCCCTCAGTTCAGCCTTTCTCAGCCTATTGCGGACAGTCTGAGCGCTGATGGCGGGATTGTGCACTCCTGGTGTAACTTGGGCAGTTGTTGTTGCCATCCTTTCCCGAAGGTGTGATGTTCGGCTGTACCGATCCTGTGCAAGTGTTACACGTGGTCTGCCACTGCGAGGACGATCAGCTGTCCTGGCTCCCTATAGCGCTGTCTAATGCGTCTCACAGTACGGACATTTGAATTTATTGCCCTGGCCACATCTACAGTTCTCATGCCTCCTTGCAGCATGCCGAAGGCAAATTTACGCAGATGAGCAGGGACCCTGGGAATCTTTCGTGTTTTTCAGAGTCCGTAGAAAGGCCTATTTAGTGTCCTAAGTTACATAACTGTGACCTTAATTGCCTACCGTCTGTAAGTTGTTAGTGTCTTAATGACCGTTCCACAGGTGCATGTTCATTAATTGTTCATTGTTCATTGAACAAGAATGGGAAACAGTGTTAAACCGTTCACAATGTAGATCTGTGAAGTTTGGGATTTTTACTAATTATCTTTGAAAGACAGGGTCCTGAAAAAGGGTAATTTCTTTTGTTTTGCCGAGTTTGACTTACATTATGTGTGTGCCGTTTTGTTATACTTTATTAAGGAGTAAAATATTATGGCAAAGATGGTTCTTCTTGTATTTAACCATTTCACATTTATAGAGATGCCCTGCACCTAAAGGTCAAATATGTGACAGGTAAACACAATTTTGCGCGCAGTCAATAAAATACAATTGTCACACCCTTTTAGTGCAGACCTAAAACATACTGTGCTTGCTTGCCTATCTTTCACATTTTCCTTTCCAGCAGGGTTCCAGCAACTATGGTGGATGGGTGACAGCACAGTACAGCTTTCTCTGTCTTGGCTTGTATTAGTAGTGTGAAAAGGTTCAAACTGTCCTGAGAGATTGTGCCTACACCTGACCTAATGTAGTGTGATGTTCCCTAGTGGTTCAGCAGTTCAGAGGTTAAGCCATTGGAAGGACTCTCTGGGGACTAGTGGAGGAGGTTTGAGAGGAATAGGTAATTGCTGGGTTGACAGATAACCCAAAGCTACCTATTATGAGGAAATAAACCACTATTGACTCTACCAGTCAATGATTGTAACAATAAACTGAGCGTGTATAGCAGTACGTGATCCAGGAGTGTTTCTCCTTTAGATCCATACAGAAAGTGGTCTGCAAGACCACAGATAGTGTCGGTCAGTTACAAAGGTCTATCACAGAGTCTTCTACAGGGTACCCAGCTTTCTATCAGCTTTCACATCTATTTCAAATTGAACCTCAGCCTTACGAACAGCTTTAAATCAGAGGAAATGTATCATCTTGATAAATTACAACATGATTAACACTACACTGATCTATCTCCTGCTTTCGACTAGACAGTCTGAAAAACAGTTTCTGCTCCAGCCCTATATAATAAAATCCCATCTATTCTATAGTGGTAGAGACAGAGCTAGCTACAGTTCTAAGAGAAAATCCTTGGCTGGCGTCTATTTCTGGCTGTATGGAGCCGATGCTGTTCAGAGATGAACTGGCACAATGTCAGTTCACTTGACACAGTGGACTAGCTGGGCTCTAATAAATCTGATTATGAACCCTCCTCCACAGTTGGACCAGCCTCTCTCCTCTCTACTCCTCAGGACCCACTTGCCATCTAGCCCACTGCACATAGCTGCGGGAAGTAGGGGTACAGTGTTTTAAAGTACTTCAGTAAAAATACTTTAAAGTACTACTTAGGTAGTATCTGTACTTTCCTAGGTATATTTGACAAATTTTACTCCACTACATTCCAAAACAAAATACAGTGCCTTGCGAAAGTATTCGGCCCCCTTGAACTTTGCGACCTTTTGCCACATTTCAGGCTTTCACGCCCAATTTTTCAGTTTTTGATTTGTTAAAAAAGTTTGAAATATCCAATAAATGTCGTTCCACTTCATGATTGTGTCCCACTTGTTGTTGATTCTTCACAAAAAAAAATACAGTTTTATATCTTTATGTTTGAAGCCTGAAATGTGGCAAAAGGTCGCAAAGTTCAAGGGGGCCGAATACTTTCGCAAGGCACTGTAATTAACTTTTTACTCCATGAATTTTCCCTGACACCCAAAAGTACATTGTTACATTTTGAATGCTTAGTAGGACTGGAAAATGGTTCAATTCACACACTTATCAAGAGAACATCCCTGGTCATCGCTACTGCCTCTGATCTGGTGGACTCCCTAAACACAAATGCATTGTTTTAAAATTATGTCTGCGTGTTGGAGTGTTCCCCTTGGCTATCCATAAAATAAACAAGAAAGTCGTGCCATCTGGTTTGCTTTTCAATAAGGAATGGGAAACTATATTTATACTTTAATTTAGATACTATATTTTAACAATTACATTTACTTTTAATACTTAAGTATATTTAAAACCAAATACTTTTAGAATTTTACTCGTATTTTACTGGGTGACTTTCACATTTTCTATTAAGGTATCTTTACTTTTACTCAAGTATGCCAATTGGGTACTTTTTCCACCACTGGTGCTGTAAATAAGATGTTTTTAATTTTAATATATTTGCAACAAAAAAAACTGTTTTCCCTTTGTCATTATGGGGTATTGTGTATAGATGAGGATTTGTTTTATTTAATCCAATTTAGAATAAGGCTGGGGGGGGTCTGAATACTTAACGAATGCACTAATATATATCACATACATGCATAGAGTACCAGTCAAAAGTTGACACACTCATGGTTTTTCTTTATTTTTACTATTTTGTACATTGTAGAATAATAGTGAAGACATCAAAACTATGAAATAACACATATGGAATCATGTAGTAACGAGAAAAGTGTTAAATAAATCTAAATGTTATTTGAGATTCTTCAAAGTAGCCACAGTTTTGCCGTGATGACAGTTTTGCACACTCTTGGCATCCTCACATTCAGCTTCAGCTGGAATGCTTTTCCAACAGCCTTAAAGGAGTTCCCACATATGCTGAGCACTTGTTGGTTGCTTTTCCTTCACTCTGCGGTCCAACTCATCCCAAACCATTTCAATTGGGTTGAGGTCAGGTGATTGTGGAGGCCAGGTCATCTGATCACTCTCCTTGGTAAAATAGTTCTTACACAGCCTAGACGTGTGTTTTGGGTCATTGTCTTGTTGAAAAACAAATTATATCCCACTAAGCGCAAACCCGATGGGATGGCGAATCGCTGCAGAATGCTGCGGTAACCATGCTGGTTAAGCGTGCTTTGAATTCTAAATAAATCACTGACAGTATCACCAACAAAGCACTGCCACACCATCACACCTCCATGCTTCACGGTGGGACCCACACATGCAGAGATCATCCGTTCACCTACTCTGCGTCTCACAAAGACACATCGGTTGGAACCAATCATCTCAAATTTGGACTCATCAGACCAAAGGACAGATTTCACCAGTCTAATGTCCACTGCTCGTGTTTCTGGCCCAAGCAAGTCTCTTATTATTGGTGCCCTTTAGTAGTTGTTTCTTTGCAGCAACGAAGGCAACGAAGGCCTGATTCACGCATTCTCCTCTGAACAGTTGATGTTGAGATGTGTCTGTTACTTGAACTCTGAAGTGTTTATTTGGGCTGCAATCTGAGATGCAGTTAACTCTAATGAACTTATCCTCTGCAGTAGAGCTAACTCTGGGTCCTCATTTCCTGTGCCGGTCCTCATGAGAGCCAGTTCATCATAGCGCTTGATGGTTCATGCGACAACACTTGAAGAAACGTTCAAAGTTCTTGAAATTTTCCAGATTGATTGACCTTCATATCTTAAGTAATGATGGACTGTCGTTTCCATTTGCTTATTTGAGCTGTTCTTCCCATAATATGGACTTGGTATTTTACCAAATAGGGCTATCTTCTGTATACCACCCCTACCTTGTCACAGCACAACTGATTGGCTCAAACACCTTAATTAACTTTTAACAAGTTATACCTGTTAATTGAAATACATTGCTGGTGACTACCTCACTCCGTTCAGAATAGCGCAAACTGGCGCTAACCAGAATATAAAGAGGAGTGGGAGGCCCCGGTGCACAACTGAGAAAGCGGACATGTACATTAGTGTCTAGTTTGAGAAACAGATGCCTAACAAGTCCTCAACTGGCAGCTTCATTAAATAGTACACACAAAACACCAGTCTCAACGTCAACAGTGAAGAGGTTACTTCGGGCTGCTGGCCTTTTAGGCAGAGTTGCAAAGACAAAGCAATATCTCAGACTGGCCAATAAAAAGAAAAGATTAAGACGGGCAAAAATAACAGTGGACAGAGGAACATACTTTCTATGAAACTATTTTATGAAGCTGCCAGTTGAGGACTTGTGAGGCATCTGTTTCTCAAGCTAGATACTCTAATGTACTTGTCCTCTTGCTCAGTTGTGCACCCACTCCTCTTTATATTCTGGTTAGCGCCAGTTTGCACTATTCTGTGAAGGTAGTAATACACAGCGTTGAACGAGAACTTCAGTTTCTTGGCAATTTCTCTTCATTTCACAGAACAAGAATAGACTGACGAGTTTCAGAAGAAATGTCTTTGTTTCTGGCCATTTTGAGGCTGTAATCGAACCCACAAATGCTGATGTTCCAGATACTCCACTAGTCTAAAGAAGGCCAGTTGTATTGCTTCTTTAATCAGAACAACAGTTTTCAGCTGTGCTAACATAATTGCAAAAGGGTTTTCTAATGATCAAGTAGCCTTTTAAAATGATTAACTTGGATTAGCTAACACAACGTGCCATTGGAACACAGGAGTGATGGATGCTGATAAATGGGCCTCTGTACGCCTATGTAGATAATCCATAAAAAAATAAAATCTGCTGTTTCCAGTTACAATAGTCATTTACAACGTCTACACTGTATTTTGAATACGTTGATGTTATTTTAATGGGCAATTTTTTTGTTGTTGCTTTTCTTTCAAAAACAAGAACATTTGTAAGTGACCCCAAACTTTTGAATGGTAGTCTATGTAATCTTGATATAGTTCTAACACACAGTGAGAGGGGGACTGTGATGCAGAGGATACTTGGTGCTTGACAATCAGTTCCACTTTGTGATACTGTGATAGTGCAGCCTGTGATGTGAAGACACTGACACTGCTACATTATCTACAAACAGTATATTATTGGGCCTAACTCAATTGAAATGCAATATCTATCCTCCCTCGTAGTGTGTGGCACAATGAAGTTGACAACCAAATCTTTCCAAGTTGATTCCTCCGGTGTTTAGGACTCTTGCTGACAAATAAGAAGTAATTAAAGTAGTAATTTCAGATTGTGACAAAACAAGTGGAGAAATATTATACCATCTAAACCGTTGTGAAATATATTTTCAATCACCAGCTGTTTTAAGCTGGTGTCAAAAAATGAAAGTAAAAGATGCAAAAACAAAACATAAGAACAGAAAGCATAGAAAAAGCACTAGAACTTATCTACTGCTTTTTAGACTTGCTGTCAATGAGACTGATCTATAACTCACATTTCTATGGGGAATTTGGTCGGTTGCCCCAAAAGGTTATATTGCAGCTTTAAAAAGGAATACTAATCCAGTGAAATTTAAAAAGTGGCCGAGGATGATAGTAGCTTGGCCCAATACGTTCTTGGAGAGCGGAGGTCTTTCTTAGAAAACGGCAGAGCCTGACAGATGCCAGTTAAGTCAAAATGTCCTGTATATTACATTGAGATTTTTTTTTTTTATCAACTCTTTACTCAATTACTCCCTGCTCTGTCTCTGGACCAATTTTGACCTTTAATCAAATGTAATGCCTTTTGTTATGGTCTTTCCACAGAACAATACTTTTACAATCCCACTGGGTCTCTCAAACATGGTACATATCATACGATGCATATCTCACAAACTCAGCAAAAATAGAAACGTCCCCTTTTCAGGACACGGTCATTATATATAATTTGTAAAAGTCAAAATAACTTCAGATCTTCATTGTAAAGGGTTTAAACACTGTATCCCATGCTTGTTCAATGAACATGCACCTGTGGAACAGTCATTAAGACACTAACTGTAACAGCTTAGACAGGAGGCAATTAAGGTCACAGTTATGAAAACGTAGGACACTAAAGAGGCCTTTCAACTGACTCTGAAAAACACCAAAATCAAGATGCCCAGGGTACCTACTCATCTGCGTGAACGTGCCTTAGGCATGCTGCAAGGAGGCATGAGGATTGCAGATGTGGCCAGGGCAATAAATTGCAATGTCCGTACAGTGAGACGCATAAGACAGAGCTACAGGGAGCCAGGACAGACAGCTGATCGTCCTCGCAGTGGCAGACCACGTGTAACAACATCCGAACATCACACCCGCGGGACAGGTACAGGATGGCAACAACAACTGCCCGAGTTACACCAGGAACGCACAATCCCTCCTTCAGTGCTCAGACTGTCCACAATAGGCTGGACTGAGGGCTTGTAGGCCTGTTATAAGGCAGGTCCTCACCAGATATCACCGGCAACAACGTCGCCTATGGGCACAAACCCACCATCGCTGGACCAGACAGGACTGGCAAAAAGTGCTCTATACTGACGAGTCGCGGTTTTGTCTCACCAGGGGTGACCGTCAGATTTGCGTTTATCATCAAAGGAATGAGCGTTACACCAAGGCCTGTACTCTGTAGCGGGATCGATTTGGAGGTGGAGGGTCCATCATGGTCTGGGGCGGTGTGTCACAGCATCATCGGACTAAGCTTGTTGACATTTCAGGATATCTCAATGCTGTGCGTTACAGGGAAGACATCCTCCTCCCTCATGTGTTACTCTCCCTGCAGGCTCATCCTGACATGACCCTCCAGCATGACAGTGCCACCAGCCATACTGCTCGTTCTGTGCGTGATTTCCTGGAAGACAGGAATGTCAGTGTTCTGCCATGGCCAGTGAAGAGCCCGCATCTCAATCCCATTGAGCACGTCTGGGACCTGTTGGATCGGTGGGTGAGGGCTAGGGCCATTCCCCCAAAAAATGTCCGGGAACTTGCAGGTGCCTTGGTGGAAGAGTGGGGTAACGTCTCACAGCAAAAACTGGCAAATCTGGGGCAGTCCACGAGGAGGAGATGCACTTCAGTACTTAATGCAGCTGGTGGCAACACCAAATACTGACAGTTGCTTTTGATTTGGACCTCCCTTTGTTCAGGGACACATTCTTCCATTTCTGTTAGTCACATGTCAGTGGAACTTGTTCAGTTTATGTCTCAGTTGTTGAATCTTGTTAATTAATGTTCATAAACGCAGTTGACAGTGAGGACGTTTCTTTTTTTTCTGAGTTTATTGTACATACAGTTGAAATCGGAAATTTACATCCACTTTAGCCAAATACATTTAAACTCAGTTTCACAATTACTGACATTTAATCCTAGTAAAAATTCCCTGTCTTAGGTCAGTTAGAAGAAAGTGGTGATCCTAAGAATTTGACATGTCTGAATAATAGTAGAGAGTGACTGACTTATTTCAGCTGTCAGAATAACAGTTGAGTATCTTCAGGCATTTGGAAATTGCTCCCAAGGATGAACCAGACTTGCGGAGGTCTACAATTTTTTTTCTGAGGTCTCGGCTGATTTCTTTTGATTTTCTCATGATGTCAAGCAGACACACTGAGTTTGAAGGTAGGCCTTGAAATACATCCACAGGTACACCTCCAATTGACTCAAATGTCAATTAGCCTGTCAGAAGCTTCTAATGACATAATTTTCTGGAATTTTCCAAGCTGTTTAAAGGCACAGTAAACTTAGTGTATGTAAACTTCTGACCCACTGAAATTGTGATACAGTGAATTATAAGTGAAATAATCTGTCTGTAAACAATTGTTGGAAAAATTACTTGTGTCATGCACAAAGTAGTTGTCCTAACTGACTTGCCAAAACTATAGTTTGTTAACAAGAAATTTGAGGAGTGGTTGATAAACAAGTTTTAATGACTTCAACCTAAGTGTATGTAAACTTCCGACTTCAACTGTATCATATCCCAACCAAAAACCGTGGGTAAATGGCAACAAAATCAATCAGATACAAAAACACAGTACAGTGACAAAATGGAATCGCAATTCAATCATGCAAGACATGTTGCAAGGACTACTGTATAAAAACCAGCTACGCGGCGAACACCAATGCCGCAGTCCCAGACGAGCTAAAAACCTTTTTACTCTTGCTCCAAGGAAAACATTGATCCTCCTATGAGAATCCCCGCTGCAGGGTGCTCTCTTTCTCTGTGGACAAAGTGAGTAAGACTTAAGTCTGAGAATACTTTCAAAGCAGCCGGCCCAGATGGTATGGCTGGAGTATTTATTAACATATTCAACCTCTCCCCATCTCATTGTGTAATCTCCACATGTTTCAAGTTGTCCATCATTGTCCCTGTACCCAACCAAACAAAGGAAACTTGCCTAAACAGCTATCGCCCTGTGGCACTTCATGATGACAGAAGTGAGTGCTTAGAGAAGCTGGTCAAGGACCAAATCAGCTCCACCTTGCCTGACACCCTGGTTACCTGACACTCTGGACCCACTTCAAAATGCATTGCACCTCAACAGATCCACGAACAATTGCCACAGCACTGCATACTGCCCAATCACATCTTGACTAAATTAATACCTATATGAGAATGCTATTAAATGACTACAGCTCAGCTTTCAACACCATAGTCCCTTCCAAGCTGGTCATTAAGCTCAGGGCCCTGGGACTGAACACCTCACTGCTATGATCAATGCCTCTCCGTAGCCAATGTTTTTTATTTTATTTTTTAATTAACAGGTAGGCCAGTTGAGAACAACTTCTCATTTACTACTGCGACCTGGCCAAGATAAAGCAAAGCAGTGCGACACAAACACAGAGTTACACATGGGATAAACAAACAGTCAATAACAATATAAAAATCTATATACAGTTTGTGCAAATGTAGTAAGATTAGGGAGGTAAAGGCAATAAATAGGCCATAATGGCGATATAATTACAATTTAGCAATTAAACACTGGCGTGATAGATGTGCAAGTAGAGATACTGGGATGCAAAGGAGCAAAAAAATAACAATATGGGGATGAGTTAGTTGGGTTGGCTATTTACAGATGGGCTGTGTACGGGTGCAATGATCGGTAAGCTGGTGCTTAAATTCTTTGGGACAGGGGGCAATATTTTCACGCCCGGATGAAAAGCATGTCCAAAGTAAACGGCCTGCTACTCAGACCCAGAAGCTATTATTAGTAGATTTGGATAGAAAACACTGAAGTTTCTAAAACTGTTTGAATCATGTCTGTGAGTATAACAGAACTTATTTGGCAGGCGAAACCCCGAGGACAAACCGTTCAGATTTTTTTGTTTTGTTTTTTGAGGTCACTCTTTTCAATGAGATTTCATTGGGAATCCAGATTTCTAATCGACTTTCCTGCAGTTCCTATCGCTTCCACTGGATGTCAACAGTCTTTAGAAATTGGTTGAGGTTTTTCCTTTGAGAAATTAAGAAGTAACACTGTTCAGAATGAGGCCCGAGGGGGGGAAGTGTACTCTTTGTTAGAGGCGCGTGACCTGAAAGCACGCTCCACTTTGTTTTCCTCCGGTATTGAACACAGATTCCGTCTTCAATTTTATTGATTATTTTCGTAAAAAAATACCTAAAGTTGTAGTACAAAAGTAGTTTGAAATGTTTGGACAATGCTTACAGGTAACATTTGAGATATTCTGTAGTCACGTTGCGCAAGTTGAACCTGTGTTTTTCTGGATCAAACGCGCCAAATAAATTGACATTTTGGATATATATCGACGGAATTAATCGAACAAAAGGACCATTTGTGATGTTTATGGGACATATTGGAGTGCCAACAGAAGAAGCTCGTCAAAGGTAAGGCATGAACTATATTTTTATTTCTGAGTTTTGTGTCGTGCCTGCAGGGTTGAAATATGCTTCTTTGTTTACTGGGGTGCCATCCTCAGATAATAGCATCGTTTGCTTTAAAGCATTTTTTAAATCTGACACGTTGGTTGGATTCACAACAAGTGCAGCTTTAATTTGGTATATTGAATGTGTGATTTCATCAAAGTTGAATTTTGATAGTAATTTATTTGAATTTGGCGCTCTGCATTTTCACTGGATGTTGGTCAGGTGGGACGCTACCGTCTCATAGATCCCAGAGAGGTTAAAGCTACTAAGGGAGGGTTCAGTGATTCAGTGATTTTTTTTGCAATTCTTTCCAGTCATTGGCAGCAGAGAACTGGAAGGAAAGGCGGCTAAAGAAGGAGTTTGCTTTGGGGATGACCAGTGAAATATAACTGCTGGAGCGCGTGCTACGGGTGGGTACTGCTATTGGGTCCTGAGAAATGTTCTTGTTACTTACAACCTCATGCTAATCGCATTAGCCTACTTTAGCTCAACCGTCCCGTGGACGGCACACCGATCCCGCATGACGTTGTAAGTAACAATAACATTTCCCAGGACATAGACATATCTAATATTGGCAGAAAGCTTAAATTCTTGTTAATCTAACTCCACCGTCCAATTTACAGTAGCTATTACAGTAAAAGACTACCATGCTATTGTTTGAGGAGTGCACAATTTTGAACATGAAAATGTATTAATAAACTAATTAGGCACATTTGGGAAGTATTGATACAACATTTTGAACAGAAATACGAGCCTTTTGGACCTAGACTTGGCGCTCCGGTACTGCGCGGTAGCAGAGAGAAACGTCTATGACTTGGGTGACTGGAGACTATGAACATTTTTGGGGCCTTCCTCTGACAACGCCTTGTATATAGGTCCTAGATGGCAGGAAGCTTGGCCCCAGTGATGTACTGGGCTGTACGCACTACACTCTGTAGCACCTTACGGTCGGATGCCGAGCAGTTGCCATACCAGGCGGTGATGCAACCAGTCAGGATGCTCTCAATGGAGCAGCTGTAGAACTTTGAGGATCTGGGGACCAATGGCAAATCTTTTCAGTCTCTTGAGGGGGAAAAGGCATTGTTGTGCCCTCTTCACAAATTTCTTGCTGTGTTTGGACCATGATAGTTTGTTGGTGATGTGGACACCAAGGACCTTAACTCTCGACCTGCTCCACTATAGCCCCGTCAATATGAATGGGGAAGTGTTTGGCCATCCTTTTTCTGTAGTCCACAATAATGTCCATTGTCTTGCTCACGCTGAGGGAGAGGTTGTTGTCCTGGCAACACAATGCCATGTCTTCAACCGGCCCACTATAGACTGTCTCATCGTTGTGGGTGATCAGGCCTACCACCATTGTGTAGTCAGAAAACTTAAAGATGGTGTGTGTCATGCTTGGCCACGCAGTTGTGGGTGAACAGGGAGAACAGGAGGGGACTAAGCATGCACCCCAAGGAGCCCCCGTGTTGAGGATCAGCATGGCAGATATGTTGTTGCCTACCCTTACCACCTGAGGGTGGCCCGTCAGAAAGTCCAGGATCCAGATGCAGAGGGAGGTGTTTAGTCCAAGGATCCTCAGCTTAGTGAGCATTTTCTTGTTTGTTTATAGCCTTATACAGCTCGTTGAATGCAGTCTTAGTGCCAGCATCGGTTTGTGGTGGTAAATAGGCGGCTGCAAAAAATATGAATGAAAACTCTTGGTAGATAGTGTGATCTACAGCTTATCATGAGGTATTCTACCTCAGGTGAGCAATACCACGAGACTACCTTAAATATTAGACATTGCGCACCAGCTCTTATTGACAAATAGACACACCCCCACCCCATCGTCTTACTGGACATAGCTGTTCTGTCCTGCCGATGCAAGGAAAACCCAGCCAACTACACTGCTCAAAAAAATAAAAGGGAACACTTAAAACAACACAATGTAACTCCAAGTCAATCACACTTCTGTGAAATCAAACTGTCCACTTAGGAAGCAACACTGATTTACAATAAATTTCACATGCTGTTGTGCAAATGGAATAGACAACAGGTGGAAATTATAGGCAATTAGCAAGACACCCCCAATAAAGGAGTGGTTCTTCAGGTGGGGACCACAGACCACTTCTCAGTTTCTATGCTTCCTGGCTGATGTTTTGGTCACTTTTGAATGCTGGCGGTGCTTTCACTCTAGTGGTAGCATGAGACTGAGTTTACAACCCACACAAGTGGCTCAGGATGGCACATCAATGCAAGTGGCTCATCCAGGATGGCACATCAATGCGAGCTGTGGCAAGAAGGTTTGCTGTGTCTGTCAGCGTAGTGTCCAGAGCATGGAGGCGCTACCAGGAGACAGGCCAGTACATCAGGAGACGTGGAGGAGGCCGTAGGAGGGCAACAACCCAACAGCAGGACTGCTACCTCTGCCTTTGTGCAAGGAGGAGCAGGAGGAGCACTGCCAGAGCCCTGCAAAATGACCTCCAGCAGGCCACAAATGTGCATGTGTCTGCGTCAAACGGTCAGAAACAGACTCCATGAGGGTGGTATGAGGGCCCGACGTCCACAGGTGGGGGTTGTGCTTACAGCCCAACACCGTGCAGGGTGTTTTTCATTTGCCAGAGAACACCAAGATTGGCAAATTCGCCACTGGCGCCCTGTGCTCTTCACAGATGAAAGCAGGTTCACACTGAGCACATGTGACAGACGTGACAGTCTGGAGACGCCGTGGAGAACATTCTGCTGCCTGCAACATCCTCCAGCATGACCGGTTTGGCAGTGGGTCAGTCATGGTGTGGGGTGGCATTTATTTGGGGGGCCGCACAGCCCTCCATGTGCTCGCCAGAGGTAGCCTGACTGACAGTAGGTACCGAGATGAGATCCTCAGACCCCTTGTGAGACCATATGCTGGTGCGGTTGGCCCTGGGTTCCTCCTACTGCAAGACAATGCTAGACCTCATGTGGCTGGAGTGTGTCAGCAGTTCCTGCAAGAGGAAGGCATTGATGCTATGGACTGGCCCGCCCGTTCCCCAGACCTGAATCCTAATGAGCACATCTGGGACATCATGTCTCGCTCCATCCACCAACGTGGCGTTGGTGGATGGAGCGTTGCACCACAGACTGTCCAGGAGTTGGCGGATGCTTTAGTCCAGGTCTGGGAGGAGATCCCTCAGGAGACCATCCGCCACCTCATCAGGAGCATGCCCAGGCGTTGTAGGGAGGTCATATAGGCACGTGGAGGCCACACACACTACTGAGCCTCATTTTGACTTGTTTTAAGGACATTACATCAAAGTTGGATCAGCCTGTAGTATGGTTTTCCACTTTAATTTTGAGTGTGACTCCAAAGCCAGACCCTCCATGGGTTGATAAATTTGATTTCCATTGATAATTTTTGTGTCAGCACATTCAACTATGTAAAGAAAAAAGTATTTAATAAGAACATTTCATTCATTCAGATCTAGGATGTGTTATTTCAGTGTTCCCTTAATTTTTTTGAGCAGTGTATATTATTATCCATGTCGTCGTTCAGCTATGACTCCATGAAACATAAGCTTTTACAGTTTATGTCCCAGTGGTAGGATAGTCTCAAACGAAGCTCATCCAGTTTATTCTCCAGTGATTGCATGTTGGCCAATAGAACAGATGGTAGAGGCAGGTTACCAACTCACTGACATTCTCACAAGGTACCCTGATCTCCGCCCCCTGTATTTCCTTAATGTGAATGACAGGGATTTGGGCCTTGTCTGGTAGCAACATTTTATCCTTCGCGTTCAACTCAATAAATAAATAAAAAGTCTTTGTCCAGTTTGAGGTGAGTAATCTGATATCTGGTCAGATTACTCACTGATCTCTGGTCTGATATCCAGAAGCTTTTTTCGGTCATAAGAGACTGCAACATCAACATTATTTACAAATAAGTTACAAACAATGCTAAAAGAACTCACAAAATAGCACAATTGGTTAAGAGCCCGTAAAACGACAGCCATCCCTTCCGGCAACATTTTTAAACCTCCCTTTGCAACTGGATCCTGGACATCCTGATGGTCCACTCCCAGGTGGTGAATGTAGGCAACACATTCACCATGCTGACCCTCAACAAGGGGGGCCACTTAGGGGTGCATGCTAAGTCCCCTCCTGTACTCCATGTTCAGCCACAACTGCGTGGCAGTACACAACTCCAACAATATAATTACGTTTGCAGATGACAACGGTGGTAGGCTGGATCACCGACGACAATGAGACAGCCTACAGGGAGGTGGTCAGAGACCTGGAAGTGTGGTGCCAACCTTTCCCTCAATGTCAGCAAGACAAAGGAGATGATCGTGGACTACAGGAAACAGAGGGCTGAGCTCCCCCATCCACATCGACAGGGCTGTAATGGAGCAGATCCAGAGCTTCAAGTTCCTCGTTGTCCACATCACTAAGGAATTATCATGGTCCACACACACAAACGCAGTCGTGAAGAGAGCACGACAACGCCTCGTCCCCCTTCAGGAGGCTGAAAATATTTGGCATGGGCCCACAGATCCTCAAAAAGTTATACAGCTCTACCCTTGAGAGCATCTTGACTGGCTGCATCACCGCTTGGTATGGCAACTACTTGGCATCCAACAGCAAGACACTACAGAGGGCAGTGTGTACAGCCCAGTACATCACTGGGTCCGAGCTTCCTGCCATCGAGGACCTCTATGTCAGAGGAAGACCCTAAAAAAAGTGCCATCTGATGTAGGTATTAATAATATTTAGGAGGGGAAACCCTGGCAATACCTGCTTAGTTACATAGATACATCTGCAACACTGATGTCTTCTCTCTCCTTCTCTCTGCGAGAATGATAACGCCCATCTCTGTCCATGACTTGAAGCAATACTTTAGAGCAACAGTATACATCTATGAAATACTATTTGTCTCCTGATTAGTAGGCTATTTGATATACTAATCGGAAGAAAGTGTGTTTGATCAAAAACACTCATGTTCAACTATGCAAAAAGCAAAAACTTGTTTCCAAACACTTATTGAACAGTTAAATGACTCACGAGCTATAGACACAGCATGCACTGCATTCCAAGACGAGAAAATAATAGAATACTGTCAGAAAATGTGCATGCATTCATCGATAGCTTTAACTCAAACAGCGCACAGACTATTCACGACATGTGTAGGAGCAGCAGGCTTGGCTTTTGCGGTCTTTATCGTGCTTCATATGTTGCGCTGCTGTGTGCAACTGATGTGGGCTGCTGTATCGGCGCTAGAATTATGGAATTTCATTGTGCGATAAGTGTGTGTGTGTGTTACAACCATCATGTTGGTGGTTACAATGTAGTCTATTTTAAAAGAATGCCTTTCGGCCAACAAACAGTTGTCAAAGAAGGTAGATAGTAGGCTAATGTGGTCCATTCCTCACCATTAGTATATTCATCAAATCAACCACTTGCTATTTGTATAGAGGAAAACATGCAACATATCGGAAAAATATTGAGAGCTTACCTTCAGAGTATTCTCAAGTCAACATTCATGAGTGGAACGATATTCGATAAATCCTAAATGAAACAACCGTTTATGAGAAATAATAGAAGCGACTGGTGGTGGGCAGTATAGGTATCAAACCGCACGAGCCTCTGCTCCATGCACCTGACAGCTCGCTCTGTTGATGCAACGCATAGAGGAGGAAAACCCACACAGCAGAAATCAAGATGCCACTAAGACCCGGCATGGCGGATGGACTAGGGACAATTAATTGTTTTTGGCTGCTAAACTGTTGTGACGGAGACAATTGCGTAGGGAATATAGAGTATAATTATGAATTATTTATAAAAATGTTTTCCTTCAGCACATAGACAATTGCCACCAAACATAGAACTGACTCCACAACAATGAATTGCTCTATCATATTTTCAACAAAACATATACACCGAGTGTACAACACATTAAGAACACCTTCCTAATATTGAGTTGCAACCCCTTTTGCCCTCAAAACAGCCTCAAACCGGGGCATGGACTATAAGGTGTCGAAAGCTACCCACAGGGATGCTAGCCCATGTTGACTTAATTGCTTCCCACATTTGTGTCAAGTTGGCTGGATGTCCTTTGGGTGGTGGACCATTGTTGATACACACGGGAAACTGTTGAGCATGAAAAACCCAGCAGCGTTGCAGTTCTTGACAGGAAAAACCCAGCAGCGTTGCAGTTCTTGACAATCTGGCGTGCCTGGCACCTATTACCATATCCCGTTCAAAGGCACTTAAATCCGTTGTCTTACCCATTCACCCTCTGAACGGCACACATAGGCAATCCATCAAGGCTTGAAAATCCTTCTCTAACCTGTCTCCACCCCTTCAGATGTTCCTAATGTTTTGTACACTCAGTGTATTATATTTTGGGGGTATTTTAAAAATGGTTAAAAAATATACATTTGTCAGAGATGTGAATACTTGTGCCAAACAGATTTATGTAAGCATACATCTAGACCTTGTAACATCCAGTTATTTAGATGGCTTATGTTGATAAGAACTGAGGCATTCATATAGTTTAGTTTAACTTTACTCAGAAGTATGCTGGCATTACATAGTTCACATGGCATATCCCTCCCACCCGCTGGCTACTGTAAAACATGGAACTGGAATCCCACACGATGAAAAGACGGACTAGATTATGGCATAACGTTCACTACATTACTGACCTAACAAAGAAAATTGACTGTGGGCTATTAATAGCCTAATTATACAGCATTTCCTAGAGTTGTGTCCAATATAATCCCTAAAAAGCAACAGCAGATTGTTCCCATCCATTGCCAGTAATACTGATCCATGTAAGTTTGTTTTTATCTCAGCATTGTGTAAAGAGAGGGGCAGTGTATTGTGTGTAAAATAAAAATAAAATACAACAGTTAGTGTGCCCAATTTTCTAATTATTATCTCACACACAGTGTAGCTGTGTTAGTAACTAATGTGGCAATGATTGCATGATTGAAAGCAATGCTTTATATGTTAAAGTGAAATGCTGAGGGATTACTTTCAGGACTACAAAACTCAGTGTCCTCCAGCCCCCTGCTTAAAATTCTGCAGTTTTGATAGTAGTGAATCTTTACTGTTTATGTCCAATGTGTGCTATAGCTTTACCAGTTTTATACACTGAGTGTACAAAACATTAAGAACACCTTAATATTGAGCCGCACCCCCCTTTGCCTTCAGTACAGCCTCAATTCTTCTGGGAATGGACTCTACAAGGTGTCGAACGAATTCCACAGGGATGCTGGCCGATGTTGACTCAAATGTTTCCCATAGTCGTGTCAAGTTGGTTGATGTCCGTTGGTTGGTGGACCATACTTGATACACACAGGAAACTGTTGAACGGAAAAAAACAGCAGGTTTGCAATTCTTGACACAAACCTGTTCGCCTGGCACCTACTACCATAACCTGTTCAAAAGCACTCTCTTTTCTTGTCCATTCACCATCTGAATGGCACACATAACACTCCATGTCTCAATTGTCTTAAAGCTTAACAATCCTTCTTTAACCTGTCTCCTCTCCTTCATCTACAATGATTGAAGTGGATTTAACAGGTGACATCCATAAGGGATCCTAGCTTTCACCTGGATTCACCTGATCAGTCTGTCATCGAAAGAGCTGTTTTGTACACAGTGTCTCTCACCCATTGACATTTTTTTATGAAGAAACATCACATACTGTAACTATACACTCGCACAGCTCAACATGCTGACCTATCAAAGCACTAGACAATAAGAGATTCTCCCATCCTGTGAGGTAATAGGGACTGTGCATGCAGAGAGGAGATGGCAGGTTATTCAGTGGAGATCAAATGGGGACTGGCATCTGCTTTGAAAACAGATTGGGCTTGTCCACAACTGTGGCTCATTAGCTATCATGCTGTCACTATAAACAGAGGGGGACATGACGAAAACCCATGACAGCTGCAATTTAGTCCACCACAGAATTCTGCTGATAAATCAAAACTGTGAGAAACGACAACAAATTAGTTAGTGAAGATGATGTAATAAAGTTTGGGACTGAAGAAAGTGAAATTAAATCTAGCTTTTTGGAGAGATTGACATTAATTGTGTATGAACTGACCATTTAGGCTATAGTATACTCTATATCTAAATATTTCCTGATCAAAAACAATGACATGGATGTATTTATTTTATAAGTGTATAGAAACATAAAAATTGTGAGGAAAAGCATTCCACTTGGTTGTCTGTAAAGGTCAAACTGTTCTGTCTTGTCAGACTGCTGATGCCATTTCCTGTCGGTCAGAGAAATCGGCATAGGAATCAATTATTGTAGAGAAATGAATGAATGGGCCAAATGAGATCACGTCAGAAGATCCTTGCGTTAGTGCCATCTGTTCCCATACTCAGGCTTACTATTCCATCTGAACTGGGGACAAAAACACACATCTGTGCCATGAAAAGATGCTAAATCACACCCTTTCAGAGCTGAGATTCCCCCATATTGATTTTGTTTGCAGGATGAGATGTTTTTTTGGTAAGAAGAAAAAAAAAGCTGAATGGATAAAATCACGATAAACATGTTTGATTTGCTTCAATTGTAAAAAGGCTCAATTAGTCTAAGTAAGATCTCAAATGGCTGCAATACATTTTTTTTTTTTACAATAAACACTCACTATTAAATAATGCCTTGCAGATGTTTTAGGTTTACTCTCTGTACCAGATGCCAATTTATTTATATTCTACCCTAACAATGTTGTCTACACCATCATTGGGCCTCTGAGTAGTGAGATCTTTGTTGAAAGGTCCCCAATCATCTGTAAATCTAACTTATCTAATTTTAGTACTCTGATTTATACATGACACTACCCCATCCTCTCTCCCACTATAGACCCAATTAGTCATTGTCATTTTGTCCCTTGCTAATAGTTTATAGGTAGAAATGACAAATCAAGCACTTCTTTCTGTGGGCTTGATGAGTCCTTTTCACTGAGACTTTGCGAGAGCTTGAGACTATAAGGTTCTATGTGCACAAAGACGATTGAGATAACTGGCTTTAAAGTTCCGAACCCTCATTGGTTTGAATGGTCAGCAAAAATGTTTTTTTTATTGTATTATTTTGACCTTAACATGAACCGAGGTATTTAGAGTACTATATAGGTAGAGAACATTGAACAGAAGGCTATGTCAATAACTCTGTTTGGACAGAAATGCAATAAGGTTCTACGGTCACGTAATAGTACTGATCATCTTTGGGCCACTTACTCAACTGGAGGGCTGACGTGTGTGGTCATATCAATACAAGTACAACTAATTACAGAGGATAGCCTCTCTTTTATGTAAATGTATCTACATAACTTTTGACTATTTCTGGCATTCTTTTGATGGAAGGTTGGGCATCATGCATGCCTTTTTGTTTCTTTGTGTACCTAACAAGATGTCTAAATAAGATGAGTCACAGTATGATTTTGCCCTGATATGACTTGACAATATATATCATACTGATATTGTACAATTAAAAATATCTATAATTTCTGACACAAACTATGCCGCACCCTAACAAAAGTATATGTATGTGCATTTTGCAGTGAAAAAAATTGTGGCAAAAAATACATTTAAAAAAGGATGCTGAAGCATAATTTAAATGATATAATCTTAAAGCGGACATTTTACTTCCTACTTCCAAGATATTCTGTACTGTGTTAATCATGGATCATCTCATCCAGCCTTTGCAGGTCAAAATGCACAAAGGGATGTGTTGGCATTGAGTATGTGTGTCAGTGACAAAAACAATATAAAAGACTAGCTACAGTACATGTGAGAAGCAACTGTCAAACATGGGGATCTAATCACGGCTTACATAAAACACATCAATGTGTTTCTAAATAAAGAACTGGCGCAACATGTGTGTGATTGTGTCATGATTAATATGCTAATTTACATTCACCACAAGAGAATGGAATATTATCAAAATGACAGTGAAATGTTGATTTATTTCTGATCACGTTTTCTGTTGGTTTAGAATTTTTCTGATATAGAAAAGTCATGCTTACTGCACAACTGGTTAGATCCCAAACTGTATCGCATATAGCCTATTCATTATTATTAAACTCACCTGCGTCACCTTGTTAAAGTTTGGTAGTAATTGTGTCCAGAAGCAATACCCAGCAATTGCCACATGTTGCAGTCATTGCTAAGAGAGTAGACATATGCGAATGTCAATGTCTGTGATACATCATTGTACCAGTAGATGGAAGCAAATGCACATGACATTTTCTTGGACTTGACGTAAAGCAAAATGTCCTTTAATGATTAAAATACACAAATCCTGAAAAAAAGCATTTTCAGGAATATTTTGAATTACCAAAAACTATGCGTCACATTATCAACAAAATGGAACGTGTAATTCATTGGCACTTGTTTCATATCAGTCAACTCATTCCAAATGACATTTGTTTAACCAATGTTATAAAGTGACTAATAAACTGGTAGGCGCATAAAAACAAATTTTGCCAAATTATTTATGCACATCTGGGAAAATATTGTGCCAAGTCTAATTACCTGTAGGCCTACTACTGGTGACTGATGTCCTATTGTCTTTGTCCCTTTAATTAAGCGCTGGAGAGGAAGAGTCTATTGCGCGTATAATATTAGGTTTTTACGCTGACAGGACGCCGACTTCAAAGGGACATCGGCAGTTCATAGAAAAAAATAAAATGCATTGCAGTTTGATTTGGATACTTGTTTTCCATCTTGTCGATTCTGCTCTTTTCACATCTCACATACGACAGGCTAAGTCTTCTACTACTGGCTGAGACTACGTAGAAGAGCTCAAGGTCAGTGAAACTGGCAGGCCTCGCTAACAGAAGAAAGAAACATCTATTTTGGGATAGCACTAGAAAAAACCCTCAGATGACACCATGCTGAAGGAACTACACATGAAACGTGTGTAATTTATTAACAGCAAAGCTTTTGGCAAGACTGCATTGTCTGGAATGCACTCACTCAACAGGTTCTCCTTCTTCCTCACCATCTGAGACCAGGTCGACTGATAGAGCGACACGCTCCACAGTGAATGGGACCAAAAGAACGTGGTGTGATCCGGTTCATGTATTGATTCTGCTTGAACACCTGCTTTGATGACGCCAAAAGATAACGAGGCTAAACTCACCCAGTTGAGGTACAGGACAACTGATACGAAGGGAAGTCTATATAGCCTAAACCCTGACACCTGTTGTTCAAGGGTATCACAAATTGGATCCTTGCATCGAGGTCTAACCATTTGAAAGTGATTATATTTGCGTAGGAGCAGACGTCAATAATCATGTCTCATGGCTGGGGTTACGGACCATATGACGGTGAGGCATTCAGTATCATCTGACGCTGATTGCACTTTTGCAATCTACTAGTTAAAACTAAATTGCAACAGTTGCATGAAAGAGTAGCTCTATGCATTTCTTATCTGAAAAAAATATTATAATATTTTCTGGTGTGTTACTGTAAATAAATCATTAGCCCTACATTGTTAGGTTATTGTCATACGTTTATGAATGTATCTGTGAGAACACAATTGGACTGTTTAGAATAGAGTGAATGATACATTTGTATGTTTCCTCTGTTTTGTCTTTATCCTGTTTTTTCTATCATAGGACCTGTCAACTGGTGTAAGCACTTCCCCAATGCTAATGGGCCCAGGCAGTCTCCTATTAATATTATTAGTGGCCAAGCATCCTACGATTCTGCCCTGAAGCCCCTCAAACTGAACTATGACCCATCCAACTCCACAGACATTCTGAACAATGGCCATTCCTTCCAAGTTGGCTTTGTGGATGATACTGACAGTTCAAGTAAGCCTTAGAAACCATATGTAATTATATACATTACATGATTATCTCCGTTTCTCACTTCACAAAATATGACCTTCATTTTCTATACAAGTTACATTCTGATGGGTTCTGAGGCGGGGATTCAGTAAGGTAAGGGGCAACGAGAATGAGGCTAGCTGCAAACTGGTTACATATTAACTCAGTGGCTGTGTGTCGAACAAATATCAAACACGGTGGTGAATTAATTTCTGTATGCACTGTCTTTGTCCATTGTGCATATAGGCTGCTGTACAGTAGATGATATTGATAGGTGGGTTGAGAGTAGGCAGGTGTTTGAAAAGACGCTAGTTGTCTGGTTGTTGTCTATTGACGTGGTGCCGGGAAGCAAGCACATCTGTCTGCAGACTAGATTGTTCAAAACGAACGTTTCCTACCCTATCGTTTATTTTATATTAGTGTATTTTACGATCAGGATAATCATCTATGAAGTAAGCATATTGCGGTATTGCTTCCCAACGTGTTCCTTTTGAGTTGTTAGGGAGATAGTACTTTTGCACATATAACACACTGTGGCTGAGGAAAGGCACTACTCCCAATATAAGTGAACCCCAAATCATGTAGTTCTTATCATATTTGTGGCTCTTCGATGGTCCATCGTTCGGCTTTCCCTGTTAAGGGGGCAGTAGCTCTTCGACTGCATCAGATTCACAACTGTCACTGTCAGTGTCCATGCCAGCTGGGCTAGCAACAAATGTAGAATTACTGATACTAGCTTTGGATGTCCTCATGGAAGCTGAACAACTTGTTGTTGACAGGTGCAGTACCGATGGTAGTAGCAGTACTACCAGTAGAGCTGGTATGTGTGTCTATGGACGCGGGCATTTCTTTTTTTAAATCCATTTTCGAGCAAACGGAATGAGCATCAGCTACATTTGGCTACATACGGACCGTCAGTGGAATTCCCGCGACAAAGTAACGGTTAATGTGATCGGATGTTAATTATTTGACTAGGCTACCTGTATATGACATTGTGTTATTTCGCTGAACACTAGATGGTTAAATTTTATTTTTGGCAGTGAAACGAGGCTACTCAGGCGAGGGGATAAAATCCTCACCCAAATGTATAGCCCCGTTGGAAAATATAAATTGACTTTTTTTTTTTTAAATGTGAATTTTAAAAAATAGAAATGTGAATCACGTTTTTATTTGGCGTACCCCTGAGGAACACCTGCCTTAAATCAATTCAAACGCAACAGCCTGTAACTGTAGTAGATGACTAGTAATAATCTGTCATTTGCCTGCATTTGGACACTTTGGATATTTTGAAGAGCAGCATTAAAAGTGTGTGCGTGTATGTTTGTGTGTGTCCGTGCGTTCCTGCTCGCAGCACTGACCGGAGGCCCCATCACCGGCACATACAGGCTGAAGCAATTCCACTTCCACTGGGGAGCCAGTGATTACAGGGGCTCTGAGCACACCGTCAATGGAATCAAGTTCCCATGTGAGGTAGGCAGTTCAAGACCTAGATTTTACAACCGGACAAGCTGTATGGCTTCAGATCAGTATTTTGATTGGCTACCTGAGCTAAACCTGACATCATCTTTCTGTTTTTAAAGCTCCATCTGGTGCACTGGAACACCAAGTACCTCAGCTGTGGTGAAGCTGCTAGCCATCCCGATGGTCTTGCTGTAGTTGGAGTGTTTCTGAAGGTACAGATCTAATACAATTTAAATGTTTAGAATTAGTTCATATGCTATTTATGCTTCCTTGTGATTTAATTCTAAAAGTAGCCTGATTCCCTTGTGAATTCTTGTTTCCTATAGCTTGGTGCTGCAAACCCCAGACTACAAAAGGTTCTGGATGCTCTGGAGGCCATCAAATCAAAGGTGAAATCCAAACTGACTACTACTCAAATTTAGCTGTAGTGGGAATTGGATGGGAATGTTGAAGTAAGACTTTGTTTAAACATGTATTAATCACAATTTGTGTCTTCTGTAGGGGAAGCAAACTACATTTTCCAACTTTGACGCCAAAACTCTGCTGCCTGACTCACTGGACTACTGGACATACAATGGCTCCCTGACCACTCCCCCTCTACTAGAGAGTGTCACCTGGATTGTCCTGAAGGAATCAATCAGTGTCAGCCTTACCCAGGTACAATAATTTTACACAGCACCTTCATTGTCACTAAACAACTTCATCAGTTCAGCCCCAATTCATTGACCAAGGTCACACCCTGCCTGCACACCCTGCCACACAGATAACCATGCTACACTCTAGTTTTTATAGTCAGAGAAGTTTAGCCATTCACTTAATGGACTTTGCCGCTTTCACTTTAGATTACATTATCGGGGTGGCCCATAGTGCTTATTTAGTAACTCCTGCCAGTATCATTTGAATAGCCCACCACTTCTATGAAAGTAGCCTTCACCCATATTAATATACCAAGCATGCGTAGTAAAGATATGTTATTTTCCTATATCATGGGCTAAAAAAGTATTTGTTGCTCCATGCGGTCTTAGAACTTCCGAAGTCTGTCTGTAAATAATTTACAAAGAAAATCTATCTTCCTATGATGAAACAGCAGACACCTCCCCAATTATTAGACATTAAAGAGTGGACCGTTTCTTTTATACTGTTTTTTACTATGTGTATTCATACAGTGCCTTCGGAAAGTATTCAGACCCCTTGACATTTTCCACATTTCGTTACATTACATCCTTTTTCTAAAATGGATTAAATAGTTTTTTCCCCCTTAATCTACACACAATACCCCATAATAGCAAAGCAAAAAAACAGGTCTAGAAATGTTAAAGTATTTCAAATAAAACAGTGAAAAATCACATTTACATAAGTATTCAGACCCTCTACGCAGTACTTTGTTGAAGCACCTTTGGGTATGACGCTACAAGCTTGGCACACCTGTATTTGGGGAGTTTCTCCCCTTCTCTGCAGATCCTCTCAAGCTCTGTCAGGTTGGATGGGGAGCGTCGCTGCACAGCTATTTTCAAGTCTCTCCAGAGATGTTTGATCGGGTTCAAGTCCATGGCTTTGACTGGACCACTCAAGGACATGCAGAGACTTGTACTGAAGCCACTACTGCATTGTCTTGGCTGTGTGCTTAGGGTCGTTGTCTTGTTGGAAGGTGAACCTTCGCCCCAGTCTGAGATCCTGAGCAGGTTTTCATCAAGGATCTCTCTGTACTTTGCTCCGTACATATTTGCTTCGATCCTGACTAGTCTCCCAGTCCCTGCCACTGAAAAACATCCTCACAGCATGATGCTGCCACCACGCTTCACCATAGGGATGGTGCCAGGTTTCCTCCAGACGTGACACGTGGCATTCAGGCCAGAGTTCAATCTTGGTTTCATCAGACCATAGAATCTTGTTTCTCATGGTCTGAGAGTCTTTAGGTACCTTTTGGCAAACTTCAAGCAGGCTGTCATGTGCCTTTTTACTGAGCAGTGGCTTCCATCTGGCCACTCTACCATTAAGGCCTGATTGGTGGAGTGCTGCAGAGATGGTAGTCCTTCTGGTAGGTTCTCCCATCTTCAAAGAGGAACTCTAGAGCTCTGGCAGAGTCACCTCCCTGACCAAGGCCCTTCTCCCCCGATTGGCCGGGGGGCCAGCTCTAGGAAAAGTCTTGGTGGTTCCAAACTTCTTCCATTTAAGAATGGAGGCCACTGTGTCCTTGGGGACCTTTAATGCTGCAGATTTTTTTTGGTACCCTTTTCCAGATCTGTGGCTTGACACTTTGCGCTCTATGGACGATTCCTTCAACCTTTTGGCTTGGTTTTTGCTCTGACATGCACTGTCAACTGTGGGACCTTATATAAACAGGTGTGTGCCTTTCCAAATCATGTTCAATTAATTTAATATAACACAGGTGGACACCAATCCACCTGTAGAAACATCTCATAGAGGATCAATGGAAACAGGATGCACCTGAGCTCAATTTCGAGTCTCATAGCAACGGGTCTGGATGCTTATGTAAATAAGGTTATGTTTTTTATTTTTAACACATTTTCATACATTTCAAAAAACCTGTTTTCGCTTTGTAATTATTGTGTGTAGATTGCTGTGGATTTTTATTTAATCCATTTGACTGTAAAGTAACAAAATGTGGAAATAATCAAGGGGCTTGAATACTTTTGAAAGGCACTGTATACTGTATTCTTGATAGTTAATTCTAATATACCTACTACTGTACATTGCATTTTGTTACACTGTTTATGTATACACTGTATACTTGACAACTCATTGTAATGGACAGTATCTACTGCTGTACATATCATTCTTAGTATATGTTATTGGTGTATATATGCATATATTGTATTTGGATTACTGATAGTGTTATTTGGGTTGTTAACTGAATTAATTCTGATTTCTTTGGGATTTCTTATTTCTAGTTTTTTTTTTGTATACATGTTTGTGTACATGTTTGACATTTTTGCTGCACTGTTAGGCGCTGGTAACACAAGCATTTCGTTGCATCCGCTATAACATCTGCTAAACTGTATACGCCACCAATAAACTTTGATTTGATTTATTATTGAAGCTCCATGCTGAGCCTCGGGGATATCAAATCCCGAAGTCCAATTTCACCAGCTGGCATTTAAATTTGATCCCCAAGGAGACTTGTTTACTGAAAGCTCAAAAAGCTGCAGTCAAACGCATTGTCTCACAAATGTCATCATGAAGATTGTAGCCCTCCCTAAATCGACACTTTCAGCCATATGTATTGCTGAGGTAAAGTTAAGGTGTAGCGCAAGGCAGCAATAACTTGGGTGGAGAGAGTTTTACAGTTCTGACAGAGTACTGATGCAATTTCGTGTTGGAAAAAGACTTTCACCTACATACAGTAGGACGGTCTAGGACCCATGCCTAAAGAGTGTGAGACTACAGAATAAAGAAAATTAATGCACTTTCATTATTTTTTTGGGTGATTTCACGTTTCACTGTCAATGAGAACAAGTTGAACAGTGTGTCAATTGATACGGTCTACACCTACATTTTGAACTTTTACTAGGAAATGAGACTGTACAGACTCTGCAGCCGGTCATTGTCATGGTATGCATAGTAATATCAATTTAGTGAAGACATTTTAATTCT
This sequence comes from Oncorhynchus mykiss, assembly GCF_057628025.1. NCBI lineage: Eukaryota > Metazoa > Chordata > Actinopteri > Salmoniformes > Salmonidae > Oncorhynchus > Oncorhynchus mykiss. Next base: position 20,751,062 of record NC_143049.1, read on the forward strand.
TATAGGAACCTGGATGTACACTCTTTACTTACTTGCTTATGGCTGTACGTCTGATTACTTTGATTCCAATTGTTGAGCTTGCGCTAATGACACATTTATATGGCTTTGCAGGCGAATATGAGACCCACATGGTTTAACAAGTGAGGTTTAAGTGAACTCTCTACCAGAGAGGGGTTCCCAAGCTGCACGCTGGTGTCATTGCGCATACTGTTCTATTCTCCCCTCTGTGATTGTGTCCTCCACTCTTAATTCTCAAAACTTCACTCTACATTGTGATCAGTTAGACCTCTATAGGAACATTGGTACTTATTTGGTATTGTTTTAGGGATTATATGATCTAAATATAGGAAATCGTTTTTGGAGAGCAGTAGGCCACAGCAACCACTTTAGCATGAGTCAAAGGCCACAGTGTTGACATTCTGATTCTAACCATTGTATCTCCCTTTCTTGCTCTCTCTCGCTTGACAGATGGGTAAATTCCGCAGCTTGGAGTTCAGTGGGGACGGAGAGGCACATTGTTGCATGCAGGACAACTACAGACCCACTCAGCCTCTCAAGGGACGCACGGTCCGCCGGTCCTTCAAGTAAACAGCCACGTGTCACACCATCCCCCATCCATCTTCCCCAGGTTATATATACATCGTGTGCCATTTTAGCACGTGCATTGGTGTCAGAATCTGCTAATTGTTAACCCCATTGACAAAACCATCAGTAAATACTACAAAACAGAAATGTAAACCTAAACTAATGCAATTTAATAACGAGCCAGTGCAGATGAGATTTATGCGCTGGTATGGATGGATAGCAGCTCCTGTAATCCCTGACGATCAGCCTCAGGATCACCCCAGATTAATGTAATTTAGCTGCCTGCCCCTGCAATAACAGATGAGTCAGTCAGAGATAGAGGCCTTTAATGGTATAATACTACAGGGCTTTTTTTTCTTCTTCTCTACTCTCAATAAGCACAAACAGTTGCTATGCAAGAGATGGAATCTTGAATGAATCCTTAAACACTTTCCATTTTCGTATTGTATCCTCACATCATCATCAATGTATTGTTTGATTTTTGTCGCTTTAGATTACAGGTCCATGCCAAATATAAGAGATGTAATTTAAGTGTTATATTTATATATATATATATATATGTATATTTTTGTACTCATAACTTACCTCTCTACCTACCGTCACGCCAGTGCATTATTTTTGTCTTAAAATCACAAGTGAAAGAAAATGTTGTGTGAGGTGTCTTTATGTCATCCAAGTCCCATCCACTATAATGAAATCCTGTGTTGTTTAATATCGGTAACTGTTTATAAACTCAATGTTAATGGAATGACACATCTGTTGGAAAGCTTTGCACATTTTTGGGGGTATATTGAATTACCACACTAGAGAAATGTCAGTTGCCCTTTGGCTGTGTGGGATCAGCCTTACCCAGCTAGGGAAACAGAGACCCCACTGTTGATAATCAGATATCTTCCTTTAAAGTATGGACAGAAGGCTTATTTTACAGTCACGTGCCCGTAACAAGGAAGTATTGACCTAGGAGTTCTCCACCTCTGTGGTTCAGGACAAGTTAATCAATCACGTTGTGTGGTACAAACAACAGTCACTCCAACTTAAATATGTCTTTGTGATTAACCCGTTCACATCCTTGTACAATATCAAAATGCGCCTCAGAACAAATTACTTTTGATGTAAATGCATGGAATTTCGTGTCAACATAGTTAGTAAAAGTGTCTAGACAGGCCACATTGAAATGTTAAGATTATCATACTTCCAGTGTCAATCAAAGTTGGGATTTTGAGAATATATATTTTTTGACTTGTATGTCATATGTATGTCGAAGCTTGTTCTTTGACCTGTTCTAAACCCAACTATGTCTAATATATGATTCAACTCAGTCGTTTGTGACCTACAGCTATTTCTGTATAGTACTATATTTAGTCTTTGGACACATGGGTTACTGTTTTTTTACATATTTCAAGAATCAAGTCATGTGAATACAATCAAATGATCAGAATAATTTTTGGTATATAGATTGTCAGGACCAATATACACTGCATATACGAAACCTGCTCTTTCCAAGACATAGACTGATGAAAGGTGAAAGCTATTATTAATACCTTATTGATGTCACCTGTTAAATCCACTTCAATCAGTGTAGATGAAAGAGAGGAGACCGGTTAAAGAAGGATTTTTAAGCTTTGAGACATGGAGTGTGTATTTGTGCCATTCAGAGGGTGAATGAGCAAGACAAAATATTGAAGTGCCTTTGAACGGCGTATGGGTAGTAGGTGCCAGGCGCACCGATTTCGAGTGTGTTAACTGCAACACTGCTGTGTTTTTCACACTCCTGGCTTTTTCACACTCAACAGTTTCCCATGTGTATCAAGAATGGTCCACCAGCCAACTTGACACAACTGTGGGAAGCATTGAAGTCAACATGGACCAGCATCCCTGTAGAATGCTTGACACTTTATAGAGTCCACCTCAATGCCCCAATGAATTGAGACCATTCTGAAGGCAAAAGGGGGAAGGTGTTCTTAATGTTTTGTGCTCTCATTGTAGTTGTCTATTGTATTATTTAAAGCTCCCCACACTCCTGGGGTCTTGCAACATTAAGGCAGATATATAGAATTGTATATATTACATTTTATAACACTTTCAGGCCACTACTCCACTATCACATATTTACAATACAACGTCTGTGTGTGTGTGTGCATGTGTGTGTGTCTCTTCACAGTCCTCGCTGTTCCATCAGATGTATTTGTGTTTTTAATCTGATTCTACTGCTTGCATCAGTTACCTGATGTGGAATAGAGTTCCATGTAGCAATGGCTCTGTAGTACTGTGCACCTCCCATTGTCTGTCCTTAACTTGGAGATTGTGAAGAGACTTGCTGGCATGTCTTGTAGGGTATGCATGGCTGTCTGAGCTGTGTGCTAGTAGTTTAAACAGACACCTCAGTGCATTTAGCATGTTAACACTTCTTACAAAATCAAGCAGTGATGAAGTCAATCTCTCCTCCACTTTGAGTCAGAGTTGACATGCATATTATTAGCGTTAGCTCTCCATGTACATATAAGGGGCAAGGCGTGCTGCACTTTTCTGAGCCAACTGTCATTTTCTGGAGGTCTCTCTTTGTGGCACCTGACTACATGACTGAAAAGTGTGAGAAAATTAGGGACTGTAGGAACATGCCTTGTTGATAGTGTCGTTAAGGCAGAGCAAGGCTTTATTACGGACAGACTTCTCCCATCTTAGCTACTGTTGTATCAACATGTTTTGACCATGACAGTTTACAATCCAGGGTTACTTGTTCAATTTCCACATTATTTATTACAATATTTATGGTTTAGCAAATTATTTGTCCCAAATACAATGCTTTAGATTTTGAAATATTTAGGACTAACTTATTCCTTGCCACCCACTCTGAAACTAACTGCAGCTCTTTTTTTTAAGTTGCAGTGATTTCACTCGCTGTAGTAGCTAATGTGTATAGTGTTGAGTCATCCACATACATAGACACACTGGCTTTACTCAAAGCCAGTCACATGTCATTAGTAAAGATTGAAAAAAGTAAGGGGTCGACCGCTGCCCTGAGGAATTCCTGATTCTACCTGGATTATGTTGGAGAGGCTTCCATTAACCCTTTGCCACGTACGATCACATATTTGTGATCATTGTTGACTGGTCCCTGCAGCATACCATCACAAATATGTGATTGGAACAGTAGTAACAGAACATATGATGGAACAAACTTGTCTAAACAGCATTGTTTTCTGAAGGCATCTAAACAATGCTTTGTACTGCTGGGAAATAAAGGTCTTCACAACTTTATTCATCAATTTCACCTTTTATTGAAAAAGATAAATGCGAACATCATCATCCGAATATCACACAGAACACATCCACAGCCAAACTCATTCCATAAACCAGTCTAAATAAAAGGTTGCGCTAACAAAAAACAAAACGGTTAGCAACCTAACAGCTAGACTTGTTTACAATGTACCACATCTCTGGTGAGCACAAGAGAGAAATGTAATATGGTTTAGAAAAGAGATGGGTGTCAGCTAAGCTAACAGCAGCTACATTCTTTATGATGGCAGCCATGTTTGTTTATGTTTGACAAGCGAAAACTCCCAAATCCCAGAATGCCATTCACTATAAGACGCAAATAAACAAAGTCAAAGATGACTGCGCCCATTGCTTGAAAATATGAACTTAATTTGTCAATTTTTCAGCATATTACAAATCTTCAATGTACTTGTTACAGTGTATACAAGAACTGGAGCACATGACTTGACAAGTTATTTACCATTATTGACAAAGCAATTATAATGTTATTCCCTCACAGATCATCACAACAAATACAAGCCTACTGCCTAGCCTAACCGTAGTGTGAAAGCTAAACAGGGATGAAACCATTTTAGGGGGGGTTTGTGGGGGTAGAAATGGAGCGAGGTTTCATGGAGGGATGTGATGCAGGAAATATTACTATGATGGGGGATTTATTTATAAAATGGGGGGCAAACACAGGAGAAGTTTATACGCTAAATAAAAATAAAACCCCTGAAAGGGGGGGGGGGGGGTCTGAGCTGGCAACCCTAAGGTACCATAGCTACAATCTGGTGCCGTGTTCAAGACAACTACAACTCGGGAAAAAATTAGCTCTGAATGGGCAAAATCGTTTTGAACTGTCATCCAACTCGGAATTCCAGCTCAGGAACTCGGGCCTCTTTATAGAGCTCCGACCTTCTGACCTGAAGTTCACTGACGTCATGATTTGGCATCGTATTTTTCAGAGTTCCCAGTTGTCTTGAAAGCACCATACGTCAGTCAAGTGAACTATCCCTTGTTATAACATCTTTGGTCTGACAGACACTTACGTGACAACCAGAATGCACTGTATGATGTCAACAAACATGGCACCACACATAGCTGGAAAATAGCTTAGCATTAGCTTATCATAATCAGTACAATCTTCAAAAAAGATTACAATCTATGCAAGAATTGTAATGCATGATTTGACACCAGTACTTGAAAACGTGAATAAAGCAGTAAATTATCGTGGATGTCAGGAAGCAGCAGAGGGAGCACCCACCTATCCACATCGACGAGAAAGCAGTGGAGTAGGTGGAAAGTTTTAAGTTCCCCGGCATACACATCACGGACAAACTGAAATGGTCCACCAACACAGACAGTGTGGTGAAGAAGGCGCAACAGCACCTCTTCAACCTCAGGAGGCTGAAGAAATGTGTCTTGTCACCTAAAACCCTCACAAACTTTTACAGATGCACAATTGAGAGCATCCTGTCGGGCTGTATTACCGCCTGGTAAGGCAACTTACTGGTAAGGCACCGCCCACAACCGCAAGGCTCTCCAGAGGGTGGAGCGGTCTGCAAAACGCATCACTTGGGGGCAAACTACCTGCCCTCCAGGACACCTACAGCACCCGATGTCACAGGAAGACCTAAAAGATCATCAAGGACAACAACCACCCGAGCCACTGCCTGTTCACCCCACTACCATCTAGAAGGCCGCTCTGTCATTGCTCATCCATATATTTATATGTATATATTCTTACTCCATCCCTTTACTTAGATTTGTGTGTATTAGGTAGTTGTTGTGGAATTGTTAGAATACTTGTTAGAAATTACTGCACTGTCGGAACTAGAAGCACAAGCATTTCACGACACTTGCAATAACATCTGCTAACCATATGTATGTGACCAATAAAATGTGATTTGATTTGAAATACATTATGATCCATACATACGTACAGCATGCTACAGTAGAAACAACGTGATATACAGAAAATTAAAAAAAGTTTGTGCAAGTTCTGACTAGAGATGTGCAATGTCTTCAAACTTGATCTAGGGAAACACTGGGGAAGTGCTTGGTCTCTCGTTGAAGAGAGAAGATTGTCCGGCTCAGTAAAGCCTCAAACATAAATGGTCCGCAACAGTGAAATGAGGAGGCAGATCACACCTCAATTCAAACTGTTGTTCGAAAATACAAGTTGATCAATTTTTTTTGTTGAAATGGACAAGTTGAAACATAGTCTATAGATAATTAGCAGACAGAGTTCCTTGGTTTGAGGACAGAGCAGGTTAACTGTCGTGTTACGTAACAATCACATTTTGGAACAGTGAGTGCATTCTGACATCATACACATAAAAAACTCACGCTGTGACATTTGGAACTCACACATGAAAAGGTTAAAGAACACCCCCTGTGTTCTGTTAGACAGGTAACTCTTTATCCACAATATTGCAGGGGGTATAAAGCCATAGCACACATGTTTTTCCATCAGCAGACTATGATCGATAATCTCAAAAGCTGCACTGAAGTCTAACTAAACAGCTCCCACAATTTCTCTCAGCCAATCATCAGTAATTTGTGTAAGTGCCGTGCTTGTTGAATGTCCTTCCCTATAAGTGTACTGAAAGTCTGATGTCAATTTGTTTACAGTAAAATAGCATTGCATCTGGTCAAACACACTTTTCCCAAAAGGTTTACTAAGGGTTGGTAACAGGCTGATTGGTCGGCTGTTTAAGCCAGTAATGGGGGCTTTACTATTCTTAGGTAGCGGAATTACCTTTGTTTCCCTCCAGTCCTGAGGGCACACACTTTCTAGTAGGCTTAGATTAAAGACATGGCAAATAGGAGTGGCAATATCGTCCGCTATTATCCTCAGACCCCGGTGGTTTGTCATTGTTGATAGACACTTTTTTCACTTCTTCCACATTTTCTGGAATTCAAAATTACAATGCTTGTCTTTCATCATTTAATCAGTTATACTTGGATGTGTAGTATCAGCGTTTGTTGCTGGCATGTCATGTCTAAATTAGCTAATCTTGCCAATGAAAAAAATCATTAAAGTAATTGGCAATATCAGTGGGGTTTTTGACGAATGAGCCATAGAGATGGCGCTGGAGTAGATGGCTGCCGTTTTACAGGCTCCTAACCAATTGTGTTGTGTGTTTTTTTGCGTTATTTGGAACTTATTTTGTACATAATGTTTCTGCCACCATCTCTTATGACCGAAAAGAGCTTCTGGATATCAGGACAGCGATTACTCACCTCGTAGTGGACTAAGAGTTTTTCTTTAAGGAGTCGGACGCAAAGGATTTACTTCAGACACACGGAAAGGACCAAATCCCCACCATTCACATGAAGAAGAGACTGAGATATCTAGGACGTACGTCGGGGTGCCTTGTAAGGATCCGAGGGCGAATGCGTAATCCGCTTCTAACATCAGTCCTATTAGCCAACGTGCAGTCAATGGATAATAAAATGGATGAACTCCGATCAAGACTATCCTAACAACGGGACATTAAAAACTGTAATATCTTATGTTTCACCGAGTCGTGACTTAACGGCGACATGGATAACATACAGCTGGCTGGGTTTTCGGTGCATCGGTAAGATAGGACAGCTGTCTCCGGTAAGACTGGGTGGCGGTCTGTGTCTATTTGTAAAAATACAGCTGGTGAACGAATAGAAAGGAAGTCTCAAGGTTTTTCTCGCTTAAGGTAGAGATCTCATGATAAGCTGTAGACCACACTATTTACCAAGAGAGTTTTCATTCATATTTTTCATAGCTGTCTATTTACCACCACAAACCAATGTTGGCACTAAGACCGCATTCAAAGAGCTGAATAAGGCCATAAGCAAACAAGAAAATTCTCATTCAGAGAGTGGCCGGGGATTTAATGCAGGGAAACGTATATCAGTTTTATGTAATTTCTACCAGCATTTTACACGTGCAACCAAAGGAAAAAAAACTCTAGACCACCTTTACTCCACACACAGAGACGCATACAACAGCTCTTCCTCGCCCTCCATTTGGAAAATCTGACCATAACTCCGTCCTCCTGATTTCTGCTTACAAGCAAAAACTAAAGCAGGAAGTACCAGTGACTCGCTCAATAAGGAAGTGGTCAGATTACTCAGATGCTAAACTACATGACTGTTTTGCTAGCACAGACTGGAATATGTTCCGGAATTCTTCCGATGGCATTGAGGAGTACACCACATCAGTCACTGGCATCAACAATAAGTACATCGTCGTCCCCACAGTGACCGTACATACCATACCCCAACCAGAAGCCATGGATTACAGGCAACATTCGCACTGAGCTAAAGTGTAGAGCTACCGCTTTCAAGGAGCAGGACTGGACGGTTATTAGAAATCATGCTATGCCCTCCGACGAACCATCAAACAGGCAAAGCGTCAATACATGATTAAGATTAAATCTTACGACAACGGCTCTGACACTCGGTTGTGGCAGACTATTACAGACTACATTGACACAAGCCTACCAGACGAGCTAAGTGACTTCTATGCTCGCTTCGAGGCAAGCAACAGTGAAGCATGCATGAGAGCATCAGCTGTTCCGGACGACTGTGTGATCATGCTCTCCGTAGCTGGTGTGAATAAGACCTTTAAAAAGGTCAACATACACAAGGCCGCAGGGTCAGACGGATTACCAGGATTTGTACTTTGAATATGCGCTAACCAACTGGTAATTAAGTGTCTCCACTGACATTTTCAACCCCTCCCTGTCTGAGTCTGTAATATCAACATGTTTCAAGCAGACCACCATAGTCCCTGTGCCCAAGAACACTAAGGTAACCTGCCTAAATAACTACCGATCCGCAGCACTCACGTCTGTAGCCATGAAGTGCTAATAAAGGCTGGTCATGGCTCACATCACCACCATTATCCCAGAAACCCTAGACCCACTCCAATTTGCACTCCGCACTCCAGCACTTTCCCATCTGGACAAAGGAATACCTACGTGAGAATGCTATTCATTGACTATCTCTCAGCGTTCCACACCATAGTGCCCTCAAAGCTCAACACTAAGCTAAGGACCCTGGGACTGAACACCTCCTTCTGCAACTGGATCCTGGACATCCTGATGGGCTGCCCCCAGGTGGTAAGTATAGGTAAGAACATATCTGCCATGCTGATGCTCTACACGTGGGCCCCTCAGGGGTGAGTGCTCAGTCCCCTCCTGTACTCCCTGTTCACCCATGACTGTATGCCCAAACACGACTCCAACACCCTCATTAAGTTTGCCGACAACACAACAGTGGTAGGCCTCATCACCGACAACGATGAGACAGCCTATAGGGAGGAGGTCAGTGATCTGGCAGTGTGGTGCCAGGATAACAACCTCTCCCTCAATGTGATCAAGACAAAGGAGATGATTGTGGACTACAGGAAAGGAGGACCGAGTACGCCCCCATTCTCATTGACAGTGGCTGTAGTGGAGCAGGTTGAGAGCTTCAAGTCCACATCACCAAAAAACTATCATGGTCCAAACACACCAAGACAGTCGTGATGAGGGCACAACAACGCCTATTCCCCCTCAGGAGACTGAAAAGAATTGGCATGGGTCCTCAGATCCTCAAAAAATTCTACAGCTGCACCATCGAGAGCTTCCTGACTGGTTGCATAACCACCTGGTATGGTAACTGCTTGGCCTCCGACCGCAAGGCACTACAGAGGGTAGTGCGTACGGCCCAGTACATCACTGGGGCCAAGCTTCATGCCACCCAGGACCTCTATACCAGGCGGTGTCAGAGGAAGGCCCTAAAAAGGCTTCTTAACAGCTTCTACCCTCAAGCCGTTCGACTCAAATGGCTACCCGGACTATTTGCATAGTCACTTTACCTCTACCTACATGTACATATTACCTCAATTACCTCGGCTAACCTGTGACCTCGCATATTGACTCTGTACCGGTCCCGCCTTGCTACTGTTATTTTATTGTTGCCCTTTAATGATTTTGTTATTTTTCTATTTTCTTTTTTATTTACATTTATTTTTTACAACAGTTTATTTTAGTAAATACTTTAACAAATACTCTTAAAACTGCATTGTTGGTTAAGGGCTTGAAAGTAAGCATTTCACTATAAGGTCTGTGATAATGTGATAATAATATTTTATATTATTTGATATGATTCAATGAATGTTGCAGTTGAGTTAGCCTTTTCACCAAAAAATTTCACTTAGGGTGCTGCAAAGCATTTAATTATCATTGTTTATGTAATTTATCTGTGTTTCATTGTATACAGTGCTTCGGAAAGTATTCAGACCCCTCGGCTTCAACAGTTTGTTTACATTACAGCCTCATTCTAAAAAGGATTAAAAAATGTCTCAACAATCTACACACAATACGCCATAATGACAAAGCAAAAAAGGGTTTTTAGATATTTTTGCACATTTATATAAAAAAAATACAAAAAAATACCTTATTTACATAGGTATTCAGACCCTTTGTTATGAGACTTGAAATTGAACTCAGGCGCATCCTGTTTCCATTGATCATCCTTGAGATGTTTGTACAACTTGATGGAGTCCATCTATGGTAAATTCAATTGATTGGCCATGATTTGGAAAGGAACACACCTGTCTATATAAGGTCCCACAGTTGAAAGTGCATGTCATAGCAAAAACCAAGAAATGAAGTCGAAGGAATTGTCCGTACAGCTCCGAGACTGGATTGTGTCGAGGCACAGATCTGGTCAGGGAGGTGACCAAGAACGCGATGGTCACTTTGACAGAGCTCTAGAGTTCCTCTGTGGAGATGGGAGAACCTTCAAGAAGGACAACCATCTCTGCAGCACTCCACCAATCAGGCCTTTATGGTAGAGTGGCCAGACGGAAGCCACTCTAAAAGTAAAAGGCACATGGCAGTCTGCTTGGAGTTTACCAAATGGCACCAAAAGACTCTGACATGAGAAACAAGAATATCTGGTCTGATGAAACCAATACAGTGCCTTGCGAAAGTATTCGGCCCCCTTGAACTTTGCGACCTTTTGCCACATTTCAGGCTTCAAACATAAATATATAAAACTGTATTTTTTTGTGAAGAATCAACAACAAGTGGGACACAATCATGAAGTGGAACAACATTTATTGGATATTTCAAACTTTTTTAACAAATCAAAAACTGAAAAATTGGGCGTGCAAAATTATTCAGCCCCTTTACTTTCAGTGCAGCAAACTCTCTCCAGAAGTTCAGTGAGGATCTCTGAATGATCCAATGTTGACCTAAATGACTAATGATGATAAATACAATCCACCTGTGTGTAATCAAGTCTCCGTATAAATGCACCTGCACTGTGATAGTCTCAGAGGTCCGTTAAAAGCGCAGAGAGCATCATGAAGAACAAGGAACACACCAGGCAGGTCCGAGATACTGTTGTGAAGAAGTTTAAAGCCGGATTTGGATACAAAAAGATTTCCCAAGCTTTAAACATCCCAAGGAACACTGTGCAAGCGATAATATTGAAATGGAAGGAGTATCAGACCACTGCAAATCTACCAAGACCTGGCCGTCCCTCTAAACTTTCAGCTCATTCAAGGAGAAGACTGATCAGAGATGCAGCCAAGAGGCCCATGATCACTCTGGATGAACTGCAGAGATCTACAGCTGAGGTGGGAGACTCTGTCCATAGGACAACAATCAGTCGTATATTGCACAAATCTGGCCTTTATGGAAGAGTGGCAAGAAGAAAGCCATTTCTTAAAGATATCCATAAAAAGTGTCGTTTAAAGTTTGCCACAAGCCACCTGGGAGACGCACCAAACATGTGGAAGAAGGTGCTCTGGTCAGATGAAACCAAAATTGAACTTTTTGGCAACAATGCAAAACATTATGTTTGGCGTAAAAGCAACACAGCTGAACACACCATCCCCACTGTCAAACATGGTGGTGGCAGCATCATGGTTTGGGCCTGCTTTTCTTCAGCAGGGACAGGGAAGATGGTTAAAATTGATGGGAAGATGGATGGAGCCAAATACAGGACCATTCTGGAAGAAAACCTGATGGAGTCTGCAAAAGACCTGAGACTGGGACGGAGATTTGTCTTCCAACAAGACAATGATCCAAAACATAAAGCAAAATCTACAATGGAATGGTTCAAAAATAAACATATCCAGGTGTTAGAATGGCCAAGTCAAAGTCCAGACCTGAATCCAATCGAGAATCTGTGGAAAGAACTGAAAACTGCTGTTCACAAATGCTCTCCATCCAACCTCACTGAGCTCGAGCTGTTTTGCAAGGAGGTATGGGAAAAAATGTCAGTCTCTCGATGTGCAAAACTGATAGAGACATACCCCAAGCGACTTACAGCTGTAATCGCAGCAAAAGGTGGCGCTACAAAGTATTAACTTAAGGGGGCTGAATAATTTTGCACGCCCAATTTTTCAGTTTTTGATTTGTTAAAAAAGTTTGAAATATCCAATAAATGTCGTTCCACTTCATGATTGTGTCCCACTTGTTGTTGATTCTTCACAAAAAAATACAGTTTTATATCTTTATGTTTGAAGCCTGAAATGTGGCAAAAGGTCGCAAAGTTCAAGGGGGCCGAATACTTTCGCAAGGCACTGTATATAACTTTTTGGCCTGAATGCCAAGCGTCACGTCTGGAGGAAACCTGTCCCTAAGCATGGTGTTGGCAGCATCATGATGTGGGGATGTTTTTCAGAGGCAGGGACTGGGAGACTCGTCAAGATTGAGGCAAAGATGTACGGAGCAAAGTAGAGAGATCCTTGATAAAAACCTGCTCCAGAGCGCTGAGGACTGCAGACCGGGACAAAGGTTCACCTTCCAACAGGACAACAACCCTAAGCACACAGCCAAGACAACACATGAGTAGCTTCTGGACAAGTCTCTGAATGTCCTTAAGTGGCCAAGCCAGAGCCCGGACTTGAACCCAATCGAACATCTCTGGAGAGACCTGAAAATAGCTGTGCAGCGACGCTCCCCATCCAACCTGACAGAGCTTGTGAGGATCTGCAGAGAAGAATGGGAGAAACTCCCCAGATACATGTGCGCCAAACTTGTAGCGTCATACACAAGTAGACTCAAGGCTGTAATCACTGCAAAGGGTGCTTCAACAAAGTATTGAGTAAAGGGTCTGAATACTGTAAATGTAAATGTCATATTTCAGGTTTCTATTTTTTTTATAAATTAGCAAAAAAATGCTTTAGCTTTGTCATTATGGGGTATCATGTGTAGATTGATGATGGGGAAAAACAATTTAATCAATTTTAGAATAAGGCTGTAACGTGACAAAATGTGGAAAAAGTCAAGGGGTCTGAATGCAGTAGTTTCTTATTTTTTTAAATTGAGTTTATTCACATGATTTCTCAATTTGCAGTAGCGTGCTAAAGAATAATAACTACAGTATAACAAGATTTTCCATAAAACAGCAACAAGCCCAGACAAGCTAGCTAAACATTGTTTCAGCGTCCGGCAGTGATCAGCTTGGTGGTTGCATAGGAACGGCGTCACCAACCCGAATTCTAATCGAGCTGGCGCCAGTTGTGAAACTGGGCTGCGCTGGCTCGGGTTTCACTTGACCCAGCTCAAATTTGAAGTGCAAGTGAAAACGGGGCTCAAGTTTTTGTCTAACTTGTTGGGAAAGTGATAAAAACGGCAGCTGTTTCATGAAGTTAGGAAGAAAAGCAGTTATCTGGTTCTAAAACAGCTGCACTGTTTGATTGGTAGAATATATTCCTGTTCTGATTTGAAAAGCAGCGAAGTAGAGGAAGATTTCATATGCTCTAAATTGGTGCAGGTATATTGTATAGATACAAATAAATGTTGACATTTGCATTTTGCAATGCATTAAATGTCTTTGAATTAATACATTACTTCATATTTTTTTGTCTGCTGTCATTTTCCTTGGCTGAAATATGAAAATATGAAATATTTTCCCACAGACTCTTCTCAGTACATGATAGGTACAGTTCTAGCAGGCCATGACAATTTCAAAGAACACCGTCTAGACCAGGTATGGAAGTCGCATGACCAGTTTCACAGCTCAAGGCAAGAACACACCCTATGATAGGTGTGGAGATTGCATGACCAGTTTCACAGCTCCAGGCAAGAACACACCCCTTGGCCAGGTATGGAGATTGCATGAACAGTTTTATACTGTCAACTTCAGATGCATTTTTACTGGATTTCATCAATTAAAACTTAGTGTCTCATTTGTTCGTAATACTGTGCAGCAAGTACTAGTAACCAATATAAACAGGGTACAGTGAGGGCCGGAATTATTGGATCCCTTGATAAAGATGAACCAAAAAGACTGTAAAATACATAATACAAATACGAAGGTCTATTGTACAGCTGAAGTCAGAAGTTTACATACACTTAAGTTGGAGTCATTAAAACTCATTTTTCAACCACTCCACAAATGTCTTGTTAACAAACTATAGTTTTGGCAAATCTGTTAGGACATCTACTTTGTGCATGACACAAGTACTTTCAAAAGAAATCAGCCACAAGTTTGGTTCATCCTTGGGAGCAATTTCCAAACATCTGAAGGTACCACGTTCATCTGTACAAACAATAGTACGCAAGTATAAACATCATGGGACCACGCAGCCGTCATACCGCTCAGGAAGGAGACGTTTTCTGTCTCTTAGAGATTAACGTACTTTGGTGCAAAAAGCGCAAATCAATCCCAGAACAACAGCAAAGGACCTTGTGAAGATGCTGGAGGAAACCAGTACAAATGTATCTATATCCAGGGTGAAACAAGTCCTAAATCGATATAACCTTGAAAGGCTGCTCAGCAAGGAAGAAGCCACTGCTCCAAAACCGCCATGAAAAAGCCAGACTACGGTTTGCAACTGCATATGGGGACAAAGATCATACTTTTTGGAGAAATGTCCTCTGGTCTGATGAAAAAAAAAAAAAACTGTTTGGCTATAATGACCATCGTTATGTTTGGAGGAAAAAGGGGGAGGCTTGCAAGCCAAAGAACACCATCCCAACCGTGAAGTACAGGGATGGAAGCATCATGTTGTGGGGGTGCTTTGCTGCAGGAGGGACTGGTGCACTTCACAAAATAGATGGCATCATGAGGCAGGAAAATTATGTGGATATATTAAAGCAACATCTCAAGACATATGTCAGGAAGTTAAAGCTTGGTTACAAATGGGTCTTCCAAATGGACAATGACCCCAAGCATACTTCCAAAGTTTAGCAAAATGGCTTACGGACAATAAAGTCAAGGTATTGGAGTGGCCTTCACAAAGCCCTGACCTCAATCCTATAGAAAATTTGTGGGCAGAACTGAAAAAGTGTGTGCGATCAAGGAGGCCTACAAACCTGACTCAGTTACACCAGCTCTGTCAGGAGGAATGGGCCAAAATTCACTCAACTTATTGTGGGAAGCTTGTGGAAGGCTACCCAAATCGTTTGACCCAAGTTAAACAATTTAAAGGCAATGCTGCCGAATACTAATTGAGTGTATGTAAACTTCTGACCCCTGGGAATGTGATGGAAGAAATATAAGCTGAAATATATCATTCTCTCTATTATTATTCTGACATTTCACATTCTTAAAATAAAGTGGTGATCCTAACTAACCTAAGACCTTTTTACTATGATTAAATGTCAGGAATTTGGCTAAGGTGTATGTAAACTTCTGATTCAACTGTATGTTCAAAAAAAATGTTTTATTATATTATTTTATACTAATATGTGACCAAATGTTTAATTGACCACAAAATCTAAAATTTGCAATGGCCATCTCAGTCTCCGGAATTGAAGAGAATAGCGCATAATTACAGATGAAGGATATCAAGGATCTGGAAAGATTATGTATGGAGGAATGGTCTAAGATCCCTCCCTCCCAGTGTGTTCTCCAATCTTATAAAACATTTAGAAAAATGGCTCAGTGTCGTCATACTCGCAAGGGGAGGGTGATGGTGTATTGAAAACAGGGTATCCAATCATTTTGACCCCTATCTTGTTGCAATTTTTGTTGTATTACTTCTTGAACAACATCTATTTCTCTGAGCAATTGTATTGGTATAAAATAATATAAATGCTACATTTTTGGAGCATCGGTATTTGAATTATTTATTTCATACAATCTTTTTTGCTTATCTTTATCAAGGGATCCAATCATTTCGGACACAACTGTAGATCTTAATATCAGTTTGTCTTTCGTCTTTGCAAACACGATTCGTAAAAATGTTAACACCCAGTCTATTCAGTAAAACATATTTTGGTTATGAAACCTCATGTATACACAGCAATATATTTTGTGTAAGCAGACATTGAAAAATACATTTCTACAGAGTACTACAGCATCATAAGCCATAGAATATGTTTTCAAGATCTCAAAATGTTCACGTTTTGTAGTAATGATTTCCATTTGCATTCTGCCAAAATCAAATAGGGAATTGAGGGTAAAAAAGTGTTGTTCAAAAATTGAGACCAGTGTAACAGTAACCAGGGTTTGGAGGTGGGAACAGAACTGGAAACTGGAAAATATTTTAGAATAAGGTTAAACATAACAAGTGTGGATATAAGGTGGGATGTATAGACATTATGGACAGTATGTGGACAGAATATATAGTATATCTGAAGAATATGTGGATAGAATAGTATATGTACAGCAATAGCTGAATATAATTGCCTTGACTAGAACACAGTATATACATATGAAATGGGTAAAACAGTATTTAAACAATTTACAGTGACCAGTGTCCCATTATTTAAGTTACCAGTGTTCCATATCTATGAACATAAGGCATCAATCAGACTCTAAGGTGCAGGGATGAGTCACTGGGTGGTAGCCGCCTTGGAACAGTGACTAAGTTCAGGGCAGGGTACTGGGTGGAGGCTGGTTAGTAATGGCTATTTAACAGTCTGATGGTCTTGAGATAGAAGCTGTTTTTCAGTCTCTCGGTCCCAGCTTTGATGCACCTGTACTGACTTCTCCTTCTGGATGGTAGTGGGCTGAACAGGCTGTGGCTCGGGTGGCTTGGAGGTGGCCATGCAGTCATGGGTAAACACAGAGTACAGGAGGCGGCTGAGAGTGCACCCTTAGTGGGGCCCCTGTGTTGAGAATCAGCGTAGTGCCTACCTTTACCCCCACGGGGGAGGCCCTTCAGGAAATCCAGGACCCAGTTGCACAGGGTGGGGTTCAGTTCCTGGGCTTCATGATGAGCTTGGAGGGTACTATGGTATTGAAGGCTGAGCTGTAGTCAATGAACAGCATTCTTATATACAGTTGTTCAGTTTATGTCTCAGTTGTTGAATCTTGTTATGTTCATACATGTTAAGTTTGCTGAAAATAAACGCAGTTGACAGTGAGACGACGTTTCTTTTTTTGCTGAGTTTATATTGTACATACAGTTGAAATCGGAAGTTTACATACACCTCAGCCAAATACATTTAATCTCAGTTTTTCACAATTCCTGACATTTAATCCTAGTAAAATTCCATGAATTAGGTCAGTTAGGATCACCACTTTATTTTAAGAATGTGAAATGTCAGAATAATAGTAGAGAGAATTATTTTTTTCAGCATGTATTTCTTTCATCACATTCCCAGTGGGTCAGAAGTTTACATTTTAAATTTCAATTGTTTAACTTGGGTCAAACGTTTTTTGGTAGCCTTCCACAAGCTTCCCACAATAAGTTGGGTGAATTTTGGCCCATTCCTCCTGACAGAGCTGGCGTAACTGAGTTAGGATTGTAGGCCTCCTTGCTCGCACGCACTTTTTCAGTTCTGCCCACACATTTTCTATAGGATTGAGGTCAAGGCTTTGTGATGGCCACTCCAATACCTTGACTTTGTTGTCCTTAAGCCATTTTGCCACAACTTTGGAAGTATGCTTGGGGTCATTGTCCATTTGGAAGACCCATTTGCGACCAAGCTTTAACTTCCTGACTGATGACTTGAGATGTTGCTTCAATACATCCACATTATTTTCCCCTTTCATGATGCCATCTATTTTGTGAAGTGCACCAGTCCCTCCTGCAGCAAAGCACCCTCACAACATGATGCTGCCACCCCCGTGCTTCACGGTTGGGATGGTGTTCTTTGGCTTGCAAGCCTCCCCCTTTTTCCTCCAAACATAACAATGGTCATTATGGCCAAACAGTTCTAAATTTGATTCATCAGACCAGAGGACATTTCTCCAAAAAGCACAATCTTTGTTCCCAGAAGAGGACTGGCCACCCCTCATAGCCTGGTTCCTCTCTAGGTTTCTTCCTAGGTTCTGGCCTTTATATGGAGTTTTTCCTAGCCACCATTGCTCGCTGTTAGGCTTTTAGGCTGGGTTTCTGTACAGCACTTTGAGATATCAGGTGATGTAAGAAGGGCTTTATAAATACATTTGTTTTGATTTGATGTGCAGTTGCCAACCGGAGTCTGGCTTTTTCATGGCGGTTTTGGAGCAGTGGCTTCTACCTTGCTGAGCGGCCTTTCAGGTTATATCGATATAGGACTAGTTTTACTGAAGATATAGATACTGTTGTACCGGTTTCCTCCAGCATCTTCACAAGGTCCTTTGCTGTTGTTCTGGGATTGATTTGCACTTTTCGCACCAAAGTACGTTCATCTCTAGGAGACAGAACGCGTCTCCTTCCTGTGCGGTATGACGGCTGCGTGTTCCCATGCTGTTTATACTTGCACACTATTGTTTGTACAGATGAACATGGTACCTTCAGGAGTTTGGAAATTGCTCCCAAGGATGAACCAGACTTGTGGAGGTCTACAAAAAGTATTGCCTGATTTCTTTTGATTTTCCCATAATGTCAAGCAAAGAGGCACTGAGTTTGAAGGTAGGCCTTGAAATTCATCCACAGGTACACCTCAAATTAACTAAAATTATGTCAATTAGCCTATCACAAGCTTCTAAAGCCATGACAACATTTTCTGAAATTTTCCAAGCTGTTTAAAGGCACAGTCATTGCGAGGGTTAAAAATGCTTAAATGTCTTTCTTACATTGGCCAAGGAGTCCTGGGGAGCGGTCTGTGTCAGCGGCACTGTGTTAGCCTCAAGATGGCGAAGAAGGTGTTCAGTAGTAGTAGTATTGACTATGGTAGAAGTAAGCATAATAGTAGTAGATGTCGTATCAGTACACTGCAATAGTAATAGTAACTGTTGCAGATAGGTAGGCCTATAATCAAATAATCATATGGGTTAGCTATGGTAAGTGGCGTAGCTATTGTAGAGTGTTTAGGGAGTGTGGGGTTGGAGTGGGTTGGAGTGAACTATGTGGCATAACCAGTCTTAGAATCATTTGATAATTCTGAAAGTTTCATGGCAGGTGGGAAGTTTAAAGGAAGTTTAAAGCATAAAGAAAGTAGCTGATGCGGTGTCTAAAATAGATGTATTGTTTGATTGCTACCACTGTACTCCTATGGTTCTCATTCAAACCAATGTTAATTTGAAACATTTCAAATTGTTATAGTTTAAAAAGTATACATGGTATCAACACGCTGTATGCAAGCTATCTAAGTTGAGTCAGTTTGTACATCACAACCTTAGTTTGGAGTTGATAGCTTAAACAGAGAGAATAGGGTGCACATTTTTTACCAATTCAACATTAAAGTATATGGAGCTTTTATGCAAATGTAAAATAGTTATAATTCAAAAAGTATAAATAGTATCTAAAAGCTGTATACAAACAATCAAAGTTGGGTCAGTCTGCAACTTTCAAATTGGTTTGATGTTAAAGCTTAAACAATTCAAGAGGAGTAGCGAACCCCCCCAAAATTGTAGGAAAAGTAATCATAATACTAAAAAAGTATATTTCCTAAAGAAAATGTGGTGTGCTTGCTAGTTTGTCTTGAAATATTTTTGGTTGTGAAACAAGTGATAGCCTGAATATGTGAAAGCTGGTTTGGTGTCTCTAGCTTCAACGATTCAAAAGTTATTATTATTGTTGTTGGGATATTTGATGCCAATTTATGCAAATGTCAATAGTAATAATTTATACACTTTTTAAAGTTGTTTTAATGTTTGTAGCTTAAAATGGTTAAACAGAAGTGGCATTAAAAATGTTGGTATTGAAGCCCTGATGTTTTATGCTAATTTAGGAAATAATTTAAAAAAATAGTTTATAAAAGGTTTTAGATAATTTAAAGTTAAGTTAGCCTGGGCATTTTAAAATGTATTTTGTAATTTATTGGCAAAGGAGCAGGACCATTTTGAATCGCTGCCACTGTATTCCTATGGTTCTCATTCAAACCCATGATAATTTAGAAATGTTTTAAATCGTTGTAGTTGAAAAAGTATAAATAAATGGAAAAACTGATCGATTGAGTGTTTTGATAGAAACATAATAAAGTTGGTTTGGTATCTCTAGCTTGAACGGTTTAACTGTCTTGCCTAGTTAAATAAAGGTAAGATATATATAGGTTAATTTAGTATTTTATAAAGTGTTAAAGTTATTATAATGTTTGCAGCTGAAATGTGTAAAAAGGAGTAACATTTGAAATGTCTACCACTGTGTACTTAAGGTTGGCATTGAATCCATAAAATGTTATGCCAATTGATGCAAAATGTGTATAGTTTATAAAAGGTTTAAAATAATCTGAATTTAGGATAGCCTGAACATTTTGAAGTTGGTTTTAATTGTTTTTCATTGTATATAGCTACCACTGTATTCCCTTGGTTCTTATTCAAACCCATGTTAATTCATGCCAATTTCAAATGGTTATAATTCAAAAAGTATAAATGGTGTAAAATATCTGAAAGCAAGCAATCTAAATTGGGCCAGTCTGAACGTCTCAACATTGGATTGGTGTTGATAGCTTAAATGGTGAAAGAGGAGATGCATTTAGACATTTTGATTTTTAAAAGTGCACTGGAGATAAATAAAAAATTATAAAATTCAAAAGGTATAAATGCCATCAAAAATATTGAATGGGATACTGTGTGTAGATTGATGAGGGAAAAAAATATTTCATCAGTGTTAGAACAAGTCTATATCGTAATTAAATGTGGAAAAAGTCAAGGGGGTCTCAATACTTTCCAAATGCACTGTAGTTATGGTTGATAAAAATTTCAAAGAATTTGAAGTTAGGATAGCCTGAATGTTTTAAAGTTAGTCTTATAGCCTGAATGTTTTATAGTTGGTCTTATAGCTTAAATGGCCAAGGAGCAAAACCAATTGAAATAGCTACTACTGTGTCATGCCTACTCCCACTCCCCCACTCCAGCGCTCATCGTCGCCGGTCAGATAGGAGCCCCACCACCAAGAGGTCCAATGTTGCCACGGTAATTTCCATGCTGACAGAGTGGGCGTTGGAGTGGGCTATGGCCGTCAGAGAGATGAGAGGAAAAGCTGGGTTCCTATGAGAAGTTCATGGCCCTGTCCAGGGAGGTCTTCGACCATCCACCGAAGGGCGGAGAGGGAGGTGAGCGACCACTCCAACTCCGGTCAGGGGGCCGAGGCCTCAGATGGAATGAGCCGGCGCTCCGCACCCTATTCCTGAAGTGGACTGCACGAGGGGGTTGTCAGAACAGAAATTATGATTATGTTATAATGCTGTTATTGCATCAAATAGTTGTTTTATGCAACAGAATAAGGGGTTGTTAGAATGCTCATCTGTGTATGTTCTACTGAGGATGGGCCTCTGGAAGATTTACGATTTCTTTGGGTGATATCGCATTCCAGAGCATGCGTTAATGTTTCTGTTCTATAAGGTACCGGGGAGAGATAACTCCAGGGCCAGCCCCTGGTCTCTACCCAATGAGTTTGCTTTCCTTGTGACCCATTCCATACATCTGTTGTTTGTCATGTAGCCTGGGGTGTATCTTGGCTATAAAAGACCTTTGAACTTTTGTCTCAGGGCTCTCAACGAATCATCTGAGGGTGATTCGTCAACCAGCCATCATTATCGTAGATCACTTAATGAGTTTGTGATAAGTTTTTCTCTCCTCATTTGATAGTAAAGAAATGAACCACCACAGGGTCCAGACGGAGTTGGCTTGTAGGAACGACAACCTTCCTTGGACAACGTTCATCGAGATTGCTATCCATCTGGACAACCGTCTTCAGGAGCACCTGCGCCCACCTCGCCTCTCGCCCTCCTCCTTTGGCCGTCTTGAGGCAGAGCCTAAACCCATGGGGGTAGGGGCCACAAACCTCCCCGTGGCAGAGCAGCGTTGCCGGAGACAGCTGGGGCTCTGTTCCTATTGCAGCCAGGAGAGGCATCTGCTTCAGCGGTATTCGGTGCATCTCAACCCTGGATCCACAGGGGCAGAGGGGAGGCCACATAATTATCCGTATTCCGGGGTAGGCGTGTATTCCATCAGCATCTCTTTCACCAAACCGTTACTGGTTTCCATTTCACTGGCTGGCAGTTCCTCATGTGTTGTCTCTACAGCCCTAGTGGACTCTGGTGCCCCAGGGAATTTCATAGACCAGGCCCTTGCCTCCTCCCTGAACAGCATCTCGTATCTGCACTCCTCTCCTCTTCCTAGTCCAAGCCCTGGATAATCAACCAGTGGGATCCGGCACAATCACACACACAACACAGCACCACTCACCCTCACTGTGGGACCCATGCACCAAGAAAGCCTTTCCTTCCTCAGTATCACCGCACCTGTACACAAAGTCATCCTCGGACTCCCGTGTTTCCTACTTCATGACCCACCACTCCCTCCTCATTGCCCCTGGGACTTTTCCATCGACCTACTTGCAGGCTCTGCGCCTACCCTCTGTCGGTGGTTTTAACTGAGGCCATGGTGGAGTACATCTCTCCAACTGGGTTCCATCTGCTCATCAACCTCCCCTGCGTTGGAAGGCTTCTTCTTTATGGAGTTCTACATCTGTACATCGATTACAGAGGCCTCAATTCAATCACCACCAAGTCCCGCTTCCCTCTTCCATTGGTGCCGTCCACTATCGAACAGCTTTTTAACTAAGCTGGACCTGCAGAGGGCCTACAATCTGATCCTCATCCGGGAGGGGAATGAATGGAGGATCACATTGCTCACATCTGATTAGTCCTGGGATGCCTCCTGGAGAACCGCCTGTATGTGAAAGCGGAGAGGTGCCAGTTCCATCAGGTCGCTATCTCCTTTTTGGGATACCGGATCAGACCGCAGGGAGTGATAATGGATAAAAGGAAGGTTGAAGCAGTCAGGTCATGGCCAGTTTCAACTACTATATTCGGGCTACAACGTTTTTTGGGAGTTTGCCAACTTCTATCGCAGCTTCATTAAAAACATAAACTCCATTGCCTATCCTCAAGGGCGGTCCCCGTAAGTTGGTGTATAGTCCTGCAGCTGATGAGGCCTTCCGCCTACTGAAGGGGTGTTTCACCTCCCCTCGTTGATGAAACACCCAGATCCTATGCTGCCCTTTGTGGTGGAGGTGGACGCCTCAGAAATGGGTGTGGGGCCCATCCTGACCCAATGTCAAGGTAACCCACAGAAATTGTATCCATGTGCCAACTAGTCAAAGAAACAGTGTTTCCTGCAGAGAGGAACATTGACGTCAGCGACCGGGAGCTCCTGGCGGTGAAGTTGGCAATAGAGGAATGGAGACACTGGCTGGAGGGTGCCAAGGACCCATTTCTCATTCTCACTTACCATCGGATCCTGGAGTACATACTGATGGCGAGGCGGCTGAACCCGCGCCAATAAGGTGGGCCCTTTTCTTCACTAGATTCAACTTTACCCTGTTGTATCGCCCAAGTTCAAAGAACATCAAAGCAGATGCCCTGTCCCGTCTCCATAATTCGGGAAGGGCTCCTGTCCTGAGTGCGCCCATCATTCCGCCCTCCAGAATTGTTGCCCTCAGAACATCACCCTCTATGTCAACTCCTGCTCCATATGTGCCCAAACCAAATCTTCCCGGCATACTCAAGCTGGGAAAACTCCTTCCCTATCCCGTGCCTCAGCGGCCTTGGTCCCATCTGTCCATAGATTTTTTTACTGAAATCCAAAAGCAAGTGGAGAGGAGGTGGAGAGGAGCTGGGGAGTTCTGAAGGACTCACTGCCAGGACCGGCAGGGGGAGTGGGCCCGGCTCTTTCCCTGGCAAAATCAGCCGGCCTTGGCCCCATGGACCCCGAGCCAGACTGAAGCCCCTGCGGTGGACGAGTGATTCCGGCATGCAGAGGAGGTTTAGAATTCTGCCCATGTGAAGCTTCAGCACGCCGTCTGCCGCCAGAAGGAGCAGACGGACTGCCACGGCAGTGAGGCTCCCATGTTCCATCCTGGTGATCGCATCTGGCTTTCTACCAGGAACCTCCTGCTCTGCCTGCCCTGTTGAAAGCTTAGCCCCCAGTTTGTGGGGCCCTTAAAGGTCCTCTGGAGGGGCAACTAGGTAGCATATCGATTACAACACCACCCCACCAACTACCGGATCTCACCCTCTTTTCACGTCTCCCTCCTGAGGTCGGTGGTTCCTGTTCCCCTGGCAGGTGCTGTCCTCCGCGACACCCCTCCGCCTCCCATGGACATCAATGGGACCCCGGCCTATGACGCCAGGTCCCTCCTGGACTCCCGATGTTGTGGGGAGTCCAGGAGGGCTCCAGTACCTGGTGGACTGGGAGGGTACGGCCCAGAGGAGCGCTGCAGTACGAAAAATATAATGCTATCAAAGTGAAAGAAGTGAAATAAGAAGAAGAAGAAGAAGAAATCTTATTATGTAAGAAATCTAAAGTTTTGCTTTGCTTTCAGCAAGTACACCTAAGAAATCTGGTGTCTTGGCTTCAGCAAGCATATCAATAATAACAGTATGTAAGAAATCTTGGTCTTGCCTTAAGCAAGTACATTAATACGAGTATGTAAAAAAATCTAGAGTTATGCTTTGGTTTCAGCAAGCACACCTAATAGGTAAGAAATAAGTCGTAAATATTTCAAGTGTGGCTGCAAGCCACATTAACAAAAAGTCAGAAAAAAAAGATACATAACTTAAAGTGTAACCTAACTTTGCAGGCGTAAAAGTAATGTGCGAAACTATATTCACTACATACTGGAGGAGGAGTTAAGATGGAGTGTCGCCTTGCTAAAGTCCAAAAGTTGTAGTTGAGTCACAGACTCTCTTTCCATTTCCTCTGAAAATCGGAACAGACGGTTTTTGGGGACTCAGCAGAGGCTATTTAAAGTCTGGATAATTTCGCAAGCCACACTAATAATTATCCGGACCAATATACTCTCACAACATTAGGAACACCTCCCTAATATTGAGTGGCACCCTCTTTTGCCCTCAAAACAGCCTCAATTCATCAGGGCATGGACTCTACAAGGTGTCGAAAGCGTTCCACAGGGATGCTGGCCCAATGCTTACCACAGTTGTGTCAAGTTGGCTGGATGTTATTTGGGTGGTGAACCAGTCTTGATATATACGGGAAACTGTGAGCTAGAAAAACCCAGCAGCGTTGCAGTTGTTGACACACTCAAACTGGTGCGCCTGGCAGCTACTACCATACCCTGTTCAAAGGCACTTAAATATTTTGTAGCTTTCAGCTTTCACCTGGATTCACCTGGTTAGTCTTTCATGGAAGGTGTTCCTAATGTTTTGTACACTCAGTGTAGATACAGTGCGTTTGGAAAATATTCATTCCCATTAATTTTTTCCACATTGTATTACGTTACAGACTTATTCTAAAACTGATTAAAACGATTTGTTGTCCCTCATCAATCTACACACAATTCCCCATAATGAGAAAGCGAAAACAGGTTTTCAGAAATGTTTGCACATTTATTCAAAATAAAAAAACAGAAATACCTCATTTACATAAGTATTCAGACCCTTTGCTATGAGACTCGAAATTACTGCTTTGAGTCATGGCTGTTTAATTATTGCCTGTGTTCATGCTTACATAAGCCATTCTGTGTTTGCGGGTTCCTTCGCCAGGCAGGTACCCTTTGTGAGTGAATTCCTCTGGATCATTATAGGTACAGTACCCTTACTGACAGTCAGTAATTCACCTCATCCATTCTCAGATGAATGGTAGACCAGTCCACTGTAGCCTTAAGACTGTGGAGTGCTGGTAATAAAATGTACACCAGATTTCAGGTTAGTAATTCAATGTCAGTTAGTATATACAGTACCAGTCAAAAGTTTGGACACACCTACTCATTCAAGCATTTCTTTATTTTGACTATTTTCTACACTGTAGAATAGTGAAGACATCAAAACTATGAAAAAAACACACATGGAATCACGTAGTAACCAAAAAAGTGTTAAACAAATCAAAATATTTTATATTTGAGGTTCTTCAAAGTAGCCACCCTTTGCCTTGACGACAGCTTTGCACACTCTTGGCATTCTCTCAACCAGCTTCATGAGGTGGAATGAATTTCAATTAACAGGCGTGCCTTGTTAAAAGTTAATTTGTGGAATTTTCTGTCCTTAATGTGTTTTAGCCAATCAGTTGTGTTGTGACAAGGTGTATTGACCGTTGTCCTCCTCAGATGAGGAATAGGAAGGATCAGACCAAAACGCAGCGCGGTAACAGCTCAAATTAGTAAAGAGAAACGACAGTCCATCATTACTTTACTTTATACATGAAGGTCAGTCAATGCAGTCACAAAAACCATCAAGCGCTATGATGAAATTGACTCTCATGAGGAACGCCACAGGAAAGGGACACCCACAGTTAACTCTGCTGCAGAGGATACGTTCATTAGAGTTAACTGCACCTCTGATTGCAGCCCAAATAAACACCATCATTTGTTTTCAACAGGCCTATGTAAGGCTGTGTAAGGGCTATTTGACCAAGGAGAGTGGTGGAGTGCGGCATTAGATGACCTGGCCTCCACAATCGCCCGACCTCAAACCAATTGAGATGGTTTGGGATAAATTGGACGGCAGAGTGAAGGAAAAGCAGCCAACAAGTGCTCAGCAAATGTGGGAACTCCTTCAAGACTGTTGAAAAAGCATTCCTCATGAAGCTGGTTGAGAGAATGCCAAGAGTGTGCAAAGCTGTCATCAAGGCAAAGGGAGGCTACTTTGAAGAATATAAAATATATTTTCATTTGTTTAACCCTTTTTTGGTTACTACATGATTCCATGTGTTATTTTATAGTTTTGATGTCTTCACTAATACTCTACAATGTAGAAAACAGTACAAATAAAGAAAAAACCCTTGAATGAGTAGGGGTGTCCAAACGTTTGACTGGTACTGTATATGTATAAACAACCACAAAAATTATATATGCGATGAAAATGCAAATTATTTTTGCTCCTCCATAATGTAAATGATGTTTGTGCCCCAACTACATCATGGTTTATTACAAGTACTGTATCAGTCTCCAAGGTCATTTGTTTACAACGTTAAAGCTGGTGTTAATGAATCGGTCTCTATGTAGAGGAACAAGGATGAGCATGCTGTCCAGAGTGCAGAAATGTAGAGAGGAGTGGAGGGCAGGGAGAGGGAATGGAGACGAGGAGATTGATATTATTCAAGGGAGAGAAGAGAGTAAATGGAATCATTGAGAGCATGTACAGAGATAATAAAGCATGGAGAAGATATATGAAATATAGACAGGAGAGAAGAGTATGAGAGAGAACAGGGGATATCATTAGATAAAGTGGAGGAATGGTGAATGCAGATGGAAAAGAGGAAATGGGAGATAAAAATAGATTTCAAAGCTTTCCTCTCTATCCCTGATTTCATGAAGGGAAATATAGACAAAAACAGCTTGAGAGGAGGAATCTCTACACTGTCTCTACTTGCAGTGCTTCCTCCCCACAGTATTGAGGCTTCAGTTTATTTTAGATGTGAATTGCAGGGTGCTGTACAGTTTGTGGCCATTCAGCAAATCAGTAATCAGCTACCATATGTGAGATACATTCCATATTACTGTAACAGAGATCTTATAAGTTTATGGTGATCAATACACTGTATAAGGTTGAGTTTCATTAACTAAAAAGTTACAAAGTCAAAATAAGATAAGATTGAGTTAAATAAGCTTAGTAAAATCTTACAAAAGAGCAGGACAACAAACTTGAAACTTGAGCTGCCAAGATACAAACCAGTGTCTTGATGAAATACAAAGTAGTCTGATTCAGGGCTTTTTTCTAGCAGTAGCCACTTGGCCAACACCAAACAAACATGCCATTAAATTCAGTAAGGGATTTATTTAAGGATAAATATCAGATTCAGTTTCTTCCAGGTAAGTTGAAATGAAATGGAAGTAGAAAGTAATTAATTCCCAACTCTCCATGCACCTTTACTAATCTTAACATTGCACAAAGGCCTACATATTCAGCCATTTTCATGCACATTTCCAAACCACAAATACACTGTCCAGATGTCTATCAGACAACTTGTGGACAGAAATGTTGCCACTGCAGCCCGCTTTACCAGTCATCAGTGGCTTAAGCTTATAAGCTTATTCAAGCCTCACCAATATGCTGAGCTTGGAATACAAAGAAGCATTGGAATAATACAAGGAATCATATTCTACATTTCTTTGGGATTATACCTTATTTTTTTAGTATTGCGTGTCCTTTGGATACATGTCATTAACTTTGAAGGGAAGTACAATGCAGCTCTAAATGGGTAATATAAATGCTATATTTAGAAAATAAGCAAATGCAGGACATCACTCTTTTATGTACAGTATAACTGAACAGGGCTTAATCTCTTACTGAGAGGTCACTGTCACTCTCTCGACATACAATGCCTTGCAAGAGTATTCATCCCCCTTGGCTGTTTCCTATGATGCTGCCACCACCATGCTGTGGGGGTGTTTTTCATCGGCAGGGACTGGGAAACTGGTCAGAATTGACGTAATGATGGATGGCGCTAAATACAGGGAAATTCTTGAGGGAAACCTGTTTCAATCTTCCAGAGATTTGAGACTGGGACGGAGGCTCACCTTCCAGCAGGACAAGGACCCTAAGCATACTGCTAAAGCAAAACTTGAGTGGTTTAAGGGGAAACATTTAAATGTCTTGGAATAGTCAAAGCCCAGACCTCAAATCCTCAATCTGTGGTATGACTTAAAGATTGCTGTACAACAGCGGAAACCATTCAACTTGAAGGAGCTGGAGCAGTTTTGCCTTGAGGAATGGGGAAAAAACCCATTGGCTAGATGTGCTAAGCTTATAGAGACATACCTCGAGAGAAGTGCAGCTGTAATTGCTGCAAAATGTGGCTTTACAAGGTATTGACTTTGGGGGGTAAATAGTCATGCACGCTGAAGTTTTCTGTTTTTTTTGTCTTATTTCTTGTTTGTTTCACAACAAAAAATATTTTGCATCTTCAAAGTTGTAGGCATGTTGTGTAACTCAAATGATACAAACCCCCCCAAAAAATCTATTTTAATTCCAAGTTGTAAAGGCAACAAAATAGGAGAAATGCCAAGGGGGTGCATACTTTCACAAGCCACCTTATGGCTGTTTCAACTAACTGGTATTTTGGTGTCTGAGTTCAGGGATTGACATTAAAGTCTGAAAGGCATTTGCCCAATTGGGCAAGTCAGGAGTATTTTTTGGTTACCAGAAAATCATGATCACTTGCCCAAAAATTAAAATGAACTATTTACATGCAGAAGTGCCAAATATTGCCTGCCTTTCATAAAGAGGTGGAATCAGAAATATCAGCACTGGAAATGTTCTATTTTGGTTGTTATTAGTAAAGAAATCTCAGAGCAGGCTCAACCGTCATAAATTAACTGTCTTTCACTTAAACAATGGGGAGGAACCAGAAAGATCAGTTCTATGCTATTGGAATTTTTGCAGTTTGGTTATTTTCGCTTAAAAAAAAAAAAACACTTGCCCAACGAGGTAACCTCGGAGCAGGATTAATCTGTGCTACGGCTCAGTTCACGTGTACGAGGCAATAGGCCAGCCCTTAATGTCAAACCCTAAAATGGGAGGTACTAAGAACATAATTACAGAGAAACAAGCGTTATCAGCTGAAAGGGGAGAGGGAGCATGGCTAAGTAGGAATAGTCTTGAATATGTAATTGAGGTTAGTGGGAATAGTACTTTAGCTCTAAAATATGGATTTGATGCAACTAGTTTGAATATCCTGGTAACTAGATGAACAGACTCAGATTTCTTGTAAAAATGTTAGATTACTGCTATGGTATCTGTTAGTCAGAAGTCACTACACTGCTCATAGTTAGCCCATTGTAATGGAACTTTCCTGCCTTCCTCCTTGATTGATATACACTGTGGCCATAACTACATTCAGGCCCCTGAGACCAGTAAATGAAACAGGTGTGTTTGAAAAGCTTCTAAACATCACTTCACACCTGTTCCTATACCCAAAATGGGCTTGTCTAATTAACAAATTATCCTACAAAATCAACAACATAGAGGACAAGTAAACCTTATGGATCATCTCATATGACCAAAGTACAGTAAACCTAGTCCTGCGAGCAGTGCATGTTATTTGGCATTAATACGTGTCACATATCAGTTTGCAAACAATGTAAAAAAAAATATATATACTGTTTATCATTGAGTTAATAAAGCCACATACAAACATGGTCTCTTTTTTGTTTTTTGAGTAAGGCAGCTCCAAAATGCAGGTGTTTCAGGCTAGCTCAGTGCTTTCTGTAGTGGTGGGGCAAGCCAGCAGAAAATACCGAGCGTCTTGCTGTGATTGGCTCAGTGTTCTGTCACTCATGGGGACACTACGTCACTGCCGAGTCTAAGGGTAGAGCTAGAGAATTCAAGACTCTTGGGTGCTGCATAGAGTTACATTAGAAGTTCCCATCCAAGAAGGTCATTGGCCACAGATAAAATTACGTCGAATCACATTACGTATATCTACAGTAGCTTTGATTGGACTGACTTCAAAATCTGAGCTAGCAGTCATCATCATGAATCAAGTCGACAATCTACTGGCAAATCCGTTTTAATCCTTGTCATATGAATAGAAATAATGCAGAGAAATTATAGATGAAACGTATCGGTGCTCCACGGCCATTGGACATAAACATTACACAACAAGTTGGAAATCGCAAATTCAACAATGAGTGGTTTGGAAGGAATCAGTGGCTAACTGTAAGCATTGCAAAGCCTGCTATTCAGTGGAATTGATTCAACTTTCTTTTCGAGTTCCCAGTTGTCTTGAAAGCACCATAAATCCAGAGAATGCCAGACTTTGATGGCAAAATTTGCCAATGAAGGACCGCAGCGCTACCCTCCTGTTCAAGTGAGCACAGCACAACAAGGGGAGTCCAAAAATGTTTTGTATGCTGCTGAATAAATTATGTAATATTCCAGGGAGATTTGTATACTGTAGCTAAGACAGTAATACTAATTGTATGTTGTGTTGTAAGCTGTTAGTAGCCCATGTGCCTCACCCTAATAATTTTGTCTATTTACATCTCTTAATTTCACCTACTGTTCTGACTTGGTGGTGCACATGTAGCCTATAACCTGTTTTTGAGAAATGTCATCATTGAATATTGTAAGAGCTTTCATTGTCTGCTTATAAGCCCCCTTTATTTATCCTACGGTTCTGACTCAGTGTACAGGGAGAACACTGTCGTGTCTTTGGCTATGCCGGATTAAGTGATATGACATGCTATTCTATAAAACCCTTTCTCCGTAATTAATATTACCTGATTGAGCTAATCATGTAACTGTAATTAACGAGAAAGTCGGGGCACCACAAAATAATATTTATAGAGCTGTTATCTTCCGAATAAACTCTAAAGACCTAGTAATATTTTACATCAATAGCAGTCAATATTAATCGTCACCTTAATTCAGTCTCATCTGAAAGTTGTAAATTCTTGGTAATCTTCACGAACCCTGGCTAACAAGTTGAATCAGCAATACAAAATTGGGTTTAATTATGTATTTACTACATACCTAACTAATCACACAGAATTACACATACACATAATTAATCATAACTTGATTACAAATGACGTCATAAAGGAAAACGTCCCTAGCGGCGGAACAGATATGACAGCTTGTTGCACAAAAGAAAAGGGGTTGGGTTTGAGTGAAAGAGCGGGAAGACTGAGTAACAAAGGAATAAGCTGTGCTATCATAAATACAGTATCTTATGCATTCTAAATTACCGCCCATTTGGAAAAGGAAAATGCAATAAATATTTACTCTGAGCTGTGCTTCAGTAGGTTGGTGGTAGATGGAAGGCCGTGTTGCCAAACCGAGTCCTTTGTCCTTTGAAGAATGTCTCTGGTGGTCAATTGGATACGTTGTAGTAACGTGTGACTGACAGGATACTCTGTCTGTTCCTTCCTAACCCTCGTTTGCAGCTGCTGTTGCTAACTCACTGGCTAGGAGGTATCACTTCTGTAGTGAATAAGAGTTCAAAGTTCATGCCATTCACAACCAAAGCACACGCTGATGTTGGCTTCGTTCTGTAGTTATTATCTGAACCATTCTGACATCAGACCGTCGTCCTCACATCCTCGGAACAGGAGGTTACATTTTCATCAAGGCTTTATATAGTGGAGGGAGAAAAAGGGGTGTGTTTCATAGTTTACAACCTATGTCTCTTCAAGTGGGAGGGCCACTGAGTCGGGCCTAATTCACTCATGAAAACACAATTCTCAAATTTTAGAAGCTAAAATCACATTTCATCCCATCACAAATAATTTCATATTCAAACATGGAGGCTGAGCGGTTGCCACACCAGGCAGTGATGCAACCCGTCAGGATGCTCTCGTCCACAATCATCTCCTTTGTCTTGATCACGTAGAGGGAGAGGTTGTTGTCCTTGCACCACACAGTCAGGTCTCTGACCTCCTCCCTATAGGCTGTCTCGTCAATGTTGGTGATCAACACACTGTTGTGTCATCGGTAGACTTAATGATGGTGTTGGAGTTGTGCCTGGCCGTGCAGTCATGAGTGAACAGGGAGTGCAGGAAGGGACTGAGCACACACCCCTGAGGGGCCCACATGTTGAGGATCAGCGTGGCCGATGTGTTGTTATCTACCCTTACCACCTGGGGGTGGCCCATCAGGAAGTACAGGATCCAGTTGCAGAGGGAGGTGTTTAGACCCATGGTCCTTAGCTTAGTGATGATCTTTGAGGGTACTACACTGAGCTGTAGTCAGTGAGTAGCATTCTCACATAAGTGTTCCTTTTGTCCAGGTGTGAAAGGACAGTGTGCAATAGAGATTGCATCATCTGTGGATCTGTTGGGGCAGTGTTCAAATTGGAGTGGGTCTAGGGTTTCTGGGATAATGATGTTGATGTGAGCCATGACCAGCCTTTGAAAGGACTTCATGGCTACAGATGTGAGTGCTACGGGTCGGTAGACATTTAGGCAGGTTACCTTAGTGTTCTTTGGCACATGGACTATGGTGGTCTGCTTGAAACATGTTGGTATTACAGACTCGAACAATGAGATTTTTTAAATTGTCAGTGAAGGCACACGAGTGCCACGTCCTGAGAGTACAGAGTACACGTCCTGGTAATCCGTCTGGCCCTGCAGCCTTGTGAATGTTGACCTATTTAAAGGTCTTACTCACATCGGCTGCAGAGAGTGTGATCACACAGTCGTCCAGATCAGTTGTTGCTCTCATGCATGTTTCATTGTTACTTGCCTCGAAGCGAGCATAGAAATTATATAGCTCATCTGGTGGGCTCGTTTGACTGGGCAGCTCTCGGCTGTGCTTCCCTTTGTAGTCTGTAATAGTTTATAAGCCCTGTCGGAGACGGTGTAGTACGATTCGATCTTAGTCCTGTATTGACGCTTTGCTTTTTTGATGTTCGTTGGAGGGCATAAGGGGATTTCTTATTAGCTTCCAGGTTAGAGTCATGCTCCCTTTAGCTCAGTGCGGATGTTGCCTGTAACCAATGGCTTCTGGTTGGGGTATGTACGTACAGTCACTGTGGGGACGATGTCATCGATGACCTTATTTA
This sequence comes from Oncorhynchus mykiss, assembly GCF_057628025.1. Taxonomy (NCBI): domain Eukaryota; kingdom Metazoa; phylum Chordata; class Actinopteri; order Salmoniformes; family Salmonidae; genus Oncorhynchus; species Oncorhynchus mykiss. The sequence goes on from NC_143049.1 coordinate 20,784,683, forward strand.
TGAAGCCAGTGACTGATGTGATGTACTCCTCAATGCCATCGGAAGAATCCCAGAACATATTCCAGTCTGTGCTAGCAAAACAGTCCTGTAGTTTAGCATCTGCTTCATCTGACCACTTTTTTATTGCGTGAGTCACTGGAGCTTCTTGCTTAAAACCTCTCTTGGGTAGGGGGCAGTATTTTACATTTTGGAGGAATGAGGTGCCCAATGTAAACTGCCTGTTACTCAGGCCCAGAAGCTAGGATATGCATATGTATGCTAGTATTGGATATCCATCCAGGAAGTGGCATTGTTTTGAATTTAGTGTTTTTCCATTGAAAGCCTATCCACCATATAAATGGATGGGACCTAGATTGCAGTTCCTATGGCTTCCACTAGACGTCAACAGTCTTTAGACATTGTTTCAGGCTTTTATTCTGAAAACTGAGTAAGAATGACAACATTATCTGAGTGGTCGGTCAAATGAACCAGAGCTTTTTTGCACGCGCGACCAGGAGCACACCCTCTGTTTTTTTCCCTTTGTATTGAATACGCTATTGTCCAGTTGAAATATTATTGATTATAAAGACAATAGACAACCTGAGGATTAATAAAAAACATTGTTTGACATGTTTCGACGAACTTTAACTTTACTATTTGGATCTATTCGTCTGCCTGTTGTGACCGCCTTTGAACCAGGTTGTCTACTGAACAAAATGCGGCAACCGTTTTTTGGATATAAAGAGGGACTTTATCGAACAAAACAAACATTTATTGTGTAACATGGAGTCTTGTGAGTGCAACCATTTGAAGATCATCAAAGGTAAGTGATTAATTTTATCGCTATTTTTGACTTTTCGTGACTAATCTACTTGGCTGGAAAATGTTTGTATGCTTTTATAAGCGGGGCGCTGTCCTCAGATAATCACATGATATGCTTTTGCCGTAAAGCCTTTTTGAAATCTGACACAGCGGCTGGATTAACAAGAAGTTAATCTTTAAACCGATGTATAACACTTGTGTGTTTTATGAATGTTTATTATGAGGATTTCTGTATTTTGAATTTCTCGCTCTGCAATTTCACCGGATGTTGTCGAGGTGGGACGCTACCATCCCACCTGCCCATAAAAACTTTTACATTTTAGCTTGTAAGCAGGAATCAGGAGGATAGAATTATGGTCAGATTTGCCAAATGGAGGGTAAGGGAGACCTTTGTACATGTCTCTGTGTGTGGAGTAAAGGTGGTCTAGAGTTTTTTTCCTCTGGTTGCACATTTAACATGCTGATAGAAATTAGTTAAAACTGATTTAAGTTTCCCTGCATTAAAGTCCCCGGCCACTAGGAACGCCACCTCTGGATGAGCGTTTTCTGTTTGCTTATGGCTGTATACAGCTTATTGAGTGCGGTCTTAGTGCCAGCATCTGTCTGTGGTGGTATGCAAGACAGCTAAGAAAAATACAGATAAAAAACCTCTAGGTAGATATTGTGGTCTACAGCTTATCATGAGATACTTTTCCCCAGGCGAGCAAAACCGTGAGACTTCCTTCGATATCGTGCACCAGATATTGTTTACAAATCTATATATAGACCACCACCCCTTGTCTTACCAGAGACTGCTGTTTTATCCTGCCGATACAGTGTATAACCCACCAGCTGTATGTTATTAATGTCATTGTTCAGCCATGGCTCAGTGAAACATAAGATATTACAGTTTTTAATGTCCTGTTGGTAGGATATATGTGCTTTTAGTTCGTCCCATTTATTTCCCATAGATTGTATGTTGGCTAACAGTACGGATGTCAAAGGCAGATTAGCCACTCGTTGCCTGATCCTCACAATGCACACCGATCTCCTTCCGCAAAATCTCAGTCTCTTTCTCCTGCGAATGACAGGGATGAGGGCCTGTTCGGGTGTTTGGAGTAAATCCCTTTCATCCGACTCATTAAAGAAAGGTTATTTGTCCAATTCAAGGTGAGTAATCGATGATCTGATTTCCAGAAGCTCTTTTCGGTCATAAGAGACGGTAGCAGTTAACATTATGTACAAACTAAGTTACAAACAATGCAAATTTAATTTAGAACCAATAAAACGACAGCCATCCTCTCCGGCACCATAAACAAGGTAGGGCTGCGTGAATATGCCTGCCAGATGATCTGCGCATGCTCTGAGAACGCGCCCTAGAATACTGTCCGGCCCCGCGGCCTTGCAAACGTTGACCTGGTTAATTAAAGACCTTACTCACATAGGGCTCTGAGAGTGAGATGAACCAGTCCTCTGGGTCGGTGGGTTGCAGATACACACGGTACGATGTTGTTATTGTCGAAGCCTGCCAAAAATGCATTGAATTCATCTGGAAGCGTCGTATGGCAGATCAGGGCCGGTATTCTTCCATTGTAATCCGCAATGGTCTGTAGCCCCTGCCACATGCGGTGGGTGGCGAAACCTGTGTAATATTCCTCATTCCTTATTCCTATATTGTCCTTTTGCTTATTTGATGACTCTGCAGAGGTCGTAGCAGGACTTTTTGTTCTTGTTCCTGTCCTCAGCCGTAACCTCAGGGTTGTCTGCGATAGCCCTGTGTGCAGTAGCCCTGTCCTTTATTTTATCTCCAACCTCTGTGTTAATTCAGGGCTTTTGATTGGGGAAGCAGTGAACCTTCACATTGGGGACAACATCGCCGATGCATTTCCTTATGAAGCCGATGACTGAGGTGGTTAGCTTGATGTTATCCGCGGAGACTCTATTCCAGTCACCTCTAGAAAAGCAGTCCTGTAGCATAATATCAGATTTTTTTCTCAAATGGCACATTTTAGAGTGGCCTTTTATTGTCCCAGCACAAGGTGCACCTGTGTAATGATCATGCTGTTTAATCAGCTCCTTGATATGCTACACCTGTCTGGTAGATGGATTATCTTGGGCAAAACATTGAGAAATTAGCTTTTTGTGCGTACAGAACATTTCTGGGATCTTTTATTTCAGCTCATGAAACATGGGACCAACACTTTACATGTGTGTACACCAACACTTTACATGTTTAGACATTTGTTCAGTATATATTGTCCTTTAAACCTTTATCCTCTTATGATTGCACAGAAAATTAGACTGTTGGTGGAGGCTGCAGTGTGCACCTGGTGAGGCGGTGAGCTAGTGGTTAGGTAGTGGGCAGGGTACACGTGTTCCTGGTTAGGCCACTCACCTGATCACCAAACAAAAACAGTTATCTGAGCCTCTGCAGCTGGACACTTCTTGTGATTTACTGCCTCTGGCCAATGGTCACCCATAATGCTCCTCTCTATAGAACTCAATGGGCTTCAACATTCTATTATACTCTATATTATTTTCTGTTCTATAATCTTTATATTATATAATTCCTACTATCAACAACCTTTACCGCATTTAACACATTGCCTCTTCCCAGTATACGTTTTTACTGGGCTAGTTCCAACATGCACAATAAACCATACTAACATATCAATCCTAGTTGTTCATTCAGAGATTTATAGTGAGACTAATTAGGCTAGTTGAGGCAATCCCTACAACCTTGGGGAGATCATCAACTGCTCTGAGTGTTTGTGAAAGTGATGACATTAGCAGGTAATGACAATAAATCAACCAATGTCAATACAAGAGGTCAATCCGCTCAATCCACTGGTTGGGAAGATATGCTACTGTACTGTATGTACACAGACAAAAAAATGGAAAACAGCAGTACAGTGAATTATCTTTCACATCAAGTGATCCATCCATGCAGAAAAAGATGAAGAAGCAGCATATCTGGTAATAGTTCTGTTTCATCAAAATAAGTTATAAATTGGAGGCCATTACGTAACATGGAACTCACTCTTAGAAGCCCAGTAATTTCTGTGTGATCATACTGTAATTGCCCGGTGTGGGAAACACATTCCCTTGGCTGTCCAGAGATTAAGTACTCCAGCTAAAACAATGTGTAGACAACCTCTCAGTAACTTTACTGTTGTTCCAGATCAGCAGTTAATGGTTTACCATTGATCTCAACTATGCCCTAGACCCAGTAGTGTGATCTGTAACTTTTACGACATCGGAAATATATATTCTGTTATGAAAGCCTTGCACTGTAAGCACCTCCTTACCATGGGAGCCAAAATACTGTATAGAAAACAGGAAGAACCTCAATCATTGTGAGAGGTCAGAGCCCATATAGGAGTAGGTGTAATTTAGAATAGAATGTACTGTAATTATGCTGTATCTAAAGTAGATGTCTTTCAGGGTTTCTCACGGTGAAATTAATCTCGAGAGTCCAAAAGGTAAAAGAGATGAATCTACATATTACATAATCAGCCTCTAACATGAAGTTAAAGCTGAAGCTGTTAAGAGCTGCAGGTAGGTCTCAGAAGTAGGAAAGCTATTATGTCTACTACTAGAGATGTAAATGAATGAAAAGAGATAGAGAAAATGTCTTATGTAAAAAAAAAAAAAATCGTCAGACATGTTAACTAACTGTTTTACGTTTGAGTGTAAAAGTCTGAGTGAAAATGTCTTATGACAGAGAAAATGTCTTATGTAAAAAAAAAAAAAAAATCGTCAGACATGTTAACTAACTGTTTTACGTTTGAGTGTAAAAGGCACCTAACACTGTCACTTTGCAAAGAACAAAGAGTCTGTTTGACTTGTAGGCTAGTCTAAGAAAATGCACTCATGTCCTGTTCATTCCGTGATATCTCTTCTAAGTGAACACAAAGTAAAAGACACGCACACCACCTGTCACATAGCACACATGCTTTCACAATTAATTTAAGGCAAGTAAACATAAAAAAGTCAAAAACCTGATGTAAAATGTACATTTTATTTTGTTTATCATACTTCCGTCATACAATTTCTATGAATTTTAACCACATTCAAATGAACATAAATCCATCATTTCAAAGGGTCACACTTTATTTGGAGAGTCCGGATCATCCATCTGTAGATTCTCTATCAACTTACTATCAACAAACTATCTGTTGATAAGCAACTGCTTGCTAATGTTACAGTTAGGATCAGGTTTAGAATAAGGGTTAAGGTTAGAGTTAGGGCTAGGGTCAATAGATAGTTGAAATGTTAATAGTCTGTAGAGCATCTTTATTTAGTTATTTTTTATTTAACTAGGCAAGTCAATTAAGAACAAATTCTTATTTATAATGACGGCCTACCAAGAGGACGGGGGCTGGGATGACAATTAAAATCTAGGACAAGCGAAGCGGCTACATGAGTCAATAAGTGTGGATAGGAGTCGTCTTTGAAAGTAAAGATGGAGATACAACTGTCCCGTTTGAAATCCAGTCATATGAAATCCATTGATTAGGGCCGGCCTAATGAATTTATTTAACTGACTGATTGACTGATTTCCTTATATGAACTGTAACTCAGTAAAAGCTTTGAATATGTTGCATTTATATTTTTGTTCAGTGTACAAAAAGATTAAGGATATCTTCATATTTTTGTACACTGAACAAAAATATAAATGTGTACAAAAAGATTAAGATATCACAAGATGCCAGACTTCAAGGTGAGAGCAGTGCTAAAGTAAACCAATGCATAATACTCAATTTACATGTCATATTATACTGAAACACCAAAACATTGCCTATTGTCCATCCACAGTCTATCTTGTCATTGATGATATTGGTCTATCGATAGGGTTTTGATCAATTGTGAGTAGGCCTACAATCCAGTCCAAGACTATGAGATGTAGATGTTTTGTCCGTACATAGGCCTATTGCATGACTTACCATCTGTGTTGAGGGCATGGATGATTTAGATAAACTATCTTTTATTTATAGTTTTACACTACATTAGCCTAATGTTATCAAACTTTTTGGACTGAGTCACCCATTTCCTGTTTACTTTTTTTTTTATATCTAATGTCCCCATCTTGTGGCCACTTTGTGCACTGGCGTTAGGAGCGTGTAGAAATCACTATGAAGCCCTCCAGTGTCCTCTTGTGGTTAAATTATGACAGAGTTAGGCTTTCTGCAATTACAAGGAGTATTTCCTGATCAGGTTTCGTGATCAGAAAAACTATTGGTCCTATGTATAAAAGTTCTGTGGAATAGGCCGCAGGATACCAGAACTCCAAAACAGGAGCATTGTTTCCAACCCACAGCCTGAAGTAAATTATTTGCAAATTGTCATTATGATACAATTACACTTGACGTCTTTGAATTGAGTCGGACGGGCCTTGTTCATACCCGTTTGTTGAAGTTCATGTATGGGCCAAATAATAAGCAGAAAATACAGCAAAATATACAGTATATACACTACCAGAAAAAAGTTTGGACACACCTACTCATTCAAGGGTTTTTCTTTATTTGTACTATTTCTACATTGTAGAATAAGTGTGTAGCAGGATCAAGGGTGTGGGGTGTCCACATCACCAAGTTCAATAACAAAACAGGCACTAGTAGCACAAATAGAATGCTAAGGGGAAGTTTATTAGGGATTTTTTGTACACAGGGAAATTCACCAATCACCTCACAGTCCACAAGAAAGTTCCTTTCCCAGGAGTAACCCTCACACATTCGGGCTCTCAGCCAATCCAGTCTTGTACACAGGGGGTTAGACTGACAGTCCAGGTCACAATGTGTAATCTCACAGATGATTTACTCTCTTACTCTCTGCCCTGTTGTGCATGCTGCTTACCCCTTTTATCCCCAAACCCTCCCTGGCTTAACGAGTTACATTCTTGCCATGTTGGGGCAGGAAGTCCATATAAGGCATGGGGGTGGAGCCAACAGACTGTTAGATATCTCCCTTCAATCACCACTCCCCTCACCTCTCCCTGCCGGCTGCCACACGTGAAGACATCAAAACTATAAAATAACACATATGGAATAATGTAGTAACCAAAGAAGTGTTAAACAAATCAAAATAGATGTTATACCTGAGATTCTTCAAAGTAGCCACCCTTTGCCATGATGATAGCTTTGCACACTCTTGGCATTCTCTCAGCAGTTTAAGGGGTGGTAGGTAGCCTAGTGGTTAGAGAGTTGGGCCAGTTATTGAAAGGTTGTTTGATCAAGTCCCTGAGCTGACAAGGCAAAAATCTGTCCCTGAACAAGGCAGTTAATCCACTGTTCCCCAGTAGGCTATTTTTGTAAATAAGAATTTGTTCTAAACTAATTTGTCTAGTTAAAAAAAACACTGCTTCACTGGGAATGCTTTTCCAACAGTCTTGAAGGAGTTCCCACATATGCTAAGCACTTGTTCGCTCATCCCAAACCATCTCAAATGGGTTGGGGTTGGGGTGATCATCTGTTCACCTACTCTGCGTCTCGCAAAGACACGGCGGTTGTAACCAAAAATCTATGATTTGGACTCATCAGACCAAAGGACAGATTTCCACCGGTCTAATGTCCATTGCTTGTGTTTCTTGGCCCAAGTCTCTTCTTCTTATTGGTGTGCTTTAGTAGTAGTGGTTTCTTTACTCAACCATGAAGGCCTGATTCACGCAGTCTCCTCTGAACAGTTGATGTTGAGATGTGTCTGTTACTTGAACTCTGTGAAGCATTTATTTGGGCTACAATTTCTGAGGCTGGTAACTTGAATGAACTTATCCTCTGTGGCAGAGGTAACTCTGGGTCCTCATTTCCTGTGCCGGTCCTCATGAGAGCCAGTTTCATCACATTGCTTGATGGTTTTTGCAACTGCACTTGAAGAAAAGTTCAAAGTTCTTGAAATGTTCCGCATTGACTGACCTTCATGTCTTAAAGTAGTGATGCACTCTCGTTTCTCTTTGCTTATTTGAGCTGTTCTTGCCATAATATGGACTTGGTCTTTTACCAAATAGGGCTATCTTCTGTATACCTCCCCTACTTTGTCACAAGACAACTGATTGGCTCAAACACATTAAGAAGGAAAGAAGGAAAGAAGAAGAAGAAGGAAAGAAATTCCACAAATTAACTTTTAACAAGGCACCCCTGTTATTTGAAATGCATTCCAGGTGAAGCCTTATGAAGCTTATGAAGCTGGTTGAGAAAATGCCAAGAGTTTGCAAAGCTGTCATCAAGGTAAAGGGTGGCTACTTTGAATAATCTCAAATATAAAATATATTTTGATTTGTTTAACTCTTTTATGATTACTACATGATTCCATATGTGTTATTTCATAGTGCTGATGTCTTCACTATTATTCTACAATGTAGAAAATAGTAAAAAAATAAGAAAAATCCTGCATTTAGTAGGTATGTCCAACTTTTGACTGGTACTGTATATTAATGTGTTGTTTCATGTAGTAATCTTATTCTAAATGTATGCATAATTCACTAATCCATCCATTTTAATGTATTCACTATTAACACACTCATATCTTTGATTTGGATGATTTAGACTGATTAGACTATCATACAGCGCCATTGCTCTATTCTACAAGAGTGGAATGAATGTAGAACTGGCATGCCGCCATATGCCTCACAGGGGAGAACAGATTCCCACACTTGTCAATTTCATGGTTGATGGACTTTAATTACTAGGCAGGAGACTAAAAGTTAAACATGATCTGAGCTAAGAGGGACACCTCTGGTCTCTAGTCCTGCCACTGACTAATTTATCACCTCTCACTGTATTTTCTCACCATAAATTGTGTGATGGTGCGATCTAGGTGAAATCTTTACACTTCAGGCACAAGTATTCGGATAGTTGTCCTTGCACAGTGTGAGCGTGAGTGTGAGTGTGAACAACATCAGTAGATATGCTTGGATTCTCTGGATCGCTGTAAAATGTGAGGGGTAGAACACGATTTCCAACAGAGCACTGCCAATAGCTGTCAGGAGATTCCACACCCAACCATTGTAAGTCACACAGTATATGTACCATGCACAATGCTACAGAAGCATGAGACTCATATGCAAAAAAATAAAAATAAAATGCAGTTTATCCTGTCATGCCACTAGATGGTGTAATCTTTCTGCCTAAGTATATACACAGGGTAGGAACTGATCTGAGTGGTGGTTGAGAATAAATACTAATACAGGGGTTCCCAAACCTTTTCACTCAGACCCCCCTTCTGGCATTGGGGAACATCCCATGCCACCCCCCTGCGAGCGTGTGCGCCATGTCTATTTCTATATCCACAAACTGTTCACACCCATCTTGTTGGTGGAGAGAACATATTGCAGGTTTAATGCTTGTTTCCTGCAATTCTTTACATTTCGCTATGTCATACGTGTGTTGATGCAATACAGCATTTAAGTGACTCAAACATTACAACTAAATCAACGGGCTAAAAAACCTAGAGAAAAAATGTTAGCTGACACGGGCTAGTTGATCATGACATTTCTGACAAATTATAAATAGCTCTCTAAGGTCTGCAATGACTGACATGACAAGTAGAAAACTGCTGATGATATACCCAATAAAAAAAATTGCACCTTGTGTATTTTACTGTTACAACTTTCAGGAATAAGTTGAAATCCGGACTGAGTTCCGGTGAGTGAGTAAACCTCCACTACCATCCGTTCTATTGGCCAATGTGCAATCATTGGAAAACAAAATGGATTATATACGATCAAGACTATCCAACCAACTAGACATTAAAAACTGAAATATCTTATGTTTCACTGAGTCGTGGCTGAATGATGACACAGATAATATAGAGCTGGTGGGATTTTCCATGCATCAGCAGGACAGATAAGCTACGTCTGGTAAGACGAGGGGCGGGGGTGTGTGTCTATTTGTCAATAACAGTTGCTGCGCAGTGTCTAATATTTAAGAAGTCTCGAGGTATTGCTCGCATGAGGTAGAGTACCTTATGATAAGCTGTAGACCACACCATCTACCAAGAGAGTTCTCATCTATTTTATTCATAGCAGTCTATTTACCATCACAAACCGATGCTGGCACTAAAGGAGGACATCAAGGCATTCAAAATGGCTACAGGGATGGATGTGAAGGATTCAGGGCTTTGGGTCTGGGATCCTGGGTGCCTCACCAGATGGTCTGACCTCCAGTAGTGGAGGTCAAGCGTTTTTTTTTCTCATCAATCTACACACAATACCCCATAATGACAAAGCAAAAACGGGTTTTTAGACATTTTTTCAAATATATATATATAAATACAAAAAAACTAAATATAACATTTACATAAGTATTCAGGCCCTTTACTCAGTACTTTGTTGAAGCATCTTTGGCAGCGATTACAGGCTTGAGTCTTCTTGGATATAACACTACAAGCTTGGCACACCTGTATTTGGGGTGTTTTCCCATTCTTCTTTGCAGATCCTCTTAAGCTCTGTCAGGTTGGATGGGGAGCGTTGCTGCACAGCTATTTTAAGGTATCTCCAGAGATGTTCAATCAGGTTCATTCCGGGCTCTGGCTGGGCCACTAAAAAACATTCAGAGACTTGTTGTTGTCGGAAGAATTGATGCGGTGGTCTTCCAACATGTCCGTCTCTCACTTGTGTTGGTGACAGTATGTGTCATGAGATGGTAATGTGACAGACAGACTGATTGGCAGTGACACAACTCAATAGGCGATCATGTTTTCACATATATTAATAGCACATAGTTTTACATAGCCGAGAATTGGTGACATCATTCGCGATATCATTTTGTATTACACGTGTAAATGGGGTAAATAATATATTTAACTAACCCTTAGCATTTAATTTCAAATTTTCAGAAACCCATTTCAGTTTCTCAAAATGAATCGATTACATATACAACCATTTTGATGATTCAATACAATACATTGCGCAAACACAATATATTCCAAAATCTGTTCCAGTCTACGTTCCATTCATGGTAAACCTGTTTCCTCTATCCTCTGAGCCACCCTGAGAACATAGTGTGGTGGCCTGCTGCTGGACGTAGATAAGGTTTAGCATTCGGTGCGCCAGGTTGAACTAAGCTCGGCTGATCCAGCTAGGTGATTGAATCAGGTGTTAGGACACTTACAGTTTTTTTTACAATCGCTTACACACTAAAAGTGGTACTTGAGGCACACTCAATGAAACCATTAACTCATGTACCTAATCTTCAAACCAAGTCTGCAAAACTGCAAGCACATGATCTGCTTTACACTCAGTTTGCAAGTGTAAAACACACTTTTTGCAAAACACTAAACACATTTCTCTACATTAGACACATCATTCAAAACTTACAGGTCTTGTGTTTCGTTTGGAAAACACTGCCATTCTAAATGCCACATTCATTAAGCGATTACCTACACCCAGTACTCACGTGTGAAAACACATATAGCTAATTTTTTCACTTAGAAATCAGAGCTTGAGCGCTATAAATAGACTTCAGGTTGGCTTTCTGGACAACAATGTAGGCCAATTTTGGAGAGAGAGTTAGAGGAAGAGAAGTGAGAGTAAGAGTGGGACGAGGACAATGAGGAGGAGGAGGACAAGGACGAGGACGAGGAGTGGGACAAGGAAGAGGAGGAAGGAGAACAATCACAGATGAGATCCGGGCCACTTTGTCTGACCATGGTTTGAGTTTCAGGGAGGCTAGGCAGAGGGTCCAGCCTAACTTGAGCCGATACACTGCAGCAAGTTTCATCCGAACATTTCGAAATGAGAACAGGTACCAGCAGTTCACAGCAGAGCAGGAACAACACATAGTGAATATGGTCATTTCAAACAACAGCATACGTTTACAACAACTGCAACATCACTGACAACACTATACATTAATATACAGTTTTACCCAATTGTTTACACATTAAATGTGAACTTGAAACACAATCACCGAAACCTGAAACTCATGTACTAAATCCTTAAACCAAGTCCGCAAAACTGCAAGTACAATTCCTGCTTTACACTCAGTTTTCAATTCTATATCACACTTTTTGCAAAACACTTCACACAGTTCTCTACAGTAGGCACGTCAAAATTAAAATCTCTTTAGTCCCTTTGGAAATCAACGCCAATCAACGCTATACACCAATTGGCAACACCCACTCCTCACAGGTGTGAACACTAGTTGCTGAATTGTTCACTTAGAAATCAGAGCTTTAGCACTATTAAAGACCCCAGATGAGCTCTCCTGTTTTGAAGGGAAATTGAAGTCAATGGTGATGCAAGAGCTAGAGGTGAAGGAGTGAAAGGAAGAGGAGGAAGAGGAGGACGAGGAAGGACAGTTGTCTCAGATAAGATCAGGGACACATTTGTTAACCATGTGCTCAACCATGGATTGAGTATGAGGGAGGCTGGGCAGAGAGTTCAGCCCAACCTGAGCCGCTACACGGTTGCATCTATCATCCATACATTCAGAAATGACAACCGGTAAGTTACCTACCATCTACACTATGCTCCTTATGTATGTATACTGTAATATGCTGCAGTCCGACATATCAGTAGGCCTATGTTACTCAGTGATTGTTGGCCAATGTTACAGTAATGTCATTTCATATTGAAAGGAAATATATTATTTTAGCTTACTGTAACCAATCATATCATATTTGTGGATCTTCTGCAGAACTGAGAGACGGTGGAATGGTGGAAAACATCAGCTGTTCACACCAGATTTGGAGACCGCTATTGTGAACATGGTGGTGGCAAACAAAACCATTAGACTACGAGAAATCCAGAACCACATAATTGCAGACAACACAATATTCAATAACATTTACTAGGTGGGTTTGTCTACATTGGATCGTGTATTACAGGGCAACCGAATCTGGATGAAACAGGTCTACAGGGTGCCATTTGAGTGAAACTCGGAGAGGGTTAAAGAACAGCGCTATGAATATGTGCAAGTAAGTACTACACTGTGAATTTACTAATCATATCAGTATAGACACATTACAGTACTGTAATCCAGTGTATTGTGCCTCACCATTTTGACTGCACTAGGTCTATGTCACATATTGTCTTGTTGTCTGTCAGAGAGTCTGGAGTCTGGAGCTGGATGCCGCTGCAATTCAGCACGTTTATATTTACATTGATGAAGCTGGCTTCAACCTAGCCCAAAAAAAGGGGACGGGGACATTACATTATTGACCACCGTGCCATTGTGAATGTCCCTGGACAGCATGGAGGGAATATCACCAGCCAGCAAAGCGTCCTCCATCACCAGGCCAGCATCCCGGAGTCGCCTCTTCACTGTTGACGTTGAGACTGGTCTTTTGCAGGTACTATTTAATGAAGCTACCAGTTGAGGGCTTGTGAGGCGTCTGTTTCTCAAACTAGACACTCTAATGTACTTGTCCTCTTGCTCAGTTGTGCACCGGGGACTCTCACTCCTCTTTCTATTCTGGTTTGGGCCAGTTTGCGCTGTTCTGTGAAGGGAGTAGTATACAGCATTGTAAGAGACCTTCAGTTTCTTGGCAATTTCTTGCATGGAATAGCCTTCATTTCTCAGAACAAAAATAGACTGATGAGTTTCAGAAGAAAGTTCTTTGTTTCTGGCCATTTTGAGCCTGTAATCAAATCCACAAATTCTGATTATCCAGATACTCAACTAGTCTAAAGAAACCAGTTGTATTGCTTCTTTAATCAGATCAACAGTTTTCAGCTGTGCTAACATAATTGCAAAATGGTTTTATAATGATCAATTAGCCTTTTAAAATGATAAACTTGGATTAGCTAAAACAACGTGCCATTGGAACACAGGAGTGATGGTTGCTGATAATGGGCCTCTGTACGCCTATGTAGATATTCTTAAACAATCAGCCGTTTCCAGCTACAATAGTCATTTTCAACATTAACAATGTCTACACTGTATTTATGATCAATTTGATGTTATTTTAATGGACAAAAAAAGTGCTTTTCTTTCAAAAAAAAAAAGTTTCTCCAAACTTTTGAATGGTAGTTTACAGTACATGTACAGTGGGATAAAAAAGTATTTAGTCGGCCACCAATTGTGCAAGTTCTCCCACTTAAAAAGATGAGAGAGTCCTGTAATTTTCATCATAGGTACACTTCAACTATGACAGACAAAATGAGAAGAAAAAAAATCCAGAAAATCACATTGTAGGATTTTTAATGAATTTATTTGCAAGTCTTGAAAAAGACTGTAGTTTGCATGTGGTGATATCAAGGATGTGAAAACAAGTGTGGCAAAAGTTGAAAAAAGTGTGGAAAAGGTGGAAAAGAATAACAATGTCTACCATAGACGTCTCACTGATCTGGAACAATACACAAGAAGATGGAACCTGAGACTCTACGGCTTGCCAGAGGTGGAGAATGAAGATGTGCGAGGAGAGGCTATCCTCAGGTACTTCAATTTATTAGTTTGTTCTTGTATGACCAGAAGACCTATTTTGTTTACAAACTTATGAAGAAGATTGAAAGCTGTATTTATTTTTTATGTATACAGTAACTAAGATATTGTTTTAAGGGGCATACAGGTCTGCTCTGACTTTACACGATTATTGCTCTATTTAGTTATTAATACTTATTTCCAAAAACAGATCTTAAGAACGTGTATATGTAAAACATTTTTCCCCAGTTATTTTATGATCAGTTTTCAAATGCACTTAAAATAGTAGGTACCCTTTTATTTAAATTATTAATTTGTATTTTGTTTCTCAGAATAGTTCCTGATTCCACTAAAGAGGGTTTTTAGTCTCTCTTACGACAAGAACCCTTGGTTTGGTCTTAAACATAATTTTCAGTTGAGTGTAATTTCAAAGCCGGATAACGTCTAGCTCAAAGTTTATGGAATAAGCTATTTTCACTTTAAATTGACTTAAATGGTGCAGATCTCGGTTCCTTATCGTTTACGTTCACTGCCCCTATGGGTTTGACTCATCCTAATACAGTTTATACTTTTATATAATCTTTGTTGTTTTGTCTTTATCTTTAGTTTCTCTTAATGCTAGGGGGTTACGAAACAATGTGAAGGGCAAGGCCTTATTTTTATTTACTAATCAATTTTGGCTGATGCCAACTTCTGGAGGTCACAGTGGGGCAACGATATTTGGCTTTCCCATGGATCTGAACGCTCCGCTGGTGTCACTACAATGAAAAATACCTTTGGTGGTAATATTCTACACTCTGAATGTGACCACTTTGGTCACTTTATTTGTCTTGTGATCCGTTACAATGACATTACGCTCATTACTGTAAACTTCCACGGGTACAACACCAAACATGAGAATGATGAACTGCTTGAATCTATAGAGAAACATATACAGTTTCCAAAGAGACATTTCACTCTAAGAATAACACTATCCATAAATTAAACATAGATGGTGTTTTTACAGATGACCAAAAATTAATCGCTAAATACTGTAGCAATTTTTACAGAAAATTGTATAGCTCTACGTACTGTCAGGAATCCACAGATATGTTTTTTTAACTCACTGAATAATATTCACTCTATCAGTGATATAGAATCTAAACAGTGTGATGAACCCATCAAAGTTGAAGAGATTATAGTCTATCAAACATCTAAAGAACAATAAATCACCAGGTGTTGATGGAATTACATCAGAATTTTACAAATTATTTTCTGCTCCCTTCCTATTTGAAGTCTTTTTAGAGAGTATTAAAAACAATGTTCTCCATCCTACAATGAGTCAGGGGTTAATAACACGGATACCCAAGCCTAAAAAATAAGTGCTGCTCATCGATAACTGGCGTCCAATTTGTCTTCTTAATAATGACTATAAGATATTGGCCTTACTACTTGCAAAAATAATTAAAGAAGTCATGGATGCAATCATTGATGAAACACAGTCTGGCTTCATGAGGAAAATACATATTTCTAACATTGTCAGGCTAGTATTAGACATATTTGACTACTCAGACCTAATAACTGAGGATAGCTTCATATTATTTTTAGATTTTTATAAAGCATTTGACACAGTAGAGCATCAGTTTCTCTTCCACTCCCTTGAGAGACTTGGCTTTGGGGATTTTTCTGTAAGGCTATTAAGACTCTCTATGCAAATGGTAACAGTTCTATCAAATTGAAATATGGCACCTCACCTAGATTTGAGTTAAAGAGAGGAATTAGCCAAGGTTGTCCTATCTCCCCATACCTGTTTTTATTAATCACCCAACTTCTTGCAAATTCTTTAAATAATAGTCCTGTACAAGGTATTTCCATAGCTGGTAAAGAAATTATTATAAGCCAGCTGGCTGATGATACTACACTTTTTCTGAAAGACGCTAACCAAATTCCCATATCGATCAATGTGATACAATCCTTTTCCAAAGCATCTGGTCTATAACTTAACATTAATAAATGTGAACTCATAGCTGTCAAATATTGTGTGACACCTTCATATTATGGTATTCCAGTAAAAGAAGAACTTACATATTTAGGCATAACCATTACAAAGGTTCAGAAGTCTAGAGGCTTACTAAATTTGAACCCTCTTATTAAAAATACCCAGAAGAAGCTAAATCAATGGATACAGAGGGACTTATCTTTAAAAGGTTGAGTCCTAATAACCAAGGCCGAAGGTATCTCTAGACTAACATATGGTGCTCTATCTTTATATCTTGACAGTAAAATGAGCAAGGAGATAGACCAGATGCTTTTCAACTTTCTTTGGAGAAACCGTACCCATTACATTAGGAAAACTGTTGTAATGAACACTTATGAGAATGTCGGACTGAATTTTCTGGACTTTACTACTTTAAATAATACTTTTAAGATCAATTGGATAAAACAATTCCTAAGAAGACCCACTTCTATCTGGAATTTTATTCCTCATCATGTCTTCTCTACTTTTGGTGGCCTTAACTTCATGTTGTTTTGTTAATATTGACAAAATTCCAGTGAAACGTTTTGCTTTTCATCGGAAGGTTTTCTTGTCATGGTCCTTAATTTATAAACACCATTTTTCTCCACACAGATATTATATATGAAATAATCGGGATATATTGTATAAAAATACTACTTTGTTTTTAGAATAATGTTTCCGAAATAATATCCTATTGGTGAGCCAACTGGTAAATGCAGAGGGTCTTTTACTCAGTTATAAGGAATTCTTATCACTTGACAAGGTCTGTAACACCTAAAGATTTTGCAATTGTTTAGGCGCCATTCCCTCAGGTGTTGCTATGTTATTCAGGAACGTGTTAAGACCTGACCCTCAGAGCCTACCTTCTATTGACCCTGTTGACCCATCAGTAGGAAAGATTTGTTTCTCTTTTAGTCCATTCAACTACAGAGCGATACGAACCTTGTTTCAGCAGGGTGTTTTATCTATGCCCTATGTCATGCCTTATTGGAATGGATTTATTGATAATATCTGTTGGAAAAAAGTTTTGATGTTGCCACACACATACCTACTTGTTAACAAAATTAAGGAAGTTTCCTTCAAAATTATTAATAAATATTATCCTGCCAACCACTATATGAAGAAGTTTAAGGAAAACATCAACTCAAATTGCTCCTTTTGTAATGACCACCTAGAAACAGTGTTGCATCTTTTTTGGCATTGTATTCATGTAAGAAAACTGTGGCAAGACATCAGTAGATTTACACTTGAACACATTTAGGAAGATTTTACACTATTGTGGAGAGATGTACTGCTTGGATTCTTTACATACGATAGAAATGAGCTGAAACATTTTTATGTCATTAATTTCATTATTCTTTTGGACAAATTTCATATTCACAAATGTAAATTTACAAACAAAAAAACTAATTTTCTTACCCTACAAAAAGAAATTCAACTGTATTTTAAGACAGTTAAATACTCTACTAACAAAAAAGCTGTGTATGTATGTCCCTTAAGGTCCTTGTGTAATTGTAATGTGATATTGTACCCCCTAGCTCGATTGTCCATTGTATGTATTCTATATGTACTTGTGTTCCCTCACTTTCTGTATTGATTTGTTGTTAAAAAAAATAAAAAACTTTAAAATAAAAAATAAAAAAACTTGCATACTTGCTACTTCTCAACTGCTACCTCCGGAAGTAGCGCACAACACTCGCCTGACAGTTGTCCCGCTTAAAGCAGGTATGGGTAGCTGCAGCTCAATACGAGTGGGTGTGTAGAAAGGAGTGTGTATATGGAAAGCGAATCAGCTAATTGGGCAGATTTGTTGCCACTCAAGACAGTTTTGCATGGTTTATTGTGCTGCACTACTGAGTCGACAGTAAGCCGGCAACAAGTACTACTCCGGTGTTGTGCTTGCTTCCTACTGGGTATCATGGTCATGGTCATGTCCCTGGCAGTAGCTACGTGGCAATTTGTTTTTCTTTCAATTAGGATAACAGCCTACACAAGAAATCACTAATATTGACAACCATCTGGATGTCACCTTTATACATACATACAGTCTATTACTCAATGTGGAGGGCATGAATGGCAATATGGCAACAAAACTGGGACACAGTACCCTTCTCTCCCACTTGACAAACAAGTAGTAGCTACCTAGTAGCCAATATCAGGGTGACAATCACAGTAAGCACAAGCATACAACACACGAAGCAACAGTACACCCATCATCAAACGTTGTAATCAAAAATAAACAATTATTAGTTGTATAACTGAAAATGTACATTTATTTGTGTAAAACTAACAGTGAAATACGGCTCAGACTCATCCTTTGAGTAAAAACAGAAGTCCAAACTCTTGCGATACAGTTGCTCAATGTACGGTAGTCGCATGGTAAGAAACTGAAGAAAAATGAACACAGCTCCATCAAACTGTCTAACCTATAGCAGAGTGCATTGACACACCCACTCCTTTCCACACACCCACTCCTTTCCACACACCCACTACTTTACTTTCCACACACCCACTCCTTTCCACATGACCACTACTTTATTTTCGGCCTCTCATTTTAGAATGGGTCCGCCGTGGTTCTGTGTATCCTAGTTATGCTAATATATTTGAGACCAGTGTATTGCAGTTCATTTCGTCTTTGACTTCAATAAGTAGAATATCTTTGAGTAGTAAACAGGCAAACAGCAATAAGTCCCAGACAGTTCGCAATAGAACATACAGTACCAGAGCCTGGCATCGTTTACTAGGCTACCTAAAATATTGGAATCATCTGGTTACCACCAGTGTTTGGAATACATTAAGTTTGTTGACAAAATAGTCCATGGGATTCCTTGTCACACTGAGATTTATTTGTCAAAGGTCCGCGGTGGGTATGTGTAAACTATGTGATTATATTACAGAGATTTATATTAGTGAATGTCATTGCTTGTATGGCCTTTTTAAAACAGATCGAGTTATCTTCCGACACCGGCTGCACTGAGCCCCATTTATTTATTTCATGTAGACCATACAAATAGGATACATTTTTACATTTGTAACATTGTGTAGTGATTTCAGAGGTGGTACCACAGGTCCCAGTGTGGGGAGACCGGGAGGGATTGTTTTCCTGTGGACCATAGTTGTGTAGCTTATGATATAGTAATAAATCATCTGTAAAAAACGGTTTTACATGAGCTATGTTGGGACCAGATCATTTTTCTATTCAGGTCATGTGTTTGTTTTTATCCCTGAAAGCCTCCTGGCCCTAGGGAGGATGAAAACATTAAAACCTTTACACAGACAGAGACAACAACTGCAATTGGACAATAAAACTAACAGGACTGAGCTCACTTCATGCAAGGTTGCATTTTGTAGGCCTCTGCATCAGTAATTAAAAAGATTTTCATACAGTATATCATTACTATTGTGTTGATTGATTAATTCCAGTCAATACTTTTGGATTAAAAAGGCCTATGTAGCGTAGATAACCTATTCCCTGAAGTTTTAATATAAAACCGAATTCATGAGACATTTAAAAAAATATTTGTTGAGTTCTATGGGTTTCTATATAATACAGCTAATAGGAACTCTGCAGTGATTTATACTTACAGTATACCCATGTTTTCAGTCCCATTTGCTTCTACCACATGTTCCTCCAAAAATTGACCCATAATTATTTTTACAAACATACAAAATATTGTATCTTTCGTCTCCCTGTGTTTCATAAATGTCTTTCAGTTCGCAAGAGGCTGAATATATATCACCAGAGAAAGCATCTGGGTGAACAAAATAGTGCGCCACTGTCTCAGTACGTGTAGCATATCTATCCGTCTGGTCTGAAAGAGTATACATTGTTGACACCTGTAGCATTGAATGCAAGGGAAGCCAGTGAGTGTTTGGCCTCCCTTGATAAAAAATAAATAAAATAAAATAGCCAGCATTGAGCAAAACTGAGTGAGCTCAGCTGTGAATGGTCCTGGCGCACCAATAAAGCCAGTTTGGATTTGGCTTCAGACCAATCACATCACAAGCCAAACGTCATTATTGACAGAAAAACTTGAATTGTTGCATCTCTATGTATTGTTGTCCCCTGGTGACTAGCTAGCTAGCTAAAAGCATCCCTTTCCTAAATTAGCCATGGATGGACATAGGGATTTGGACTTATGGTTTTTCTTAATTCTCCATACTGGCCAATGATTATAACAGCGATTCTGATCCAACCATGAATTCATACATTGTGCCCCATTCCTGAGAGGACGGAAGTTCCGCATGTAGCTAGATGTAGTGTGCTAATTTAAATTAGCTGATGTTAATTACTGCCCATGAAAGGAAGTTAGGCTCGCAGGCAAGTATTTTAGCCAGGTAGCCTAGGACAACAAAAACTAATTGTGTACTGCATGACAGTCACCGTTTAGGAAACATGAAAGAGGAGGATGTCATTGGTGTTTCTCTACATTTAGGGTGAATCAACATGTTTTTCTACGTTCACGCACGCACGCACATATACACACACGCACACACACAGAAATCAGTACCATAGACAGCCACATCATATTTAGCTTACGTTGATTGGACTAAATCGTTTTTGGTATCTTTTAGTTCTCACTGTATTAGACTAAGCATAGGTGATTAGATGATGTTGACATGTTCAAGTTGTAATGGTGCCCGAATTGTGGAGGTAGTTCCTGTTTTCTTTGCGACTTGCGGTAACTCTCCATGGTTCCAAATCAATAGTGGTTTAGTAGTCTGAAAATGTTACCGCATGAAACATTAACTTGCTTGACCATGCTGTGAGTCATGTACAAATGTTTGTTTACGTGCAATATGTCTGGGGACTTCACCGGGCAGAGATTGCTCTCTGGTTTTATAATGAAACAAATGTAACGGACCGCCTCGATTCGGTCTTATGTAGCAAAATTTGAAATTGTGTTCATTACGTTGGATAAAAGTAGAGACTCAGAGCTAGGAAATTGTATATCATACACTGCAGTTGATGAACAATGGGAAAGTAATTCTGCTTTGAAAGTTGATAAACTTGTAACCCCATTTTTGAGAAAATGTCCCTTGAATGTTATGGTACACCTACTGGGGAGCTCCTCTTTGTCTACACCCATTCTTCATCGTTCACACCCTCTTAAGAATTAGCCATACCCATCTCTTTAAGGACTAACATGTAAGGCAGTAAGGTTAACTTGTTATGGCTGCAATCAAGCCTATCAGGATAAGTGTCATCAACAACTGCTGAATGGCATAGCGCTACATTCAATAAATATTACTACAAATATTTATATTCATGAAATCCCAAGTGCAATATAGGAAAACACAGTTTAGCCTTTTGTTAATCCACCTGTCGTGTCAGATTTTGAAATGATGCTTTACAGCGAAAACAATCCAAGCGTTTGTGTAAGTTTATCGATTGCACAAGAAAACATTAAGTACACTTAGCATCAGGAAGCTTGGTCACGAAAATCAGAAAAGCAATCAAATGAATAGTTTACCTTTGATGATCTTCGGATGTTTTCACTCACGAGACTCCCAGTTACACAACAAATGTTCCTTTTGTTCCATAAAGATTAATTTTATATCCGAAATACTTCTGTTTGTTTGTCACATTATGTTCAGAAATCCACAGGAAAGAGCGGTCACGACAACGCAGACAAATTACAAATAGTTTCCATAATGTCCACAGAAACATGTCAAACGTTTTTTAGAATCAATCCTCAGGTTGTTTTTAAAATATATAATCAATAATATTTCACAGTAGGAGAGGGAAAAGCAATACCTATCCAAACTCTGTTGCGCGAGCAAAACTCATGTGACCACTTGACGCAATTTTATCGTTCTGGCTCAGTTTTCAAAATAAAAGCCTGAAACTGTGTCTGAAGACTGTTGACACCTTGAGGAAGCTGGTTCACATCCCTTTAAATCCAGCAAAGGGAGGCTATGGAACATGGAGTTTTCAAAATAGATGCCACTTCCTGTTTTGATTTTCCTCAGGGTTTCGCCTGCAATATCAGTTCTGTTATACTCACAGACAAGATTTTGACAGTTTTGGAAACTTTAGAGTGTTTTCTATCCAATACTAATAATAATATGCATATATTAGCAACTGAGACTGAGGAGCTGGCCGTTTACAATGGGCACCTTTTCATCCAAGCTACTCAATACTGCCCCTGCAGCCATAAAAAGTTAACACACCCTATATTAAATCAAAGTTTATTTGTCACATACACAGGATACAGAAGGTGTAAACGATACAGTGAAATGGTTACTTGTATAGTATCAATATCAAATACAGAAGGTTTCCAGATTTTACAAATATTTTATCATTATTAGATGACACTTACCCAACACGCTTGTCTACATTGATGGATCATGTGAAGGAAATGCTATAACCACCCACAAGCCACATCTAGTTAAGTGGATGGGTCACTATTGTCTAGACATGTACACATGTTCATGAAATTCAATAGATGGCCATAATCACCCCCAGACACGCCTGGCTAATTTGATGGGTCATGTAATGTGGAGTGTCTTTTGTTTAGACATGTAGCTAGCTACTTAATCCCAACTCATACTACTACGAATACTAACATTGTCATACAGTAGCTGTAGTATGAATCTGCAGGTAGCTAAAGCTAACAAACTAGGTTCAATGTTAGCTAGCTAACATTAGGCTATAACTTGCAATGCAAATGGATTTCTGATTCAAATAATATTACTACACAGATCATACACGTAACGTTAGCTAGCGAGCCAGCAAGCCAACGTTTGGTAGTTAACTAACAGTACGCTTTAACTTGCAATAAAAACTATTTTCTGGCAAAATTAGAAATGTACATCTGAAAATAGCTAGACTGTTACCCGTATACATGGATGAATGCGTCACGGCAGATTGGAACCATTTCACTACATTTTGTTTGTAGCTACATCTCGTTTGACCAGCGTTGTGTCAAGTCACTCCGGTTCACACTGACCGTGGCATTTGCAGAAAGTAGCCAAACACTTTTTCCAAGTTATCTGTTGATAGCGGCTGTTGAATTCAGGGCATCAATGTTGTTGAGAAAAGCATCAAAACTTTTGTATTTCTCAATGGCTAACTTTAATCTTGCGGTAGAAAGGACTGTCAACACATACCAAAGCTCACTTTATAGACAGCAGAATGCTACATGGCAGAAGAATCCAAACTCATCTCCCGGCATGTCCAGCCCATCCATTATCTCAGCCAGTCATGGCTAGCGGGTAAGGTCCTGTCTTTTTCCATGGCTAAACCAACTAGGCTTGTATTCGTATTTATGGATGGAAAACACATTTGTTATGAAGGCACATGAAAGTTCACATATTCCAGAAGGCATTTCTGCCCAAAAATACATTTTGAAAAGTAAAAAATAAATTACGTTCCAATGCCGCTCCTGTGAAGTATTGACGTGCGACATATTCCTATTTTCCTGAAACGAGTCACAAATGTGTGGTTTAATTTATTTTGCCACTGGGTCTATTTATTTTCTTGGCCTTAGGCCTACATATCACAGTGTCAAGGCATATGAATTAATGGGTTATAGAGCAACCAATGCAATAATAACAAGACATAGGTTGCTTCGAGGCAAGTAACACTGAAACATCAGTCGATGTAAGATTTTTAAACAGGTCAACATTCACAAGGCCGCAGAGCCAGACGGATTACCAGGACGTGTACTCCGAGCATGCGCTGACTAACTGGCAAGTGTCTTCACTGACATTTTCAACCTCTCCCTGTCTGAGTCTGTAATACCAAAATGTTTCAAGCAGACCACCATAGTCCCTGTGCCCAAAAACACTAAGGTAACCTGCCTAAATGACTACCGACCCATAGCATTCAAGTCTGTAGCCATGAAGTGCTTTTAAAGGCTGGTCATGGCTCACATCACCACCCTTATCCCAGAAACCCTTGACCCACTCCAATTTGCACACCCCTCCAACAGATCCACAGATGATGCAATCTCTATTGCACTCCACACTGCCCTTTCACACCTGGATAAAAGGAACACCTATGTGAGAATGCTATTCCTTGACTACAGCTCAGTATTCAACACCATAGTGCTCTCAAAGCTCATCACTAAGCTAAAAACCCTGGGACTAACACCTCCCTCTGCAGCTGGATCCTGGACTTCCTGACGGGCCAATCACAGGTGGTAAGGGTAGGTAACAACATATCCACCACGCTGATCCTCAACATGGGGGCCCCTCAGGGGAGCGTACTCAGTCCCCTCATGTACTCCCTGTTCACTCATGAATGCACGGCCAGGCACGACTCCAACACCATCATTAAGTTTGCCGATGACAACAGTGGTAGGCCTGATCACTGACAACGATGATACAGCCTATATGGAGGAGGTCAGAGTCCTGACTGTGTAGTGCAAGGACAACAACCTTAACGTGATCAAGACAAAGGAGATGATTGTGGACTACAGGAAAAGGCGGACCGAGCACGCCCCATTCTCCTCAACAGGCCTGTAGTGGAGCAGGGTGAGAGCTTCAAGTTCCTTGGCATCTACATCACCAACAAACTAACATGGTCCAAGCGGACCAAGACAGTCGTGAAGAGGGCCTAACAAAACCTATTCCCCCTCTGGAGACTGAAAAGATTTGGCACAGGTCCTCAGATCCTCGAAAGCTTCTACAGCTGCACCATCGAGAGCATCCTGACGGATTGCATCACCGCCTGGTAAGGCAACAGCTCGGTCTCCGACCGCATGGCACGTACGCACTACTAGGGTAGTGCGTACGGCCCAGTACATCACTGGGGCCAAGCTTCCTGCCATCCAGGACCTCGATACCAGGCGGTGTGAGAGGAAGGCCCTAAAAATTGTCAAAGTCCCCAGCCACCCTAGTCATAGACTGCTCTCTCTGCTACCGCACGGCAAGTGGTAGCGGAGTGCCAATTCTAGGTCCAAGAGGCTTCTAAACAGCTTCTACCCCCCAAGCCATAAGACTCCTGAACATCTAATCAAATGTCTACCCAGACTATTTGCACTGCCCCCTCCCCCTTTATGCTGCTGCTACTCTCTATTATTATCTATGCATAGTCACTTTAATAACTCTACCTACATGTACATGTTACCTCAATTACCTCGACTAACCGGTGCCCCCGCACATTGACTCTGTACCGGTACCCCCTGTATATAGCAACGTGAGACCACATTGTTAATAAATTGCCATACAGTATCTACTCTCGTACCGTTTGTTGATCAAGCAATCTCAATAGAAGCTCTCAGATGGGCAGCAATATGAGACAATGCAGAGAAGCGGAGGAAAGTTTATAGGGGTAAGGCGAGACATGCTTTGATAATGTAACCTATGGATTACAGAATAAAGATAGGAATTTTCATGCAAGACAGCAGTCAGGGTTTTACGTTTCAGTTGGGTTAGGAAGATAGAAAAATTGCCCAGGCTCTATATGGAGGCATGCTAATGTTTCTGATCAGTGACAGATGAACAAACAAGTAAATTAGCTACCACTTCCACTTGTCCAGCCAGAGATCAATTAAACAAATATATGGACAGAGATTCATTGAAACACATTAATTATCAGGCAAGTCACAGGATTTTGGTCGGGAGTAGGACAGGCTACTACGCAAGTGAAGAGCAAGCAGACTTGCATAACATTTTAGCAAAATGTTATGATCTGCTAATATACTGTATGAGCAAATGTGAATAAAGATCATTAGCACTCACCTCAATTTATCTAACATTTCACCAGCCTAATTGTAACCAAATATATCCATACAAAGAAAAATCTGACATTGATTGATTTAGCAAGTCCACCACGCTTTTCTCAAAGCAGGGGCTTCAGCTCACCGGGCTTGGGTCGGACAGGGATCGAATTTTCAGTTCAGATGTGAACACTGCATTCGGGTCTCATGTGCAGTCCAGTAGTGTCAATTATGCATGTGCTTTGAATTTATGGCGACTTTGATTGAAGTAAATGCGCTAAAGGCTCCCATGTGACAACTTGTTTGGATAATGTGCTATTTAGATACTATATCTATACAGTGTTACTGTAACTAGATGACAGTTATTTTTTACTGCTATAGCGGAGACAAACTTTAAGATAGTGGATGGATCGGGGGCAGTCAGCATATTCCACTACTGTCCTCCTGCTAGGCTAATTCACATTAGAACAGCAAAAGATAAAAGAGCACTGTGTTTTATGTTTGATGACGGAATCTGTGTGGTGGCTTTTAGCCTCTGATTATCTGTATAGCATAATCTAATTCTATTCCCAAATATTCAGTCAGGGTGAAAAACGACCTTGCTCCAAAATCTGGGGGTACTTACTGCCACTACACACTACACAGAACCCCACTAGTCATATGACTTTGCCACCAGGAAATAACCCTGATGTGAAACTTTCTTTAGTTGACCATTAGGGCTATTGGTGGCCCAATAATTAGTCATTGCCATTGAGACAGATAGCTGAGTGTGATGATAGTCTCATTTCCCAATAACAGAATATGTTATGGAATTTAATTATGCCTACATGAGGCCTAATGGAGCTTCTGTCTGAGAACAAGCTGAAAATAATTAAAATATAACTCAGACATTCTTAAAAGTTAATCACTGATATCAAGACTTCATCCGAAATGTTTCATGGATAAAAAATAATGTCTTGAAAGGTGGGATGTGGGATGTCACAAAGAGATGCTTACATTTGAGGAAGAAATGGTGCAGTCAATTTAGGCTATGCAAAATCTGCACTCAGTGGTGCAAAATACTTACAGTTGAAGTTGGAAGTTTACATACACTTAGGTTGGAGTCATTAAACTCATTTTTCAACCACTCCACAAATTTCTTGGCAAGTCGGTTAGGACATCTACTTTGTACATGACACAAGTAATTTTTCCAACAATTGTTTACAGACAGATTATTTAACTTATAATTCATTGTATCACAATTCCAGTGGGTCAGAAGTTTACATATGCTAAGTTGACCGTGCCTTTAAACAGCTTGGAAAATTCCAGAAAATTATGTTATAGGCTAATTGACATAATTTGAGTCAACTGGTGGTGTAATGTCACGTTCTGACCTTTATTTTTCTTTGTTTTGTCTTTATTTAGTATGGTCAGGGCGTGAGTTGGGGTGGGCAGTCTATGTTTTTTGTTTCTATGTTTAGGTTTCTGTTTCGGCGTTGTATGGTTCTCAATCAGAGGCAGGTGACGTTAGTTGTCTCTGATTGAGAATCATACTTAGGTAGCCTGGGTTTCACTGTTGGTTTGTGGGTGTTTGTTTCCGTGTGTGTGTTTGCCGCCACACGGTACTGTTTCGGTTTGGTTATTTCACGTATTCGTTTATTGTTTTTGTATTCCATAGTGTTCAGTGCTTTTCTTATTAAAATCGTCATGAACACTTACCACATCGCATCTTGGTCCAATCCTTACTCCTCTTCAGACGAAGAGGAGGAAATCTGCCCTTACAGAAACACCCACCAACAGAGGACCAAGCGGCGTGGTAATGGGTAGCAGCAACAGCGGCCGAAGACACAGGACTCATGGGCTTGGGAGGAAATCCTAGACGGGAGAGGACCCTGGGCACAGCCAGGGGAATATTGCCGCCCCAAAGCAGAGCTGGAGGCAGCGAAGGCAGAGAGGCGCTGGTATGAGGAGGCAGCACGGCGGCACGGTTGGAAGTCCGAGAGGTAGGAGACCTGCGCCAACTTCCTGTGCTTACCGGAGAGCGAGAGAGACCAGGCAGGCACCGTGTTATGCTGTGGAGTGCACGGTGTCCCCGGAGCGGGTGCATTGCCCGGTGCGGTACATTCCAGCTTCTCGTATCGGCCGGGCTAGAGTGGGCATCGAGCCAGGTGCCATGAAGCCGGCTCTATGCATCTGGTCTCCAGTGCGTCTCCTTGGGCCGGCGTACATGGCACCAGCCTTACGCATGGTGTCCCCGGTTCGCCAGCACAGCCCAGTGCGGCCTATTCCACCTCGCCGCACTGGTCGGGCTACGGGGGAGCATTCAACCAGGTAAGGTTGGGCAGGCTCGGTGCTCAAGAGCTCCAGTGCGCCTGCACGGTCCGGTTTATCCAGTGCCACCTCCACACACCAGCCCTCCGGTGGCAGCCCCCCGCACCAGGCTGTCTCTCCGTCTTCTGCCTACAGGGTCTCCCGTCTGTCCTGAGTTGCTAGAGTCTTCCGTCAGTCCTGAGTTGCTAGAGTCTCCCGTCTGTCCTGAGCTGCTAGAGTCTCCCGTCTGTCCTGAGCTGCTAGTCTCCCGTCTGTCCTGAGCTGCTAGAGCCGCCAGTCTGTCCTGAGCTGCTAGAGCCGCCAGTCTGTCCTGAGCCGTCAGTCAGCCAGGAGCTGCCAGAGCCGCCAGACAGCCGGGAGCTGCCAGAGCCGCCAGCCAGCCGGGAGCTGCCAGAGCCGCCAGCCAGCCAGGAGCTGCCAGAGCCGCCAGCCAGCCGGGAGCTGCCAGAACCGCCAGCCAGCCAGGAGCTGCCAGAGCCGCCAGCCAGCCAGGAGCTGCCAGAGCCACCAGCCAGCCAGGAGCTGCCAGAGCCGTCAGCCAGTCCTGAGCTACCCTTCAGTCCTGAGTTACCCCTCAGTCCGGAGCTACCCCTCAGTCCGGAGCTACCCCTCAGTCCTGAGCTGCCCCTCAGTCCGGAGCTGCCCCTCAGTCCGGAGCTGCCCCTCAGTCCTGAGCTGCCCCTCAGTCCTGAGCTGCCCCTCAGTCCTGAGCTGCCCCTCTGTCATGAGCTACCCCTCAGTCCGGAGCTGCCCCTCAGTCCGGAGCTGCCCCTAAGTCCAGTGGGGCCCTTTAGTAGGGTTGCCAGTCCTAGGTTGGCGGCGAGGGTCGCCGTTCCAAAGAGGCCACGGAGACGGGGGAAGAGGCTCATTAGAACTATGGTGAAGTGGGGTCCACGTCCCGCGCCAGAACCGCCACCGTGGACAGACGCCCACCCAGACCCTCCCCTATAGGTTCAGTTTTTGGGGAGGGGGGGGGGGTTACTGTCACGTTCTGACCTTTATTTTCCTTTGTTTTGTCTTTATTTAGTATGGTCAGGGCGTGAGTTGGGGTGGGCAGTCTATGTTTTGTGTTTCTATGTTTAGGTTTCTGTTTCGGCCTAGTATGGTTCTCAATCAGAGGCAGGTGTCGTTAGTTGTCTCTGATTGAGAATCATACTTAGGTAGCCTGGGTTTCACTGTTGGTTTGTGGGTGTTTGTTTCCGTGTGTGTGTTTGCCGCCACACGGTACTGTTTCGGTTTGGTTATTTCACATATTCGTTTATTGTTTTTGTATTCCATAGTGTTCAGTGCTTTTCTTATTAAAATCGTCATGAACACTTACCACGCCGCATCTTGGTCCGATCCTTACTCCTCTTCAGACGAAGAGGAGGAAATCTGCCGTTACATGTACCTGTGGATGTATTTCAAGGCCTAGACTCAACAAGGAACACTATCTGGCTGTGACGCGAGGCGCTGTAGTAGTAATACTCTAGAGATTTGTGGTGAATACGTCAGTGTTTTCATAGGTCCTAGATGCTGAATACGAGTATTTATTTACACATCTGCATGTTTCTATAATGTAATGTTTATTTGTAGTTTCAGTGCCTCTTTGTATCACATCATGGGAAAATCAAAATAAATCAGCCAAGACCTTTTGTAGACCTCCACAAGTCTGGTTGATCCTCGGGAGCAATTTCCAAACGCCTGAAGGTACCACGTTCATCTGTACAAGCAATAGTACGCAAGCCTAAACACCTTGGGACCACGCAGCCGTCAAACTGCTCAGGAAGGAGACGTGTTCTGTCTCCTAGAGAAGAAAGTTATTTGGTGCGAAAAGTGCAAATCAATCCCAGAACAACAGCAAAGGAACTTGTGAAGATGCTGGAGGAAACCGGTACAAAAGTATCTATATCCACAGTAAAACGAGTCCTATATCCTATAAGGAAGGAGCCACTGCTCCAAAACCGGCATAAAAAAAAAATTGACCTTTATTTAACTAGGCAAGTCAGTTAAGAACAAATTCTTATTTTCAATGACAGCCTAGGAACAGTGGGTTAACTGCCTGTTCAGAACGACAGATTTGTACCTTGCCAGCTCAGAACTTGCAACCTTTTGATTATTAGTCCAACGCTCTAACCACTAGGCTACCCTGTCACCCATTGTGATGTAAAAGACATCTGTCTTTTTACTGCACATGGGGACAAAGATCGTACTTTTTGAAGAAATGTCCTCTGGACTGATGAAACAAATATAGAACTGTTTGGCCATAATGATCATTGTTAATGTTTGGAGGAAAAAGGGGGAGGCTTGCAAGCCGAAGAACACCATCTCAACCGTGAAGCACGGGGGTTGCAGCATCATGTTGTGGGGGTGCTTTGCTGCAGGAGGGACTGGTGCACTTCACAAAATAGATTGAATCATGAGGGAGGAAAATTATGTGGATATATTGAAGCCACATCTTAAGTCATTTAACCTGTCAGTTAAAGCTTGGTCGCAAATGGGTGTTCCAAATGGACAATGACCCCAAGCATACTTCCAAAGTTGTGGCAAAATGGCTTACGGACAACAAAGTTCAGGTATTGGAGTGGCCATCACAAAGATCTGACCGCAATCGTATAGAAAATTTGTGGGCAGACCTGAAAAAGCATGTGTGAGCAAGTAGGCCTATAACCTGACTGAGTTACACAAGCTCTTTCAGGTGGAATGGGCCAAAATTCACCCAGCTTATTGTGGGAAGGCTACCCAAAACGTTTGACCCAAGTACCAAATACTAATTGAGTGAATGTAAACTTCTGACCCCCTGGGAATGTGAAGAAAGAAATGAAATCTGTAATAAATCGTTCTCTCTACTATTATTCTGACAGTTCACATTCTTAAAATAAAGTGGTGATCCTAACTGACCTAAGACAGGGAATTTTTACTAGGATTAAATGTCAGGAATTGTGAAAAACTGAGTTTAAATGTATTTGGCTAAGGTGTATGTAAACTCCTGACTTCAACTGTAAGTAAAAATACTTTAACGTACTACTTAAGTAGTTTTTTGGGGTATCTCTACTTTCCTTTACTATACTGAACAACAATGTAAACGCAAAGTTCAACAATTTCAAATATTTTTTTAAATTACAGTTCATATTAGGAAATAATCTATGTATTTCACATGACTGAGAATACAGATATGCATTGGTTGGTCACAGAGTTAGGGGCGTGGATCAGAAAACAAGTCTGCATTTGTCTCATGCAACATCTCCTTTGTGTGGAGTTGATCAGGCTGTTGAATGTGTGAAATGTTTTTCCACTCCCCCTCAATGGCTGTGCGAAGTTGTGGATATTGGCGGGAGCTGGAACACTCTGAAATACACGTTGATCCAGAGCATCCCAATCATTCTCAATGGGTGACATGTCTAGTGAGTATGTAGGGCATGCAAGAACTGGGAAATGTTCAGCTTCCAGGAATTGTGAACAGATCCCTGCGACATGGGCTGTGCATTATCATGCTGAAACATGAGTTGATGGCGTTTGATGAATGGCACAACAATGGGTCTCAGGATTTTGTCACAGTATCTTTGTGCAATCAAATTTCCATTGAAAAAATGCAATTGTGATCACTGTCCATAGTTTATGCCTGCCCATACCATAACCCAACAACCATCAGGGGGAACTGTTTCACAACGTTGACATCAGAAAACCGTTGCCCACTCGACGCCATGAACGTGGTCTGCAGTTGTGAGGCCGGTTGGATGTACTACCAAATTTCTCTTTAACAATGTTGGAGGCGGCTTATGGTAGAAAAATGAACATTCAATTTTCTGGCAACAGCTCTGGTGGACATTACAGCAGTCAACATGCCAATTGCACACTCCCTCAAAACTTGAGACATCTCTGGCATTGTGTTGTGACAAAACTGCATATTTTAGAGTGGCCTTTTATTGTCCCCAGCACAAGGTGCACTTCTGTAATGATCATGGTGTTTAATCAGCTCCTTTATATACCACACCTGTCAGGTAGATATATTATCTGGCAAAAGAGATATGCTCACTAACAGTGATGTAAATTAATTTGAGCACAACATTTTGCGTGTATGGAACATTTCTGGGATCTTTTATTTCAGCTCATGAAACATCAAAAGTACTCATTACATTTTGAATGCTCAGGCAGGACAGCAATACGGTCCAATTCACATACCTACAGTATCAATATAACGCATTGTCATCCCTAATGCCTATGATCTGGAGTGCTCACTAAACACAACTACTGTGTTTATAAATTATGTCTGAGTGTTGGAGTGTGCCTCTGTCTATAAAAAAACAACAAGAATATCGTGCTGTGTGGTTTGCTTAATATAAGTAATTTGATGTATAGCATTTACCTTTGTATTTCTGCTCAAGTATGACAGTTGAGTACTTTTCCCACCACTGTACTTACATTTGAAACCAGATACTTCTACATTTTTACTCAAGTAGTATTTTACTGGTTGACTTTCACTTTTACTTGAGTCATTTTCTATTAAGGAATCTTTACATTTACTGAAGTATGACAATTGAGTGCTTTTTCCACCATTGTCTGCACTACACCCATCCATCAAATCCTAGGGCCATATTCTCTCTCCAATGGCTATATTGTGGAATTATTCAAATGTTTTTTGTGGAAGTTGCTTACATTGAAAGTGTAAGATCACAACTGCATAATTAGGTGTCATGAATTTACATTCTATCCACTTCTAAACCTTGTGAAATAAAGTCTGAATGATTACATGATACAACCACCACACAGTCTGCTACAGCTCAGCAGCATATGTGGGCCAGTGCAATGCAGACACCTCCAGTTCTGCTTAGCACTCAGAAACGTCTCTTTCTGCAGTATCTAATGCATTCTCATCCCAGCAGTTTCAAACAATACCTCCACCCTGCAGTTTCTGAGCTTAACCTATATGTAGGATACTGTAAGTAGCAGAGGAGCAGGACATGCAGTAGTTCATAATAGCCTGTACAGTTTGGAAGAGTTACTGCTGGATCCAGCCATTCATGAAATCTGCTCAGCAAAACTGCTCACTGTACATTTAAAAATGTAATTTATGTGTCGTTTCATGAAATGAGTGCCTTTTGCGCCCCTTTGATATTTTATGTAGAAATTGTACAGTACGCCAATATTGAATTTTAAAAGCCTGTTATATTCCCTGAAGCGCCCTTTAATATTGACCAGATGTAAAATTCTATAAATCAGATTTTTTATTTGAATAAAGGCTTGTTAAAGTGCCAAAATTCAGCGTTGTGACCCACCTTCGGGCACCCCGTGACTTCTAGGAAGACTTTTACCCACTTAACCCCAACATTTCTCCACATTTTCACCATCATTGCAAAGCTCTAGTTATTTTGTTGATTTGACAAAGTCATTTCTGAAGATTATAATTTATTTCATGTGATTAATTTACATCTATCCCTCCTTTTAAGGTCAACCCTGTTACCCTGTTAAGTGAGCTGAACTCTCGTGTTAATATGGTGAAACGAACTGCCACTCCCTGTTGCATATACATGTATCAAGCTTCCATTCCCCTTGTCAGAAGGAGATTCATGGCTGATTTAAGATAAAATTGTCAACCCTGTTACAGTCAACCCTATTACTTTATTTGGCACTTAATGTGCACTTTTATTTAAAAGGATGCTTTGGGATTTTGGCAATGAGGCCCTTTATCTACTTCCGCAGAGTTAGATGAACTCATGAATACATTTTTGTCAACTAGCGCTAGCACAATTGCTAACTAGCGTTAACGAAATGACTGGAAGTCTATGGGTTTCTGCTAGTTGCATTGGCTTGTGAAACTAACTCTAACTTCCTTCATCCTGGACACAGAGACACACAAATGGTATCAACCAATTCATCTGACTCTGGGGAAGTAGATAAAGGGCATCATTGCCAAAATCCTGACGTATCCTTTTAACCTGAAATGGGGAAACGTGTATTTTTATGAAGTTATTAAACATGTGCTGTTTATAACAGAAGGTTAAAATTAGGTCAAATCAAAATTGCCATTATACAATCTTTGGACTGCTTCAGAGCCGATAAGTGCACACACTTAGACGTTTTCTCATAAGTGGAACATGAAAGTACATAGGCTACAACAGTTAAGCATTTGAGACTTTAATGTGAAAATTGCTCCATATAGTGTTTTTTCAGTGTCTCCAGATTTCATGCAGAGACATTGAAGGTGGTCATGGCAGGCTCGAATGGAACAACTGGCGCTTGAAAGCCACCCTGACGTGCATAAGTTGGTCAAGGAGGAAATTGTTCCTACTAATGGAAAAGCTTTTTTCTTATCTTTTTTTCCTGGAGGAAATGTTAATCTTGTACAAAAGTGGTCCACTCTTTGAAATGTCACGGCAATACTTTCCATTGCCATCCATAATTAAGAACTTGTCAAAATGGCTCTTAATGCAGTTAGTTTAGTTCATCATTTGGTTGATTCAGACCCTTCTTGCTCCCTCAGGAGACCCATCGGTACTCATCAGACATAAGACAGAGAAAAATATAAAATGTTTAAAGATAGCAAAGTTTCTAACATATAGCATAAAAAATGAAGACAAAATATCTTATTTCATACCACCTGTCAAAATTGGTTTGGTAAAGTCTAGGTTGCTTTCATCAACTTTCAGGAAGTTACAGTGGTGAAGAGAGAGAGAGCGACTGAAAGTTGTGCTTCAAGAAAGTGTACACTACACGCTTCCATGATAATGAAATTGATTACGTTGCTTCATTGCGTCTCATCCTTCCGTTCCCAATCGATTCCTTTGACATTTTCTTTGAAGTTGTTGCCACTCAGTTATCAGTGCCATTCTGTTATTTGTCCTTGACTTCCCTGTACAATAAAAATAAATAAAAAACAGGTCATGAAATGGAATCCTTGAATCGCTTTTTGATGTTTCAAAAAACTAAGATTATAATTTTTGCACAAATCTTATCTTTTTCTCCCATCTTCTTTTGTGTTAGATATACAATAGACTTACATACAGTACTTATTTTTTATTTATACGTTCTTTAAACTAGTGCCATGTACACTATGTAAAGCTAGAACTCACAGAATAGTCCTGATATCCATGAGGATGACATACTCTATATAATATCATCATTTATAATAATATATGCCATTTAGCAGATGCTTTTATCCAAAGGAACTTAGAGTCATGCATGCATACATTTTCCATATGGTTGGCCTTTGACCATCCGACCACCTTGTACCTGGATGCTATTGCTACTGTGAGGTATCCCCATGCATTGGAGCTGGTCTGGTGCGGTCTTCCTGTCCTAGCGTCAGTCTTCATCAGAGACTCCATCTCCATCCTGTCTGAACCACCTGACTTGCTTCTGTGCCTGCCATTCTTCCCTCCCTGCCCCCTGTCCCCTGCTGTCGAGACATGCCAGAGAGTACTCCTTCTAATTCCTCCCCCAGACAGCCACGATGCAATTGTGTCTATCTGTCTTCAAGGCCAAGCAGCAGGATACCCTGCACACGCTTCCATATCGAAGAGCCAAAGCCCTCTCAGAGATGGCTACTCCTACCTACGCCCTCTGTCTTGGTCTGGTCCCTGAGCCCCGTGCACATCAACAATGTGCAGATCAGTGGCTGTCGCTCCCGTTTAAGACGAGGGAGGACGATGATGGCCTTATTTCTATAGCAGCATATTGGATGACTGTCATTCATTCATTCAACCAGCTAAATGTAACATGATACAACATTTTTTCCCAATACCCATCATGAGGTTGCTACAACCTAGTCTATGAATAAAAGTTTACAACGTAGGTGCACAGGTCGAGAGAATTTTGAGTAATCAAGACAGACATTAAATATCGCCTTGCACACGCTTGCCTGCATTTAGCTGATCTCGGGTGTAATCATTAGTCCAAAAGTTGCACTCTAGAGTTTCTATTTGACAAATTCAGTTGTGTTTATCCCCGTTTTGTTCCGTTTGCTTCCGTTTAAGAAACGTTTTTCTACAGAATTAGTGGAATGACTATGTTACTGATCACATGCAAACACAGTTCACTTTCATAGCAGCCACATAAAAACAGCATGATCCCTTTGATCATTGTATAAATCACATCTAAGCACTCTCCCCCTCTCACCATTTCAATTCGCTTGTGGACATCAGCTGTATGTGACCAGGCAGAAAAAAAATCCAAGCCAAACCTTCATATCATAACTGCTAACCGCTACACACAGACTTTATCTTTGTCACCATACTAGCTAACGTCATAGTCAACATAACTACTATAACTAATGCCTTAGTACACCCACTACAATCATGCAGTACTGTGTACAGTTAGCAAGCAGTTACACAGGTGGGTCCGGTGGCAATAAATTAATAAAACCAAAAGCTTACCTTGACTTGTAAGAATTCCAGTGTTGGATAGCCATAGCTAGCTAGGTAACATAGCATCCCTCTCTGTTTGAGCCAGGTGTTTGAGTAGGCTAAACTAGCTATCTGCGTTTGCTAGCTATGTAAGTGAAAGTGGAAAAAGAATACAACAAAATATAGCTAGCTCGCTCTTTCTCTCTCATGCTTTATCTAAATTTTGAAGAAATTAATTTGTTAAAAACTGTTCAAACTATTGTCTTTCTCTCTGAGTCAACTACCCACCACATTTTAAGCTCTGTAGTGCTAGCCAGCTTTAGCTTATGCTTTCCGTACTAGAATCATTATCTAATCCTTTGATTGGGTGGACAAAATGTCAGTTCATGCTGCAAGAGCTCTGATAGGTTGGAGGACATCCTCCGGAAGTTATAATTACTGCATAAGTCTATGGAAGTGGGTGAGAACAGAGAGCCTCCTAGGTTTTGTATTGAAGTCAGTGTACCCAGAGGAGGACAGAAGGTATCTGTTCTCCGGCTACAACATTGCTCTACCCTACAGAGTGCTGTTTAGGCTACTGTAGACCTTCATTTCAAAACAGTGTGTTTTAATAAATTATTTGGTGATGTGAATATGTTTAGTATAGTTTTATCTGGAAAGGAACTTTTTTTTAATGTTTCACTATTTTTATTTTTCAGAAATTCACTGAGGAGGATGGTCCCCCTCTTCCTCTTCTGAGGAGTCTCCACTGGTGCAGATCATTTGAACTATTTGCCTCGCCTAGATTTCAATGGAGAAAAAGCACAAATATTTTACCTGACTGCACACTTTGCTGCAGAAATATGGAGATTTAATCATGTGAGATATAATTGCGCACATCCTATACAGTACATCTTAGTGGCTCGTAATATTTTCTGGAGTTCTGTACCTTCTAGTTTGATCATTGAAACAATGTGTAATGTGCAGTATGCAGAAACATACTTCCCACCCAGATGGTGTTTTGGTATCAATAGATGTTTTCCTCGGCACAGCGTGTGAGGAGTTATGCAAAGGTTTACTGTGGGGTCAAACTTGTTAAGACCATATGAGGTCCGTTTGTGCTTCAAACAGCCCACCTCAGGGTGTTCCATATGATGGGGAGAGGAAAGTGGGTGTTGATGAATGGAGTTCACAGATTGAGTATGACGGTTGGAATACAAACAATCCTCAGATTAATTACCTTGCTGATGACTGATGGCATGGCAGAGTCAACATGCAACAGCAACATATTGTTTCTGGAATGGTGGGCCAGATCCAATTATTCAATTTTTGTAAATTATTTGTTTCCACCACTGTATTTGGTTAGGAACACCACCATTCCAAGTAAGTGTGCCTTAGTAGATTGTGGAGACCCATGGTCATTTTAAATGTAAATGTTCATGAATAATAATAATCAGATATACCATACAAGTATCTTTTCAGTAGGTGGTTCTGGTAGTTGTTCAACAGAATTATGGAAAAAACAACATCCCCCAAGAGGCCGTAACCATCCCTGTAAGTAATGACCCTCTATTTACAGAGAAGGATAGTATTTGCCTCTCATCCAAATGCCAATAGTGACAGACAATTATGTAGGTTACTATTTCTAATACCAGCAGTCATGTCTAACAGAAGCATGGAGAATGTCTTTGCCGTAGCTCCAGTACTGCTGTAGCTGTCAGTCAGCATGGGGAATTACAGCACTCCAGCCTTGGTCTATGTAGTAGAACAGCTCATCACTGTTTGATTCCCCCAACTACTTATGCAGAGGTGGATCAAATGAAATACATGCATGTGACATCCTGCATTCGTCCATGGTCTACTTTTGTAGTTAAACGTGTGTCTAATCAATTTGCACAATAGGAGAGTGTGTAGCCACAGTACACAGTGCTGTCTGAAAGAAAGAAAGACAGGATTCAGGCGCTACAGCAGCTAGTCTTATGATAGAGAGGGAGGTAAAGTGACAAGGGCTGTAAAGTAGTAGACATTTCTAAAATCCCCAGGTAAACAAACTCAGAAACCTGGACTATTTTAAGCTTGTGGCAACAATGGCAAGTTGTGTTCCATGCAGATTTTATTTATTTATATGATTTATAACACCTTGCCTTCATCAAGCAAAACATTTGTTTTGATTTAAGATTTTACCCTGTAAGCAGTCTATGGATAAGGTATGACAGCAATCCATGCTTTGGTTTAGTTTCCCTGATACTGTTTCCACATGCTAACTTTTTAGCATTTGTGGCACAAATCCTGCGCATTATGTCCACATAATCAGAAAATTGACTGTGAAGCTCAACAAAGTCACTTATAGTTGATTTAAACATGATGTGCGAAAAATGCTATTATCAGTACCATGACTGGAATTGCATTTGTGCCACAAATGCTAAAACATTAGCATGCAGAAACAGTGACAGGGAAACTAAACCAAAGCATGGATTGCTGTCATACCTTATCCATAGACTGCTTACAGGGTTAGGAAACCAATATGATATTTTGTAATTTGGGCAAACTATCCCTTTAACAGTAGACCTATTAAAAAATGGCTACTATTCTACTCTTTGGATCTTATGCATACAGCCACCAAAGCTGTAGTATGGCAGGGACACCTTTGGGATGAATTAGAATGCCGACTGCGAGCCAGGCCTAATCGCCCAACATCAGTGCCCGACCTCACTAATGCTCGTGGCTGAATGGAAGCAAGTCCCCGGAGCAATGTTCCAACATCTAGTGGAAAGCTTTCCCAGAAGAGTGGAAGCTGTTATCGCAGCAAAGGGGGGGGGGGGACCAACTCTATATTAATGCCCATGATTTTGGTTTTGGAATGAGATGTTTGACGAGCAAGCGTCCACATACTTTTGTTCATGTAGTGTATATTCTTCAAGAATCATTGGGTACATTACTTTATAAGTCCAAAAACTGATGTAGCAACTGATGATAGACCCTTTAATTCATGAGGAAGTACAGTATGTAGCATCATCTAACGCTAAGATACAGGAATCTATACTGTATTGGAATGTATTGCCCGGGATTGACCAGGATTCTCCTTTTCTCATCAGCTCTTTGACGATCCGACAAGTTTAAGCAGAATTGTCATAACAGTTCATCTGGTGGGTTTCCTTTATGGGTAAAAGAAACTGGACAAGTAATCACATTTGTGGAGGCCGCAGAGATGCTATTTACCCTCCATAACCTTTAAACATCCTTCTCAGATAGAATGCAATTATATAGTAATGCATTATTCATAATCTAACAACCATTATGGCAACAGAATTATTCTTTTCTTGGGGGGGGTCACAGTTGTTTTCAAAGGAGTAAGTACACACACATCTCCCTTAATTATCTTGCTGTGAATAAGCAGCACAGTAGGAATGTTTGCAATGCAGCATATTGTGTATTATTGTAGGTGGGTGTGGAATAGTATTATGGGCTGTTAAGACTTATTGTCAAATTCAATGAAATGGAAGTAGTGTCATGACACATTATCATTTCAATATGATATATACGACATAGTGTGAGTTAATGGATAAGATCTTACTTGATTATCATTATTCCTGAACATGAAACCATGATTAATATTGTATTGTAAAAATAGCCCAGTAATTCAAATAGGAGTCCCCTCATCGCCTGTTATTATTAAAGACATTAAGGAACGATTTCTTGTTACTTTTTTTATGGAGCTGGGCTCTCCTGGGAATTGATCAAGACTGAGCGGGAAACAAGACCTTTTCACAGCTGATTTATAAATCCCCGGGAAGTGATAAAAAGCTGCACACCAAAGCATTTGGATCCAATTATCATTCATAGAATGGTGTTGTTTCCCAATTAAAAGTTGCTCTGGTCCTCTGATGTAGTTTTGGGGAGCTGTACACAAATTTAGAATGGTTAACTAAAGAAAGAGTTGAAAGACTGTTGGTTACTGTTCTAGTGCCCATATTCAGAAAGCGTCTCAGAGTAGGAGTGCTGATTTAAGTTCAGTTTGGCCTTTTAGATCATAATGATCATGATAATATGGACTGAGGGGACCTAACTGATCATATATCAGTACTCGTACTCTGAGATACTTTATGAATACTGACCCAGAGACTTACCGCAATGGTACTAAGGAGACAACTCCTATGGAACCGGACACATTATACATCATGACACACAACTTGCATATTAATTCACTTATCCAGAATCATTGACCTTTATTTATCAATAAAAATATACACTAGGGAAAATAGTCTCCTTTTTTAAACAACTTCAGGATTTTGGGGGTTTGTTTTTCTCCAAAAATGTTAATACTTTCCCCCACTTCACTTGTCAGAGCCCAGTGTAAAATTACAGTCAATTCCACAACGAAACAAGTTGTATAACTCAAATTAGCTCTGTATTGTTAGGTTAACCTTTAACGGGATTGAAGAGGAGAGATGTTTTACAGGGCTATGGTCTGTTCTGTCTCAGAGAGTTCTGTCTCGAACAGCCTGGACAGTGTGTGACCCTCCGGCTCCCAGTCCTCCAGGTCACTGTAGCTGAGTTCAGGGGGCAGGACCTGGGCCAGCCCCAGA
Organism: Oncorhynchus mykiss; assembly: GCF_057628025.1. NCBI lineage: Eukaryota > Metazoa > Chordata > Actinopteri > Salmoniformes > Salmonidae > Oncorhynchus > Oncorhynchus mykiss. The sequence goes on from NC_143049.1 coordinate 20,825,681, forward strand.
GAGCTGACCGACCCCGTGGGAGAGCCACGGCCCTCGTACGAGTAAGTCTGGAGGGAGTCATAGGGTGGCCCGCTGGTGTCCCTGTCAGCTTCCACCACTTTCTGTCTAATGACATGGTGCATATCCTCTGTATCCAGCAGAACCAGGGATGGGCTCTGGGGCCCACAGGCCACCAGCCAACCCTCTGTCCCAGGCCTTACCTCCCGCCGCAGCCTCCTCCGTTCCGCCCCGGCGGGGTTCCGCAGTGCTGCGATGTCAAACGCCTCTGTGTCCTCCTCGCCCCCGCCCTCGTCGTCGTATGTGACCACGTTCTCCCGGACGTCCTCCTCAGAGATGATTAACGGTTCCTTCTTGCCCTTTTTGCTCCGCAGGATGACAAATAGCACCACGATGGCTGCAGTACAGGACAGAGGAGAGGGGACAAGACCACAACGACTTACAATATGTCATTACAGGCTCAAAATGCACACCCTATTCTCCAATGCATCGATTTGAGAGTGGAATTGTGGCCTTAGCTGCTGGAAACAAATCAGCCAGAGTTACTCCTGCAGCTGGTGTGAAGCTTTTCATTATCTCTACCTCAAGGCAAGAAGGTCTCTCTCTCTCCCCCTCCCCCAGCTCTGGAGTGTGGCTCTAAGCGGCTGACTAAACACATACACGGGCAAGGATATCTCTCCTTTCCCATCTCTATCCCTCCCACTTTCTCCCTTCCTCTTTCTCTTTCCCCCCCTTCTCTCCCATCTTCTCTTTCCTACCATGCCATCTCAACCCGCTCTCTTGTCTCTTACCCAGCAGGATGATGATGCAGAGCAAAATGGCGATGAAGGCCCCGGTGCTCAGGCCTGCTGTGGAGAGGAAGGCCGGGACTCGGCAGGCCTTCACCCTGCTGCTGCCACCTCCTCCTCTCTGGCAGACACACACCCGGAGGTTCAGGGTGGAGGTGCTGCTCAGGACAGGCTCTCCTCCATCCTTCACAACCACAGGAAGTTGGTAGAGATCCTGCTCCGATTGGCTGAACTGACGCCTCCGCGCCATGATGCTGGCAGTGTTGTCTGGAGCAGAATGACAAAATTTAAAATACACTGGATGTATAATTGTATTGACAAAAAGTCCCTATAAGTATTGATACAAACATTACTACAAAATGTAGTGTATTTTCGTCATTTTATCTACTTTTCCAAAATATACCATCTAAAGGAACGTTGCCCTGACCTGTTTTCCCCCTGAAATAACATATGCAACCACAGAGAACAGAAGACCAGTACAACAAATAACTTGCCCTGAGATATGGGGAGTTTTCTCCAACATTGCAGAGGATGCCCATAGTTCCCCATTCATTCCCACTGCTATCTATTAGAAAAGACTGGGGACAGATAGCGACTGCCTCTTCAGGCTTTATTAAAACCGGCCAACAGTATTCTATCCAGCCCAGCACGGCTGTTGCCATAGCTTTTCTCATTCTGGAGAGGCTCTAGCAGATTTTCATTTTCACGGCCCAGAGCCACGCTTTTGTATGCACAATCACGGCCCTCCTCTTCACAATACAGATTCATTTTCCCCCAGGCGCACAGAGCCATGATAAAGCATGTCACTTGGGATGGTAAGAGACAGGGAAAGAGGGGTGGGGGGAGTAGGAGGGGCCAACCTTCTGGATATCAACAAATGTATTCCAACAGAGCGAGCCCATGGGAAGGTGCATAGGAGGAAGCGTTCATTTACATAGGATTCCTATTGGCATGCAGGGGCGCTGGCCCACAAGCTTCAAGTCAAAATTCATTACTGTACCTCCTCGCCCACTGAGAGGAAGCAGGTAAACAAAAAAGACCCAATATATCTCTCCTTCATCCTCCACTTGGGAGACAATAGAATATAAAGCCACCTCCCAGCTTCTTTCTTCCTCCAAATGATTATGATTACAGCAGAGGAAATCATAGATGATTATCTTTCTCTCTAACACATCCTGGAGAGTAAGCTGCTGTAGGTCTGTAAAATTCTACCTCATTCACAAGGCATTTCTGGCAATATCAATCATGACTATCAGTTGGTGAACGTCAGGAAATCATCCAGACTAACCCCAGGGCACTGATTATATATTAAATAATTTTGGAAATCAAAACCTTTCAAAAGCAAAGCATAACAACCACATCTACGAGATTCCACAGCCTGAGGGAGCTAGAGTATCCTACTACCACCCAATCAGTGCACTGATGCAGCAGTGTTCCTTTTAGCTCTAGCTGAGGAGTACTACCTGGTGCTCCTGTGTAAACATAGGCATAATGCACATCAGTGGAAATGTGGTTTCACTGAACAAGCGCCTGAGGGAAAACAGGGCCAGTCGGGGAGGGGATAAAAGCTAAGTGTGAGGCTACACCACCATCGAGAGCACAGAGCGCTGATACAAAACTCAGAGGAAGCTCACTGTCTCTGTCTGGCATCTTTCAGGTTTTTGTCATCCGTCTTGGAAGTCTACCTTAATCTCGAGATTTTCCCTGATCTGCCAATGGAGCTATTGAGCTTTCAGACAAGGAAAAAAATTAAAAAACAGTGTTCTCTCTGAATTCAGCCAAGTAGCTTTAAGCTAAAATAAGGACGAGGAAAATTATTGTCTGTTACCAAGGAAACACCCCTGCAGGTCCTTCGCTTTTATATTAAAATATGTCTCGAGGGAGGAGAAAGTGTAAACGGGGCTGTTAGACAACAAACGCCACTAGATATATTTGTGTTTGTAATGCCACTCCAGAGTATCTGACACAAATATCTGTCCACACCCAGAATCCCTGGTGGTGGTTGAACAAAATGTTGTGCACATTTTTTTAATTGCCACACAAAGCCACAATAGCCAGCCTACCTTCGTTATCCTTCAGGGTGAAATTAGGATTGACTGGAAGGTCAATTGGCAGGGCAAACGAGAATCGGCCATTTGCAAAGTTGTCCTTGTCTGATGGCCTCACTGTCTGGATCACCTGTCAGAGAAGAGGGAGAGGAGTTTGGGGAAGAGAGGGAGAGGGAAATGGGTGTGTGTCTATATGTATGTACAGTATATATATATATATATATATATACTGTATATATATATAGTACCAGTCAAAAGTTTGGACACACACATTCAAGGGTTTTTCTTTATATTTAGTGTTTTCTACATTGTATAGTAAAGACATCAAAGCTATGAAATAACACATATGGAATGATGTTGTAACCAAAAAAAGTGTTAAATCAAAATATATTTTATATTTGAGATTCTTCAAACTAGCCTCCCTTTGCCATGATTACATCTTTGCACATTCTTGGCATTTTCTCAACCAGCTTCATGAGGCAGTCACCTGGAATGCATTTCAATTAACAGGTGTGCTTTGTTAAAAGTTAATTTGTGGAATTTCTTTCCTTCTTAATGCGTTTGAGCAAGTCAGATGTGTTGTGACAGGGTAGGGGTGGTATACAGAAGATAACCCTATTTGGTAAAAGACCAAGTCCATATTATGGCAAGAAAATTTCAAATAAGCAATGAGAAACGACAGTCCATCATTACTTTAAGACATGATGTTCAGCCAATGCGGAACATTTCAAGAACTTGAAAGTTTCTTCAAGTGCAGTCGCAAACACCATCAAAAGCGATGATGAAACTGGTTCTCATGAGGACCGCCACACGAAAGGAAAACCCAGAGTTACCACTGCTGCAGAGGATAAGTTCATTAGAGTTACCAGCCTCAGAAATTGCATCCCAAATAACTGCTTCACAGAGTTCAAGTAACAGACACATCTCAACATCAACTGTTCAGAGGAGACTGCGTGAATCAGGCCTTCATGGTCGAATTACTGCAAAGAAACCACTACTAATGGACACCAATAAGAAGAAGAGACTTGCTTGGGTCAAGAAACATGAGCAATGGACATTAGACCAGTGGAAATCTGTCCTTTGTTCTGATGAGTCCAAATGTGACATTTTTGTGAGATGCAGCAAAGGTGAACGGATGATCTCTGCATGTGTGGTTCCCACCGTGAAGCATGGAGAAGGTGGTGTGATTGTGTGTGGGTGCTTTGCTGGTGACACTGTCTGTGATTTATTTAGAATTCAAGGCACACTTAACCAGCATGGCTGCAACAGCATTCTGCAGCGATACGCCATCCCAGCTGGTTTGTGCTTAGCGTGACTATCATTCGTTTTTTAACAGGACAATGACCCAACACACCTCCAGGCTGTGTAAGGGCTATTTGACCAAGAAGGAGAGTGATAGAGTGCTGCATCACATGACCTGGCCTCCACAATCACCCGACCTCAACCCAATTGAGATGGTTTGGGATGAGTTGGACCGCAGAGTGAAGGAAAAACAGACAACAAGTGCTCAGCATATGTGGGAACTCCTTCAAGACTGTTTGAAAAGCATTCCAGGTGAAGCTGGTTGAGAGAATGCCAAGAGTGTGCAAAGCTGTGCAAAGGGTGGCTACTTTGTAGAATCTCAAATATAAAAAATCTATTTGGATTTGTTTAACACTTTTGGTTACTGCATGATTCCATATGTGTTATTTCATAGTTTTGATGTCTTCATTATTATTCCACAATGTAGAAAATAGTAAAAAAAACTTTTGACTGGTACTGTATATATATATATATATATAATATACATAATATACAGTACCAGTCAAAAATTTGGACACACCTACTCATTCCAGGGTTTTTCTTTATTTTTTATTATTTTCTACATTGTAGAATAATAGTGAAGACATCAAAACTATGAAATATATATATATATATATATATATATATATATATATACACATAGTACATTATGTACTGCTCCACAAGCAGCTAAATATAATAGGAATAAGTTAAGTAAGTCAACTCACAATATACTTTCGTATCATAGTAAAGACTATCTGACTGAACAGGTCTTTAACCCTCCCTCCCTTTCTGTTAGCTATTCCATTAGCACGTGCCATTGTTCCACATGCAGCCTTTTTCCAGACAGGAGTATAGATCTGAGCTAGGGCATATGAACTGTCTCTAACAGCATTGTTCCTGATGTATTGTCAGTTCATAAAAAAGACTGGCTTCCTTCAGCAGGTGACCTGAGTGAAAAACTCTCATATGGACAATTCACGAATTGTAGTGGTTACCAGGTCCATGCACAGATAGGAGTCTACCTGTGCCGATGTAACAGTATTGCTTCCATCCCTCTCCTCGCCCTAACCTGGGCTCGAACCAGGGACCCTCTGCACACAACGACAACAGTCACCCTCAAAGCATCGTTACCCATTGCTCCACAAAAGCCACGGCCCTTGCAGAGCACGGGGAACAACTACTACAAGGTCTCAGAGCAGTTGACGTCGCCGATTGAAACACTATTAGCGCGCACCACCGCTAAATAGCTAGCCATTTCACATCGGTTACACATTTGCCCTCCCACTCGCCAAGTGACCTTTTGGGTGGTGGTATATACGTATATGTGGACACCTGCTCGTCGAACCACTTTGCTGCTACAACAGCCTTCAGTCTTCTGGGAAGGCTTCCCATTAGATGTTGGAATATTGCTGCAGGGACTTGCTTCCATTCAGCCACAAGAGCATTAGAGAGGTCAGGCACTAAATTTGGGTGACTAGGCCTGGCTCGTAGTCGCCGTTCCAATTCATCCCAAAGGTGTTCGATGGGGTTGAGGTCAAGGCTCTGTGCAGGCCACTGCTCCAGAGTCCAATGGTGGTGAGCTTTACACCACTCCAGCCGACGCTTGCATTGCGCATCGTGATCTTAGGCTTGTGTGTGGCTGCTCGTCTATGGAAACTAATTTAATGAAACTCCTGATGAGCAGTTATTGTGCTGAAGTTGCTTCCAGAGGCAGTTTGGAACTTGGTAGTGAACGTTGCAACCCAGGACAAACAATTTTTATGCATTTCAACACTCGGCAGTCCCGTTCTGTGAGCTTTTGTGAACTACCACTTCGCCCGTTGTTCCTTCTAGAAGTTTCGACTTCACAATTACGGCACTTACAGTTGACCTGAGGCAGCTCTAGCAGGGCCAAAATTTGACTAACTGACTTGTTGAAAGGTGGAATCCTATGACGGTGCCACGTTGAAAGTCATTAAGCTCTTCATTAAGTCCATTATACTGCTAATGTTTGTCTATGGAGATGGTATGGCTGTGTGCTTGATTTTATACACCTGTCAGCAATGGGTGTGGCTGAAATAGCCGAATCTACTAATTTGAAGGGGTGTCCACATACTTTTGTATATATAGTGTGTGTTATGAATTGCAGCCTTTTTTTCATTTCAAGCTCCAGCCCTCTGAATGGTCTCTGCACGGCCCTGGTGGCAGTGGTGGAAAAAGTACCCAACTGCCATACTTGAGGAAAAGTACTTTTCAAGTATCAAAAGTAAATGTAATTTCAAATTCATTTTTTATTTTACGGATAGCCAGGGGCACATTCCAACACTCAGACATAATTTACCAAGAAGGAGAGTGATAGAGTGCTGCATCACATGACCTGGCCTCCACAATCACCCGACCTCAACCCAATTGAGATGGTTTGGGATGAGTTGGACCGCAGAGTGAAGGAAAAACAGACAACAAGTGCTCAGCATATGTGGGAACTCCTTCAAGACTGTTTGAAAAGCATTCCAGGTGAAGCTGGTTGAGAGAATGCCAAGAGTGTGCAAAGCTGTGCAAAGGGTGGCTACTTTGTAGAATCTCAAATATAAAAAATCTATTTGGATTTGTTTAACACTTTTGGTTACTGCATGATTCCATATGTGTTATTTCATAGTTTTGATGTCTTCATTATTATTCCACAATGTAGAAAATAGTAAAAAAAACTTTTGACTGGTACTGTATATATATATATATATATAATATACATAATATACAGTACCAGTCAAAAATTTGGACACACCTACTCATTCCAGGGTTTTTCTTTATTTTTTATTATTTTCTACATTGTAGAATAATAGTGAAGACATCAAAACTATGAAATATATATATATATATATATATATATATATATATATACACATAGTACATTATGTACTGCTCCACAAGCAGCTAAATATAATAGGAATAAGTTAAGTAAGTCAACTCACAATATACTTTCGTATCATAGTAAAGACTATCTGACTGAACAGGTCTTTAACCCTCCCTCCCTTTCTGTTAGCTATTCCATTAGCACGTGCCATTGTTCCACATGCAGCCTTTTTCCAGACAGGAGTATAGATCTGAGCTAGGGCATATGAACTGTCTCTAACAGCATTGTTCCTGATGTATTGTCAGTTCATAAAAAAGACTGGCTTCCTTCAGCAGGTGACCTGAGTGAAAAACTCTCATATGGACAATTCACGAATTGTAGTGGTTACCAGGTCCATGCACAGATAGGAGTCTACCTGTGCCGATGTAACAGTATTGCTTCCATCCCTCTCCTCGCCCTAACCTGGGCTCGAACCAGGGACCCTCTGCACACAACGACAACAGTCACCCTCAAAGCATCGTTACCCATTGCTCCACAAAAGCCACGGCCCTTGCAGAGCACGGGGAACAACTACTACAAGGTCTCAGAGCAGTTGACGTCGCCGATTGAAACACTATTAGCGCGCACCACCGCTAAATAGCTAGCCATTTCACATCGGTTACACATTTGCCCTCCCACTCGCCAAGTGACCTTTTGGGTGGTGGTATATACGTATATGTGGACACCTGCTCGTCGAACCACTTTGCTGCTACAACAGCCTTCAGTCTTCTGGGAAGGCTTCCCATTAGATGTTGGAATATTGCTGCAGGGACTTGCTTCCATTCAGCCACAAGAGCATTAGAGAGGTCAGGCACTAAATTTGGGTGACTAGGCCTGGCTCGTAGTCGCCGTTCCAATTCATCCCAAAGGTGTTCGATGGGGTTGAGGTCAAGGCTCTGTGCAGGCCACTGCTCCAGAGTCCAATGGTGGTGAGCTTTACACCACTCCAGCCGACGCTTGCATTGCGCATCGTGATCTTAGGCTTGTGTGTGGCTGCTCGTCTATGGAAACTAATTTAATGAAACTCCTGATGAGCAGTTATTGTGCTGAAGTTGCTTCCAGAGGCAGTTTGGAACTTGGTAGTGAACGTTGCAACCCAGGACAAACAATTTTTATGCATTTCAACACTCGGCAGTCCCGTTCTGTGAGCTTTTGTGAACTACCACTTCGCCCGTTGTTCCTTCTAGAAGTTTCGACTTCACAATTACGGCACTTACAGTTGACCTGAGGCAGCTCTAGCAGGGCCAAAATTTGACTAACTGACTTGTTGAAAGGTGGAATCCTATGACGGTGCCACGTTGAAAGTCATTAAGCTCTTCATTAAGTCCATTATACTGCTAATGTTTGTCTATGGAGATGGTATGGCTGTGTGCTTGATTTTATACACCTGTCAGCAATGGGTGTGGCTGAAATAGCCGAATCTACTAATTTGAAGGGGTGTCCACATACTTTTGTATATATAGTGTGTGTTATGAATTGCAGCCTTTTTTTCATTTCAAGCTCCAGCCCTCTGAATGGTCTCTGCACGGCCCTGGTGGCAGTGGTGGAAAAAGTACCCAACTGCCATACTTGAGGAAAAGTACTTTTCAAGTATCAAAAGTAAATGTAATTTCAAATTCATTTTTTATTTTACGGATAGCCAGGGGCACATTCCAACACTCAGACATAATTTACAAATGAAGCATTTGTTTTTGGTTAATCCGCCAGATCAGAGGCAGTATGGATGACCAGGGATGATCTCTTGACAAGTGTGTGAAATTGATCATTGTCCTGTCCTCTTAAGCATTCGACATGAAACGAGTAAAAAATACATTATTTTCTTTAGGACTGTAGTGAAGTAAAAGTAAAAGTTGTCAAAAAATCAGTTGTAAGTACAGATATCCCCCAAAACTACTTAAGTAGTACTTTAAAGTATTTTTACTTCAGTACTTTACACCACTGCCTGGTGGTTAATCACCTGGCTACTGTACCTACACTCCACTATAGCATTGTCAGTCTATAAGAAGCATTCCTAAACTTTTGGTAGGATACAGTAATACACTAAGCTTTGGAAATACAGAATTAGCTGTCGAGGCAATGATTGTGTGTGGCCCTAAAAAAAGTACAATTAGTTCTCAACTAAATAATAATTGACTTCCTTTCGATGAACATAACAACATATTTTACCATACATCAAGCCAAATTTCCTGAAAGTTACTTTAATTTAATGTAATTTGTTGCAGTTTTGGAAAAAGAGCCTCGGCATCTTAGCATGCATCATCTGTCGCCTTCAGCCAGCTAACTGATTATATGCTGCAGCCTGTTTAGTAATCTTCATTCAAGGGGAAAAATATGAAGAGAGAATGCTATTGCGATGTGAATCTGAGCAGTCGTGGTTTGCTGGACACGGGCCAAATTTGAATGCGAGATGATAAACATTTTCTGCAATCTGGCTCTGTTGCGCTTAATGCAGCTCCTATCTGCTTGTGGAGAAATTGGTACATGCTGAATAATTTATGGGTTCAAGAGGCTGCAAAAGTCTGCAGCACCACAGATAAATCCATTCCTGATGGTGTCAAACACACAACAAAGGCAGAGAGGGTATGTGTGTGTACTGTGTGTGTGTCTGTGCGTGTATGTCTGTGGGAGAATGTGTGTGACTGCATGCATGTGAGTTCGTGATAAGAGGTTTTAAAAGACAACAGTTGAAGAAGGGAGAATATGATCTCACGGGAGAGAAGGTGGGAGAGAGAGGGGGTGTAAAGTGGAAAAGAGCTGAAAAGATGGAGGGAGGTGTGTTTAATGAAAGATACTCACCTGTCCTGCCCTGGAGGTTTCACACACAATGATCTCATCATCTCTTGCTATGTAGGGAGCGTTGTCATTTACATCCAACACCTGGATTGTTATAGGAACATGGCTGACGAGACTCGGATTGTCTGAAAATAACAAACAAAAAAACTGAATAGAACACTTATATTGCATAGCTACTGTCTGTATAAAACACATCTAATAACCCCCTATGTAAAACAAATCTAAAAAGCACATCACAAGCCATAGTTACGTTACAGCCTTATTCTAAAATTGATTAAATAGTTGTTTCCCCTCAATCTACACACAATACCTCATAATGACAAAGCAAAAAAAAAATTGCATTTGTTGCAAATGTTTTCAAAATAAAAAATGTATATTACGTTTACATAAGTATTCAGACCATTTACTCATCTTTGGCAGTGATTATAGCCTCGAGTCTTCTTGGGTATGACGCTACAAACTGGGCACACCTGTATTTGGGAAGTTTCTCACAATCTTCTCTACAGATCCTCTCAAGCTCTGTCATGTCGGATGAGGAGCGTCGCTGCACAGCTATTTTCAGGTCTCTTCAGAGAGGTTAGATTGGGTTCAAGTCCAGGCTTTGGCTGGGCCACTGAGGGACATTGAGACTTGTCCAAAAGCCACTCCTGCGTTGTCTTGTCTATGTGTTTAGGGTCGTTGTCCTGTCCTGAAGGTGAAACGTCGCCCCAGTCTGAGATCGTGAGCGCTCAGGAGAAGGTTTTCATCAAGGATCTCTCTGTACTTTGCTTCATTCATCTTTCCCTTGATCCTGACTAGTCTCCCAGGCCCTGCCGCTAAAAAAACATCCCCACAGCATGATTCTGCCACCACCATGCTTCACTGTAGGAATGGTATTGGCCAGGTGATGAGCAGAGCCTGGTTTCCTCCAGACGTGACACTTGGCATTCAAATACTTCAATCTTGGTTTCATCAGACCAGAGAATCTTGTTTCTCATGGTCTGAGAGTCTTTCAGGTGCAAATTCCAAGCAAGCTGTCATTTTCCTTTTCCTGAGGAGTAGCTTCCATCTGGCCACTACCATAAAGGCCTGATTGGTGGAATGCTGTAGTGACAGTTGTCCTTCTATAAGGTTCTCCCATCTCCACAGAATAACCCTGGTGTTTGTCAGAGTGACCACCTGGGTCCCTTCCTTGACCAAGGGCCTTCTCCCCTGGCCAGCACTAGGAAGAGTCTTGGTGGTTCCAAACTTCTTCCATTTAAGAAAGATGGAGACCACTGTGTTCTTCGGGACCTTCAATAATGCAGACATTTTTTGGTACCTTTCGCCAGATCTGTGCATCTACACAATCCTGTCTCGGAGCGCTACCGACAATTCCTTTGACCTCATGCACTGTCATCTGTGGGACCTTATATAGACACGTGTATGCCTTTCCAAATCATGTCCAATCAATTGAATTTACCACAGGTGGACTCCAATCTAGTTGTAGAAACATCTCAAGGATGATCAATGGAAACAGGATGTACTTGATCTGAACTTCGATTCTCATAGCAAAGGGTCTGAATACTGATTTAGGTCATGTATTTCAGTTTCTTTTTGTTTGTACATTTGCAAACATTTCTAAAAACCTGTTTTCACTTTGTCATTATGGGGTAGTGTGCGTAGAATGATGAGAAAATAATAATATTTAATCCATTTTAGAATAAGGCTGTAACGCAACAAAATGTGGAAAAGTGAAGAGGTCTGAATACTTTGCGAATGGACTGTATATACAGTTGAAGTCGGAAGTTTACATACGCCTTAGCCAAATACATTTATACTCAGTTTTTCACAATTCCTGATATTTAATCAGAGGAAAAATTCCATGTCTTATTTCAGTTAGGATCACCACTTTATTTTAAGAATGTGAAATGTCAGAATAATAGTAGAGAGAATGATTCATTTCAGCTTTTATTTCTTTCATAGCATTCTAGTGGGTCAGAAGTTTACATACACTCAATTAGAAATTAGTAGCATTGCCTGTTAAATTGGTTGACTTGGGTCAAACGTTTTGGGTAGCCTTCCACAAGCTTCCCAGAATACATTGGGTGAATTTTGGCCCATTCCTCCTGACAGAGTTGGTGTAACCGAGTCAGGTTTGTAGGCCTCCTTGCTCTCACACAAAATGTGTTCTTCCCACACATTTTCTATAGGATTGAGGTCATAGCTTTGTGATGGCCACTCCAATACCTTGACTTTGTTGTACTTAAGCCATTTTGCAGCAACTTTGGAAATATGCTTGGGTCATTGTCCATTTGGAAGACCCATTTGTGAGCAAGCTTTAACATCCTGACTGATGTCTTGAGATGTTGCTTCAATATATCCACATAATTTTCCTACCTTATGATTTTGTGAAGTGCACCAGTCCCTCCTGCAGCAAAGCACCCTCACAACATGATGCTGCCACCCCCGTGCTTCACGGTTGGGATGGTGTTCTTCGGCTTGCAATCCTCCCCCTTTTTCCTCCAAACATATGGCCAAACAGTTCTATTTTTGTTTCATTAGACCAGAGGACATTTCTCTAAAAAGTACAATCTTTGTCCACAAGCTACTTGCAATTGCAAACCGTAGTCTGGCTTTTTAATGGCGGTTTTGGAGCAGTGGCTTCTTCCTTGCTGAGCGGCCTTTCAGGTTATGTCAATATAGGACTTGTTTTACTGTGGATATAGATATTTTTTTACCGGTTTACTCCAGCATCTTCACAAGGTCCTATGCTGGTGTTCTGGGATTGATTTGCACTTTTCACAACAAAACTTGTTTATCTCTAGGAGACGGAACACGTCTCCTTCCTGAGCAGTATGACAGCTGCGTGGTCCCATGGTGTTTATACTTTCGTACTATTGTTTGTACAGATGAATGTGGTACCTTTAGGCGTTTTGAAATTGCTCCAAAGGATGAGCCAGACTTTTTCTGAGGTCTTGGCTGAATTATTTTGACTTTCCCATGATGTCATGCAAAGAAGCACTGAGGTTGAAGGTAGGCCTTGAAATACATCCACAGGTACACCTCCAATTGACTCAAAATATGTCAATTAGCCTATCAGAAGCTTTAAAGCCATGACATCATTTTCTGGAATTTTCTAAGCTGTTTAAAGGCACAGTCAACTTAGCGTATGTAAACTTTGGACCCACTGGAATTGTGATACAGTGAATTATAAGTGAAATAATCTGTCTGTAAATAATTGTTGGAAAAAATACTTGTGTCATGCACAAAGTAGATGTCCTTACCGACTTGCCAAAACTATGGTTTGTTAACAAGACATTTGTGGAGTGGTTGAAAAATGAGTTTTAATGACTCCAACCGAAGTGTATGTAAACTTCCGACTTCAACTGTAAATATTTCTGTCCAGTGTTCATGTCAGGCAATTTTAGCGCATGTGATGTTCATCCCTCTTTTGTCAGAGTATCTCTCCATCAATTAAGGTTCCATTCCCACTGAGCCTCCATCCATTGGTATATCTCGTGTTTGTCTGTGTCCTGAGGTTCGCCATGTTACCTGGCGACACTTGAAAGGTGACCCGGTCACTTAACTATACTATACTCCCTTTCATCATTGGATAAGAACCGGCAGCTGCCACTTCACATTCTGTCACTTGTGGATTACATATACACATCTGATCCACTACCACACAGACTTAAGGGTTCCTTGAGGATCAAATCAAATGTTATTTGTGCCGAATTCAAAAGGTGTAGACGTTACAGTGAAATGCTTACTTACAAGCCCTTAAGCCTTTAAGAAAATACAGTTAAGAAAATATGAACTAAATTAACTAAAGTAAAAATAAATAAAGGAACACAATAACATAACAATAACGAGGCTATATACAGGGGGTACCGGTACAGAGTCAATGTGGAGTCTATATACAGGGGGTACCGGTACTGAGTCAATGTGGAGTCTATATACAGGGGTACCGGTACTGAGTCAATGTGGAGTCTATATACAGGGGGTACCGGTACTGAGTCAATGTGGAGTCTATATACAGGGGGTACCGGTACTGAGTCAATGTGGAGTCTATATACAGGGGGTACCGGTACTGAGTCAATGTGGAGTCTATATACAGGGGGTACCGGTACTGAGTCAATGTGGAGTCTATATACAGGGGGTACCGGTACTGAGTCAATGTGGAGGCTATATACAGGGGGTACCGGTACTGAGTCAATGTGGAGGCTATATACAGGGGGTACCGGTACTGAGTCAATGTGGAGTCTATATACAGGGGGTACCGGTACTGAGTCAATGTGGAGGCTATATACAGGGGTACCGGTACTGAGTCAATGTGGAGTCTATATACAGGGGTACCAGTACTGAGTCAATGTGGAGGCTATATACAGGGGGTACCGGTACTGAGTCAATGTGGAGTCTATATACAGGGGGTACCGGTACTGAGTCAATGTGGAGGCTATATACAGGGGGTACCGGTCCTGAGTCAATGTGGAGGCTATATACAGGGGGTACCGGTACTGAGTCAATGTGGAGGCTATATACAGGGGGTACTGGTACTGAGTCAATGTGGAGGCTATATACAGGGTGTACCGGTACTGAGTCAATGTGGAGGCTATATACAGGGGGTACCGGTACTGAGTCAATGTGGAGGCTATATACAGGGGGTACCGGTACTGAGTCAATGTGGAGGCTATATACAGGGGGTACCGGTACTGAGTCAATGTGGAGGCTATATACAGGGGGTACCGGTACTGAGTCAATGTGGAGGCTATATACAGGGGTACCGGTACTGAGTCAATGTGGAGGCCATATACAGGGGCTACCGGTACTGAGTCAATGTGGAGTCTATATACAGGGGGTACCGGTACTGAGTCAATGTGGAGGCTATATACAGGGGGTACTGGTACTGAGTCAATGTGGAGGCTATATACAGGGGGTACTGGTACTGAGTCAATGTGGAGGCTATATACAGGGGGTACCGGTACTGAGTCAATGTGGAGGCTATATACAGGGGGTACCGGTACTGAGTCAATGTGCGGGGTACCGGTACTGAGTCAATGTGCGGGGTACCGGTACTGAGTCAATGTGCGGGGTACAGGTTAGTCGAGGTAATTTGTACATGTTTGATAGGGGTAAAGTGACTACGCATTGATAATAAACAGTGAGTAGCAGCAGTGTAAAAACAAAGGGGGTGGGGGGGGGGGGGGTTCAATGCAAACAGTCTGTGTGGCCATTTTATTAATTGTTCAGCAGTCTTATGGCTTGGGGGTAGAAGCTGTCAGGGATAGGGGGCAGTATTCGGAAGTTCGGATGACTGACATGCCCAAAGTAAACTGCCTGTTACTCAGGCCCAGAAGCTAGGATATGCATAATTGGAAGTATTGGATAGAAAACACTCTAATTCTAAAACTGTTAAAATAATGTCTGTGAGTATAACAGAACTGATGTGGCAGGCAAAAACCTGAGGAGAATCCATCCAGAATTTTTTTGTTGTTGAGGTGACCACCCATTGAAATGCCTGTCTATGGGAAAATCAAAGGAAATCCTGCCAGATTGCAGTTCCCATGGCTTCCACTCAACGGTCTTTAGAAAGGGTTTCACGAGCCTCCCGGGTGGGGCAGTGGTCTAGGGCACTGCATCGCAGTGCTAGCTGTGCCACCAGAGACTCTGGGTTCGAGCCCAGAACTAGGCGCACAATTGGCCTAGTGTCGTCCAGGTTAGGGAGGGTTTGGCTGGTAGGGATATCCTTGACCCATTGCACACTAGTGACTCCTGTGGCCGTCCAGGCGCAGTGCGCGCTAACCAGATCGCCAGGTGCACAGTGTTTCATTGGTGCACATTGGTGCGGCTGGCTTCCAGGTTGGATGCACGCTGTGTTAAGAAGCAATGCGGCTTGGTTGGGTTGTGTTTCGGAGGACGCATGGCTTTCGACCTTCGTCTCTCCCGAGCCCGTACAGGAGTTGTAGTGATGAGACAAGATAGTAACTACTAACAATTGGACACGACGAAATTGGGGAGAAAAGGGGGTAAAAGGGGAAAATGCTTGTTTTTTTTTAAATTAGCTAGAATTTGTAGTTTCTCAAGGTGGCTCTCATTTTGCCTGTGGTGCGCGTGCATGAGGGCTCGCACTTCGTTATTTATATCCGATATTGAACACACTATTCTCCGTCTTAAATTGTATAATTTATTTACATATTAGGGTAAAAGAGGATTGATTAGAAATGTTGTTTGACTTGTTTGGACAAAGTTTATTGGTAACTTTTGGGATTCCTTTGTATGCATTTTGAACGAGTGGAACAGGTGGATTACTGAATCAAGCACGCCAACTAAATAACTTTTTTTGGGTTATAAAGGACTTTATCGAACAAAACTACCATTTGTTTTATAGCTTGGACCCTTGGGATTGCAAACAGATGAAGATCTTCAAAGTTAAGTGATTTATTTTATCGCTATTTCTGACTTTTGTGAAGCCTCTGCTGGTTTGGAAAATGTTTTTAATGCTTTTGTACGCGGGCGCTGTCCTCAGATAATCGCATGGTATGCTTTCGCCGTAAAGCGACAAAGCGGCTGGATTAACAAGAAGTTAAGCTTTTGAATGCTTTTAAATGATGTATGACACTTGAATATTCATGACTGTTCAATATTACACATTTTGTATTTTGAATTTCTCACTCTGCAATTTCACCGGATGTTCTCGAAGTGGGTCGCTAGCGGCAGGTCTAGCCCAAAGAGGTTTTAAGGAGCCTCTTGGACCTAGATTTGGCGCTCTGGTACCGCTTGCCATGCGGTAGCAGAGAAAACAGTCTATGACTTGGGTGACTGGAGTCCTTGACAATTTCTTGGGCCTTCCTCTGACACCGCCTAGTACATAGGTCCTAGATGGCAGGAAAGTTGGCCACACGCACTCCCCTCTATAGCACCTTACGGTCGGATGCCGAGCACTTGCCATGCCAGGCGGTGATGCAACTGGTCAAGGTGCTCTCAATGGTGCAGCTGTAGAACAATTATTTTCAAATTATTTTTGTGTACTCTTCTCCCCCCCCCCCCTTTCTCCCCAATTTCGTGATATTCAATTGGTAGTTGTCCCATCGTTGCTCCCGTACGGACTCGGGAGAGGCGAAACACAACCTGGAAGCCAGCCACACCAATGTGTCGAAGGAAACGCCATACAACCGGCGACACGAGTCAGCGTGCATGCGCCTGCCCTCCACCAGGAGTAATATAACCTAAAACACACGGTTTTGACTTATATCGGCTTGAAAATCTATGGCAAGACTTGAAAATCCCTGTCTAGCAATGATCAACAACCAACTTGACAGAGATTGAAGATTTTTTTTGTACAATCCAGGTGTGCAAAGCTCTTATAGACTTACCCCAGAAAGTACATTTGATATTTCTGTACTTCATTTTTAATAAATTTGCAAACATTTCTATAACCATGTTTTCACTTAATCATTATGAGGTATTGTGTATAGATGGGTGAGAGAAAATCTATTTAATCCAGTTTGAATTCAGGCTGTAACACCACAAAATGTGGAATAAGTCAATAGGTATGAATATTTTTTTGAGGGCACTGTACACTATGAAGGCACTGTACACTATGCACTATATGTATAATGTTTATGTAAGTCATGAATCCCTCATTAACATACACCAGTCTACAGAAAGGTGCGGACTGGTTTTCCCATTAATTATGGTGACTTAACATCATCAGCACAGTGTCAGCTGACATTTATCAGTGGCTAGTTCAGTCCATTAGCTGAACAGTATTGTGCGGAAAAGGGTAAAGTAAAGGGTAATTGCTTAGATAAGCATCAGTGGAAAAAGAGAGGGAAAAGAAAAAATGATTGACCCGACCACCTTCAGCATCACACTATGATGTTACACGCAGCCCCGGCATCAATCCCAGAAGCCACTGCTGGCTGTTCATTTTGGTGAGCCATGTGTTTAATACTGATACATATTATTAAAGTGACATCATTAATGCATTCAAGCAGGGTCATGAGCATATTTATCCTCCATTTTGAAAGCCATGATAAAGTAATGTTATTTGAAAGAGAAATAAGGGAAGATGATCCTCTGTGTATTATGGTACTTACCAACCTCTGATGCCATCACAGTGATGTTGTGCCAGGCCACATCCTCTCTGTCCAGACTCCGGGTGGTTTTGATCACCCCGTTATTCAAACCAATGGTGAAATACACCTGCTCCTCTTCACTGTGGTCTATAAAATACCTAAATGTAGCAGAGGGAACAATTAAAATAGAATGAATTAAGTTATTTGAATTTAATTGAATTCAAAATCAGATGATGCTGTTGTATCTCTCGTTCAAAACATATCTGACTTTCAACATGCATAGGTAGAAGCTTTGTGTAACGTCTGCTTCCAACTCACACCCTCATCCACCTAGATCCCCTGAACGCAGCTCACTTTCCAGCTCACACTCTCAAACACCTAGATCCTCTGAACGCAGCTCACTCTCCAGATCCCAATCACCAGATCACACACCTGTATGTCATTATCACACACTATTTAGTTCAGTTCTTTGCACCCCATCACTGTGAGGTATTGTTTGTTTTGTGACACACATCTTTCGGGGGTGCTGTTTTTCCCGTGATTTACGCCTCCCGTGTATGATCGTTTTTGCCTTCCTCACTAATGACGCCTATTCCTTATTGGATTTCCTGTTATCTACCTATTGCCTCATCTCCCGGACTACGTTACTAGCCTTTTCCCTGCCTGTACTGTTGCCCTTTTGGACCCTCTGTGTATGACCTTCTGCCTCCTCCTGTGGTCCTTTGCAATTAACACCTGCTGCGCCCTGCGTTTGAAACCAGCTCTCTGTCTCCCCTCGTGTTCATTACACTTGGATTCTTGTGATGGTGTTTTAAATGCCCACAAAATGTCAGCCACATGCATGTAATTTACCTTACAGGGCTTTTGGTACTGTCAGGGTCCTGAGCCGTCACAGTGCCGACCTCTGTTCCCACGGGGGAGTTCTCGTATACATCCATGATGTAATAGTCTATGGAAAAGACAGGCGGCTCATCCACGTCTCCAATGATGATCCGGAGGGTGGTGGTGTCTTTGAAGGCGCCCAGGTGGGAGAAGCGTGGGTCCCGGTGTGTGTTCACTCCTTCTATGTGAAGCGTGTGGACTTTCCTCTTCTCATAGTTCAAAGGCTGCGGAGGAAACCGGAAAGCAATCCTCTTTTCAAAGTAGTGCTTTTTTTGTCCCCTTTCTGCTAGTATTTGAGAAGGTACGTGGTAACAATGGGTACTTACTAATAGTATTTAACATTTGGTTACCTCCTGGCATATTTATCAGGCAATTATGTAATTACCATATTATCTGATTTCCCAGGACATCCTTAACTAACCTGTACACATTGACTCAGTACCGGTACTCCCTGTATATCGCCTCGTTATTGTTATTTTATTGTGTTACTTTTTTTTTTTTTTTTACTTTTAATTTAGTAAATATTTTCTTAGCTCTATTTTCTTAACTGCATTGTTGGTTAAGGGCTGTAAGTAAGCATTTCACAGTAAGGTCTACACCCGTTGTATTCAGCGCATGTGACAAATATATTTTTAAACTGATTTGATATCCATCTTTAAAAAAAGGGACTATTACATGAACCATAAGCACAGGTGTTGTTGTTGTGATGGAATGAAGGGGAGCATCAGCACTGCACTGTACTGTACCAGTCTTAGTGATATGATGCCTTCCTTTTGGTCAGCGTCTGTAGTGATGGAGAACATGGCCTTCCCCTCTGCATTGGTTATGCTGTACCTCATCTCTGCATTAACGCCCAAATCTTCATCATTGGCTTTAATTTTTCCCACAGCTTTTCCAATCTGAGCAGACTCTGGAACGTACAGCTGGTAGTTTTCTTTAATGGGAGGAGCACATGAATAAGGAAGAAGTTATTATCTTAGCATGTATGATAAAGCATTTATGAGTAGATGGAGGAATAATTAGCCTACTGTTTATGCATACCAGCTAGCTGTAAATGTGAATAAATTGGTTAATTAATCACATTTCCTGCCTGCTTGCAATTCAAAGATCATCAACACACTACATCATGTTTGTATCACTTATAGCCACACCCACATTAGCAAAACATCTATTATAGGCTACAACTTTAGAAGTAACATTTGGCTGTGCATTACACATCAACAGAATCCCTGATTATATGATTCTACTTACATTACTCACAGTACAAGCATCTTTGTGTTTTAAACTCCTATATAGCGTTCGATATAGCGCTATATAAATATTGTTTTTTATTACAGCAGAGAATCCATCTGTAAGGACAAACAGTGAGGTAGAAAAACAAACAGTAAGACGTCTGTCTACATACTCTGGGGGAATTTAGGAGGATTGTCATTGACGTCTGTCAGTGTGACATTGATGGTGGTGGAGCCTGACAACCCACCCACCGATCCGGCCATGTCTTTGGCTTGGACCACCACAGAGTACCGTTCCCTGGCCTCTCTGTCCATGTTGGATAGGGCTGTCCTGATGACACCTGGGTAATGATAAGACAAGAATGCTCATTATATCACACAAATAACCATAAATAAACATTGTCTGTTAGAGTAGATACTGTATGTATTGATGATAATAACAATAATAATAATTTGGTGGGTGCTTATTATATTTGTCCTGTTTCATACATGTATGAATACGCATGTATGAATTGTAAATTCGTTTTTTGCAGATCCCATCTCTCCCTGAGACACCTCTTGGATAGTGGGGTCACAGCCAGGGTCTAGCAGCTGTGGACAATCAGAGATTTTCTTCCTCAACAGCATTATTCCAATTCCAATCTTGGATGGATAAGATGCCGGTCACTTTCATTCAGGTTGAAGGCAGGAAAAGAAAGTCTGACTTGTTGTACAGGAGAAGGAACATTGATTTCTTCAAATTGAGTATCACTTCACATTAATAAATCAGTCTTAAAGGGTTTCTAAATTCAGCCATAATTACAACCAGCTTTAATACAATGTTCGTCAAAAACCCCTAATGTCTCCATTCCCATGCTTCACCCCTGTGCTGGTTCATTACCTCATTTGATATGCTAACACATAAGCAAGCTTGGCTTACCCCTCTCTGAACTATCAGCTTGCCACCCCCTCCTCTCCTACCTCCTCTCCCTTCAGCTAGACCCGCACCTAAACACCGTGCTCTGGCCAGAGGCACTGCTATGCTGCATTACTCGCTTCACAGCGTTACCAAGGAGAATCCCATCTGCCCTAATCTTACCCTGAAGACTGAACAAGGGCTAGAAGGAAGACAGAACAGATTGACCATGCTGTACATTGTGCACCTGAACAAGAGGAAGGCCAAGGGGACAACAGCCAGGACATAGCTCACTCAGTACTGAAGCAAGGTGTCCTCGGTGGAACATTGGCTGGAACAACCACCACTAAACGGAAGAACACAGGGTCTGACATGCCATAGTTAACTGCGGGTGGTGTCACACTGTGGGGGTTAACTAGTTATTCTGGAACACTCAGGCATTTGTCAGTTATTGGGATCACATGGATTACAGTAAGACGACTCGTCTCAAAGAAGGTTATTTCCCAAGCTTTTTGAGATATGATAACCTTAATTGAAAATACGAGTCAACCCATCCCAACATTGAATCAATGAATGTGTGGATTAACCAATGTAATGTTGGTTCTGTGCCCTATATGTTTATCAGGATAATTAGTACAGTATGTCTTGTCAACGAGTACAGTGACATTCAATGGACAAACAAAGAGCAGGATACGTTTACTCAGAACAGAAAGGAGATAACATTTTAGAGCACCTGCGTGAAATGGCTTCACTCCAATGTATGAATGAGTCCTTATAACTTATTTGATTGTCCTTCACATTTTGTAGCGGTTACATCAGTCTGCTTTTTACCCTATGTATCCACACTTCAAAAGACCAAGGTTAGCCTACAAGTACATACTTATCGACAAGCTCCCAGTCATTTATTGGGTGAACCACCAACGTTTCAGCATCACTGTACCTTCTTCAGGGGTAATGTCATGAATGCTTGAACCAGGTTATGTAGACAATAGTGAGGGGTGTGTCATAGTCATTAGGGTGATGTGAATGAAAACAACATAACTGATAAAAGACAACATTTACAGAATGTTGAATATATTAGGCTATTATCATATTGCAACATAATTAGATATTGTACATAGTAATAGCATCAACTTACATTATTATTTACATACCGATGATTTAATTTAATATACACATTACATATTTCATTGTTTCCATGTCATCTTTGTTACATGCAATCTTTTGGTTCAACCGTAATGCATGATAATTGTTGATGATGCCTATTATGCATTACCCTTCAATCAAAAGATCACATGTTACAAAGATGAAATGAAAACAATGTAGCAGTATGATAACAACAGCCTAATATATTCAACAAGCTGTAAACTATTGTCTTGCTATGGTGATGAGAATGAAAAAAAATGTAACAACGACACACCCCTCATTATTGTCACTGGGTGCACTAATTGCACTGTTTGTCTACATAACCTGGTTCAAGCATTCATGACATTACCCTGAAGAAGCCACAGTGATGCTGAAACGTTTGTCTATAAGTATGTACTTGTAGGCTAACCTTGGTCTTTTTTTATTTAACTAGGCAAGTCAGTTAAGAACAAATTCTTATTTACAATGACGGCCTGCCTCAGCCAAACCCTAACCATGCGGGGCCAATTGTGCGCCGCCCTATTGGACTACCAATCACGGCTGGTTGTGATACAGTCTGGAAACAAACCAGGGTCTGTTGTGATGCCTCTAGCACTGAGATGTAGAGCCTTAGACCGGTGCGCCACTCAGAAGCCCATGTTGGTGGTTTACCCAATAAATTACTGGGAGCTTGTAAAAGAGAGTCGCACACTATAATTTATTTCTATAGCATACAGTTTACTCGTTGTTAGTCAGCACCTCGACCAGCGTTTTTGGGGTGTGCGCCAGCTCATGCTTTTTATCAGTATACTTATACAACCATGAAGGCACTGAAATACAGCCTCCCAAGGCTACAGTTAAATTACTGTATATTGTAACAAAACAAATAAAAACGTTTTTTAGAAAACCTTGCCAATGCTATGGTTTATCTTATGGGCAACAATTCACAGGGTTGTTTTCCTTTCAGAAACAAAAACACTCTGTCGCTGAATTCTCAACAAATGACTTGCTGTTCTTTAATGAATGAATGAATGAACAAATGAATGCATGAATGAATGAATGGTGAGAAAGTGAGAGAAAGAAAAACATGCTAACAGATAGCTCAACCTGCCAGAACAAATGAATACAGAGAAGTGTTCCGCCCCAGAGAATGTCATAGAGATTGCACCAAACACATTGTGGCCACAAACCACCTGCCTGGACAAGTAAGTTCAGCTGTCAACACACCAAAACCACAATAATGCTTAAAAGCCTCTCAGTATTCAGCCAGTGGAAGAAGAAAAAAAATTGTCTGAACATGAATACACTGAATTTAGCCCGACCAAATAACAGAATTCAGCAAATGGATTATACTCCGGTCTCTCTTCATTCTCATTCTGTCCAGGGTAAGGCATTACCATAGAACCAATTTGTTCAGCTTCCATTCTCATTATATGGGAACAATTAGTGCTGGGAATTGCCAGGGACCTCATGATATGATATGATATGATCAACGATTCGGTGCCAATACAATATGTATTGCGATTCTCAGAATTTGAGATATTGTATTGTAATACAATACTGTGAGTTTATATGCGATTCCATGGTCCAAACATATCACTCACCATATGTCTGCTGTAGAGGGACAAGAGAGGGCCATGAGAAAATTCATTTTGATCAGTCACGGAAATAAAAGTGCTGAAAACAAACTGGCTCCCTATTTTTTGTTGTTGAATGTTACCCCCTTTTCGTGGTATCCAATTGTTAGTAGTTATTATCTTGTCTCATCGCTAAAACTCCTGTACGGGCTCGGGAGAGACAAAGGTCGAATGCCATGCGTCCTCCGAAACACAACCCAACCAAGCCGCACTGCTTCTTAACACAGCGTGCATCCAACCCAGAAGCCAGCTGCACCAATGTGTTGGAGATAACACTGTGCACCTGGCGACCTGGTTAGCGTGCACTGCGCCCGGTCCGCCACAGGAGTCGCTAGTGCGCAATGAGACAAGGACATCCCTACCAGCCAAACCCTCCCTAACCCGGACGATGCTAGGCCAATTGTGTGTCTCCCCACGGACCTCCTGGTCACGACCAGCTGCAACAGAGCCTCGGCGCGAACCCAGAGTCTCTGGTGGCACAGCTAGACCACTGCGCCACCCGGGAGTCCTGGCTCCCTTTTAAAAATAAGTTGGAGAACAAGCTATGAAGGAAAAATAAGTTTTGGTGCAGGTACTAGCGCAAAAATAATATTGCGATATTGTCAAAACGATATGATACGATATATCATAATAAATATTATTACGACATGTAAATGTGCTTATTCCCCCCCCCCCATCACTAGGAATAATGTAGTGCCACTGTGACAAGGGATAAAAGGCTGTTAGGGCCATGTTGTTGTGCTGTTTGCTTTCCAATTGACCTTGGGATTCCCCAGTCATTTTCCCTCATTTTCCCTGAACTACATATTATTAGAGAAGACTGACAGTGAAAATGTAAATATCAATCAAATCCAAAAGAACAGCTGGCAATTCCTTCAATTGATCAAAAGTTAAAAGTTGTATAATCCCTGCTCACTTTAAAATGTACACACGTATCAGCCTTTCAGTACGTGGAATGGACGGTATCCCCTGACTGCGTGAAAACAAACAAAAAACCTATCCTACTTAAAAGGCAAACGGGAAAGTTGCTGTCCTCCTTACTGTCTACCAGTGGTGTAAAGTACTACTAAAGTCATTTTTTGGGGTATCTGTAATTTATTTGACTATTTATATTTTTGACATTTATTTTTACTTCACTACATTCTTAAAGAAAATAATATACTTTTTACTCCATACATTTTACCTGACACCCAAAAGTACTCATTACATTTTCAATGCTTACCACGACAGAAAAATGGTCTAATTCACGCATCAAGACAACACATGGTCATCCCTTCTGCCTCTGATCTGGTGGGAGACTGACTAAACACAAAAACATATTTTGTAAATGATGTCTGAGTGTTAGAGTGTGCCCCTGGCAATCCATACATTTTCAAAACAGTAAAATGGTGCGGCCTGCTTTGCTTAATAGAAGGAATTTGAAATTATTTATACTTCTTTAACTTTTGATACTTAAGTATATTTTAGCAATTACATTTAGTTTTGATGCTTAAGTATATTTAGAACCAAATACTTTTACTCAAGTAGTATTTTACTGTGTGACTTAGACTTTTACTTGAGTAACTTTCTATTAAGGTATCTATATTTTTACTCAAGAATGACCATTGGATACTTTTTCCACCACTGCTGTCTATATAACTATATAACAGGAGTATAATGGAGGAAACACCTGTAGTTTACTGTAATTATGTTAGTCAGACCAGGGATGGGTAATCAATGCCATTAAATGCAGGTCTTATTGTGAAATGTTCCTCTGGGTCCTTTATTTACACCAGTCAATATTTCCTGCCAGACTTTTGTTGTCTATTGGAAGATACAGGTAAACTGTTCATGCTGTTTTAGTATCATATCCTCTCAGGCCTTTTATTCAACCTCCTAATCCATGTCAGATTGACTATGCTAACAATCTAGCTTTTTACAGCTGTATAACGGTCGATTATACATAAGAAAGGCTTCATGTTTCATTTGCATGCTCACTACGTCCAAATATTGCTTTTTGTAATGGTTATGATTAGCTATGTCTGAAAAGGAAGCATTTCTGTAAATGTGTGTGTGTGTGTGTGTGTGTGTGTGTGTGTGTGTGTGTGTGTGTGTGTGCATGCATACATAGGTGTGCATGTGTGCTTTTCTGCATGTCAGTGATCACAGGTCAGGAGCTGAACACCTCACTCCCTGATCACAGACAGATGATTGTAGTGTAGAGGCAGCTCTGATTCTGCTCTGATTATGGGCTGAGTGACCGGGTCTCCTGCTGATGGGGCCCCAATAAGCTGCTGGAGAGAGGCAGGAACAGCTGGCATTGCCATGGCTATGGCCCAGTATGCACTGAAGCTGGCATGGCCACAATCCAGCCAGGCTACTTCACATCTATGCCTCAAACCAAATCAGAACCACTCACTCAAGTAGCTAAGCAGTGCAACATGGACATCGATAAAACATACTTTTAAGATGATACAATGACAAAACTAGACCCATCATAGTGGTAATACCAGTGCTTGGTTACATTCATGGCACATGGGGTTGATGGGTGTCAATAGCACTTGAGCATATGTGACGGGAACATGGCTGGGACTATCATCTTGAGTATTGACAGATGGCTTATAATACAGTCTCACTGCCAGATTCACTCTGCCTTCTCAACACACATTGACTGTTGAAGCAAAGAAAATAACTTATGTCTATATGTATTCCTTGTTCTCTTTAGGTGTGCATATCACTGTAACACACACTTATCCAGAGCATCTTAAAGTAGTAAGTGCATCAATGTTTCATACTGGCCCCACATGTGAATCAAACCCACAATCCTTTCATTGCAAGAGCAATGCACTACCAACTGAGCCACATGGGACCCAGGATCAGGATGTACTGCGTACAGACACACACTACAGACACATAAACATTTAGCAATTTCTAATCTAACTATTGTTATTACACAGTCTTAGGGATTCAATTCCTTTGGTCTCCACTAAGTTAGGTAAATCAGCTTTTAGTTTTTTTACACAGTATTTGTGGAACAATCTTCAAAATGTTCTTCAATTTGATGTTTTGGTGCCTCTAGGGCAATTCAGAAAGCTGATTGAGGACCGTATTAGTGACGAATGTGTTTGTTTGTATTTTTGCTTGCATTTCGTATTTGTATTTAGATGGGTGTATTTCTGTATTATCTGTAATTCAGGGCTCATCTGTAAAATAAACATTGATCTCAGTATGTCTACCTGATAAAATAAAGGTGAAATAAAACGTTTTAATATTACATTGACTGGAATCCTTTGAAAAGCATCCTCACAGAATATGTACACTTTATGTACAAAACTATGTGGACACTCCTTCAAATGAGTGGTTTTGGCTATTTCAGCCACACCCATTGCTGACAGGTGTATACAATCGCAAACACAACCATGCAATCTCCATAGACAAACAGTGGCAGTAGACTGGCCTTACTGAAGCATACACTGACATTGAAGACAATTCTGTGCTTCCAATGTTTTGGCAACAGTTTGGGGAAGGGCCTTTCCTGTTTCAGCATGACAATGTTCACAATGCGAGGTCCATACAGAAATATTTTTTTGAGATCGGTGTGGAAGAACTTGACTGGCCTGCACAGAGCCCTGACTTCAACCCTATCGAACACCTTTGGGGTGAATTGGAATGCCAACTGCAAGTCAGGCCTAATCGCCCAACATCAGCGCCAGACCTCACTAATCCTCTCGTGGCTGAATGGAAGCAAGTCCCCGCAGCAACGTTACAACATCTAGTGGAAAGCCTAGATGATGTTATAGCAGCAAAGGTGGGACCAATATTAATGCCCATGATTTTGGAATAACATGTTCAACGAGCAGGTGTCCATATACTTTTGGTAATGTTGTGTATTTGTCAAGGGTGGATGCTTTGTCAAAGTTATTCAAGGCTTTTTTATTTCTCTTATGTCTTCAAAGCAAAGAACAAAATGTCTGAGAGCCTTTATACAATGAGCGGGAGGGGGATTAAGAATTCTAGAATACAGAACAGTTGGCAGGTATCTCTTTTTAAGACCGAGGAACACTATTGCTGTCTTTTTCCCTCGACTATGTAATTTATTGAACACATATAGTACTGCAGCCTTCTCTAAAACTAGACCCAATTTGAGCTTATTGCCTCTGTAATCAGCTGTGTCATTAAACATCATCATGAGGCACTTTGGCCCTTTTCACAGTTTAACAGCCTGATTACAACAATCAACATCTAATAAAACCTATACTGTAGAACAAAGCTATTTTCACTTGGCAGAAGCAATTCACACATGCAGCGTTATATTGCAGTGAATGTTAAGTAGAAGGCAGGCGTCTCACCGGTTTTGGGATCTACAGAGAAGTAAGGCTGTCCCTGTAGTATGCTATACACAATCTTGGCACTGTTCCCATAGGTGGGGTCGTCTGCGTCTGTAGCTGTGAGCTGAAACACTGATGTGCCTGCATGGAAGGAAAGGTTATATCAGTAGTGTATTTCCAAACACAACCCATTTAACTACGACCACACGAACTCACAGACAGTACAAGTACAACGTGCCATGATCACTGTAAAAACTACAATGGCTTACTGTAGCACAACTCACTATATTGTCGTGGTTTTCTTATAGTAAAACTACATGCAAATCTAAAAATACCACAGAGTGTTTCTGTATCGCATAAAGTGAGGCCGAAATCTGTTATCTCCCAATTAATCCAAACCCATTTATCAGGACTGTCAAAATCCATTTACAGAGTTGTGCATTAATGCCTGACTGCCTCTGGATGCAGTAGGGATCTGTAGCAATACTGATGACCCAGCTAATGATGTGACTGCTCTCACAGTCAGGGTACAAAGCCAGCTCCCTACAGCCAGGTGCACCCAGCATTTCAAAAATATGTTGTCAGTATTCTGCCTTACCAACATCGGCCATCTCGGGAACAGCAGCAGCAAATGGGCCATCTGGAAACTTGGGTGCATTGTCGTTGACATCCTGGACCTTGATAATGAATTCGGACTCAGGCTCTAGAGATCTATTGGTGAAACGATCGATGGCCTGGGCATGTAAGACATAATGGCCCTTCTTCTCCCGGTCCAGGCTCTTGCTGGCATGGATGTCCCCTGTGACCTCATTGATGACAAATATAGTGCCAGCGCCCTCTCCCGTCAGCAAGTATCTGACGGAGCCGTCTCCTTTGTCTGAGTTGGAGTGCAGCTGGGAAGGAAATTACAGAAATTTTACACACAGATATAACAATACTCATTTGAACATAGAAAACTATACCCATGGATTTCACCACCATGGTTGACCATGTGTTGGAACCGGTTCAGGGAACAGAACCAAATACCCGGAAAATAAGGACATTTTTCAATGAACAGAAACGGAACCTGGAAGGAAAATGATCTATACTGTTCCGGAACAGAATCATTATGTTAAAAGCATGGGAACCGGTTAATAGCGTTATTTTACATTATATATTTTTTTCTTCTAGTCCCACAACAAAGCAGAACAAAGCTCTCTCTTGTGCTCTCCCCACCCGCAAAATTGCAGTCGCATCTTGCGCCATAGTCCATCATACATGTAATCAACTAGATTAGCTGCTCTGACTGCACTGATTGGTGAAGTAACTTAATAAGCTAAAGGTAAACAACTTGATTTTACAGGTTAAAAAGGAACAGATAGGAACGATATAACAAATACTTTTGGGGGGTTCGTTCTGGCTCAGCACTTTATTCTGCTGGTCGGAACAGTGTAAAGGGAAAAAATGTATAGTGGTTCTGTTCCGAATGAAACGATTGGAAAATAATGTTGGTTGCAACCCCTGGGGTTGAGGTCAATTCTAGTTCAGTCACTTCAGGAGAGGAACAAAAATTGCCCCTTATTTTCCATGAGCATTTCTAATGGTAGTAACTTAACCATAACTTAAAAATAAGTTTACCAGAGGGGTACTGTACCTTCTGTATAAATCTACAGAATGTTAGGGTGTGTTGCACCAACATGGTTTAAATTAATCTAGGATTAGAGCAAATCTAGGATTTGTAAATCTAGGTTTATAATTAATCAGAGATGTGTTGCACCTCTTAATTTTGAATCTGGATCTGTTAAACTATGATTAGTGACATGTTACACCAATATCTATCTAAGGTCTTCGAAAGCCAAGTCAACAAACAGGTCACTGACCATCTCGAATCCCACCGTACCTTCTCCGCTATGCAATCTGGTTTCCGAGCCGGTCACGGGTGCACCTCAGCCACGCTCAAGGTACTAAACGTTATCATAACCGATAAAAGACAGTACTGTGCAGCCGTCTTCATCGACCTGGCCAAGGCTTTCGACTCTGTCAAACACCATATTCTTATCGGCAGACTCAGTAGCCTCGGTTTTTCTAATGACTGCCATGCCTGGTTCACCAACTACTTTGCAGACAGAGTTCAGTGTGTCAAATCGGAGGGCATGATGTCCGGTCCACTGGCAATCTCTATGGGGGTGCCACAGGGTTCAATTCTTGGGCTGACTTTTCTCTGTATATATCAATGATGTTGCTCTTGCTGCGGGCGATTCCCCGATCCACCTCTACGCAGACGACACCATTCTGTATACTTCCGGCCCTTCCTTGGACACTGTGCTATCTAACCTCCAAACGAGCTTCAATGCCATACAACACTCCTTCCGTGGCCTCCAACTGCTCTTAAACGCTAGTAAAACCAAATGCATGCTTTTCAACCGTTCGCTGCCTGCACCCGCACGCCCGACTAGCATCACCCCCCTGGATGGTTCCGACCTAGAATATGTGGACATCTATAAGTACCTAGGTGTCTGGCTAGACTGTAAACTCTCCTTCCAGACTCATATCAAACAACTCCA
The DNA here is from genome assembly GCF_057628025.1 of Oncorhynchus mykiss. Lineage (NCBI taxonomy): Eukaryota > Metazoa > Chordata > Actinopteri > Salmoniformes > Salmonidae > Oncorhynchus > Oncorhynchus mykiss. Next base: position 20,856,120 of record NC_143049.1, read on the forward strand.
ATCTAAAATCAAATCTAGAGTCGGCTTTCTATTCCGCAACAAAGCCTCCTTCACTCACGCCGCCAAACTGACTATCCTACCAATCCTCGACTTCGGCGATGTCATCTGTAAAATAGCTTCAAATACTCTACTCAGCAAACTGGATGCAGTTTATCACAGTGCCATCCGTTTTGTTACTAAAGCACCTTACACCACCCACCACTGCGACCTGTATGCTCTAGTCGGCTGGCATTCGCTACATATTCGTCGCCAGACCCACTGGCTCCAGGTCATCTACAAGTCCATGCTAGGTAAAGCTCCGCCTTATCTCAGTTCACTGGTCACGATGGCAACACCCACCCGTAGCACGCGCTCCAGCAGGTGTATCTCACTGATCATCCCTAAAGCCAACACCTAATTTGGCCGCCTTTCGTTCCAATTCTCTGCTCCCTGTGACTGGAACGAATTGCAAAAATCGCTGAAGTTGGAGACTTTTATCTCCCTCACCAACTTCAAACATCTGCTATCTGAGCAGCTAACCGATCGCTGCAGCTGTACATAGTCTATCGGTAAATAGCCCACCCAATTTTACCTACCTCATCCCCATAGTGTTTATTTATTTACTTTTCTGCTCTTTTGCACACCAGTATCTCTACCTGTACATGATCATCTGATCATTTATCACTCCAGTGTTAATCTGCAAAATTTTTATTATTCGCCTACCTCCTCATGCCTTTTGCACACAATGTATATAGACTTTCTTTTTTTTCTACTGTGTTATTGACTTGTTAATTGTTTACTCCATGTGTAACTCTGTGTTGTCTGTTCACACTGTTATGCTTTACTTGGCCAGGTCGCAGTTGTAAATGAGAACTTGTTCTCAACTAGCCTACCTGGTCAAATGAAGGTGAAAAAAAAATATATATATATGAAGTATTTTGTGAGTTGAAACGAAGTAGCTAGCCTACTTGACAAATGAGGCCACAAATGTTGCTGTTCCTTGATAAAATAATAACAATGTGATGTTTGAACTACTGCATCGCCATCTTGAAAGGTTCTCATGTGATAGCTGATTTGAAATTTGCCAATGCTAAACAGAAAATAAATGTGTTAGTTAACGTTAGCTACTGTAGCTAGCTAGTTTATAAACCAAGCTAGCTAGCATACAATATTATTAATTATTGTCATTACTTAATGTTATTTTGCCATTTTATTATTTGTCCGCTAACCACATGACCATGGCACGTCAAATAAGTTCATATTTCTCCGCTTATGAAAAAAACTCTTGTCGGAGCTGATGGAGGAATTCAGTAATGAACTGGAGGATAAAAATACTGGATTAAAGAGAAGATGATTCCCCAGCAGTTTTCCACCCTCCATAACCCCTATGATGATGACGGACAACTTGACCCATCAATATTCAGTAAGCTATACTCGGCTTTGTTTCAGGATGGTAACCTGGGGGCTGTGCTTTGGCAAAGTGAGTGGGGTTACATCCTAGTTTATGTGTAGGGGGCTAGGGTATATCGGGAGTATTTCTCCTGTCTTATCCAGTGTCCTGTGTGAATTTAAGTTCTCTCTCTCTCTCTCTCTCTCTCTCTCTCTCTCTCTCTCTCTCTCTCTTTATCGCTCTCTCGCTCTCTCTCCCCCCTGAGGTGCTGACCTGCACCCTCGACAACCACTGTGATTATTACTATTTGACCCTGCTGGTCATCTATGAACATTTGAACATCTTGGCCATGTTCTGTTATGATCTCCACCCGGCACAGGCAGAAGAGGACTGGCCAACCCTCATAGCCTGGTTCCTCTCTAGGTTTCTTCCTAGGTTCTGGCCTTTCTAGGGAGTTTTCCCTAGCCACCGTGCTTCTACACCTGCATTGTTTGTGGTTTTAGGCTGGGTTTATGTACAGCACTTTGTGACATCAGCTGATGTAAGAAGGGCTTTATTAATACATTTGATTGATACTACACTACAATGTTACCATTATCAGGCTCGTTACAGCATGTTGCATAACATCAGCATTCGTACCAAGGCTGGACATATCATAAGCCCCAATTCAATTGTTGTACAAAATGGGCACGTAAATAGCCTACTAATAATGAGTTAATTATCATAAACTCAACAGGATTCAACCTGTCTCTAATTATTCTCAGAGGAACTCTGTTGTTTTGGTCTCTCCACAGAAGATATGCTGCCATTTGATCAGTTAAACCACCTCAAGTGGCAGTTTAGAATTAATCTCCAATGTAAATGTATATAAATATTTTTTACATTCTTTGAGCAACAGGCTTAAAATTAATGAAGTGAAAACTACATTTAGATTAGAGGAACGATTTAATTGAACTAGGATTCATTTAAAACTTTGTTCAACATTTGGTGCAACACGATTAATAGATAAACCTTGATTTAACCCAGTTTAAGAGTTAATCCATGTTGGTGCAACCCACCCTTAGTGTACAAGTAGCCTGCATACCCGACTGTTTTTGCATTCACTTAAATCAAAAGCAGACTGGCAGAATTATTTAAAAAAAATCTCACATAGCTGCATAAATCTATCACTATGCCATTTTAGTGTTCAGAGGTTAAAAAAGAATCTGTTTGTTGTGTAGACATTACTAATTCATACAAATCCTGAATGGGAAAGTCTCTGCTGTACAGCTGATACAGCTCTCCTGCCTCTAGGTCACCAGGCAGCTCGTTAGGGCGCACACCTGTCACCAGCATTAGGAGCATAATGACATTCACCTGGACTCCATCACTTCGTTGATTACCTGCCCTTAATGTGTCACTCCCTTTGGTTTCTTCCCCAGTTGTCATTGTTTCTGCTTTCGTTCCATGTCGGTGTGCTGTTTGTGTTACATTTATTTATTAAATGTATTCAGTGCCTGAAATTGCTTCCCAATTTGCAGTGTACATCGTTACAGAATGACGCCTCAACAAAGGGAAGCATCGGGGAGTGTATTATTTTTTTTTGTCTGGGGTGATGTCGAGTCCGGGTGTTGGAGCTGGACCTACCTGGGAGGCTTCAGCCGGTTTGGAGTGGGTTCGATAGGCTCCCATGCTGAAGCTGGGTGAACAAGTTCCCGTGCCTCAGCCGAGGCAAACGGGGAGGTCTCAGCCGGCTCATCAGGTTCTCTCCTCAGCTGGTTCATCAGGTTTCTGCGCCTCAGCGGAGGCGACCGGTCCGCTCCGGATGCCCGGGATCTCCCTGTGGTTGGTGTCCTGCGGCTGGAGCTGAACGCGCCGGGGAGGGGGTACTGTCATGTATGCTCTCTCTCCGGCGCTCTAGGTCGTCATACTCCCGTGCCTCAGCCGGATCGACAGGTTCCCGCGCCTTAGCAGAGGTGACCAGTCCGCTCCTGATCCCCGGGATCGTCATCTTGGTCGGTGTCCTCCACCCAGACAGAGCCGGGTTTCAGGGAGGGGGTACTGTCATGTGTGCTCCCTCTCCGGCCTCTAGGTCACCAGGCTGCTCGTTACGGCGCACACCTGTCACCAGCGCTAGGCAGATCATGACATTCACCTGGACTCCATCACCTCCTTGATTACCTGCCCTACATGTGTCACTCCTTTTGGTTTCTTCCCCAGTCGTCGTTGTTTCTGTTTCTGTTCCATGTCAGTGCGCTGTTTGTTACGTGTTTGTTTATTTATTAAATGTATTCACTCCCTGAACTTGCTTCCCGACTCGCAGCGTACATCGTTATCTAAAAACAAATCATGCATCATTGTTGTTGTGACATATCACATGCAGCCTATGTTGATGCAAAGAAAATCCACACTCTTTTAGCTAGGCTAAATCATTGGGGTATCATATGATACTGATCTATATAAAAATGCTGTGTCAACTCTGATGTAAAACGTTGAGAACAAGAAGAACAGTGTTTCTAACTGCCTTGACATTTTGATACTGATGTATCCCCCTTCGTAGCCTAGCAGAACAAAGCCAATGCAATGTGTGAACACACAAACGGGTTAATCCAGCTCTATCCAGATTAGTTGTGCTACACCGAGTTGCATCATTGCATATTAAATCTGTTGTTCCTTGTTGACGTGTCATCTGAATATTTCGTGGTTGTGCCTGCGTGCCTGGCACATGGCTTTTTACAGTCTTAAACAAGTCAAGTGGTGTGGAAGGTTGTTTGAGAGAGGTGTAAAACACCCCCCCCCCCCCCCCCATTAACTTTAAAATGGATCTGATAGAATCTCATAAATATAGCAACCAGAGTATGACTTCTCCATTCATATCAATACACCACTTCTTAAGAACATGGGCTGAATTGCAATAATCGCTTGTTATTCACTTGCCCTCATGCATAAAAAAAAAATGCTGGTCTATGGAAACTCCCTCTAGCACATGCCTTCATCAATCCAATGCTTTTACATTTTGGGGGAGTAATGAACAAGTGCACACATCAGGAGGAAGGAGAGATTATTGGGATGCACCCAAGCCTCCATGTTTCCAGACAGCTGTGGTGCTGATGCTGAGGGTGGTTCTGTAAGGATGAAAGTGAACAAACCATTAAAGAAAAGCTGTGAATCCCTTGACAGCACCAACGCTGTTGGAGCTGGCTTGCATCATCTGTATAACAACACAACTGGCCAGCCAACTCAGTTATCCTATTATGAATTCAAGTGTTTGCTCTTTGGCAGAATGCTATTTTCTCTACAGACACTGAGGGGAAATGTCCTGAATGAAGAATAAAGCCAGCAACTGTTGGCAGTTACAACCACAAAGCTGTATTTGATACATTCCTCAGTGTATGGTTTTTATTGCCTCCACCTTCAACCCTTCAGACGCACACACACACACACACACACACACACACACACAGTCTTATACAACGAACCTTGTGGGGACACACAATTCAGTCACGTTCAAAATCCTATTTTAGCTAACCCCTAACCCTAAAGCTAACTCTAACCCGTACCCTTACTGTAAACCGGAAATCTAACCTTAACCCTAACCCAAGCTCCTAACCCTAACCCTAAAACTAACCCTCTGGTCCCCGCAAGTATAGTTAAACACACACACACACACACACGCTGCTCTTAATTCTTGGCAGTGAGTGTGATCCCTTAGCAGAGAGCAATTAGCAAAGACAGTGTTCACCTCCACACCGCCTCCCATGCCTGAAGAGGGTACAAGCAGCAACCCTGTTTGCTACAGAATCATATGGAGGGTGTCCAAGACATAAAGCACCACATTTACAACATGTGCATTAAGTAGTGGACTTTATTGTCCTCTTAGGACACTCCAAAACACAGTGTAATAGGCTACGACACAAGAATAAATGTTATTGCGTAGTACGCAGTAGGTGTAATATACAGTACATAAGAATCCAAGGCCGATATCATTCAGTGGAAGTTGGTGGAACTACTGTGATGATAACCTTGGCTTTCTCAGGAAGGTTGGGCTGGCGCAAGCATTTACACTGGCCCAGAATACTGCTCTCACTCACAGAACACGCTGCCTGCAGTGAGAGAGTAGCATTCATTTATCTTTCGCTATGGTGCCTTTATTCACTAGCAGGGTAATGGGAGTACAGCTCATGACTGATGCTTACCCTAGGCCCTGCATTATCAAAGAGATGAAAGGATAAAAAGAGCCATGGGGGAAAAACCCCAAACAGATAAATAGATAAATAAATATATGGAACTATCCACTTTGGTAATATATCACCAGGGGCCTGGTTGCAGAATGCATGCAGAGCATGATCTGATTTCACGATATGCAAGCAGCCTGTGTGTCTGCTGTCCACTTTTTCCATATGGTGAGTTTTTTGTCACTCTTTGTGTAAGAATGAGTTATTGTGCTTGGTACGCCTTTACTTCATAGAATTTCACATAAGGGAAATGCTAAAAACAGAAACATCCCTTTTTCAGGACCCTGTCTTCCAAAGACAATTCGTAAAAATACAAATAACCTCATAGATCTTCATTGTAAAGGATTTTAACACTGTTTCCTTGCTTGTTCAATGAACCATAAACAATTAATGAACATGCACCTGTGGAACGGTCATTAATACACTAACACCCTACAGACTGTAGGCAATTAAGGTCAGAGGTATGAAAACTTAGGACACTAAAGAGGCCTTTCTACTGACTCTGAAAAACACCAAAATCAAGATGCCCAGGGTCCCTGCTCATCTGTGTGAATGTGCCTTAGGCATGCTGCAAGGGGGCATGGGGACTGCAGATGTGGCCAGGGCAATACATTGTAATATCCGTACTGTTAGACGCCTAAGACAGCGCTACAGGGAGACAGGACGGACAGCTGATTGTCCTTGCTGTGGCAGCCCACGTGTAACAACACCTGCACAGGATCGGTACATCCGAAAATCACACCTGCTGGACAGGTACAGGATGGCAACAACAACTGAATGAGATACACCAGGAATGCACAATACCTCCATCAGTGCTCAGACTGTCCCCAATAGGCTGAGAGAGACTGGACTGAGGGCTTGTAGGCCTGTTGTAAGGCAGGTTCTCACCAGACATCACCAGCAACAATGTCGCGGTTTTGTCTCACCAGGGGTGATGGTTGGATTCGCGTTTATCGTCGAAGGAATGAGCGTCACACCGAGGTCTGTACTCTGGAGCGGGATCAATTTGGAGGTGGAGGGTCTGTCATGGTCTGGGGCAGTGTGTCACAGCATCATCGGACTGAGCTTTTTGTCATTTCAGGCAATCTGAATGCTGTGCGTTGCAGGGAAGACATCCTCCTCCCTCATGTGGTAACCTTCCTGCAGGCTCATCCTGACATGACCCTCCAGCATGACAATGCCACCAGCCATACTGCTCATTCTGTGTGTGATTTCCTGCAAGACTGGAATGTCAGTGTTCTGCCATGGCCAGCAAAAAGCCCGGATCTCAATCCCATTGAGCACATCTGGGACCTGTTGGATTGGAGGGTGAGGTCTAGGGCCATTCCCCACAGAAATGTCTGTGAACTTGCAGGTGCCTTGGTGGAAGAGTGGGGTAACATCTCACAGCAAAAACTGGCAAATCCGGTGCAGTCCACGAGGAGGAGATGCACTGCAGTGCTTAATGCAGCTGGTGGCCACACCAGTTACTGACAGTTCCTTTTGATTTTGACCCCCCCCCTTTGTTCAGGGACACATTGTTCCATTTCTGTTAATCACATGTCTGTGGAACTTGTTCAGTTCATGGCTCAGTTGTTGAATCTTGTTATGTTCATACAAATATTTAAAAAATAAAAAAAAGGTTTGCTGAAAATAAACGCAGTTGACAGTGAGAGGATGTTTCTTGTTTTGCTGAGTTTATATCTACAGGGAGAATAAATAAGCTCAGTTGCTATACTGCAATATTTCACTGTAAAATCCCTCCACTACTACATCCAGTTATAGACTTTCACAGGCATACTGTAGACACTTCCAGTTTTAGAAGCAGTTTTTGGAATAAGAAGTGTGTATGCACAGGGAGGCAATAGCCTAGTTTGCAAACAAAGACTGCATAGCCTACACATTTCTTTTGTAGGATTTCATTGAATTACACAATGATGCCATTTAGAACGCTCTTAAATAATGACACAAAACTGTCTTCCCATACACTGGCAGCTATCCACTCACTAAATTCCCATGGAGCCAAGTTCACTGGTATAGGCTTGTACATAGGCTGATAAACTGACTACGCTCCAAGAACCCGCCGACTGATTAAATCAGGAATCTACCCCCTCTGCTAACCACAAATTACATGAGGCACGCTGATGGAAAGGTCAATTTTTATGCTGCAGCAAGAGCTCACTGACAATAATTGTTTTATACCCAGTCTTGGTATTAGTGAGCCGGGGTGAAAGATTTTATGTAATATTTGTCTCTGAGGTCTGGTAAGGGATATTTAATCATATTATCTAGCTCTACACTCTTAGAAAAAGGTGCAATCTAGAACCAATAAGAGATCTTCAGCTGTCCCCATGGGAGAACCCTTTGAAGAACACTTTTGGGTTCCAGGTAGAACCCTTTTAAGGGTTTTACCTGGAACCAAAAAGTGTTTGCCTATGGGGACAGCCGAAGAACCCTTTTGGAACAATTTATTATTAAGATTGTAGTGAGAGGTGATGGCACTGCTGCCTGAGAGACTTGGTAGTATTAACGCTGTGCAACTATATCAACCATCTCTGGCCTCCGCTGCACCAACACCACCTCTACACGTCAATCCCATTGATTGATAAGAGGTTGGGATTTATGTGGACTGGGGCTGTAACCTTGTTATCTAAATCAGAGGAAAGTGTAGTTTCAACACTCAGTGTGCAGTACATGTCTAGCCTATACAGAGAACAGCTAGGTATATATAGTCTCTGTGATGTAGGAGAAGGTTGTATAGCTAATTAGTCACAGCAGAGCAGAGTTGAGAAAATTCAGATACATGTGGCCATTTTTCATCCTTTCATCATGCTGACACATCTGAAGCCATGAAAAGTATAACAGTTTTCTAGGTCAGGCCCAAATCGGTGCGCCTGACACCTACTACCATACCCCGTTCATTATTTTCCAAGATGGCATAGCACTTCAGATGTCTTTGTCTTTGTCTTGTCGTGCCCCATGTATATATATATTTTTTCTTTGTATATATTTCGGATATATATTTTTATATTTTGAACCTCAATTTCAACATACTCTCCTGCAACCCGCCTCATCCAATGTGGTATGGATCTGCTATTTTCAATACTTTAGAACCCCCAACAGAACTACTTGCTAGAAGTGCTTGCGGTCATCAGCTAACCATAGCCCCGTCAACTCCTGCCAGTCTGCACAGCGTGATTCAACCCAGAGCATACCGGACTGCTTTTTCTTCACATCTCCGGATTCCTACTGCAAGCTCTGAACCTTTTCACCTGGACCATCGCAGCTAGCTAGCTGCTGTCCGAGTGGCTACCCCTGGCTAACGTCTCTGTCCCGAAGCAAGCAGCAGTTAACCTGGAACTAGCCTCGTGCTAGGCCCATCTCCCGGCTAGCTGAAGAGGTCCATCAGCCACTCCTTGGGCTACAATACCTATATTGCCAAATTTGCCTGGATCCCTTTGACTGCCCACACGGAGCCCCGCCGATCCATCACGACTTGTTTAAACAGGCTCCTCCGTCGCGACGTCCCCTGAAGGCCCAACCACTAGCCTGCTAGCCGTGGTCCGCTAGCGGTCTAGAGCATATCGGACTGTTACCTGAAGAGGTCCATCAGTCAATTTCTTGGGCTACAATACCTATTTTTCCAATTGGCCTGGACCCTTTTACTGCCTACACGGAGCCCTGCCGATCCATCACGACTGGTCTGCTGACGTAATCGTCCAAGGGTGCTACAACAGACTCATCCGTCGCGACATCCCCCTGCTAGCCCCGGCCCGCTAGCTGTCTGAATCGCCGTGTCTCCAGCTCACCTAGCTTCCCACTGGTCCCTATGATCACTCGGCTACGTATGCCTCTCCCTAATGTCAATATGCCTTGTCTATTGCTGTTTTGGTTTGTGATTATTGTCTTATTTCACTGTAGAGCCTCCAGCCCTGGTTAATATGCCTTAGCTAGCCCTTTTGTTCCACCTCCCAGACATGTGGTGACCTCACCTAGATTAAATGATCTCTAGAGACTAAACCTCTCTCATCATCACTCAATGCCTAGGTTTTCACATCCTACCATACCATTGTCTGTACAATATGCCTTGAATCTATTCCTTCATGCCCAGAAACCTGCTCCTTTTACTCTCTGTTCCGAATGCACTAGACGACCAGTTCTTATAGCCTTTAGTCGTACCCTTATCCTCCTCCTCCTCTGTTCCTCTGGGGATGTAGAGGCTAATCCAGACCTTGCAGTGCCTAGCTCCACTCCCATTCTCCAGGCTCTCTCATGTGTTGACTTCTGTAACTGTAAAAGCCTTGGTTTCATGCATGTTAACATCAGAAGCCTCCTCCCTAAGTTCTTTAGCACACCCTGCCAACCCGAATGTCCTAGCCATGTCTGAATCCTGGCTTAGGGAGGCCACCAAAAATCCTGAGATTTCCACCCAACTACAACATTTTTCATCAAGATAGAACTGCCAAAGGGGGCGGAGTTGAAATCTACTGCAGAAATAGCCTGCAGAGTTCTGTCACACTATCCAAGTCTGTGCCCAAACAATTCAAGCTTCTAATTCTAAAAATCCACCTTTCCAAAAACAGGTCTCTCGCCGTTTCCACTTGTTATAGATCACCTTCTGCCCCCAGCTGTGCCCTGGATACCATATGTGAATTGATTGCCCCCCATCGATCTTCAGAGCTCGTACTTTTAGGTGACCTAAACTGGGACATGCTTAACACCCCGGCCGTCCTACAATCTAAGCTTGATGCCCTCAATCTCACACAAAATATCAATGAACCTACCAGGTACAACCCCAAATCCGTAAACACGGGCATCCTCATAGATATCATCCTGACCAACCGGCCCTCTAAATACACCTCTGCTGTCTTCAACCAGGATCTCAGAGATCTCTGCTTCATTACCTGCGTCCGTAATGGGTCTGCGGTCAAATGACCACCCCTCATCACTGTCAAACGCTACCTAAAACACTTCAGCGAGCAGGCCTTTCTAATCGACCTGGCCCGGATATACTGGAAGGATATTGACCTCATTTAATCAGTATGGGATGCCTGGTTATTCTTTAAAATTGCTTTCCTCACCATCTTAAATAAGCATGCTCCATCCAAAAAGTGTAGAACCAGGAACAGATATAGCTCTTGGTTCACTTCAGACCTGACTGCCCTTTACCAGCACAAAAACATCCTGTGGCGTTCTGCATTAGCATCGAATAGCACCCGCGATATGCAACTTTTCAGGGAAGATTGGAACCAATATACACAGGCAGTTAGGAAAGCAAAGGCTAGCTTTTTTAAACGAAAACATGCATTGTGTAGCACAAACTACACAAAAGTTTTGGGACATTGTAAAGTCCATAGAGAATAAGAGCACCTCCTCCCAACTGCTCACTGCACTGAGGCTAGGAAACACTGTCACCACCGATAAATCCCCGATAATTGAGAATTTCAAGAAGCATTTTTCTACGGCTGGCCATGCTTTCCACCTGGCTACCCCTACCCCGGTCAACAGCCATGCACCCCCCACAGCAACTTGCCCATGCCTCCCCCATTTCTCCTTCACCCAAATCCAGATAGCTGATGTTCTGAAAGAGTTGCAAAATCTGGACTCCTACAAATCAGCTGGGCTAGAGAATCTGGCACCTCTCTTTCTAAAATTATCCGCCGCAATTGTTGCAACCCCTATTACTAGCATGTTCAACCTCTCTTTCGTATCGGCGGAGATCCCAAAGATTGGAAAGCTGCCGCGGTCATCCCCCTCTTTAAAGGGGGAGACACCTTAGACCCAAACTGTTATAGACGTATATTCATCCTGCCCTGCCTTTCTAAAATCTTCAAAAAATCTTCAAAAGCCAAGTTAATAAACAGATCACCGACTATTTCGAATCCCACCGTACCTTCTCCACTATGCAATCTGGTTTCCAAACTGGTCAGTGGTGCACCTCAGCCATGCTCAAGGTCCTAAACGATATCATAACAGCCATCGATAAAAGACAATACTGTGTAGCCGTATTTTTTATTTTTTATTTTTTTTATTTTACCTTTATTTAACCAGGTAGGCAAGTTGAGAACAAGTTCTCATTTACAATTGCGACCTGGCCAAGATAAAGCAAAGCAGTTCGACAGATACAACAACACAGAGTTACACATGGAGTAAAACAAACATACAGTCAATAATAAAGTATAAACAAGTCTATATACAATGTGAGCAAATGAGGTGAGAAGGGAGGTAAAGGCAAAAAAAGGCCTTGGTGGCAAGGTAAATACAATATAGCAAGTAAAACACTGGAATGGTAGTTTTGCAATGGAAGAATGTGCAAAGTAGAAATAAAAATAATGGGGTGCAAAGGAGAAAAATAAATAAATTAATTAAATACAGTTGGGAAAGAGGTAGTTGATAGGGCTAAATTATAGGTGGGCTATGTACAGGTGCAGTAATCTGTGAGCTGCTCTGACAGTTGGTGCTTAAAGCTAGTGAGGGAGATATTCATCGACCTGGCCAAGGCTTTCGACTCTGTCAATCAACACATTCTTATTGGCAGACTCAACAGCCTTGGTTTCTCAAATGACTGCCATGCATGGTTCACCAACTACTTCTCAGACAGAAATCAGTGTGTCAAACCGAAGGTCTTGATGTCCGGACCTCTGGCCGTCTCTATGGGGATGCCACAGGGTTCAATTCTCTGGCCGACTCTTTTCTCTGTATACATCAATGATGTCGCTCTTGCTGCTGGTGATTCTCTGATCCACCTTTACCCAGGCGACACCATTCTGTATACTTCGTGCCCTTTTTCGGACACTGTGTTAACTAACTAACTTCAATGCCATACAACTCTCCTTCCGTGGCCTCCAACTGCTCTTAAATGCAAGTAAAACTAAATGCATGCACTTCAACCGATCGCTGCCTGCACCTGCCCGCCTGTCCAGCATCACTACTCTGGACGGTTCTGGCTTATGTGGACAACTACAAATACATAGGTGTCTGGTTAGACTGTAAACTCTCCTTCTATACTCACATTAAGCATCTCCAATAAAAAATGTAATCTAGAATCGGCTTCCTATTTCGCAACAAAGCATCCTTCACTCATGCTGCCAAACATACCCTCATAAACTGACTATCCTAACGATCCTTGACCTCGGCGATGTCATTTACAAAATATCTTCCAACACTCTACTCAGCAAATTGGATGCAGTCTATCACAGTGCCATTCGTTTTGTCTCTAAAGCCCCACCACTGCGACCTGTATGCTCTCGTTGGCTGGCCCTCGCTTCATATTCATCACCAAACCCACTGGCTCCAGGTCATCTATAAGTCTTTGCTAGGTAAATCCCTGCCTTATCTCAGCTCACTGGTCACGATAGCAGCATCCACCCGTAGCACGCGCTCCAGCAGGTATATTTCACTGGTCAGCCCCAAAGCCAATTCCTCCTTTGGCTGCCTTTCCTTCCAGTTCTCTGCTGCCAATGACTGGCACGAATTGCAAAACTCATTGAAGCTGGAGACTCATATCTCCCTCACTAACTTTAAGCATCAGCTGTCAGAGCAGCTCACAGATCATTACACCTGTACATTGCCCAGCTGTAAATTGCCCATACAACTACCTCATCCCCATATTTTTTTATTTTTTTGGTCCTTCGCACCTACTTGCACATTCATCTTCTGCACATCTATCACTCAAGTGTTTAATTGCTAAATTGTAATTACTTCGCCACTACAGCCTATTTATTGCCTTACCTCCCTAATCTTAGCTCATTTGCTCACACTGTATATAGATTTTTTCTATTGTGTTATTGACTGTACGTTTGTTTATACCATGTGTAACTGTGTTGTTGTTTTTGTCTCACTGCTTTGCTTTATCTTGTCCAGGTCGCAGTTGTAAATGAGAACTTGTTCTTAACTGGCCTCCCTGGTTAAATAAAGGTGAAATAAAAAATAAAGAAATGCACTTCAATCTTTTGTCTTGCATATTTACCCCCTGAATGGCACACATAAAAAATCCATGTGTCAATTGTCTCAAGGCTTAAAAATCCTTTGGTAACCTGTCTCTTTCTCTTCATCTACACTGATTGAAGTGGATTTAACAAGTGGCCTCAATAAGGGATAATAGCTTTAACCTGGATTCACCTGGTCAGTCTATGTCATGGAAAGGACAGGTGTTCTTCATGTTTTGTATACTTAGCGTGCCGACAAGAATCAAGCTCATAAATGTAGGCCTATGTGCTGTTGAAAATGGCTACTTGATACTCTATTACCTGCTGTTTTCCTCATGGCCAAATCAATACCAAGAGAGGTGCCATCTTAGTGGAAGAAGAACACACAATTCAACTATCACAGCATCTTTGAGGAGAGTGAATCACGCACTCAACCCCGCCCCCCCCTCCCTCAGGGGATGTGTGTGTGTGTGAGCCATCTCTTACCAGCCTTTCACTTCCCACATCTCTCACAAGCCCCATTTTAACCCTCACCTTTGGTACATACTGTAGTGTCAATGTCATACAATGTCAGTTTCACAGTGGATTACAACTTGTGCATTTCAAGAAGCCTCTGCTACACAATATCAAAAGATCTGGCTCCTGTGGTAAGCTGTATCATAAGTCAGTTAGGTAACACTGCTTTCAGCTCATAATGTTGCCATGTTTAGATATTCAATAAGAACGAATTATCCTGACCATGACCATACAAACAATTGATCAAATGTATCCCCCAAAAATGTATTCTTCATTCAAATTCATACAGAAAATGATTAATTTAGATACCTTCTTCAGGTTGTATCGTCATGTAATAGGTTAACCAATTTGGGTTATTTATCATATAAAGTAGAAATATATATATACATTTGCTGAAAATAAGCTGAAAATCTTTTCCAAAAGAAAGAAAAGTGCTCTAAACCTTTGTAAACGTACGGCTCTAATAACCTGGTACAAAATTGCTCTCAAATGACTGTTACTGTGCACTCCCAGGCGCAGTGACAATCATCAACTTTGTATCATGCAAAAACACCTACAGACTGCAATATGTAGGCCTACTGTTTTCTTCTCAGCATGCAAATACCTCACATCAAAAGAACGCCATTAAAAGTGAACATGAATAGCGTACCTTTCCAACATGCTGTGCTTCCGGTCCAATATGTTCCTCTAAAACGAAGAACTGGTTCCATATCCAGCCCCTCTTGGGCCGGTGGTGCACGTCTCTCTCGCCGTCTGGGTGTTTGGTTTGGTTACTTTGTGCTCTGACGTTGGGCCTGAGCTGGGACGTCCCATAGCTCTTCTGGATAAAGCACAGGCAGATCAGCAAAGGGCAGAGGCATGCTGTAGTAGCAGGAATTCTCATGGTAGAGAACGTATGCTTCTCTAAGTCCTCCACTGTACCTTAGGCACACAGTGTACCCAGAGGCCACAAAGACGTCTCAATAGTAAGACAGTACTAGGTGTAGATAAGACCAGTCCAGGTTTCTCTTAAATTCCATGGTTTGTTTCAGTCTGTCCATTAGGGAGTAGAACCAAGGTCCGTTTCCATGTCGGATGGAGGCGGAGGGGAGAGGCCGGTTGTTAATTTGCTAAGAGGATCCTCAGAAGATTTCACCAGTGGTCTTGTCTGAGCAGGTTGCCATGCTGTTTCCCCTTGAAAGATAAGAAGAAAGAACATTAAGGAAACACAGATAATGAGTCATGTTTTTCTTTCTGTGAAATCCCCCTATGCAATTTGATGGAACGGGTACTCTGAAATTACACGTTGACTCATTTTTAAAAGCACAATGTTCTTTCCTGATGAAAACTGTCATTTTGACTTGATTTCTGAGAGGCAATTTCCGCTGGGTGCATGAATTGAGTATTTCCGTCCGCTTCGGATGCAAACCAGAGTATTCAAAACTACATTGCTGAGTCTGAGCTCAAAAGGCTAAGCCGTCTCTGACATACCTCACAACTGAAAGACATTCAATTTAACATGGTTTTATGAAAGCAGGAGAGCCATAACTGTATCTCCATAGGCCAGAAGAGCATTTTGGGGACATTATTTTGTGCGTTCTTTGTCAGAGTCTATCACAATGATAAGCTGCTTTTGATCATGTGATTCTCACAGTCTATTACACTGTTACAGAACGTGTGTCACTTGGTAAACACCCTCACACAAGCATAGCTGTGGTTCTATCCTCCAGTTTCTGTCAATATTGTACTTGAAACACTTGAATAATTCCGTTGTTTGGATATTCTATGAGAAAACAATAAAAAACCTTCAATCACTGTTTTTAAAAAGGATATTGCCATGGCATGTGAGAAGACATCTGCTACTCAGGAAAGCAGTGAAGGCTGGTGGTAAGAGCTATAGGAGGACAGGCTCATTGTAATGGCTGGAATGGAATAAATGTAATGGAATCAAACATGTGGTTTCATATGTTTAATGTGTTTGATACCGTTCCATTAATTCCATTACAGCCATTACAGCCTCCTATAAATCCTCCCACCAGCCTCCACTGCAGCAAAGCATTTAGTGTTTTCCTTTCCTTTTGACAAGACCAATATCTCAATATACAGTAAACATATTTGTCATACAAAAGAGCCGAAACTCTGAGTGATGTTTCAAATGTTTATTCAGCAAAGATGAACCAGCTGAATACATCCATTTTATACAGTGCAGTGTCCACTTTCACTCTTAGCTCTCGCCCTCTCCCTTCCACAAAGGTCCCAGACCTCCGGGAGGTATGTCAAATGTTATCTGTTCACAAAAAAAGGAGGAGAGAGTAGTGGCGTTGAGAGTGTCGAGCACAAAACTCTGAGTCACGTGCAAAAAAAACTTGGAGATAATTGGTTACAGTAATCAAATTCAACATATCACAACAGCTTGAGTGTAGAGTTTCAATAAACCGGTAGACCATACTTGGCTAAGCTTCCAGGTGACGAACTTAACCATTACATCAGTGTTGTTGACATGAGACCACAGATACAAGTAGCTTGTTAGAGGCTGGAGAATACAACAGGTCCTTCTCTCTCGACCTTGGAGGAAACCCTCCCTAACTTAGACTCAATGGATTCTTAACAAGATTGAATTCATTTCAGAAACCAACTGCAAGATGACCCCATATTCTATGATAACACCACCCTTGGCAGTAAAACTTAATATTACCTCTGAATAATGAAACAAATCTGAACAAATATAATTAATTACCCACGCCGAATTAGAATTACAACCCTTGATAAATTCATAAGGAAATCATTTTTCATCCATAAAGGAATTCAAGGAATAATCAAATAGACTAGATAGAGGTTTCTCTCACACCTCTCATATGCTGTTGTGAGTAATGCACCCGCCCCTCCCTTTGCGATTTATTTATCGTTCAGGGGCAGCGCTCTGTCTCTCCGTCTTGCCTGTCCAAAGAGAAATTAAAACTATTGCTAAATTATCCAACCCAAATTTAGAATGACAGTCCCTTATCCCCGTGCACAACATCTCAATCTCCTTATATACATCTGGTATTCCCTGAGCGGGGGCTTTGCACAGCGCTTGTTTTAAATTGACACTCTGGTCTCCAGTCTACTGGGTCACGTCCCTGCTTCCCCCCTTCTGTCAAAACATTCAACCTCGTAGCCATTGACGAGAATGACTGAATAAAACTACGGATGTAGCCAAATACTGTAGACCCAGTTCTTAATTTAACTGTCACACAGCCGAAATTGATGAACCCCATGAAAGGGTGCTTCACGTTGAATTTATCATTCGATTTAGCCCTAACAGACACTGGCAGAACATACATTTACAGAAAGGGAAGCATTTATCCTGCTAACGTTAGAATAAACCTGATTTATTTTACATTTCTAGCATTCTTTTTTCTCAGTATGGTCCCCATTTGTTCTTGTCTTATACTGTTGTGAGTGGTATCAGTATCTCAATGCATTTTTTAAAGTCTAGATTACTATACATTTTCCAGTGTGAGGAAGCCCACAATCAACCCAATACCCCAGATAAACTATTTTGGCAATCCCAAATCAATTAAGGGCACTGTTGAGCCCCTTCCCCCAACACTCATTCTTCTGGTATCTCTAACTTTTCTTCTTCTGATAGCTTTAAAGTTCATTTTCACAATGGCACACATGTAACTCATGCCTGTTGAAGTGGGTGGCCCTTGATGATGTCCCAACCAGTATCTGGGGGATAGTCAGATTTTCCCAACCAGACGAATCGCTCACCTTAGCCGCCACAACCATCCTTTAATGTCAATTCTGTCTCACCCATTTTTTTATTAGTGCCCCAGCAGCATGAGAGAAGTTTAGAAGTGATCTCTCTCCATGTGCTCGGTCTCAGGACTCATGCCGCACTCCTGATAGAAAAGGCAGTTGATATATGACTGAATGCTGTACACAGGTTGCTGGCTCGGTCTCAGGTAGAAGTGTTGAGGGACAGGGCTGCAGTGGACGCCATTGCCACCATTACTTCAGCCGGTTATAAGGGGTGGGGCTCACACTGATTTCAGTCAAATTATCCCTTCCATGCATCAAGATACCATCCAGAGTCACAATCGCCATAACCTCGAGAGAAGAAAGACCAGAACAACAGTTAAGGGCATTTCTGATTCAAGAATTCATGACAGGCTATTCACTGTATGACTAATTATTACATTTTCCAACATTATTAATACAAAAGAGAATACTAAAACACTTTTGAAACTATTTTGCAGGTTGGCTTATACTTCCCTATCATATTTGGCGATCTCACCGGGGAGTTACAGGGTCAGGGATTTAGAGGGCTCACCCTTGGGGAGAAATCTCAACAGTACCCCAGACCCAATCTGGTGAGTTTTGTATTGAAGCAAATACAGTAAACAAAACAAACAAAACAACAGCAATACACTTCTTCATAATGATCAGCATGTACATATTATATTTAAATTTCACCCAGTGTCTATAATCTTTTTAGTGAGGGTGATCAGGACTCCCTAGAATGTCAGAACAGAGGCCCACAACATTAAATTAGTTTGTTCTTTCCCTGGACTTCAGACTCATTGTTACAAACATACTCTCTACCAGGTATTATTTTCTACATTGTAGAATAATAGTGAAGACATCAAAACTATGAATGAACACATATGGAATCATCTAGTAACCAAAAAAGTGTTAAACAAATCAAAATCTATTTTATATTTGCCTTGATGACAGTTTTGCACACTATTGGCATTCTCTCAACCAGCTTCATGGAGTAGTCACCTGGCATGCATTTCAATTAACAGGTGTGCATTGTTAAAGTTGTTTTGTGGAATATCTTTCCTTCTTAATGCATTTGAGCCAATCACTGTTTTAGTGAAGAGATAGGGGGGTATACAGAAGATAGCCCTATTTGGTAAAATATCAAGTCCACATTATGGCAAGAACATCTCAAATAAGCGAAGAGAAATGACAGTCCATTATTACTTTAAGACATGAAGCTCAGTCAATCAGGAAAATGTCAAGAACTTTGAACATTTCTTCAAGTGCAGTTGCAAAGAAACATCAAGCGCTATGTTGAAACTGGCTCTCATGAGGACCGCCACAGGAAAGGAAGAGCCAGAGTTACCTCTGCGGCAGAGGATAAGTTCATTCCAGTTACCAGCCTCAGAAATTGCAACCCAAATAAATTCTTCACAGAGTTCAAGTAACAGACACATCTCAACATCAACTGTTCAGTGGAGATTGCGTGAATCATACCTTCATGGTCGAATTGCTGCAAAGAAACCACTAGAAACAAGAGACATGCTTGGGCCAAGAAACACGAGCAATGGACATTAGACCGGTGGAAATCTGTCCTTTGGTCTGATAAGTAGGTGAACGGATGATCTCTGCATGTATGGTTCCCACCATGAAGCAGGGGAGGTGGTGTGATAGGGTGGGGGGTGCTTTTCTGGTGACGGTGTCAGGGATTTATTAAGAATTCAATGTACACTTAACCAGCATGGTTACCACAGCCATCCCATCTGGTTTGATCTTAGTGGGACCATCATTTGTTTTTCAACAGGACAATGACCCAACACACCTCCAGGTTGAGTAAGGGCTATTTGATCAAGAAGAAGAGTGATGGTGCTGCATCAGATGACCTGGCCTCCACAATCACCCGACCTCAATCAAATTGAGATGGTTGGGATTATTTGGACAGCAGAGTGAAGGAAAAGCAGTCAAAAATTGCTCAGCATATGTGGGAACTCCTTCAAAACTGTTGAAAAAGCTTTCCAGGTTATGCTGGTTGAGAGAATGCCAAGAGTGTGCAAAGCTGTCATCATGGCAAAGGTTGCCTACTTTGAATAATCGAAAATCAAAAATAGTAAAAATAAAGAAAAACCCTGGAATGAGTAGGTGTGTCCAAACCTTTGACGTGGTACCATATGTGCAACCAAAATTCAGTCACAATATACTAGAGCATTGTATTTGTGTGTCCTTTAAGGTGCATCCTTTCTCACCCGTGAATAACCTACTAAAACCAAATAAAAAGACCACACACAACAAATCAGACATGGTATTAACACTACTAACAAATATTCATATTTGTAGATGGGTGTGTGGATGCAGTTGTGGGTGGGGGGATAAAACGTAGGGGCAATAAACAAACAAATGGCATTTCTTAATTTGGGAGCTCCCTTAACGGACGGATTCGGTTACCTTTACACTTGTAGAATTTCAATAACTGCTCTCACAAGGCAGCAGGCTTCAGGAAGTATTTCAAAGGGAGAGATACAGAATCATTGTTAAACTCTTGATAGGGGACACCCCATCCTCTCTTGGAATAGAGACGAAACATTTTGTTAGTTTTCCCTATGCTAAATCTTAAATCAGTCCTAAAAATGTAAAATCAGTCCTAAAAATGCAGTATTAGGTACTACTCGGCCTATGTACAGTACATTCCTCTATTTTCCAATCGAGCTTATTGAATCTTGGCAGGAAGCCTTTATTAAACCCACTCTGTTTTGTTTCACAGCCCTTTTATTTGGATCTTCTTCATTTCAATTTTGGATAAAGTTTCATGTAATAGGAACATATTATTTTACATGAAATGACTGTCTTATTTAAATCACTGGTGTTACTCCAACTCTATCTAATTAGAGAAATAATAATAATAATTATTATTCAATTATTCAATTATTCATGCCTCTGTTCCAATTGTTCTACTGTCACTTATAGCATGTTTATGTTCACAACACAAAGGGCACATTTTATCTTTAACTCAAACACCAGATGTGCCGGGGTGGAGGAATAATGGTGAGCTTGGATTTAATATCAGTCCCTAAACTCAATCCCTCTGTTCACTGAGGAGCATATCAAACAATAGAACGCAGAAGATGTCAACACTCGTATTTATCATGTGACCTTGTATTGAGAACCTTAGCTTCAAATTGCTAAAATATTGTATCATTAGAGTGCTGGCTGAAAGCTACATACTATTATGGCAATACTCATTACAATACCATGAATATTTCCATTTTACTTTCCATGTCCTTCCTTTCTACTCACAATACACTTTCTTCATGTTACTTTCACTAGTCTATTTGTCTGGTTCCTTCAACTCGGACTCTTCCACTCTTCCCAAAATGAAAGCTCTCTCTCAATCACTATCACCCAGGACATTTCTCTTCCACTCTAACACTTGTTTAACTATGTGAACAAAGATGTTTTAATCACAGGGAGGCAACTGTCCCCCCTTTAACTCTAAAGTTTTTACTGCATATATGCATTACCAGTCTCCGTTGGATATTCACCATTTGCGTCTCACTCATTAATGTCTATTATTTTGAGATGAATATGTTATGTAACCCAATTATAAAATACATCAGCCAGATACCAATGCTAACCAAATTCAAATGTATTGTATCGATTGAACTACTCTTTGCAGCTTTCTGCATCGTTTCCCATTTTGGTTTAAGTCTCTTTTAACTCTTGGGTGAAGTGGTGTGTTATTTTAATTGAGGACTGTTGTCTAACAACAACAACAAAACATCTCAAAAATCTACTTCTCAAAGGTTTAATGTATAGGTTGAATGAACTGAATAGTCACTACATCTACACTATGTCTCTCATTCCCATCATATTCGTAAATTGGAACCCACATTCTTTACTCCTTTTTCTAAAACTATTATACTTTCATTTCAAATTGTGGGTTATATTGTGCTGGTTTTATAGTGTATCCTTTGATAATACTTTGATTGTCGCTCACTAATGGTGTTTCTTGATTCATTAATTAATTTAGGAATATTTTGTATATGCACAATATTTTCTCCTCCGGTTAGATACAATTCCCACTCCAGAACCATACGCTGTTAAGTACTAAACAAACAGGCTACTTCACCCACCTGTCCACAACGGCACATGCCAAAACCACCTCCTACATTTTTATGTAGGGATCTACACTGAGTGAACAAAATACCAGGAACACTTTCTCTTTCCATGACATAGACTGAACAGGTGATTCTAGGTAAAAGCTATGATCCCTTATTGATGTCACCTGTTAAATCCACTTCAATCAGTATAGATGAAAGGGAGGAGACAGGTTAAAGAAGGATTTTTAAGCCATGAGACACTTGAGACATGGATTGTGTGTGTGCCATTCAGAGGGAGAATGCGCAAGACTGAATATTTATGATGCCTCCACCAGTCTCACACACCTGTGATTTTTCTAAATGGCCATACTGAATTCGCTTACACATTTGAAACTTAACTCTTAGCAGATACTTTGATTCAGCAGTCTCAAGGCTCACAACGGGTTTATAGTGGAGTTATATTTGCATATTATATTGTGTATATACCTCACATGTACCTCAAGTATGTGTTATGATTATGTGTTTAGATGACTAAGATTAAAGGATGGTCATGAGAACGGAATTCAAGTGTATTAGTTAGTTACAAGGCCATATAGACATTAACAAATAATTATTCTCGGCATACAGCAGGGTCACCCTTCCCAGCAGTCAAATGACCTAGTGGCCCCATGGGTGGAATGTAATAAATATTTTTCATAATTTCATAATTAATCAACATTATAAAAAAACAAAACGCTGAAAATCTTCTGTGATGTACACTGAGCAAAAATATAAATGCAACATATAAAGTGTTGGTCCCATGTTTCATAAGCTGAAATAACATATGTTCCATATGCATAAAAATGTATTTCTCTCAAATTTTGTGCACACATCTGTTTACATCCCTGTTAGTGATCATTTCTTCTTTGCCAATATAATCCATCCACCTGACAGGTGTGGAATATCAAGGAGCTAATTAAACAGCATGATCATTACACAGGTGCACCTTGTGCCGGGGACAATAAAAGGCCACTCTAAAATGTGCAGTTGTCACACAACGCTACCACAGATGTCTCAAGTTTCGAGGTAGTGTGCAATTGGCAGGCTGACTGCAGGAATGTCCACAAGAGCTGTTGCCAGAGAATTTAGTGTTCCTTTCTCAACAATAACCTGTCTCCAACGTAAGACCTTTAAACAGGTCCACATTCACAAGGCCGCAGGGCCAGACGGATTACCAAGATGTGTACCCCGAGCATTCGCTGACCAACTAGCAAGTGTCTTCACGGACATTTTCAACCTCTCCCTGTCTGAGTCTGTAATGCCAACATGTTTCAAGCAGACCACCATAGTCCCTGTGCCCAAGAACACTAAGGTAACCTGCCTAACTGACTACCGACCCGTAGCACTCACGTCTGTAGCCATGAAGTGCTTTGAAAGGCTGGTCATGGGTCACATCAACATGCCCTTTTTTTATACCGGGACAAAAGGAACACCTATGTGAGAATGCTTCATTGACTATAGCTTAGCATTCAACACCATAGTGCCCTTAAAGCTTATCACTAAGCTAAGGACCCTGGTACTAAACACCTGCCTATGCAACTGGATCCTGGACTTACTGACGGGCCACCCAAGAGTGGTAAGGGTATGTAACAACACATCCGCCACGCTGATCCTCAATACGGGGGCCCCTCAGGGATGTGTGCTCAGTCCCCTCCTGCACTCCCTGTTCACTCATGAATGCACGGCCAGGCATGACCAACACCATCATTAAGTTTGCCGATGACACAACAGTGGTAGGCCTGATCACCGACAACGATGAGACAGCCTATAGGCAGCCTATAGGCTGATCCTCAACACTGGGGCCCCACAAGGTTGCGTTCTGAGCCCTCTCCTGTACTCCCTGTTCACCCACGACTGCGTGGCCACGCACGCCTCCAACTCAATCATCAAGTTTGCGGACGACACAACAGTGGTAGGCTTGATTACCAACAACGATGAGACGGCCTACAGGGAGGAGGTGAGGGCCCTCGGAGTGTGGTGTCAGGAAAACAACCTCACACTCAACGTCAACAAAACTAAGGAGATGATTGTGGACTTCAGGAAACAGCAGAGGGAACACCCCCCTATCCACATCGATGGAACAGTAGTGGAGAGGGTAGCAAGTTTTAAGTTCCTCGGCATACACATCACAGACAAACTGAATTGGTCCACTCACACAGACAGCATCGTGAAGAAGGCGCAGCAGCGCCTCTTCAACCTCAGGAGGCTGAAGAAATTCGGCTTGTCACCAAAAGCACTCACAAACTTCTACAGATGCACAATCGAGAGCATCCTGGCGGGCTGTATCACCGCCTGGTATGGCAACTGCACCGCCCTCAACCGTAAGGCTCTCCAGAGGGTAGTGAGGTCTGCACAACGCATCACCGGGGGCAAACTACCTGCCCTCCAGGACACCTACACCACCCGATGTCACAGGAAGGCCATAAAGATCATCAAGGACATCAACCACCCGAGCCACTGCCTGTTCACCCCGCTATCATCCAGAAGGCGAGGTCAGTACAGGTGCATCAAAGCTGGGACCGAGAGACTGAAAAACAGCTTCTATCTCAAGGCCATCAGACTGTTAAACAGCCACCACTAACACTGAGTGGCTGCTGCCAACACACTGACACTGACTCAACTCCAGCCACTTTAATAATGGGAATTGATGGGAAATGATGTAAATATATCACTAGCCACTTTAAACAATGCTACCTTATATAAATGTTACTTACCCTACATTATTCATCTCATATGCATACGTATATACTGTACTCTATATCATCGACGGTATCCTTATGTAATACATGTATCACTAGCCACTTTATACTATACTATGCCACTTTGTTTACATACTCATCTCATTTGTACATACTGTACCCGATACCATCTACTGTATCTTGCCTATGCTGCTCTGTACCATCACTCATTCATATATCCTTATGTACATATTCTTTATCCCCTTACACTGTGTACAAGACAGCAGTTTTGGAATTGTTAGTTAGATTACTTGTTATTACTGCATTGTCGGAACTAGAAGCACAAGCATTTCGCTACACTCGCATTAACATCTGCTAACCATGTGTATGTGACAAATAAAATTTGATTTGATTTGATTTAGGAGGAAGGACAACAACCTCAACATGATCAAGACAAAGGAGATGATTGTGGACTACAGGAAAAGGAGGACTGAGCACGCCCCATTCTCAGAGAGAGCCTTGCGGCCTCCGACCGCAAGGCACTACAGAGGGTAGTGCGTACGGCTCAGTACATCACTGGGTCCAAGCTTCCTATCTTCAAGGTCCTCTATACCAAGCAGTGTCAGAAGAAGGCCCAAAAAAATTCAGCTATCCTAGTCATAGACTTTTCTCTCTGCTACCGCACAGCAAGCGGTACCGGAGCGCCAAGTCTACAGTAGGTCCAAGTAGGCTTCTAAACAGCTTCTACCCACAAGCCATAAGTCTTCTGAACATGTAATCAAATGGCTACCCAGACTATTTGCATTGCCCCCCCACCCCCTATTTTACACTGCTGCTACTCTCTGTTATTATCTATGCATAGTCACTTTAATAACTCTACCTACATGTACATCTTGCCTCAATTACCTCAACTAACCGGTGCCCCCGCACATTGACTCTGTACTGGTGCCCCCTGTATATAGCCTCCTCATTGTTATTTTACTGCTGCTCTTTAATTATTTGTTACTTTTATTATTTTTTTAGTGCTATTTTTCTTAAAACTGCATGGTTTGTTAAGGGCTTGTAAGTAAGCATGTCACAGTAAGGTCTACCTATTCAGCGCATGTGAGAAAGAACATTTTGTTTGATTTTCAGATTTGTAGATTTTGGCAGTACATCCAACCAGCTTCACAACTGCAGACCACGCGTATGGTGTCGTGTGGGTGAGCGGCATGCTGACGTCAATGTTGTGAACAGAGTGCCCAATGGTGGCAGTGGGGTTATGGTATGGGCAGGTATAATCTATGAACAAATAAAATGCTATTGTTTTCATTGATGGCAATTTGAATGCACAGAGATACTATGACGAGATCCTGAGGCCCATTGTCGTGCCATTCATCCGCCGCCATCACCTCATGTTTCAACATGATATGCATGGCCCCATGTCGCAAGGATCTGTTCACAACTCCTGGAAGCTGGAAATGTCCCAGTTCTTCTGCATACCTGCATACTCTGCATGGCCTGCATACTCACCAGACATGTCACCCATTGAGCATGTTTGGGATGCTCTGGATCAAAGCGTACGACAGTGTGTTCCAGTTCCCGCCGATATCCAGCACCTTCCCACAGCCATTCAAGAGGATTGGACAATATTCCACATGCCACAATCAACATCCTGACCAACTCTAAGCGAGGAGATGTGTCACGTGTCATGAAGAGTTCCGGAAGACATAATGCATAATAGTTTTTTTTATTAAGCCACAAATTACGGCATGCCATGTAAAGGCACGGTGACGAACACCAAACAAACACGTATACAAAACACAGGTTGAATGAGGAGTACGACGAATAAATACACACGCGCACAATGATTAACACACGGGACGAGACCCGTAATCATCTGCGCGATCCACAAGGGCATGAAAGCCCAAAACACACAGCACAGGTACTCACATGAACCAACGGACATTGTAACAATAATTGACAAGACCATGGTGAACAAAGGGCACATATATACAAACACAATCAGTGGGAATAGGGGCCAGGTGTGCGCAATGAAAGTTCCGTAGGGACCCGTGATAAGATGTTGCACTGCATGAGGCAAATGAAATTCATAGATGATGGCCTAATTCATTCATTTCAATTGGCTGATTTCCTTAAGAACTGTAACTCAGTAAAATCTTAGAAATTATTGCATGTTGCGTTGATATTTCTATTCAGTACAATTAAAGTATAATATTGGGATGCAAACTCAAAATGTAATACATTCCAATAAATTCTGACATGGTACAGGTATCTTATGTTTTTAAGCCCATAAAAATGTGTGTGAAGTGTATAATTTTGTTTCAAAGTAGATATGTTTGAGACCACCAAAAAAACACTCTGTGTGACCCTAATTTAGCCCACTGCAGTACAATATTAACTTACAAGACAAAGAATGAACAAAGAAATGCCTACTAGGCCAAAGGCCTAGAAGCCTAGGAAATGAGAATTGATCATACAACCTTCCTCCATGGACTGGAAACAGGATAAAATAAACAACAAAGGCATTTAATTCCATTTATAGCATCTGACGGTGTAACCTTTCAACCCAAAACCAACCACCATAATCTGACCGTCAAGGCCCAATCTCCACAGGGTGCCACAGCATCTAAGAGCTTGTGTGGGGATGAGACCAATGTAAATTAGACAGAATTTCTGAGAGGACCATAAAAACTCTTTGCATAGAGTTATTTAGAGTTCAACGTGTACAGATACACATTAACACAGAGATCAGAGATCAGACATCCATATAGATAGTATCGGAGTTATCCTCATTGAGCAAGATTCAGGTAGATACCAAACATGGATACTATAACACTCAGGCTATCACTCAATAGTCAGTCCTCTGAATACTGTAAAAAATAGATACATTTTGGCCCCTCAGAGGGGGAAGGGCAGACTAGACCTTGGGCATTGTCCTGTGCTTTCCTTGTGTTCCTGGACCATTTGCCATGAAGCTCCAGGTGACAGAGAGCACATAAATTAGGGCCGAGCATACAGTTGGTAAGACTTGGTAAGAAACAGAATTGGTAACAAACAAGCTTACCTTTATTTTTTGCCCAGCCTCTTCTAGTACCGATTATTCTCCAAAATCTGTTCCTTAAGTGTGAATTCCGGTTCGGGACGCCAATTGACAAGACCAATACCTCAATACGCAATAAACATATTTATCATTCAAAGGAGCCCAAACTCAGAGTGAAGTTGCAAATGTTTACTCAGCGAAGATGTACCAGCTGAATGCATACATTTAATACAGCACAGTGTCCACTTATAACCTTAGCTCTAACTCCTCCCTTCCACAAAGATGTACTTCAATACTTTTCCATCACTCAGGATTTCCCCGTGCTCCTCTTTTCATATCTCAGGACTTCTTATCAGTCAGGAGACACTGAGTTATTTGAAATACACATTATTAGTCCACTACAGTCCATACACAAAGAGCTTAAACCTAATTCTACTTTCAGTCTGTTAATACTAAGATGATATAATGATACAAAACAGTAATGATATAAAACGGTAATATAAAACAGTAATTTACAATCTATCACTTTTCTTAGGGCTTGATTGGTAACTCAACTTTGCTATTTTCGGAAGCATTTCCAAAAACCTTCCAAATAAATCAGCCCACCTGTCAGCAGAGTACCAGCCATCCAACAATAAACAATTTGCAAGTGATAAATGTTTCATGTGAGGTGTCATAGAGGCTTGTCTGAGGATGCTATTGTCATGTCTTCCTTGTTTCTCTGTCTGCATTGCAATAAGCCAAATGAACTCTGAGATGTCAAAGATAAATAAAAACAGATTGTGTGACCATCCTTTGAAATGATTTATGGCTTAGCAAGTATTTGGATATTCTTTTTTGAAAATATTAACTCATTCATAGACCTTTAGCGCCTATTGACGATAGTATCTTCTGACCAGGGGAGTTTTGTTGAGTCCCGACGCTGATTCGGAATGTTAAAACGCATCACTTGCGGAATGTTTTTGGAAACATAATGAACGTATCTTTCATATCAGTGAGAAATCCTTTTCAAAAGGTTAAATGACTACACACCTTTTATAGGGTTAGTATTCCCACACGGCCATATCTCCATGTTACACTGCTTGTTTACAGAAGACAGAAGAAATAAATAAGTGGCCACCTTAGATAATTAGTTAAGTAACGTGCTCCAAACACCTGTGTGTAAGTGTAACAGGGGACTTATAGTAAGTGTCTGTTTTTCATTTGGAAGATTATTTCTTACTGATGTGAAATATAAGAGGTATATCAGCATATGTTTTGAAAACTGTTTAGCAAGCGATGATTATTGCTGTTTTTAAACATTAAAAACAGCGTCAAGATTGTAATTCA
Organism: Oncorhynchus mykiss; assembly: GCF_057628025.1. Taxonomy (NCBI): domain Eukaryota; kingdom Metazoa; phylum Chordata; class Actinopteri; order Salmoniformes; family Salmonidae; genus Oncorhynchus; species Oncorhynchus mykiss. Next base: position 20,885,038 of record NC_143049.1, read on the forward strand.
ACGCAGCCAGACATGGGCGAACCGAACCTCTGAAAACCCTACGGATAAGAAGGGTTATGAGTAGATTGTGTTGAAAAACGTTTCTTAAACGGAAGCAAATGGGAATGAAACGGGGATAAACATACCTGAATTTGTACAACAGAAACATTTGTTTGCAACTGTTGGACTAATGATTACACCCTAGATCAGCTAGATGCAGGCAAGAGTGTGTACGGCGGTATTGAATGTGTCACTGTCTGTCACCTTGATTACTCACATTTTTCCTCTCGACCTGTGCACCTACGTTGTAAACTTCATTCATAGGTTAGGTTGTAGCAACCTCATAATGGGTATAGGGAAAATTAGAGTATCATGTAATAGCCTGAATCTATCTGTGTTGCATTGAGCTGGTTGAATGGAATATAAATGATAGTCGCCCAATATGCTTTAATAGAAATGAGGCCATGCTCATTAGAAAAATGATCATCCTCCCTTGTCTTAAATGGCACCGACCGCCACTGATTTCTATGTTACTTGGTTATACTATACCAAGCACGGAAATCACAGTATCTGTGTATTGCAAATACTGCATTCATACATTTTGTAGATACAGCTTTTAATTTTCTAATCATTAACTACAGAAAACATTTCATTTCAACTTGGCACACCATTAGGTTGATGTACATATCAATCAATAATTCTCTATGTGTGCGGCTTCATGTGTCAAGAGTGGGCACAGTATGGGCACAGTATCACCTGAATTGCTCCACTATCTCTTCTTATGTGATTATTTACGTTCGTCAACATCCACAATCATAGATCTTCTGAAATCAAGGTAGCATTTGCTCTGTGAGATTATAGCCATGGGAAATTATTGCTATAAGCAGTAGGTTCACGTAGGATATTCACTCTATCGCTATATCCCTCAACATGGTTTTATTTATTAAGAATGACAGCAGAAATGCATGTAGCTATAAATAACAGTCAGTGAGATATAGTGGATATTGCTCTGCAGGTTTTCTCTCTATAGTAAATTTCAAAGGAAATATATAACTTATACCATGAAAACACCCACATCTGTGTTGTACGGTATAGCTAAACATGCTTCCAGGCTATCAGCGTATAAGTCAAATATCCAATGTTTCCAAGGTAAATTGATTGTCCGTGTATGAAATACAAGTTAAGGGTGTTACAACTATTTGTTCTGGGTAGTTGAGGGCCACTCAACAAATTAACAATTGATAAATATTTCACGTTGCTAATTATAATGCTAATTGGAGAGAAAAACTTTGTGGATCTTGAGACCACATCTGAGGCCGTAGCTTAGACCCGTGCATATGCCTCCCCTTCCCTCCTACACTATGTTTAGGAGTCATGTTGGTAAAACTTATGTTACATAATTAGCCATGCTGTACAGTTTAGCCAAGCTGTAGCCTGGCTCTAGCAAGCTTGCTTGCCGGCTAAATTAGCTTTTAGCTTGAAACCTGTGAAAATTGTGCTTTTAGCATGCAACGTAATCTTACCCTAGAATTAACATAATGCCAAACCAGCACAATACAGTTAGATTTATGCTAGAGAAATTCAATTACCGGTCACTGCACTACAGTATCTATGTCTTTTGAGAAGGCTGGCCTTACACTTCACTATCAAGTCACTAGCTAACACAGCTTTGGGCATGTCCCTCAACAATAGGCTACTGGGGGATACACCAGATAGCTAGGCTTAAACCTCACATTCATAAACTCAACATGCTACTTCTATGCTACCAAGCTTGGACCCTTGCATTGCTGGAAGTCCAGGAGTAGGCTAGCTGAGACTTCTCAAATCCACAACATATACATCACATCTCAATGGAATTGAGTGGCGATAAGTTTTGGCGGTTCCAGCCCTCCGTTGAATTTCATAATCCTAATGAGGCCCTCGAGCCAAAAGGTTTGCCCACGCCTGCTGTCAGTGCAGCTTTATTCACATTTACATTTTATATCATGAAGTCTATACTACAGGTCTTTTCGACACCAAGGTCTGTCATGTTCTGTTCATCAGGCCATTTGCTAACAAATCTGCTAACAACTGCACTCAGTCAAGACACAATTTCTAAAATGCTACATCCTGCTTGGTGTTTGATAACAATGACATTTATGTCGACAACGCATTAGCTATCTTTACTGACAATACATACACTATATATACAAAAGTATGTGGACACCCCTTCAAATGAGTGGATTCGGCTATTTCAGCCACACTGGTTGCTGCCAGGTGTATAAAATCGAGCACACAGCCATGTAATCTCCATAGACAAACTTTGGCAGAAGAATGGTCTCACAGAAGAGCTCACTGACTTTCAACATGACACCGTCATAGGATGCCACCTTTCCAACAAGCCAGTTTGTCAAATTTCTGCCCTGCTAGAGCTTCCTCGGTCAACTGTAAGTGCTGTTATTGTGAATTGGAAACGTCTAGGACCGGCAACGGCTCAGCCGTAAAGTGGTAGGCCACACATGTTCACAGAACGGGACTGCCGGGTGCTGAAGCACCTAAAAATCCCATAGATTTTTGCAACACTCACTACCGAATTCCAAACTGCCTCTGGAAGCAACATCAGCGCAAGAACTGTTCGTCAGGAGCTTCATGAAATGGATTTCCATAGCCGAGCAGACAAACACAAGTCTAAGATCACCATGCGCAATGCCAAGCGTCGGCTAGATTGCTATAAAAGCTTGCCGCCATTGGACTGTGGAGCAGTGGAAACACGTTCTCTGGATTGATGAATAACGCTTCACCTTCTGGCAGTCCGATGGACGAATCTGGGTTTGGCTGATGCCAGCAGAACGCTACTTGCCGCAATGCATAGTTCCAACGGTAAAGTTTGGTGGATAAGAAATAATGGTCTGGGGCTGTTTTTCGTGGTTCGGGCTAAGCCTCTTAGTTCCAGTGAAGGGAAATCTTAATGCTACAGCGTACAATGCCATTCTAGATGATTCTGTGCTTACAGCTTTGTGGCAACAGTTTGGAGAAGGCCATTTTCTGTTTCAGCATGACAATGCCCCAATGCACAAAGCGAGGTACTGTACATACAGAAATGGTTTGTTGAGATCGGTGTGGACAGAGCCTTGACCTCAACCCCATCGAACACATTTGGGATGGATTGTAACGCCGACTGTGAGCCAGGTCTAATCGTTTAACATCAGTGCCCAACCTCACTAATGCTCTTGTGGCTGAATGGAAGCAAGTCCCCGCAGCAATGTTCCAACATCTAGTGGAAAGCCTTCCAGAAGAGTGGAGGCTGTTATAGCAGCAAAGGGGGGACCAACTTCATATTAATGGCCATGTTTTTGGAATGAGATGTTTGAAAAACAGGTATCCACATACTTTTGGTCATGTAGTGTAGCAGGTTACAGTGAGAGTAAAACATAATGGGACCACCATGAGTTCCCCACATAATGGTCAATGGGATTAGCTCAGACATGTTTTTCATAAGACTCAACTCCCAGTGTTTGAGATCTGCAAAACCTAGCAGGTGGTTTTTGCTCTCCACAAAGAGTCTCACGTGACTTTACTTCCGGTAGAGGAAAGGAGGAAAGGCCACCCCTTGTTGTGTTTTAGTAAGGATCAGGAGACGATGGTGAGAATGATTGCTCATTACTGATTATAGGATTAGCGGTGGCCAGAGAATGACTCAAGGGAGGGATTGACGTGAGTCTGGCACATTGAAATCCCCACTGCATAAAGAATTAGTGAAGAGGTATCTAGCTAGCCCATTTAGTTTTAAACCTCCCCCTCTGGATCAAATGGAACTCAGGAGAATTGCTTTGGCATTTCAAATGGAGGGAATTATGCATACATTTAGCATGGATCTCTCTAATCATAAAGTAATGAGCAGCAGCTGACAAATGCACTGCATTACATTTTAGAATAGAATTATATACAAATCAGCACTTGCAGAAACTACAGTTCTTCCTCTACATATTAGGTAGACATTGTTTGCAGAAACACCACATATTTTCCAGTTCTTTAGCCAGCTACACCTAGTGAGGCACTAACATACAGTAGCTAATTGCTAGACTGCAGTGAACTGAAATTGTTTCTACAGGATTTCAGTCTCTTGTTTAGTTCCATCTTAGAGCTGGAGCTATGAGTGGCTACGAGAGGTCCAATTGTAATTTGATAGAAATGTACATTGGTGATAATAAAAAGAACAACACTGCTCATTAAAGCTCAAACAATAAAACCCATTTAACATGTGTCGTCAGGGCTTTCGCACTCCCCTGGACGTATAGAGAGGCTCTAAAGCAGCGTGAATAAAACATAAATTAACTCGCGCTTTTTCACAGAAGCAGTGCTCACCACAGACAAAAGCAGCTTCAGAAGATCCAACAGCAGAGGTAGTAGCAGCACAAACAGTGGCCCCCATCTGTCTACTGCTGCTCAGTGGTGTCATCTCCCAGTCCGCCAGGTTGCTGCCTCATTTGCCTGCTGCAGCTCTTGGGTGGGGCTCTACAGTAAGTGGCTGACTAAACTGTGGCTCACACACACACACACACACACACACACACACAGGCATGGAGACGCACACAGATGCTCTCTGTCTCTCTCTATCACACATGCATATGTCAGATGTTGCTCACCCTTAAATCTTCCCCAAATTGGATACCAGCCCTTTCTGTGTGTATTTAATTTGTATTTGAGAGTTTACATGGACTTTTTTTTTACTTAGCATGATTTACCTTGGTTTGCTGTGCTGCTCTTCCTTGTTATCTTAATTGATTTGTTATAGACTCCTCCCCCTCTGACTCCCTGCATGCTTTCCTCTAATCTCTCGGTCACCTGCACAGGACTGGACCATGGGCTGGGTGCCACAGATGCTTGATGATAATGGATGATGAGGAACGACTGCCAAATGGCTACCGATGAACAAACAAACGTACCAGCGGCAGATGAGCAACTGACGTATGGTTGGCGTGAATGCTTGTGTGAATGGTGTGAACCAGATATTGTTTTATTAAACACTTAACCTGTATAATATTACCTGTGTGGCGGGCTGGGATCTCAAATAAACCTGTTTTTGACACTTGGCGTAGTCAGCAGGATCCCAGCACCCCACACATTCATACACATTACACACACACTTTTAATTTACTGCTGCTACTCTGTTCTTTATTTTACTTGTATTATTTATCCTGATTCCTAATGTCTTACCCTGCCTTCATGTGCATATCTACCTCAAACACCTTGTACCTCTGCACATTGATCTGGTACTGGTACCCCCTGTTCATTATATAGCTTCATTCTTGTGTATTTCATTTTATTCTTATTTTACATATTTTATTTTTAAACTGCATTGTTGGGAAGGGCTCGTAAACAAAGTTACCAGTTGTATTCGGCGCATGTGTAAAATAACATTTGATTCAGTATTTGATTTGATTTAGGTTTCTAGATGCCTGGTAGCAGTATTTTAGGCCTAAGCAAAAGTAATTTTAGGCGTATTTTAGTGGAGGGAAATGTCGGAGGTGCCAACCAGTTATTTGTCCGGGGGTGTCCTCGGATGGAGCCACAGTGTTTCCTGACCCCTCCTGTCTCAGCCTCCAGTATTTATGCTGCAGTAGTTTATGTGTCGGGGGGCTAGGGTCAGTTTGTTATATCTGGAGTACTTCTCCTGTCCTATCCGGTGTCCTGTGTGAATTTAAGTATGCTCTCTCTAATTCTCTCTTTCTCTCTTTCTTTCTCTCTCTCGGAGGACCTGAGCCCTAGGACCATGCCCCAGGACTACCTGACATGATGACTCCTTGCTTTCCCCAGTCCACCTGGCCGTGCTGCTGCTCCAGTTTCAACTGTTCTGCCTGTGAGTATTATTATTTGACCATGCTGGTCATTTATGAACATTTGAACATCTTGGCCATGTTCTGTTACAATCGCCACCCGGCACAGCCAGAAGAGGACTGGCCACCCCACATAGCCTGGTTCCTCTCTAGGTTTCTTCCTAGGTTTTGGCCTTTCTAGGGAGTTTTTCCTAACCACCGTGCTTCTACACCTGCATTGCTTGCTGTTTGGGGTTTTAGGCTGGGTTTCTGTACAGCACTTTGAGAGATCAGCTGATGTACGAAGGGCTATATATGTACATTTGATTTGATTTCAATCAACATTTTTTGTGTGATATTCTTAGTTTCAATTGCAGTAACTATTGTGCTTAATTGTACTTTGTGTGATAACTTTAGTTTCCTTTTCTCTAACTTTGTGTTTCCCTAATTTATTTATTTACTTCTCCTTTTTGTCTGGTCTCCTGGAGACTGACTTAACCCTGGCCTGGCGCACCTGTGTGCAATCACTTTAACAAGCAATAGACTGCTGAAAAGGGAGCAGAGAGCTCAGTTCCAAAGGAGCTACTACTGTGGAAACACAACTGCCTCAGAGCTGCAGCTGCTGCCACGGTGCTCTTCTCCCACCATTACAGCCGCCTGGACCCAGAGGGAGAGCACAGAGCTGGACCGAAGGATGTGCTACGATGCAGAGATGCTGCTGCAAAGTATGTCACCTTTCAGATGAGTGAGACTGAATAGTAAGGCGAGAATGGCCTACTCCTCTTCCACTCATCTGTGTGTTTAGTATCCATTGAAGTGGCGGGCTGCCGAATTCAGCATTGGTGTGGCAGTCGGGCAGCAGTGGCAATGCCCAAATGGACCTGTACCGAGCCACGACTACAATGCCGCCTACCAGGACAAATAGACTTTGATTGTATTATCTGTTGGCCTTTGTCTTGTAAATGTTTTGGGTGGTTCTGTGTTGTGTTGCCTGTAATATAATGTGAATGTCCAGTCAGTACTTTTCAAGTTAAGTTATTTTAATGCACGCCTCACCAGAATGCCTCAACAAAGCTGCTCTACGAAATCCCAAAACACTGTTGCGTAATACTGACAATTCCCCCTTTAACTTTAACACACTTTTTTTTACTTTTAACACCTTCTACAAGTTAGTGTAACCATAATGAAAACAACCATACTTCAGAATAGCGATAAACAGAAACAATGTTACAGTAAAGGTTTTGAAAGAACACTAAAGCAACGCAATATTTCACATGTACGTTATCACCACTACAACCCCCCCCCCCGACAGTCTATTGACCTGTAGTTTCTCTTTTCAATGTTCCTTGGTGTCTATAGTTGTTCTTTACAGGTACAGTCTGACAACTGGTTTGTTAACCCTACCAGACCTGGTAAGTAACCGTTCTTGACCACTAGTCTGTGCTGTCACTCAAGGTCTCTTGTTGACCATTGTCTGAAAGTACACTATTTTCTGTTCTTTCAGGAGAGGCAGGTGTAATGCCTTTAGTTGGGCTAGGCACTGCCTGGAGGTGGCAATTGTTACGCAAGTGTTCCTCCTTTCTGCATCTCGACAACGTAAGACCTGGGTTTGGTGCTTTCACCTGTTACCTTTGTAGGTGTAGTCCACTCTTTTTGATGATCGAGCTTAGTAAGCATGGTTTCTCCCGGCAGTAGCAACTGTAATGGTCTTGCCCTGTGACGCTGGTTGTAGTAGAGGGCTTGTTCCCTCTTTTCTGCTGCACCCTTTAGCCTGATGTGTTTTTTTTGTTGGGCCACTTAGGTTGCAGGTTTCTCTCCAAGGTTGGGAGTGTCATTCTGATTTTTCTACCGATGAGAAGCTATGCTGGGCTCGCTCCCGTTGTTGTGCATGGGGTTGACCTGTAGCACATGAGGAACCAGTGGATCTTTCTGCAAGAGAATCCTATTTGCGGTCTGCACTGCCATTTCTGCATGACCGTCACCCTGAGGGTTGTGTGGGCTAGAAGTAATGTGCTTAAAGTCAAGCTGCTTTGCCATTTCTTGGAACTCGGAACTAGAGAATTGGGGCCCATTATCACAAAGTACCTCATCTGCAATGCCATACCTTTCAAAGGTTCCTTTCAGCTTCAGGGCGACCTGTGTGCTGTGGTTGTAGGTGTGTGTAGTATTGTAGTAGTCGGAGATTATCGGATAGTTTTGTTTGTTATGCTCACATAGATCCAGAGCAATTAATTTCCATACCTGCCACGGAGTGACGTTGAGATTAGTGGCTCCTTTTGCTGTGCCTTTCTAAGCTCACAAAAAGACAGGACCTTTTTCTTTATCCCTGAGATCCCTGGCCCCCTTACTGAGACGTTGGCCCTCTCTTTGCATTTAGTCACAACCTTGATGTCCAATGTGTATTCTATCAAGAATGTTTACTGTCTGTGGTACTAGTATGTGGTTCCCCCTTGTGACCATACCATTGTACTCTGACAGTTCACTTTTCACTGGGAAAAACGGACTGTCTGGGGTTTTACTCACATGTTCAGGACAGCCTGACCTGATGTCCTTGATCTCTATCATCTGCTGCGGTGGCAACTCTGATGCTCTCCGTGTGTGTGTCTGTGTAGCAGGTATGTTGATTATGGCTGCGACGTAACACTCCACTTCCGTATGTGTGTCTGTTTTATTTTCTGTGAGTGTCAACAGACTTCATTACAGTGTCCGCCAAAACCAAAATGTTGACTGACGCGTACTCCACTGTGGGTTGGAACCTCATAAGCTGCAAGAGTAGTCTCTGGCACCGTAAAGGTCCATTATCCAAGTCTTGCTGTTCATTAGTGGGACCAAGGGCTTGTGGTCTGATACAAGCTTGAAGTCATCCAGGCCGTACAGATGTTTCTTGAACTTCACACAGGCCCAAGCACTCACCAAGCACTCTTTTTCAATCTGCGTGTATCTGGTTTCTGCCCCCGTGAGCTGCTTGTGGCAGTACACACTGGGTTCCAGTCCTCTCATTGGAGCTGAAGTAGTAGAACACCTAGCCCAAAGATGCTTGCATCTGCCGAGACTTCGGTGGCTCTGTTGTCATACAACGTCAGAACATCAGTTCTTTGAGGCGCTGGATGGCTGCCTGCTGTGCGTGATCCCAAGTCCAAACTGTCTTTGACCTCAGGAGCTCATGCAGTGGTTGACCTACTATGGAAAGGATGGGGATATACTTCCCTAGTTAACCATAACTCTCTTCAGCTCTTACACATTCTCTGGTGGGGCTTGGGGCAAGTTGCCTTTTTTTTTAACTTTATTTAACATTTTCCAACAAGAAAGAACTGCCAAAGGGGGCGGAGTTAGCCTGCAGAGTTCTGTCATACTATCCAGGTCTGTGCCCAAACAATTCAAGCTTCTACTTCTAATAATAATACACCTTTCCAGAAACAAGTTTCTCACTGTTGCTACTTGTTATAGACCCCCTTCAGCCCCCAGCTGTGCCCTGGACACCATATGTGAATTGATTGCTCCCCATCGATCGTCAGAGTTCGTGCTGTTAGGTGACCTAAACTGGGACATGCTTAACACCCCAGCCGTCCTACAATCTAAGCTAGATGCCCTCAAATTATCAAGGAACCTTCCAGGTACAACACTAATCCGTAACCATGGGCACCCTCATAGATATCCTCCTGACCAACTTGCCCTCTAAATACACCTCTGCTGTCTTCAACCAGGATCTCAGCGATCACTACCTCATTGCCTGCATGCGGAATGGGTCCGTGGTCAAACAACCACCCCTCATCACTGTCAAACGCTCCTAAAACACTTCAGCGAGCAGGCCTTTCTAATCGACCTGGCCCGTCGGGTATCCTGGAAGCATATTGACCTCATCCCATCAGTAGAGAATGCCTGGTTGCTCTTCCAAGGTGCTTTCCTCTCTATCTTAAGTAAAATGTAGAACCATGAACAGATGTAGCCCTTGGTTCACTCCAGACCTGACTGCACTTGACAAACACAAAAACATCCTGTGGCGTTCTGCATTAGCATCGAATAGCCTGTGCGATATGCAACTTTTCAGGATGTCCGGAACCAATATACCCAGTCAGTTAGGAAAGCTAAGGCTAGCTTATTCAAACAGAAATTTGCTTCCTGTAGCACTGATTCCAAAATGTTTTGGGACACTGTAAAGTTCATGGAGAAGCTGCCCACTGAGCTGTGGATAGGAAACACTGTCACCACCGATAAATCTACGATAATCGATCATTTCAATAAGCATTTTCCACGCCTGGCCATGCTTTCCACCTGGCAACCTCTACCCCGGCCAAAATCTCAGCACCCCGGCCTGGCTAGGCCACTCCAGGACCTTGAGATGCTTCTTACGGAGCCACTCCTTAGTTGCCCTGGCTGTGTGTTTCTGGTCGTTGTCATGCTGGAAGACCCAGCCACGACCCATCTTCAATGCTCTTACTGAGGGAAGGAGGTTGTTGGCCAAGATCTCGTGATACATGGCCCCATCCATTCTCCTCTCAAAACGGTGCAGTCGTCCTGTCCCCTTTGCAGAATAGCATCCCCAAAGAATGATGTTTCCACCTCCATGCTTCACGGTTGGGATGGTGTTCTTGGGGTTGTACTCATCCTTCTTCTTCCTCCAAACACGGAGAGTAGAGTTTAGACCAAAAAGCTCTGTTTTTGTCTTACGAGACCACATGACGTTCTGCCATTCCTCCTCTGGATCATCCAGATGGTCATTGGCAAACTTCAGACGGGCCTGGACATGCGCTGGCTTGAGCAGGGGGACCTTGCGTGCGCTGCAGGATTTTCATCCATGACGGCGTAGTGTGTTACTAATGGTTTTCTTTGAGACTGTGGTCCCAGCTCTCTTCAGGTCATTGATCAGGTCCTGCCGTGTAGTTCTGGGCTGATCCCTCACCTTCCTCATGATCATTGATGCCCCACGAGGTGAGATCTTGCATGGAGCCCCAGACCGAGGGTGATTGACCGTCATCTTGAACTTCTTCCATTTTCGAATAATTGCGCCAACAGTTGTTGCCTTCTCACCAAGCTGCTTGCCTATTGTCCTGTAGCCCATCCGTCTGTTCCAGCGTAAATTTTTCATTTTCAGGTGATGCACCACTGAGAAATTGCACTGTCCGTTGGTCATCACTCCTACCGGCATTGCTAACGGATGCCAAAAAATATGCTTAGTTGTAATATTCTGTAACTTCACTAACCAATTTTGTGGCACATTCTTTCCCAATATCTGGTTTTCTGACACTTGTTGCATGTTGACTTGAAAGCTAGACATCTTTCCTGCTTTTTATGTTGCATTTTCCAACACAGGGTTGCATTTTCCTTCTGCACGCTCTGTGTCCCTTAAATCTCTGTTTTCATTCCATTTTATGCGCCATTTTGCGTTCTTGTGCCCCCTTGTGATCTCCTGCACATCACGCAGCTTCTCCCTGCCTGCTTAGTTGCATGCTAACTTCCTCTGACGGACTTCTTGTACAATAGTTGCTAACGTGAGATCTGAAGTTTGAGACGGTCCTTTATCCAGTATGCCGACGACAATTCGGTCCCGAATATATGCTCATCTCTATTCGCACCAGTCACAATGCTCTGAAGGCATGTAAAGGGCTCTGATAAATGCCTCTGTACTCTTTGATTAAAAACAGGCACGTCCTTGAATAACATCCTGTTTGTGGGGAAAAAAAGTAGTAATTATATTTCCTCATGCCAATTTCAAAGTCTTCTTTCTCATCCTCCGATGCAAAGATTAATGATTTGAAAATGTTCTTTGCCTCGCTGCCCATGGAATATGAGGGAACTGACCTGTGCATCACCATCTTCCTGATCCAACTTGGACCTTGTTTCCATTCTGTCGGCTTATCAAAGCTAAGGTTTTGCGGTGGGTCAAACTTAGCCATAGTCAACTTTCTTAGTAGGATGTGAGCCTGTCATCCCGCTTCTGACACCATGTAATATAATGTGAATGTCCAGTCAGGAGTACCTTTCTAGGTAAGTTGTTTTAATGCCTCACCAGAATACCTCAAGATAACTGACAAACTGCTTTATGACATCTCGTAACACTGTTGTGAATACTATGACATTGCCCTGAATATTATATACAGTAATTTCATTTCAACAAAAACCTTGTATGTGTGGTGGCCTGGGACATTTTAAAACCTGATTGGCACATACAGTCATCTCAGCATTTTCCTTAAATGTTTTACTCTCGCACACAATCTTTTTTTTCTTCTCTCTATCAGCTGCGTAAGGGACAAACTCAACGCAGAGGGCTGAATTCGCTTTAAGTCGAGTGTCGCTCCTAAAGGAATCCTAATAAATAATATAAGAGTGAGGGAAAAGTGATGTGACATTAAACACAAAGGCTAGGAAGTGTTGCGCCTACTATTGTGGAAGCAAGCAGACACATTTGTGTGATACAACAAAGGGTTTATGGGTGGAAAGAGGTTTACATGCTAGAGCCCCAAAGTCATTAAACCTTCAGTTGACTCATGCCATCCATCACTGATCCCAATCATCATTGATTATGACAAACAAATCGGTCAATCTGTGCGGCCCTCTGGCATTCAGCATCCTGATGAGGCCCTCGAGCCAAAAGGTTTACCCAACCCTGCTGTAACTGCAGCTTTATATTTTTAAGTTTATACTGTAGGTCTTCAAGACCAAGGTTTGTCATGCTCTGTTCATCTGGCCATTTGCTAATACATCTAACAATTGCAATCAAGAAACACTTTCTTAAATGCTATGTCCTGCTTGGCAATAATGATATTTTGGTAGACAATGCATTCGCTATCTTTACTAGAACACACACTGACACTGGTTATAGTGGGAGTAAAACATTATGGGACCACCATGGATCCACCACGATGGTCAAATGGGATTTACCCAGAAATGTCTTTCATAAAACTCATCTCCCAGGGTTTGAGAACTACAAAACCTAGCAGGGGATTTTTGCTCCCCACAAATAATCTCATTTGACTTTGCTTCCGGTTTCCTCTTCCCTCTGTGGAGACTGGAGGGAGAGGAGAGGAAAGAAAGAAAGAAAGACCACCCCTTGTTTTAGTAAGGCTCAGGAGCTGAGGGTGAGAATGAATGCTCATTACAGGATTAGGAGAGTCCAGAGAATGACTCAAGGGAAGAATTGATGTGGGTCTGGCACATTGACATCTCCACTGCATGAGGCATTAGTGAAGAGGTATCTAGCTAGCGGAGACGGGCTGTCCCAGTGAGTCTTAAACCTCCCCTCTGTAGATTAAACGGAATTCAGGAGAATTGCTTTGGCATTTCAATGGAGGGAATTATACATACATTTAGCATGGATCTCTCTAATCAAAAAGTAATGAGCAGCAGCTGACAAATGCATCTTAAAATAGCAGCTTACATACACGCTTATAAATTCTATACAAATCAGCACTTGCAGAAACTACAATTCTTCCTCTACACGTTAAGTGGATATTTTGTGCAGAACCGCCATCTTTTCCAGGTCTTTTGCCAGCTACACCTTCTGAGGCACTAACAAAGTCAATTGCTAGACTGCAGTGAATTGATCATGGAGCAGTGAAATTGTTTCCACAGGGTTCCACTCTCCTGTTCAGTTCCATCTTAGAGCTGGAGCAATGAGTGAGGAGAAGTCCAATGGTAATGTGATAGATACCTTGGTGATAATAAAAAGGACACCACTGCTCATTAAAGCTCAAACAATAAAACCATTGAAAATGTGGCGTCAGGGCTCTTGCTTAAGCACACCCCTGGCCGTATAGAGAGGCTCTAAAGCAGCGTGAATAAAACAAATTAACTTGCACTTATTCACAGAAGCAGTGCTCACCACAGGCGAAAGCAGCTTCAGAGGATCCAACAGCAGAGGCAGCAGGAGTAGAAGCACAAACAGTAGCAGATGTGAAGGCTATGACAACAGAGATGGATTGAAAGTGCTGAACAATTTCCCTTTACCTTTCCTCTCCAAACAGATGATAAGGTATGTGAACAGTGAGCTGTGATCAGACTCTCCCTCTTCATTTTGCTTCCCACCCCATCTGTCAACTGCTGCTCCCAATCCACCTCAGTGGAGTCATCTCCCCAATCCGCCAGGTTGCTGCCTTACTTGTCTGCAGCAGCTCTGGAGTGGGCTTCTGATTGGCTGACTAAACACACACACTCTCTCTCTCTCTCTCTCTCTCTCTCTCTCTCTCTCTCTCTCTCTCTCTCTCTCTCTCTCTCTCTCTCTCTCTCTCTCTCTCACTCTACATCTGCTGCATCAGTGACTAAGGTGGAACAAGCTCAAAGCAGAGGGTTGAATATAGGTGAGTGTTGCTCCTAAAGGAATCCTAATGAATAATATAAGACTGAGAGTGAATGGGAGGGAGGGAAGAGTGATGTGCAGCAAAGATCGTGAAGCCCCTCCAGACCATAGGGCATTTTTAACTGAGATGAAAGCGAATGTGTCGGCACATAAAAAAATACAGGGGAGGGAGGGTTGCGCATAGTATCATGGAAGAAAGCAAAGAGTTGAGAATGTGATAAAACAAAGGGCTTATGGGAGGAAAACTAGGTTTACATACCAGAGCCCCAAAGTCATCAAACCTTCACAGTTGACTCCCATGCCATCCATCATCTATGCCCGGTATCCACCCACATCTTCAAAGGATAGGGAGGTGATTTATCTTTTCAGACTCATTTATTTATTTACCTCTGCCAACATTATGAGTGGCCCTGTTGGTGGGCCCCAGGTTGAGTTATGTAACACTGTTGGGGAGACCGGGGTTGGTTGTCACACTGTTTACTCTTGTGTGTATTTCTCAGCACCAGTATAACTTACAAGACTATTTTTAATATTAGGAGAAATACCAAGGTCCTGGGTTGGAATGGGGAACATTTTGATCCTCATATCTTATTCCAACATGGCGTTATAAGCCATCAAATACAATCTGTCCACTTGTGACAACCAGCCCAATCGCGGGGTTGGATGTCACACAGTGCATTGTTGGTTGTCACAATGTTTATTGTGACTTTTGTCACAGGAAATTAATCAATATAGCATACAATGTTTTAGAAATAGCTTTTCTCTGACAAAAAACAGCATTTTATGCAGTGAGAATACAATTGTGTGTACTGTATGTGTGTGTGTTTGTACACACACATACTCTTCAACAAACATAATTGTTCATGGATACTCCCATAATTCAAAGATTTACAAAGAAAATACAGAGATTTTTATTTTTACCTTCACCTATGAAAAACATACACTGAGTGTCCAAAACATTAAGGATGCCTGCTCTTTCCATGACACAGACTGACCAGGTAAATCCAGTTGAAAGCTATGATCCCTTATTGATGTCACTTGTTAAATCCACTTCAGTCAGTGTAGATTAAGGGGAGGAGACAGGTTAAATAAGGATTTTTGTGTCTGTGCCACTCAACATTAGGAAGGTGTCCTTAAATTCCCCTCACCTCAATGTTTTGTCATGCTGACATGAAGAGTTATTTTAAAGAATTCACAGATTTTAATTATGCTAGAAAATATTTGATCCACGATGATGAGGCGTTAGGCTATAACTGCAACATATAATTGAATGAGAGGGTTATACTATTGGGAGGCCCTTTTTAAAAGCATTTTCAATGTATGGGGATACTGCATGGCATCTACATCAGCATATCACAAAGCATGATCGCTCATCAAATAAATCAATGATTAATGCAAACTGGTTTAGCAAAGCCCTTGAGACAGTAATTCCTTTAAAATGAGTGGACCTGACAAGGTCCCATTATCCAATATCTTAATTCGGCATCAGTGTTACATGGTGTCAGGGAGACTTTTGCCTAAGAGGAAGACATCAATTACATTAACTGACTTAAATATCACAATTTCAAATCATTTGTATTTGACGAGCCAAGTTACAGAAATTATGAAAAGAGAGAGTGTATGTAATATCTTCCAAATGGAACATTGGAACTATACTACGTGATATTTGCACTGTGTGGCCCATAGTTTTCCTCATCTCATAGTCAGCAACAACAACAAAAACTCCTGGCTTTGGTAATTATATGCAATACGCCTGTGTATCCATACCATGGCTCATGTCTTCTTTGTCTAAGCTTTGACAAGGGCTTTAGTAATTTAAATGAATGCATTACAATGGGTTTAGTGATGAAAGCTTTCCCCCGTGCTCATTTTCCATCCAGAAATGCACTTTCTTTCCAGGCAGCTAGGCAGCTGGCAATTTAGAAGAGGAGGGCATGCACATGGTAGAGCCTTCTCTTATCTTTTGAAATTGTGAATAAATGTCACATTGCAATTCCACAGTTGGGCATTAGTCAAAGATGACGAATGGGCACTGATACTCGTCATTTATTTTCATGGCTGTGGTAGTGGTGGTGTGTGACTGAGATTACAAAAGGGGTGGCATTAATCTCGGTGAGGCAGTCACTTTAGTGGGCCAGAACTACTGCAAGGTCAACATCATGGGACGCTCAAGCATGCAGGGGTTCAAGAAAGCACAAGCTGGGCTCTGATATAGGGGGGCAACCAGAAAATCATATCTACTATATTGAGTTCATGGTAAAGCACTTATAACTGTTATTTGAATGGCAAACTTGAGCAGGGCAATGTATTATTACATCTTGGAACTCTATTTGATTCTCTACACAGTTTAGAGAAGGGTAACTCATTTTCCTCTCCCTGTCATACTAACACATCTCTGGCTAAACATTTACTACGGTATCTTAGAACATCATCTATCTGACGGGTCATTGTCATGTTAAAATCGTTCCAATTTACCCTTCCCATGAGGTAGGTTGTCGTCTGAGATAATTTCTCTCTCTCTATTTCAAGCTAAACTAGGAAACCGCATCAGGCATTTGATGGAAACTTCTTTTAAAGTTTCTTTCTTCTCCTCCACTGACTCTGAGCACTTGAGTGAGCCACTTACATCACATAGAGTTCCCATCATAACTTCCCTCTCTTTCTTCTTCACTCAACTTCATATGCTTCATACTTCTCCTTGCACATAAAAGTGTGCTCGCTCTAGGTTTCTCCTCAGGAGCTACCAACGTATAACCCTTCCGAATCCACCAAACTGCTCTCAACATTTGGGGACTGTTATATTATTTCCAATTTCCTGTCACCCTACATTCCCTCATCCTCTGACACTGGGGTGTCAGATAAATTAGGAATGGAGGAATGGAGCCTTACAGAGACTTGACAGTCTTCTATCTCATCAGCTTGTTATTTCTGTGGCCACATTTTCATCGCTGTCTGGGATCACCGGTATAGGTCCATCAAATATTCCTGTGGACATTCTCAGTGACAGGGCGCCTTTCTGAGTAAGTGATAGAGTGGCTAAAGAGCAGATAACTGGCAGGCGGCATCAGCATCAATCTGTTGTTATTCTGACTGGGTGCCTGGGAAGCTGTGGGTGTAGTGGTGCTGAAGCAAGGGAGTTATTTTTTTCTCTTCATGTTGCTCTGTTCTCAATGTGTTCTCACACAATGACCTGATGTCTGTTTGGTTTTGTTAGAGTTTTTTTGTTGCAGTTTGATGGGTGGCTGTGTTAGTTTAGTTAGGCCTGTCTAAAAACATGAGTACTAATCCACATCATTCTAGTAAAAATCATTCTACTAGATGTGTCAAGAAGTGCCATAGGGAGACGAGTCATAGTTTTGGGACTATGTGAATGGAATATAATCATGTGTCCCTCTATACACATGCATGTTCATGCTAGTAACCGACACACAATTCGACAATGAAGCTTTCCTTGAAACATCCAAGTCGAATATGATGCACTATGCATTCAAGTTGCACACAGTATCTATTCTTAGACTACACCACTGTTGGTTCATCCTGGGGAATGGGGAATGTGTGTTACATAAACACCATTTTGGAATGTTGCTGAAATGACCAGATCGGTTTGGGATTGTCTGTTGTGTAAATGTTACCTCTGCAAATGTTTTACTTTTGCTGAGCACACTCCTGGTAGGCCATAATTGCCTGGAATACTCTGGAGAGCATGCCTTAATATTATATAGGAATGCCAGTGGAGCTGCCAAAGCTGGACAGAAACAGGGCAGCCAAAGTAACAGGTCATATACCAACTACAGCAGTACGATAAATCACATTAAGTACAAAATTGCATATGTTGCTATCTGTCAATATCAAAATGGTCTTCCAATTTTGGTAACATATCCCATAACAGCACATAATAGTTATCAACTGTATGGCAGACCTTTCATGTTATGACTGATAAGTCTGACAATTATCCACACGTCATGATGTTAACATGAAAGTGTTATGAAAGTGTCTAGCAATTATCCCCAATGCAATTACCTTTGGTCATTAGGATTTGGGGCTTGAGTACAATGCCAGTCTGAGCCTCATCACACATAGTCATTACTCAACTGCAGACCCTGATGAGACAGTGCTGTAAAGATGGATGTCTGCATATCAGCATACTGTAATATTGAGATGTCCACGTTTGTGCCTTAGCCTACCCTCTCCTGAAGGACAGCTTCTGAACTACTTTGTGAGCTAAATGACAGTGGAATTGTCCCCATTATAAACATATTAAAAGAACAGCTGCTGTTCATTAAGGGATACTTTGGGATTTTGGCAATGAATCCTTGTATCTACTTCCCCAGAGTCAGATAAACTAGTGGATGCCATTTTTATTTCTCTGTGTCCAGTATGAAGGAAGTTAGAGGTAGTTTTACGAGCCAATGCTAACTAGCGTTAGCGCAATGACTGGAAGTCTATGGGTATCTGCTAGAAACTACCTCTAACGTTCTTCATACTGGACACAGAGACATAAATATTGTATCCACTAGTTCAGCTGGGGCAGTAGATAAAGAGCGTCATTGCCAAAATCCCAAAGAAACCCTTTAACAGAAAGACAGCTGCTTGATGGGTTCTGGAGAGAAGATGGGACTCTACTGAGAGACAGCTGATAAAAGGTAAGATTGAACCAAACCTGATAAGATGGGAGATGAAAGCTGTTGAGCTGCTAATCTCCCAAAATGTGCTAAACTAGTTTATTATGGTGGGCATTTCTCTGGACTGCCAGTCAGTTGGTAGAGTTCCTCCTCAGATGTCAGAGGGAGATTTACACTCTAAGCTGTCATGCTGAGAAGCTGCAACTGAAGTCAAATAAAAACCACATGTGATCAAACCCACAGCACTTTTAATGGTGGACAACTTCATTAACAGTCAGTTAGGTCAGGCCAGAGAATCATCACTCGAGGCTGGTTTGAGTAGGTGTTAGACTGTTATATGATGCCTGTGTCCCAAATGGCACCCAATTCCTTATAAAGTGCACTACTTTTGGCCACATTACAGATGGTGTAATATCCCTGCATTATTCTACAGTACATTCTCCACATGATTTGAGATCCTGTTGTCTGTCTGAGGTATACCAGAGATACTGGATACAATTATGAGATGCTTGTGTCTCCACCATAACAATGAGATTCATTGTCCACAGAGCGGAACAGCGGGCTGTCAAACTGGTGGATACATCTTGTTATTTGAATACTTTTTTGAATATTCAATGAGGGGTGTTGACATCAACCGTCTGTATTCAATGGAGAGTGAGATGCTAGCCTCATGAATATGCATAGACTTCAACAGGGACAACTCCGATATAAAGTGTTTTATCTTTAAGGTTTCTGGGATGTCACGTGTTCTACTTATATCAGTACACTAGTAACAACCTAATCATCATGAAACTTCCATTAGATCAAATAAGCCTCACATGTCAAAATAGAAATATACATTTTTATCTTGACTAAATTCAACTCTCTCTTATTGCCCCCCATATAAAAACTCAGCTGAACAGTGAATGATCTGCTTAACGTGGACAGATTTTGGGCAGAGTAAAAACCCTCACGCTTCGCCTCTTCCTCTCTGGGTATACTGCCTTATGCGGTGTGAAAAGCGATTCACAAGCCAGCTGCAGCTGTCAGTGCTGGTGCATCCAGTCTAAGAGCCTCAACAGACAGAGGAGCACTCCATACCTGTTTGGAATAGAGGTTATTGATGCCCCAATGAGTCATACCTAGCTGTACAATTAACACTTAAGATACACTTTATTCTGAGGTCAAGTATTTCCAGGATATTGCTGAGAAACTAAGTAAGCATAATTAAATGTTGCCTGTATATGTTCACCAATTATTTTGTGTTTTCACACTGTGAATGAAGGTGCACACATGCATGCATTATAATGAAATACATAAGAGTGTAGTACACCACCCTGCCAATACACACACATGCCTGGTCGCACGCATGTGCACACACACACACACACACACACACACACACACACACACACACACACCACACACACACACACACACCCCTATCGACAGCCTCAGAACCTTGAAGTTATCCAGACATGCTAACTGAAACTGAATTAAGTGAGCTATCTGCCCTTACCCTCTGATGTTTCTTTTTGATGTGCTCCTCACTAGTCTGTCAGTTCATGTAAATGGCTGTTTTCACTTCAATTGCTTCATCACTAAAGACCCTCATTGTACACAGCATTTCTAAATACTTCTTACTGCCTCTTCTGAATTCCTCTCTTACATGTTATTGTCGGTCTTCTCCACCGCATCCTCCGTACATTCCATGCCTATCCGATGTATATGACAATAAAACATATTTTTTCCCCTCTCAATGTCTCTTATAAGACAACACAACAAAAGCCATCCCTTATGAGTGAAAATTCCGTCAGCCGGAAATAGCTCTCTTGACAGTCCCACAAAAAACATTCTTTAAAAGTAACTGAAAACAACATTTTCTATCAACTAGAAAATCTCAGGAGTGTTCCGCCCTACCTGTTTCACTTTCATTGAAATCTCATGGCTCCATCTCAAAGGCGCGTGACTCAGGTACAGAAACCACAGGCAGAGAGAGGAATGCAATGCACACGCTGCATTCAGGATGCTATAAAGAATGAACAAATCCAGAGCTCCAGTCACCCACGAGACCTAGGGATGTGCATTGTCCTCATTTGATCACCGCCACAAACAGGAAAAAATGTCCATTACAAGGAAATGTTTAAATATACAGAGGAAAAGAAGAGTATGACAGCACATGACTCTGGCAGTCTGCTCTCTCCCCCTCTTGCTCTTGGTTCTCCTCTTTCTCACTCTCTTTCTTTCTCGGTCCCCCCTCTCTCCTCTCTATTGCTCTATTTTTCTCTCTCTGTCCCTCTCTCTATCCCCCCCCCCCCCCCATCTCTCTCACACACACACACTCAGACTCTGCTGTGCTCTTGCACTCCCACTACTGTTGTGTAATCAATTGGGTTTGATGGAAAATACGTTTTTTTTTTTTTATCGCTTTGGTGCAATTTTCACAAGTATGTGGTACATTTTCACAACTCAGTTCAAACTGTAAACAGATCATCAAAAAGGTAGTTGACTAAGTACAACACACAAAACATAGTCATCTAGAAATACTGTACATGTTTCACATTGCCATACATGTTCATATGAAGTAATTGCCTTTCACAATGCAATGCTCACATTTCTTTTCATTTGACTCTCTTCTCTTTTGTTAAAGGCATTTTACTATTACTTAAGCCCACTGCCGTTAATTGATGATCACTTAAACGTTTGGTAAACCTAGAGATTTGACATGTCAACTGCTTTGTCTACTACAAACTTGGAGAACTACACTGAACACAAATATAAACTCAACATGTAACGTTTTGGTCCCATTGTAGCGGTCGTCGATGGTGGAAGAAGAAGAGGATATGGTATGTGTCCATATCTTTTAATAAAGAACTTGAGCACAGAACAAAAACAATAAACCGGCAACCGAAAACAGTTCTGGCTGGTGCAGACACAGAACAGAAAACAGAAAATAATCACCCACGAAACACAATAGAAAACAGGCTACCTAAATATGGTTCTCAATCAGGGACAACGATTTACAGCTGCCTCTGATTGAGAACCATACCAGGCCAAACACAGAAATAGAAAATCATAGAAAAACTAACATAGACAACCTACCCAACTCACGTCCTGACCATACTAAAACAAAGACATAACAAAATAACTAAGGTCAGAACGTGACACCCATATGTCAAATTTTCCATATACAAAAAAAAGCTTATTTTACATGTTAGTGAGCATTTCTCCTTTGCCAAGAGAATCCATTAAACAGCATGATCCTTACACAGGTGAACCTTGTACTGGGAACAATAAAAGGCCACTCTAAAATGTTCAGTTTTGTCACACAACACAATGACAACAATCACAGTTTCAACTGTGCCGGGCAGATGGCAGTCATGGCAATGTGTGGGTGGATGGTTTGCTGGTGTCAACGTTGTGAACAGAGTTCCCAATGGTGGTGGTGGGGTTATGGTATGGGTAGGCATAAGCTACGGACAACAAACACAATTGCATTATATCAATGACAATTTAAATGCACAGAGATACGGTGATGAGATCCTGAGGACCATTGTCGTGCCTTTCATTTCCCGGCCATAACCTCATGTTGCATGGCCCCATGTTACAAGGATCTGTACAGAATTCCTGGAAGCTGAACATTTTCCATTTCTTCCTTGGCCTGCATACTCACCAGTCACCCATTGAGCGTGTTTGGGATGTTCTGGATCGAAGTGTACGACAGCGTGTTCCAGTTCCCGCAACTTCGCACAGCGATTGAAGAGGAGTGGGACAACATTCCACCTGCCAAAGTCAAAAGCCTGATCACTTCTACGCAAAGGAGATGTGTCGCGCTGCATGAGGCAAATGGTGGTTACACCACATACTGACTGGTTTTCTGATCTGCGCACCTACCTTATATTTTTATTTAAAAAATCCCAATTTTCTCCCTAATTGGTAGTTACAGTCTTGTCCCATCGCTGCAACTCCCCTACAGACTCGTGAGAGGCGAAGGTCGAGAGCCGCACCAATGAGTCGGAGGAAACATTGTCCAGATGGCGACCGTAGTTAGCTTGCAGGTTCCTGGCCCACCACTTAGAGTTGATAGAGCACGATGGGACAAGGAAATCCCGGCCAAACCCTCCCCTAACCCGGACGACGCTAGGGCAATTGTGCGCAGCCTCATGGGTCTCCCGGTCATGGCCGGCTGTGACACGCCCTGGGATCGATCCCAGGTCTGTAGTGACGCCTCAAGCAATGCGATGCAGTGCCTTACACCACTGTGCCACTCGGGAGGCTCACCCTACCTTTTCTTTTAAGGTAAAAATGACCAATCCTGTTAAATCCATAGATAGGGCTTATTGAATTTATTTCAATAGACTGATTTTCTTAAATGGACTGTAACTCAGTAAAATATTTGAAATTGTTCCATGTTGCGTTTATATTTTTTGTTCAGTGTACCTAATGAAAAGGTATGTCTGTAAAGTAGAAACATAAAAGTATAATGTACAGTACCAGTCATAAATGTGTGTCCAAACTTTTGACTGGTGCTGCAGGTCAGACATGGCTTTTCCCCAGGTGCATGAACAATGAAGATATTTACTGCAATTCTGATGCAAACTAGTGCCTGCTAAACATTGTTTCTTTCATTTCTTTCACTTGATTACACTGTGAAAGATTATAACACCTTTTGATCACACCTGGAATAGATGTTATGGAAATGTGATGTTCACTCCTTTTTTATGAGTAGTGCCTAATGTGAAAACAGTGTGATGTATTGTAGTTAATAGTACTGGAGCATACTACATGTTTTGCTATTGGATTAAATGGTTTTTTTAAATGAGAAGATGTAATATCATTATGTTGTGTATTTGTGATTAAACCAATGTACTCATTATGTTTCACATTAAACAAATATTTTGGATCAAAGGTTGTGTGGTGAAAGATGTCTACAAACAAAATGAACGCACAATGAAAGGGTTTGAATGTAAGACTGTCTGCGTTACAAGTGTTACCTATTTGTACTAAGAGTATTTTTTTTATTCATCACATACTTGTGAAAATTGTACCAAAGCGAATAATAAAACTGTAATAGGACTCAATTTAACAAGAAAATCAATATGAGGCTGCTGCTACTGTACTGATTGGATTACATTACACCAATCAGACATTTGGCAGAGAAATTTGGCAACCCCCCACCCCCAAAAAACCTGCAGCATGTATACCATTGAGACCGCCCAAATTGATGCATATGAGCATCTAAAAAAATCTATTTAAAATGCAAAGGGTGTGAAGGGGACTGACTGGTACCATCCTTAGGAAATACTGTAGTCCTCCTTAGGGAAAATAGTCTTGAAATTCTTCACCATTTGATACAAAACAGAATGTAACTCCCCACTGTGTGCCTTCAGGTCATGTAGAAATTTAGACAAATATAACAATAAGCCCATGCAAACATTGATGCGTCTCACGTTCTTCATAATTGTTTACCCATGAACAAGCTAAAGGTGGCTGAAAACAGCAGGAGTAAAACACATTACTATGACTGTCTCCGGTTTGTTTTCGCTTGGTCTGACTTCCTCTGCTACCTCCATGAATACATTATGAATCAAAAGAAGGCACAGCAATCCATTTTCTAAATCCTGTTTCTCAAACTGAGTTTTTTAAAATAATTTGCCCTTTTTTGTCTCGACAAAGTACATTACTTTCCCCTGGAAGCTAAAACTACGAATGATATACTTCACTTGGGAAGAAGAATAGGGAAAGGACTTTAATGGGGGTATAGGCTACTGTGTATGTGTACTGTAGCATATGCCCATCTAAAAGCACTTCAATCAATGTCTTGTCTGGGTCATTATTTTTGTTCAAAAATCTAATACAGTAGAGTAACAGGATTTGACCTGAATCATTATTACATGAAACCTCTGAAAATAACCTTGAAGGAGTATTGAAGAGTTCTTCAGTTTATAATAGTATTAACAATAAAAAATAATAATACTTACAGCACTAAGACATTATGCAACTGTTAATATATTTAAGGCTACAGTATTTCCAGATATTTTATCAGAGAGTGAATTATCCATGTGGAAATGAAGTATTAAAAAGTAGGAACCCCAAGAGATACACAGATCCCCCCCCCCCCCCCCCCCAATTAACCTTATATCTCATACATTGAGTCAACATGCAACAATCATCTTCACAAGATAACTGAGACAATCAGATGTCAAGATTCAGCCCCTGCTTTCCATAATTATTCTTATTGAGCTAGTTAAAGTAGTTAAAAGAAGAATTCTGATTTTGTGCTCGTTATGCATTGGAAATGACAGTTTGCCAACAAGTGGACAAAATAAGTGGTTTTGTGGAGAAAGAGAAAGAAAGCACACACGTAATTAACATCTTGGAGGATTCATCAAAGAGGAACTTTTTATGATCTATCTATTTCAACATAGAGAAGGGAATTCCTCAGAAAATGCCATTTCAACTGCCTGAGTAAAACAGGTCTTTCTAGACCTCTGCTGGTGGTATAGTGTTGAGGAAAAAGAGATTTTCTTAAATAGCCACAATGAATGTCTTTGCACGGAATTAGGATGGCCAATAAAGGCCCCAGCATGTGAGCAAGGAACATAATATTGTGTAGTGGGGGGGGTATCGGTAGTTTAGCAGCCTGATGATGATGTCTTCATCCATGTTCTCACTTCCAGAGGTGTGGCTGCCTCTGGCCTGGGGGTTACTGCTGTATATGTGAATAACATAACAATGATTTAGTATGATGACATGTTGATTAGGGTCAACGTGTATGTCATGTTGCTCTCTGGGAGTAGAATAAATTCGCTGTGTGTGGATATTGGATATGTTGAGCCACACACTTACAAATCATCCATATTGTTTTTACCAGTACAATAAAAAAGGAATTACCGTAAATCTTTTTATGTCACCTTCAAGATGCGACAATAAACTGATTGTACAAAACATTAGGAACACCTTCTCTTTCCATGACATAGACTGGCCAGGTGAATCAAGGTGAAAGCTATGATCCCGTATTGATGTCACTTGTTAAATCCACGAATCAGTGTAGATGAAGGGGAGGAGATGGGTTAAAGAACGATTTTTAAACCTTGAGACAATTGAGACATGGATTGTGTACGTACGTGTGTCATTCAGAGGGTGAATAGGCAAGACAAAAGATTTAAGTTCCTTTGAATGGGGTATGGTAGTAAGTGCCAGGCACACAGGTTTGAGTGTGTCAAGAACTGCAACACTGCTGGGTTTTTCACACTCAACAGTTTCCTTTGTGTATCAAGAATGGTCCACCACTCAAAGGACATCCAGCCAACTTGACACAACTGTGGGAAGCATTAGAGCCAACATGGGTCAGCAATCCTGTGGAGCGCTTTTGACTCCTTGTAGTCCATGCACAGACTAATTGAGGCTGTTCTGAGGGCTTAAGAGGGTGCAACTTAATATTAGGAAGGTGTTCCTAATGTTTTGTACACTCAGTGTAGGTTCACAACCTATTTGCTTACTTCAACAAATAAAACACACGCTAAAACAATTAACTGTTTATCACTTGCCTACTCAAGGATTGTGTGTTTAGTATTATAACAATGTAGGAGATAAAAGGAAACATGTTCTTTGTTAATGTATGCATTTAGGTAGATCAACATAGGCCTACATTGAAATATGTTAAACATATTGTAGATGAACAAATCAAATAATGCTCTGAAACGGTCTGAGCTTACCCTGCTGACTTGCTGTAAAGTAAATGTATACATCCGACTGCTTAATGCAGTTTGTGTGTGGTTAAGTCGAAAGCTTGTATTTCTCCAGATAGTCTCATCCTCATGGTCTTCAACAAGAATTGCATTACAATAAAAGATGCCACTGCAGTTGACATTTAAAAATCACTTGACATTTAATTTGACAAGAATAGAAGGGGATGAAAACGTGTAGCTCCTCACTGATGCACAAGACAAACAAGTCCCATTGGTTGGGTCTTGTTTTCGATGGAAACAATTTGCCTATTGTGATTAGCAGTACCGTCAATTCGAGCTCGGTCATCAGAATCCAAGGATAAGAGTTTTTCACAATTGCATGCTTTTGAAGGTTTATTGTCTAATGGCCAAGTTTAGCACAATTGTGTAAGTGCAGCTGGCCTATGTGAGGATGGTTGAGAGGGACTCTTTTAAATATACTTTTTTTTAAAGACATTTTGTAGATTCTGGATATTCGGGCAAACTTTTTAGTTACATACAAACAGAGCAGTTCCTGAGGCACTTAGAGAGGGTTATCAAGTTTATTTTAATAAAACATTTCAAATGTTCTGTCTTCTAAATAAACAACAATAACAGCCACCACAAAATATGATTAAAACTGAACGGAAAGGCTTGATTTTATTCCCATTGTCTTTAAAAACAAATCTACCATAAAAGTAAGACATTAGTCTTTTCTGCTTGTCTTGTCCTCACAAGTACTCTCGGCTCTCCTCCACTTCCGCCACGGGAGGATCTGTTTTGTCTTTGTCTAATATCCCTGCTACAGTTTTAAAGGGTGGCCCCCACTCGCTGAAGTATTTGAAGTCTTCTCCTCCGTCTGCCATCCACGACTCGATGGAGCTTAGCGACTCGCCCACCGACCCATCCCCCTCGTAGGCATACGTGACCAGTGAGTCATACGGCGGAGCAGAGAAACCCAGGTGGTTCTCCTGGAGACGCTGGTGGATGTAGTCCCTGATGATGTCTGCGCTGCCCTCTGTGGTGGGGGATGACTCATTGATCTCAGTTTGGGCGGTGACCTCTGACCCTGTGCCCCTGCGGAGCATTTTTTCCTTGATGGCTTTGGTGTTCCTCAGAGTGCCCATGTCGAAGGCGTGGGTGTCCTCCTCGCCGCCCCCCTCATCATCGTAGTGGATCACGTTGTCCCGGATGTCCTCCTTGGATGACATCAACGTCTCCCTCTTCTTCTGCCGTCTCAGGCCGACATAGAGTGCAAAGATCGCTACAACATAAAAGAACCAAGCACACACACACAGTGTGTTATCTTTTACATACATAGATGTACTGCAGTGAAAATATACATTGACGTGCATTTCAAGAGCCTTTCAAGGTACTGTAGGAGGGTATGGGAAGAGAGACAGTGGGATGTCATGTGTTAGGAGCCATTAGCTAATTTCCTTATTTCTCCAGACATGCTATCTGTCACTATTGTAGTACTGAGACAGGATGAAAGGCTGTTTCACCTGGCTTTCATCTCCCTCTCCCTCCCCTTTTCCTCTTTCCCAATGGCAGACAGTAGAGACTACAGCACAGCAGCCTACTCCATACTAATGAAGTGCTCACTGTGTTATGCAACAGCAAGAGATACTTTAGTAGGAAAAAGTAGGGGGGAATGGCCAGACCAAGAAAAATGAGCTAAATCGACCTATAAGTATGATTATGATTATGGGACTGTTTCAAGGGCCATTTTTCAAATTGTGACATCAATTTAATGAAGTTACTGTACGTTAGGACTTCAGCTCCCCCTAGTGTAAAATGATACACTTTAACATTCTGATTAATTGCATTTACAGAGTTTATACTGTAGTTGGAAATAAATACTTGGGGTAATCATTATTACTCTCATTCTCAAGGTGTCAGATGAAAAGTTCAGAAATACTCTGCCTCTGCACCAGGATCGCAGTCTGAATGATAGACAGGACTTACCCAGGAGTATGACCATGCACAGTAAAATGGCCATCACTGCCCAGGTGCTGAGGCCCATTGGTAGGAAGACTGCCTCTGCCGTGCAGGACAGGAGTGACCCTTCAGTCACACAGGCACACACTCGGACAGTGAGGGTGCCGGTGCTGCTCTGGGCTGGATACCCATTGTCCTCCACCACCACAGGTATCACGTAGTACTCCTGGACCCGCCTCTGGAACCCTACACGCTTGGTCACTATCCCCGCCGTGTTGTCTGGAAACCAAATGACACAATCCTTAACCCTACATGTCTCAAATCAATCAATAAATCCATCCTGGAACCCTAGACATCTGGTCACTATTCCCGCAGTGTTGTCTGGAAACCAAATGACAACTATTAACCCAACATGGCTGAAACCCCACACGTCCATTAACGATTAACTCTAAATATCTGACTGAAATCCTATACGTCTGTCTGGTCACGATCCCCCCAGTGTTGTCTGAAAACCAAATGAGAGACCATCAGAGAGTGTTCACTTGTAATACAACTGAGAGTACATACATGCAGTACTTCCTTAGTTCTTATTTAATCCTCTTCGTTCCAGGAGGAATATAGGGGCCTGTACTAAAGATCTACAACGCTGCCGGTCTTGGGCTACATGCATTTGCTGATGTCTAAGCCCGACCTTTATCAAGCCCAATGTTTCTTCAGGGGAGATGTATAATTGTCACTTTTACCGCTTTTGGTTTTTGGCTTATTTGAAATAAGGTGAAGGTGTGTACTTAGAATGTACAACAGAAACCAAATAGAGCCAGCAGCACAATGCACGGCTCTGAGAAACAAACACAGGCCTGCCGTTTTTACGGCTATACAGAGATGAAGTGTCGAGATGTGCCCTGCCTCCTCTCCTCTCCAGCACCAGGATAGTGGTTGTGAACTGACTCTGTACAGCCTTCCCTCTGCCTGGATGGACAAAGATCTCACTTGACAAGTAGGAGCCATTAAAGCACACCTTGTGCCTGTTTTCTGCGATTGCCTTGAGCGCTGCTGTCCCTCTGAATCAAGCCAGATATTTATGCGTTATTGTGTTAGAAAAATACTAACAGAGGTTGGTGAGATGGTAAGGCTCTAGGGCAGGGGTGTCAAACTCATCTTGCCCCGGTGTGCCGCATTCGGACTTCAGTGAGGCCTTTCCTCTACATAAAATGAAAATAATTGTTCTCCATCCATCGTTCTGGGAATTTTCTATGTCTAGCTTTCATTCTGGTGATTATTAGCGAGCTGGGCACAATCTACAAATTGTTTGTTTCAATTGATTTTAGTCATTTTAAAGTATACTGACTTCATTTGATTTTTCACTCAAACCACACGCGGGCCTGATTGGACACCCTCGTGGGCCGGATGTTTGCACCCTGGTATCAGTGGCGTAGTGCAGTTTCGAAAAAAATAAAATGTCAAGCTATTTTACGCATTTTGCCATGAGGCTGAGAGAAAATATTGTTGTTTTAGAGATCATTTCCTAGGGGGGTGGGGGGCTTGTGGGGGCTGCAGTGCCTGACATCCCCTGGGTCGTGACAAAAACTCTAAACAATACCAATTGTTTGTGGATATTGTAGGGAGCTAGTATCAAGGAAAAAGATTTGGAGTGAGTCACTGGCACTGCATCATAATAGATAGTCCCTGTATAATATTATTGTATAAAGAAACTTTCTATAAAAATATCCTTATTGAACATGCCTCTCTCTCTCTCTCTCTCTCTCTCTCTCTCTCTCTCTCTCTCTTTCTTTTCCTGGAGGGAAAAAATGTGGCTTACTTCCAAAGTCTCGCACGGTGAAATTCCTGTTTCTGATTTCCCTAGGGGACTTGAAGAAGAACCTCTGTCCAACAGCAGGAAGATCCTTGTCCGTAGCACTGATGGTCTGAATTACCTGGCAAAGCACAAAGAGCTTTCAACTTTAGGCGTAGAACCAAGTAGAGAAACTATTTATCACAATTATTCTCTTTCATTCTCTCTCACACGCACCGGCACTCCACGCACGCACACAGTCTTTCTCACAGTGGAACTGTACTTGCCTGGCCTACTTCTGCATTTTCACAGACAAAAGTGTCAAAGGGAACGGCAAGCTCCGGAGGGAACTCGTTGACATCCAGCACATTGACTGTGACTGTGACCTTGTTGGATAGGAGAGGGTTGTCTGCAGGATCAAAGAAAACAGTAATCATACAACACATAATAAATACACCATGCACATAGTGGACCTCAGTGAGCATCACAAATGAGTGAGCATTGCAAAAGCCCTTTCTCTTATCATGTCTGAACTGCTTTTTAAAACAATCAGTATTGTGGTTTATTGGGCACATGTTAATTCTAGCTTGATAAAATATGCAACAGTGACACTCTCTGTTTGCATTTGGATTTGCATGCCTCATTCAATCAATATGAAATTGACAATGAAATAACACAACACTTAAAAGCCATAGATTTTTTTTTTTATTAATAGAAAAACAAATGGCAGCACAGACAAATTATAAGATATTAATAATATGTGTTGATAGTATTGGGTGATTTGCTTATCAGGCTAATTATTTTTTTCCAATTGAAAAGCTTCCCATATAAAAAGCCGCCCTTCCAGTGGAGAAATAGCATTAGTTCATACAGTATAATCTGTCAGTCTGCATTACTTTGAGTATAAGTCAATTCCACTAGATGGTGCCAAAAGAATGGAACATTGTGTGTGTGGGTGAACTACTGCAAACTCCATCCAAGTTATTTGCTCCAGAGAAGTCTTAGAGAATTGCTGATCTAGGAGCATGGCCCCCCTCTTGTTCATGATGATTTAAAAGGGAAAAAATGATCTTAGATCAACAGTTCTACTGTGAGAGGCTTTGTGAATACGGCCGCGGTGCACTCGGTTTGTATTCAGACCCCTTTTTCCACATTTTGTTACGTTACAGCCTTATTCCGAAATTTATTAAATTGTTGTTTTTCCTCATCAATCTATACATAACACCCCATAATGGCAAAGCAAAAACAGTTTTGAGAAATGTTTGAAAATGTATTAAAAGTAAAAAACTGAAATATCACATTAACATAAGTATTTAGACACTTTTCTCAGTACATTGTTGAAGCACCTTTGATAGAGATTACAGCCTAAAGTCTTCTTGGGTATGATGCTACAGATTTGGCACACCTGTATTTGGGGAGTTTCTCCCATTCTTCTCTGCAGATCCTCTCAAGCTCTGTCAGGTTGGATGGGGAGGTTGGATGCTGCACTGTAACGATTTCCTTCTTCCTCTGACGAGGAGTATGAAATATCGGACCAATGTGCAGCATGGTAAGTGTCCAAAATATATTTAAACTGAACACAGAATACAAAAGAACAAGAGAAATAAATGAAAACGGAAACAGTTCTGTATGGTAAAACACAAACACAGAAAACAACTACCCACAAATCATAGTGGATAACAGGCTGCCTAAGTATGGTTCTCAATCAGAGACAACGATAAACAGCTGCCTCTGATTGGGAGGCAAACTAAAATAGAAACATAAAACACAAGACCAAACTAAAATAGAAACTTAAAAAGGAACTAAGGCCAGGACGTGACAGTACCCCCGCAAAAGGTGCAGACTCCGGCCGCAAAACCTAACCTAACCAAAACCGGCTCCGGCTGCTCCTGACTGACGGGCGGCTCCGGCTGCTCCTGACTGACGGGCGGATCTGGAAGCTCTGGACAGGAGGGCGGCTCTGGCAGCTCCGGACAGGAGGGCGGCTCAGGCAGTTCCGGGCAGGAGGGTGGCTCTGGCAGCTCCGGACAGGAGGGAGAACCTGGAGGGAGGAGTCGGAGAGACAGCCTGGTGCGTGGGGCTGCCACTGCATCCACCAGGCTGGGGAGACCTACAGGAGGCCTGGTGCGTGGAGGAGGCACCGGAAGGACCGGGTTGTGGGGGAGCACTGGAGCCCTGGTGCGCAGCCTCGGCACCACTCCTCCAGGCTGGATGACCACTTTAGCCCGGACCCTCCAGAGTGCAGGCACAGGTTGAACTGGGCTGTGGGGGAGCACTGGAGCTCTGGTGCATACCACTTGCACCTCTTCCTTAGGCTCAATGCCCACATTCGCCCGGCACGTGCGGAGCGCAGGCATAGGGCGAACTGCACCTTCCCAGTGCCCCGGAGACACAGCACGCAGAGCCGGCGCAGGATACCCTGGGCCGAAATGTCGTAACGGAGACCAAACATGCTGGGCCGGCACAATCGCCCTGTCTGGATGCCCACTCTCGCATGACACTTGCGGGGGGCTGCGATGTAGCGCACCGGGCTATATATGCGCACTAGGGACACCGTGCGCTTCACCGCATAACACGGTGCCTGCCCGGTCACTCTCTCGCCACGGTAAGCACGGGGAGTTGGCTCAGGTCTCCTACCTGACTTTGCCAATCTTCCCGTGTGCCCTCCCCAACATTGCCTGTTGTGCTGCCTTACCTCATATCGCTGCCGCTCAGCTTTCGCTGCCTCCAGTTCTTCTTTAGGGCGGCGATATTCCCCAGCCTGTGCCCAGGGTCCCTTGCCGTCCAATATCTCCTCCCAAGTCTAGGAGTCCAGAACCCTCTGCTCCTGGTTACCACGCTGCTTGGTCCGTTGGTGGTGGTTAGTTCTGTAACGATTTCCTTCTTCCTCTGACGAGGAGTTTGAAATATCGGACCAATGCGCGGCGTGGTAAGTGTCCATAATATATTTATTAAACTGAACACAGAATACAAAAGAGCAAGATAAATAAATGAAAACCGAAACAGTTCTGTATGGTAAAACACAGGCACAGAAAACAACTACCCACAAATCATAATGGGAAAACAGGCTGCCTAAGTATGGTACTCAATCAGAGACAATGATAAACAGCTGCCTCTGATTGGGAACCATACCAGGCCAAACTCATAAATACAAAAACATAGAACACATAGAATGCCCACCCCAACTCACGCCCTGACCAAACTGAAATAGAGACATAAAAAAGGAACTAAGGTCAGGACGTGACATGCACAGCTATTTTCAGGTCTCTCCAGAGATGTTCGGTCGGGTTCAAGACTAGGTTCTGGCTGGGCCACTCAATTCAGAGACTTGTCCTGAAGTCACTCCTGTGTTGTCTTGGCTGTGTGTTTAGGGTAGTTGTCCTGTTAGAAGATGAACCTTCGCCCCAGTCTGAGATCCTGAGCACTCTGTAGCAAGTTTCCATCAAGGATACCTCTGTACTTTGCTCCGTTCATCTTTCCCTCGATCCTGACTAGTCTCCCAATCCCTGCCACTGATAAATATCCCCCAGCATGATGCTGCCACCACTAGGCTTAAGGATGATGCCAGGTTTCCTCCAGATGTGACGCTTGGCATTCAGGCTAAAGACTTTAATCTTGGTTTCATCAGACCAGAGAATCTTGTTTCTCATGGTCTGAGAGTCCTTTAGGTGCCTTTTGGCAAACTCCAAGTGGGCATTCGTATGCCTTTTACTGAGGACTGGCTTCCGTCTGGCCACTCTACCATAAAGGCCTGATTGGTGGAGTGCTGCAGAGATGGTTGTCCTTCTAGAAGGTTCTCCCAACTCCACAGAGGAACTCTAGAGCTCTGTCACAGTGAACATTCGGTTCTTGGTCACCTCCCTTAGCAAGGCCCTTCTCCCCCAATTGCTAAGTTTGGCCGGGCAGCCAGCCAGCTCTAGGAAGAGTCTTGATGGTTCCAAACTTCTCCCATTTAAGAATTATGGAGGCCACTGTGTTCTTGGGACCTTCAATGCTTCAGAAATCTTTTGGTACCCTTCCCCAGATCTGTGCCTCGACACAATCCTATCTCTGAGCACTACGGACAATTCCTTCAACCTCATGGCTTGGTTTATGCTCTGACATGAACTGTCAATTGTGAGACCTTCTATAGACAGGTGTGTGTCTTTCCAAATCAGGTTCAATCAATTGAATTTACCACAGGTGGACTCCAATCAAGTGTAGAAACATCTCAAGAATGATCAATGGAAACAGGATGCATCTGAGCTCAATTGCGTGTTTCATAGCAAAGGGTGTGTAGATTGACGAGAAATAATGAATATTTAAGACATTTTAGAATTAAGGCTGTAACGTAATGAAATGTGGGAAAGTCAAGGGGTCTAATTACTTTCCAAATGCATTGTATATTAACCAGAGGAGGCTGGTGGAAGGAGTTATAGGCGGACTGGCTCATTGTAATGGCTGGAATGGAATAAATTAATGTTACCAAACACATCAAGCACATGGAAACAACGTGTTTGACTCCATTCCATTCATTCCAGTCCAGCCATTACAGTGAGCCTGTCCTCCTATAGCTCCTCCAACCAGCCTCCTCTAATATTAATATATATTATATACATATTAACTCTTTGTCCCAATACTTACTAACTTTAGTGGCCACTACAGAGATATTGTGCTGCCTATTACTCTCTCTGTCCAACATCTCGTTGGTGGAGATGGTCCCTTCCACAGTATCAATGTCAAAGCAGCTGTCCACAGGCCTCTTCCACTCAATAGAGTACCTACAAAACATGCAGAAAACATATAATAAACATATACATATGATTCCCTCAACCTCACATGGCATCTCTCAATCAAGACTTATTTTTGCCATACCTTTTCTACGTAATAGATCTATAGCGATAGATCCATATTTTATTGGTCCCCAAGGAGAAATGTCAGAAAGACCAATCAAATAAAGACCAAGGCTATGACAGCAAACATTACACAGACGAATAATCATTTTCTTTTCATGTAGAGACTAAGGATTTGTCCCAAATATCATCATATTCCCTATCCCCAGGGCCTGGTCAAAGGAAGTGCCCTACATAGGGAATAGGATGTATTTTGGGATGCAGCCTGGTTGTGTTCTGATCAGCGTTTGAGTACCTTTAAGTGTTCCATATCCCAAAAGGACGATGACAAATGTAATGCTCTAAAATATTAAGCAGCCATCACGAAGACTGCCGTTCCAGCAAGGTGAATTACTTCCATTTGTAGTAAGCCATGACATATTCATAGACAACAAAAAACACACAGCTGGGCTACAAACTATTTGGATGGTCTTGTGCAAGACATGTCCTGCGTCTCACATTCCCGCTCTCAACACTAACAGAGTGGAAGTCAACTGTACTTGAAAAACATTTGAAAGATGACGATAAACAACAGGCCAAATGTGATAGTAGATCAGTGTTCATGTATACCTCTGAAGAGCAGAGCGACAGGTGGGTCTTAAGATGTCAGAGATAGGTGCCCAAATGTAAAGTAACTCAGCCCATGATGGACCCATTTCTCAACCCCAGCCGTGATGGAGCTCACCCTTAAGTAAACATACAGTAGGCAAATAACACTTATTAAATACAGTACCAGTCAAAAGTTTGGACACACCTACTCATTCAAGGGTTTTTCTTTATTTTGACTATATTCTACATTGTAGAATAATAGTGAAGACATTACACCTATGAAATAACACACATGGAATCATGTAGTAACCAACAATTGTTAAACAAATCAAAATATGTTTTATAACTGAGATACTTCAAAGTAGCCACACTTTTATGGTTACTACATAACTCCATATGTGTTATTTCATAGTTTTGATGTCTTCACTATTAGTCTACAATGTAGAAAATAGTCAAAACCAAGAAAAATCCTTGAATGAGTAGGTGTGTCCAAACTTTTGACTGGTACTGTATATATAATGTATAAATGTATGCATGATGACGAACCTAACTGCACTGCTGCTTGCGTCTAGGTCCTGTGCAGTAACTGATCCAATAATTGTGCCCACAGGAGTATCCTCATACACATCTATGGTGTAAGAGGTCTTAGTGAACACAGGGGGTTCGTTCACATCCAGCACATTGACCTTGACTGTGGTGGTGTCTTTGAAAGGGCCCAGGTGGAGGAACCGGGGGTCCAGGTGAGCGTTGGAGGCCTCCACTTTAAAGGTGTACGACCTTTTGTTTTCGTAGTCGAGATGCTGAAACATAATGAGTGAAGGAGTAATCAGCAAAGTGAAATGCATTTATTATTCAGAAATATCAATCAACATAGAATGATTGAATTAACACCTTCAAAAAAGCGAACATTTTACACGAACACTGAATATACTGTGCAATGGTCAAATACAAAGTTTAGGGGGACATACTTGTCTTGGTTCAGTTTGTTAACACCTCTGTTCGGTTTATGCTCAACAGAGACGGAAGTCAAGCACTTTGATATGGAAATGTCACCATTAACTGCACCAACCAAGATTGATTAATCTAAAATTAACCAAAAGGTTTGGTTTCCATGTGCTTTTTCCAAAAGAGATTCATGTTTTTCAGTGTCTCAGCTTTTAAGCCATTTGAGACATGAAAAGTGAGTGCTTAGGTTTTGAAAGATTTTCAGGAAGAGACTTTGAGAACAGCTTTCTAACCCTATGTTACAGTCTTACATTATCTCAGCTGGGTTCCTAGTTTGTGCTTACAGCCAAACAGTTCTCACTGTCAACACACACACACACAGCAGTCCCTGTCTGAGGCACATGCATGCAAACATCTGGTCATCTGTGAAAATGGCAGCCACCCTGCTGACTAGATAACAACCAGACAGACAACAGGAGTGGGCCGGTGATGCAGGAGCACAGGCACCACAGCATGTGTGCCATCCCATCCTAAAAGCACCGTTCAGTGTTACATGCAGGGAACATAATTCCTGCAACACTGCATAAATGTAAATTAGCAGGGAAAATATGAATGATCTGGAAATTGAACCCACCCTTTGTTAGTTTGGGCCTATATCCTGCTACTCTACCTTCCACCACAAATCCGCAACCTAGTGGAATGTCTTATCATCCGCACAGAGGTGTCAATTACAGTATTTGTGCGAGGAAGCTCCTGCTGTTTTCACTTGCCCTCCTGTGTGCCTGACGCACCTCCCTTGCCTCATCATCTAGGAGATCAATGGGATAGCAAAGTGCCTCAACCTACTACTTAAAATGAGAGGGGAGACTTCTTTTTAAATTCACTGATAATCCACATGGTAGTAATATACCAGAGCTCAGCTTGGAAAGAGATCATATTATCTCAAATCAATCAAAAGTGGTTGATAGTCTAACGTATAAAGGTTGGAACCTTCCAGATAATAACTACTGGAGTCTTGAAGCATATCTTAGATTAGGTTGCGCTTTCAGACCGAAACTAAATCCAGCAAACTGTCCAATGTAGAAAGACCCCGATATCTTGACACACAAATACATGTTGAGGGCATTCAAATCCCACAGGCAGTTTACCTACCATTTCACTATAATCTTTTATTTTGACGGAGCCGATTATCCCTTGAACCCATTATTCCAAATCCTCTTATCACACTGTGGCAAACGTTGGCTGAGCCCTCCCTAAGTCAGAGACGGGAGTAAAATAACATGTCTCAGCAATTTTCTATACTTTCCTCCAACACCTGGGCTTTCACAGTGGGTGGTCAGGTGCTGTTTTAGCAAATGTTCACAAGTCAGGTATATGGTTTGTCATTTTGGGCTACTTGTCAGGACCTTGTAGATGTCTCACAGTTAGAGGGTGGGAGCAATAGACAGAGCAATAAGACAGATGGCTGTGATACAAAGATCTACAAAACGATGGCCCTATAATAATTTCAATTTCAGAAGACAACGAAGCATTTACATATAATTCCCACTATGTATTTGCAAGAAAGTGCCGAATGCTTTGAAGTTTCATTGTCACACAAATGCAAGTGGCACTTCGGGAGACATCTATCTATCAAAGGACGTCCTCCAGAAACAGAAAGACACAGTATTTGCGACGTAACTCGCACAGCTGCAAGATACAGACCCCATCTGTGAACAAGTAATAATATCATCCCAGAACAAACGAGAGGTGCAGTCAAACCCAGTACAAAAGCTTTTTTTTTTCCCAACTATCCATTTATGTGAAGATAAGAGTTTGGAAGTCTGTGGGTTACTGAGAGAAGAGCTGCTGCAAAGACGATGTCTAAAGGGGTTCCTGCTTGTCACATCCCATCAGGAGGTGTGTTTTCTGATCCTAGCCTTGGAGGCATTTATTTATTCATGTCAGCTAAATCCAAAAACATTGCCCACTGGGCACACACTGGTTGAATCAACACTGTTTCCACATAATTTCAATGAAAGGACGTTGAACCAATGTGGAATAGACATTGACATGACGTCAGTGCCCAGTGGGTGGGCACTTTCCTGCAAAAAATATCACAAAACATTTTTAGACTTCCAGAAAATAGGGATCATCAAGTTCTCCATACTTCCTCCTGGTTAGGTTCTGAGGGTGGTTTGTAGCTGTGATAAGAGGAGGTATGCAGAAACAATCTATTAATATTCCAAGGCCCAAGTAGTCCATTATTTTAATTATCTATGTGAACTGCATTGCTCATGATCTATCATAACTGATCTGAAATTCTCATGGAAGGAAATTGAGAAACTGTCCCATAACCAAGAGCAATGGATATCATTTCTGGACCTACAGTATCCTCATCACAGAGAAAAAGGGTGCAAGTTAAATTAAGTGACTGGTGAAGGGTTGTGAATTCCTACTTTTCTAAGGACTATGATTCCCTCCTGACTGTGCCCGTTGTAGGTGATGTCAAACATGTTGCCTTCATCACCAGGAACTATAGAATATTCCACCTCTGCATTCTTCCCAGAGTCCAGGTCATGAGCTCTGACCTTCCCTACTGCTGAGCCCACAGACGATGATTCTGGGACCCTGAGGTGGAGAATACCTGCCAGAAAATAAAGACGGACAAGAAGGTTTAAAATACAACCTGTTATTGGCTGATTTTTGTATGTGTCAAGTCCCGGCGGTAGTGTTAAGTAAGGACAACAGACTCACATTATCCTCTGTGCAGTTATCTCTTCTCTGGTCATTTTAAACAATTGATTATGTATAGACAGTGCATAACCTCATTATAATTGATTTACACTGATTAACATGAATTAATCATTAGATTAAATTGCCTAGAGATATAAGGTGACATTCAGCACACACAATTTACACAGGCATTCAACTTTCATACTAGTTAGACTTACTAGATTTATTGGCTAACAGCAAACAAAACCGTTGTCATTTAAATGCAATGTGGCACACTTTTTGAAAACCTGGGGGGGT
Organism: Oncorhynchus mykiss; assembly: GCF_057628025.1. Lineage (NCBI taxonomy): Eukaryota > Metazoa > Chordata > Actinopteri > Salmoniformes > Salmonidae > Oncorhynchus > Oncorhynchus mykiss. Next base: position 20,924,525 of record NC_143049.1, read on the forward strand.
TGTCGTTGACGTCGCTGAGGGTGACGTTGATGGTGGTTGTTCCGGCTAGTCCCCCCAGCTGCCCGCCCATATCCTTGGCCTGAATAAGGACCTGGTACAGCTCCTTCATTTCACGGTCCATGTTGGGTAAAGCAGTCCTTATCACCCCTGTTCGAGGTCACAGAAACAAACAGGGAAGATGTAAGTGTGTGTGAGGGAGAGAAACAAGAGAGAGAGAGAGAGAGAGAGAGAGAGAGAGAGCGAGAGAGAGGCAGAGAGAGAGAGAGAGGGAACACAGGGGTAGAAAGAGAAATGAGTTGTGACTATAAGAGATCGTATCCACTTTGATGTTACTGGGGGGAATTAAGAAGAGGTGGATTTTGTGTAAATAGTGAATAGTGTTTGATCAGGAGTCAGTCCATGGTACAGGTACAACAGGGTCACAAGTTGCCACTGACAATGAGTAAAAAGGTAAAGGAATTGCACTGTGTTGTCAAGCAGGGTGTTTCCCTATACTCTCAGTCCAACTTTATCTGCAAAAAAGGCTATCTCAGTGTACACTACATATACAAAAGTATGTGGACACCCCTTCAAATTAGTAGATTTGGCTATTTCAGCCACACCCGTTGCTGACAGGTGTATAAAACCGAGCACACAGCCATGCAATCTTCATAGTCAAACATTGGCTGTAGAATGGGCTTACTGAAGAGCTCAGCGACTTTCAAAGTGGCACCGTCATAGGATGCCAAATTTCTGCCCTGCTAGAGCTGCCCTGGTAAACTGTAAGTGCTGTTCTTGTGAAGTGGAAACATTTAGTAGCAATAACGGCTCAGCGGGCCACAGAAGATCACAGAACGGGACTGCCAAGTGCTAAAGCGCGTAGCGTGTACAAATCATCTGTCCTCTTTGCAACACTCACTACTGAGTTCCAAACTGCCTCTGGAATGATGAACAGCACAAACACAGTTCATTGGGAGCTTCATGAAATGGGTTTCCATGGCCAAGCTGCCGCACACAAGCCTAAGATTACCATGCACAATGTCAAGCATCGGCTGGAGTGGTGTAAAGCTTGCCGCCATTGTACTCTGGAGCAGTGGAAACTCGTTCCCTGGAGTGATGAATCACTCAGTGTATAAGAACTTGACAGGCCTGCACAATGCCCTGACATCAACTCTTTCGAACACCTTTGGGTTGAATTGGAACGCCGACTGCGAGCCAGGTTTAACTGCCCAACATAAGTGCCCGACCTCACTAACACTCTTGTGGTTGAATGGAATCAAGTCCCTGCAGCAATGTTCCAACATCTAGTGGAAAGCCTTTCTAGAAGAGTGGAGGCTGTTATAGCTGCAAATGGGGGACCAACTCCATATTAATGCCCATGAATTTGGAACGAGATGTTCGACGAACCGGTACTTTTGGCCATGTAGTGTATCTACAAAAATCAAATACATAAAAATAAGATATTGCAGTGGTCAGGGCTCTAAAGTGTGACCAATTTGGTCGAACATGTTTGTATATTGCTGTGCAACCTGGAGTTTTAATTTGGTTACACCAGTGGTACAGCTTTACATTTTGCCATTGTAAAAGCCAGTCACATAAAAGCCAGTCACATTTGGTTTTCAAATCTCTCCATGTGACATTGTGGATGTGCCTTGATTTGAACTGTGTTGTGATCTCACCAGTTTTGGAGTCGACTGAAAAGTAAGGCTGTCCATGTAGGATACTGTACACGATCCGTGCACTATTCCCATAGGTGGGGTCGTCAGTATCGGTGGCAGTCACCTGCATAACAAAAGTACCTGTGTGTCAGACAAAGGGGAGGAAATTGTTAGAAATACTGTTCTTTTTGTGACTTCAAGCATTACGCTTTAAGAATATCCGTATGGTTTTGGAGTTATCAAGAAAAACGTAACGACATAATCAGACACATTCCGACATGCAATGTAACCTACGTAGACTATAGGATTTCTGATGTCATTCAAAGCAAGACAATTTAGCTGGACTTTTTGGATGAATGCTGGTGTCTGAATCTTTCACATGGTTTAAACTTTATGAGAATTAAGAGATTTATGGTGTTATAAACCTCACCTCACAGGGGCCTAGCCGCTCCATCCCTAATTTAACCTTCTTATGTAGATCAATGTGTAGGCCTTGTCTATTAATTTCACCCTGTAGGCTAAATAATGTATTTAACATTGACACTTTTCTAAGACCTTACCCAATCATTTACAGCACAGTGTTTTGTTAAATTACATGGTTTCAGTACGCTACTATCACCGAAATGCCAGTGTTGTTTTGTGTCATACTGACGTTTAGCCATTTCGCTCCTTAGAATGTGTTTCTTTCATTATTCCATGTCATTCATCTGTTGCATTTTCCTGTGTGTGCAGTGTTCATGAGCTCATGAACACTTGGAAACACCTGTGATGTATATGTTGTCTTTACTGAATCTCATTTTTCTTTTGTTTGTGTTCTCTCACTTCCATTGACTGGTCATGTGCTCTCTGTATTGGTGCCAGTGTTTGCGGCGATAGGGGCACGAATGTTAAATACCTGTGTGTAACGTTTTGTTGGGTTTCGCTGGTTATGGGCAGAGCCTGGTACCCCACCTGTGCTCAGTGATCGAAGGTTGTTGAATCTACTTAGGCCTTGGATTTGATATGAATTCAGGGGAGTCATTTGAGGTCTAGTTAAAAGTAGTACATCGTTAGCAATGTTGTTGAGTTGACTTAATGTTTTGTTATTCAACCCCGTCGCAGCCCAGTTTAGGTCTTTAAACAACGTCTCATTTCATTATCTTCAGCATGCGATGCAAGCATTTAGAATATGGTGCGGTTTGTTCGAGATGACCAACACTGGGCGAGTCCACTGCAATTTACTGTGAATGAATGTTGCTGGCTTTCAATGTGTGTTTTTGCGGCAAATAGTGTACTTCATTCCCTTCAACTGCAAAAACATTTACAACAGAAAACATCAAGGCCATCTGCCTGCAATGACATAAAACCAACCTATGCCGGTCTCAATCATATGATTCTATGAAGATGAAATCGTAGACAGTATAACTAGGCCTGTACTGTAGTCCTAAAGGATACCTGTCAAATATCATAGTGTAGCGCACTGTCCAACATTGTCACAGTAGCTTTACCCCATATGGATTTGTACAAGCCAAAAAATACAGTATAGGTGCCTTTCTTACCTCCTGGTGACATCTCTGGGACACTGGCTGTATATGGACCCTCTAAAAACTTTGGTTCATTGTCATTTATGTCTTGAACTTTTATGATGAATTCAGACTCAGGCTCCAGAGGCCTGCCTGTGTGCATGTCCATAGCCTGAGCTCGTAATGTGTAGTAAGACTTCTCCTCTCTGTCCAAACCCATCAAGGCATGGATGTCGCCCGTCGTCTGGTCTATGGTGAAGATGGTGCCTGCTCCTTCTCCTGAGAGAGTGTACTTCACCTCACTGTCATCCCTGTCCAGGTCTGTGTGAAGCTTAATAGAGAAAACATGTTGTATTTGTAAATTAATCAAAGTATGTATATATGTACTAGGCCTAGTTATTTATGTGACTTTAGTTGTATTCACATTTCCCCAACCTTCTCCATGAGCTAGATTTCAGCCATGTCACAACTGTGTTGTACCTCTGTTATACAACATTATGTTATTCAAGTAAGTGAGGAATCTCAGGGTACTTTACTACTCTAAAAAAAATGGTCTGTCCTCGGTTGCAACACTCACTATCGAGTTCCCAAATGACTCTAGAAGCAAAGTCAGCACAAGAACTGTTCGCCGGGAGCTTCATGAAATGGGTTTCCATGGTCAACAGCCGCACACAAGCCTAAGATCACCATGTGCAATGCCAAGCGTCAGCGGGAGTGGTGTAAAGCTGGCTGACATTGGACTATGGAGCAGTCTGGTTTTGGTGGATCCAGGAGAATGCTACCTGCCCGAATGCCTGCCCGAATGCATAGTGCCAAATGTAAAGTTTGGTGGAGGAGAAATAATGGTCTAGGGCTGTTTTTCATGGTTTGGACTAGGCCCCTTTGTTCCAGTGAAGGAAAATCTTAATGCTACAGCATACAATGACATTCTAGATGATTCTCAAATAAAATGTTATTTGTCACATGCGCCGAATACAACAAGTGTAGACTTTACCGTGAAATGCTTACTTACAAGCCCTTAACCAACAGTGCAGTTCAGAAGAAGAAAAGATTTAGACTAAAATAAAAAGTACTAATAAAAGTAACACAATAATAATAACAATAACGAGGCTATATACAGTGGGCACCAATACAGAGCCAGTGTGTGGGGGTACAAGCTAGTTGAGGTAATCTGTACATGAAGGTGGGGGCAAAGTGACTTTGCATACAGTAGGTAACAAACAGCGAGTGTACAAAAGAGGGGGGGGGGGGAAATCACAGTAATTTGTCCGGTGGCGATGTTCTGAATTGTTCAGCAGTCTCATGGCTTGAGGGTAGAAGCTGTTGAGGAGCCTTTTGGTCCTAGACTTGGCGCTCCGGTACCGCTTGCCATGCGGTAGCAGAGAAGACAGTCTATGACTTGGGTGACTGGAGTCTCTGACAATTTTATGGGCTTTCCGCCTATTATTTAAGTCCTGGATCGCAGGAATCTTGGCCCCAGTGATGTATTGGGCCGTTCGCACTACCCTCTGTAGCTCCTTACGGTCAGATGCCGAGCAGTTGCCATACCAGGTGGTGATGCAACCGGACAGGATGCTCTCGATGGTGCAGCTGTAGAGCCTTTTGAGGATCTGGGGACCAATGACAAATCTTTTCAGTCTCCTGAGGGGGAAAAGGTTTTGTCATGCCCTCTTCGCGACTGTCTTGGTATGTTTGGACCATGATAGTTCGTTGGTGATGTGGACACCAAGGAACTTGAAACTCTCGACCCGCTCCACTACAGCCCCATCGATGTTAATCGGGGCCTGATCAGCCCTCCTTTTGTGCTTCCAACTTTGTGACATCAGTTTGGGGAAGGCCCTTTCCTGTTTCAGCATGACAATGCCCCTGTGCACAAAGCGAGGTCCATACAGAGATAAAACATCGGTGTGGAAAAACTTGACTGGCCAGCACTTAGCCCTGACCTCAACCCTATCTAACACTTTTGGGATGAATTGGAATGTCGACTGCGAGCCAGGCCTAATCGCCTAACATCAGTGCCCAACCTCATTAATGCTCTTGTGGCTGAATGGAAGCAAGTCCCCGCAGCAATGTTCCAACATCTAGTGGAAAGCCTTCCCAGAAGAGTGGAGACTGTTATAACAGCAAAGGGGGGACCGAGTCCATATTATTGCCCATGAGTTTGGAATGAGATGTTTGACTAGTAGGTGTCAACATACTTTTAGTCATGTAGTGTATTTACAGACTTGGCCTACTGCCATTATCAGTTTAATATTTAATTATTAGTGTGCATTTAAATATACTCATTGTAAAGGAGCATGAAAGATGCAATGCATTGTGCCAGTATCCAGCACATACAGTTGAAGTCGGAAGTTTACATACACCGTTTTTAAAACCACCCCACAAACTTCTTGTTAACAAACTATAGTTTTGGCAAGTCAGTTAGGACATCTACTTTGTGCATGACACAAGTAAGTTGTCCAACAATTGTTTACAGACAGATTATTTCACTTAAAATTCACTGTATCACAATTCCAGTGGGTCAGAAGTTTACATACACTAAGTTGACTGTGCCTTTAAACAGCTTGGAAGATTCCAGAAAAGATGTCATGGCTTTAGAAGCTTCTGATAGGCTAATTGATATCATTTGAGTCAATTGGAGGTGTACCTGTGGATGTATTTCAAGGCCTACCTTCAAACTCAGTACCTCTTTGCTTGATGTCATGGGAAAATCAAAAGAAATCAGCCAAGACCTCAGAAAAAAATGTGTTGACCTCCACAAGTCTGGTTCATCCTTGGGAGCAATTTCCAAACGCCTGAAGGTACTATGTTCATCTGTACAAACAATTGTACGCAAGTTTACACATCATGGGACCACACAGCCGTTATATCGCTCAGGAAGGAGACGCGTTCTATCTCCTAGAGATGAACGTACTTTGGTGGGAAAAGTGCAAATCAATCCCAGAATAACAGCAAAGGACCTTGTGAAGATGCTGGAGGAAACCAGTACAAAAGTATCTATATCCACCGTAAAACGAGTCCTATATCAACATAACCTGAAAGGCCGCTCAGCAAGGAAGAAGCCACTGCTCCAAAACTGACATAAAAAAAGCCAGAGTACGGTTTGCAAATGCACATTGGGACAAAGATCGTACTTTTTGGAGAAATGTCCTCTGGTTTGGTGAAACAAAAATACAACTGTTAGGACATAATGACTTTTGTTATGTTTGGAGGAAAAATGGGGAGGCTTGCAAGCCAAAGATCATCATCCCAACCGTGAAGCACGGGGGTGGCAGCATCATGTTGTGGGGGTGCTTTGCTGCAGGAGCGTCTGGTGCACTTCACAAAATAGATGGCATCATGAGGCAGGAAATTTATGTGGATATATTGAAGCAACATCTCAAGACATATGTCAGGGAATTTTTACTCAGATTAAATGTCAGGAATTGTGAACAACTGAGTTTAAATGTATTTGGATAAGGTGTATGTAAACTTCCGACTTCAGCTGTAAGCCCAAACATGGATTTTACTTTAGGTGAATGACGGAAACTGCAGGAAGCAGTGCTAAAGCTAGAATAGGGATTAAAGTTCTCTGTTAGTGTTTTGACTTTGATTTTAATTTACATTGCATGGAGTATGTGACATTCCTGCATTTCTAACAACTGCATACTAGAGAATAGAGAATACTTGTCATATTCCATAATCAAGTAGAATTGCTGTTACCTCTTGACAGAAGGAAATGCAACCTGTATTCAAAGTTTTAAAATGATCTAAAGTTTGTAATTTCCACTTTAAAATATCAGACTTGGTTTGCCCTAACAAAAAATGTATCAACCCCTACAAACAATGTCTGTTAATTATAATCCACATAATAATTCACATTTCCTGTTGCTGCAGGATCATTGTCCTGCTGTAGCAAATGAAGATCCTATATCTGTAGCATATAATCCATGAGCCACAACAACAGAGCAATAAAATTCCCCACTCTTTTCGCTATGTACTGCATTACTTCTGACCAGGGCCCATAGGGATCTGGTCAAAAGTAATGCACTATATAGGGAATAGAGTGCCATTTGATTATTATAGGGAATAGAGTGCCATTTGGGACATAACCACTGTGATTCAGTTTCAGCATGCAGAGGACCATAAAACCTTTTCCATGAGATGAATGGTTTATTTAGAAAGTCACTGAATTGAATGTAATTAAATCAGAGGGCGAAATCTCAAGACACATTTGCTCATCACATTCTTTTATGTGCATTTACTGTCTGATGTACCTAACACATTCAGCAGGCGGAACACGATTTTTTGACGGTGAGTTTGGATATAATGAGTTTTAAAGTGAATCAAAAATTGAGGCCATTTGTGGTAAAAACAATGAGATCTCCACAGGAACAATGTCTGGCTTAAAATAAATCGGGAGGAAATACATATTTGAATAGAATTATTAAAAGTATCCATCCAGTGCTTTTTTTGCAGAGGAATAGCTTGTGCCCTGAGTACAAATCAGTGCTGGGATGGAGAAACTGTCTGGCAGTAGCGCGGTTATAGAATAGAATGTGGTGTTGATATTTAGCCGAATCCATACAATCTGATGCATGATGTGGTTATTTGAGTGTCTGAAAGTCACGCACAGGGGCACCTGTAAGATAAATGAATGTGTCATTGTAAAAGGTTATCCAGCAATAAGGAATAGGGGGCAAGGGGGTGATATATTCTCCTTCAAAAGGGCATGAGAGGTGTGCTCTTTTCCTGATTAAAACAAATGATGATCAGTTTATCATCTCCTGCAGCAATGGATAGTCATGGACATGGGCGGAGCTTTTGTTTTAGAAGTGCGGGGGACATATATTTTTTGAGTTATTATTTAAAAAATTATCCAGTCGGAAAAACACTCCAAACAGCCTACCCGACCGCTCGGAAGCGTACGCATGGTCCTAAAGCACACGGTTGCCTTGTTTTGTATCACATTCCAATTATAAAACTGGGGGGGGGACAAAAATGCAATTTCAGAATGTGAAAGTTGCCCCCTGGTCATGGAGGCCAGTGGCGCTGCATGCATATACAAAATGCTAAATGATATGATAACTGGAGTAAAATGTTGTAGTTTAACCTGAGAAGTGGCTGTCCTTGAGAGACTCAACCAGCATGCTATAATGATCATAAGCACCACAGACAATTTAACCCAGGGATTTAGACTAGAGAGAAGCTTAGTGTGTTTTGGCTGAGACCAGACTAGCCCACTAGCCCTGTCTTCCTTGCAGATGGCCTTTGCTCAGTATGGGGGCCAGAAGTAGATTGTTTAATTGTACAGAGTACGGTTGCACATAGTCTTCCTCTAAAGCTTGCTGAACGTCAGATCCAGGAGCATAAGGTAAGCTAGTGTTTAAATGTGGCTCTTTCACTCTGCTGGTCAGCTGTGTCTGTGTCTGCCTCTACGCTTGCATAATGCATGGGGACAAACCCAGCAGAGGAGCTTTCAGCAATGTGGAACAGTGGTGCAGTCATTTTATTTTTTAAATGTTCACACAAAGGTGTTATGGAAGAATATGCTTGTTTTCCTGTTTTGCTAGCAAAGCTGTGGTCATTTACCTGTTGGTAAAGTTGTCCATTTTGAATCTGTTTATAAATAATAGTATTGCCTCGCTAAATCTCATTACAAAGGTGATATTTAGAAACAATAACCACAGCAGTGGCTGAGAAAAGTCTTCATGTGCAAATTATCATTATATACAACAATATGCCTCCATAGAGTTATGGATGCCATTAGACAGCGCTCCCTAGCTGAATGCGAATCCATGGGAGAATTTCAATTGCATACTCCTTGCGTCCTCTTGTCTCGCATCCTTCTCAAACCCATTGGTCTCTCTCCCCTCTGACCTTCTCCTCCAATGGGTTTAGAGAAGAATGCTAGGCAAGAGAAGTATGCAATTAGGATTCTCCCAATGACCTGGCAGTCACACTGTTTCCAAGCCAGATTTGATCTATGTTCCCATTTCCAAAAATATAGCTCACAGTGATAATCAAGGTCCTGATCCTTCACACTGTCCCCTATTAACTGGCAGCAGATTAATCTGTGGTCTCGGGGCTGGCCATGCACGGCTCGATGCTGTCGTCCTCATTCTCAACACAAAAACTGCGTATGTCCCAAATGGCACCCTTTTCCATGTATGGTGCACTGTTTTTGACATGAGCCCTATGGCCGCCCTGGTCTAAGGGAGTGTGCTATGTAGGAAATAGGGTGCCATTTGGGGGACACACACTGTGAGGAGTGAATCACTCAGTAATTTTAAAGCAGCAGCGGTAGCATCAGTTTGACAATGTGTCCCATCCCTCCTTTCTCAGCCAACGGAAACACATCCAGCGGGACCGTGAGTACTGAGAAAGGCCGTAGTAGATTGCCTTGGCATCAGCAGCTGACAAGTCAATCTAAAACATTATCCCATTTGAGCTGGAAGTGCCAGATTCCAGGATGGTTCTTAATGCCTCTTGAAATTTGATTTAGAATGGCACAAAACACTCTTTAACCTCCTTTGTGTGTGGATAATTAGAGATGATACTGAGAAAATTGCAAAAGTCACAGCCAGAACTGATCAAGCAGCCCAAGCAATTAGATGTGATTTGTGTCGTGCTGCTTATTGGTATATTCTTTAAGTCTTAAAGAACAGATGCCCAAGCGTTTGAACTCCTCTTCTGTTTGATTTCTTACCTCAAACTCTCATCAGAGGAGTGAAGGCAGAGGTTAAACAGAGGTGTACAGTTGAAGTCGGAAGTTTACATACACCTTAGCCAAATACATTTAAACTAATTTTTTCACAATTATTGAAATTTAATCCTGGTAAAATTCCCTTTCTTAGGTCAGTTAAGATCACCACTTTATTTTAAGAATGTGAAATGTCAGAATAATAGTAGAGAGAATTATTTATTTCAGCTTTTATTTCTTTCATCACATTCCCAGTGGGTCAGAAGTTTACATACACTCAATTAGTATTTGGTAGCATTGCCTTTAAATTGTTTAACTTGGGTCAAACGTTTTGGAAGGTCTTACACAAGCTTCTCATAATATGTTTGGTGAATTTTGGCGCATTCCTCCTGACAGAGCTGGTGTAACTGAGTCAGGTTTATAGGTCTCCTTGCTCGTACACACTTTTTCAGTTCTGCCCACACATTTTCTATAGGATTGAGGTCAGGGCTTTGTGATGCCACTCCAATACCTTTACTTTGTTGTCCTTAAGCCATCTTGCCACAAATTTGGAAGTATGCTTGGGGTCATTGTCCATTTGGAAGACCCATTTGCGACCAAGCCTTAACTTCCTGACTGATGTCTTGAGATGTTGCTTCAATACATCCACATAATTTTCCTTGCTCATGAGGCTATCTATTTTGTGAAGTGCACCAGTCCCTCCTGCAGCAAAGCACTCCCACAACATGATGCTCCAACCCCCGTGCTTCACGGTTAGGATGGTGTTCTTCAGCTTGCAATCCTCCCCGTTTTTCCTCCAAACATAATGATGGTTATTATGGCCAAACAGTTCTATATTTGTTTCATCAGACCAGAGGACATTTCTCCAAAAAGTACGATCTTTGTTCCCATGTGCATTTGCAAACCATACTCTGGCTTTTTCATGGTGGTTTTGGAGCAGTGGCTTCTTCCTTGCTGAGCAGCCATTCAGGTTATGTCGATATAGGACTCGATTTACTGTGGATATAGATACTTTTGTATCGGTTTTCTCCAGCATCTTCACAAGGTCCTTTGCTGTTGTTCTGGGATTGATTTGCACTTTTCGCACCAAAGTATGTTCATCTCTAGGAGACAGAACGCGTCTCCTTCCTGAGCGGTATGACGGCTGTGTGGTCCCATATTGTTTATAATTGCGTACTATTGTTTGTACAGATGAACATGGTACCTTCAGGCGTTTGGAAATTGCTCTCAAGGACGAACCAGACTTGTGGAGGTCTACAAAAGGTCTTGGCTGAATTATTTTGATTTTCCCATGATGTCAAGCAAAGATGCACTGAGTTTGAAGGTAGGCCTTGAAATTCATCCACTGATACACCTCCAATTGACTCAAATGATGTCAATTAGCCTATCAGAAGCTTCTAAAGACATTACATCATTTTTTAAAATCTTCCAAGCTGTTTAAAGGCACAGTCATCTTAGTGTATGTAAACTTCTGACCCACTGGAATTGTGATATAGTGAATTATAAGTGAAATAATATGTCTGTAAACAATTGTTGGAAAACTTACTTGTGTCATGCACAAAATAGATCCTAACTGACTTGCCAAAACTATAGTTTGCTAACAAGAAATTTGTGGAGTGTTTGGAAAATTAGTTTTAATGACTCCAACCTAAGTGTATGTAAACTTTTGACTTCAACTGTATTATGATCAGTGTTAGAGTACCAGAACCCTAAAATGGTGCCTTACCTTTCCAACGTACTGTGGTTCAGATCCCATATATTCCTCCAGTACAAAGAACTGGTTCCACACCCATCCTCGCTTTACCCTCTGAACCCCTGACGCCCCAAGTCTCCTCAGTCCCAGTCCTGCCATGCCCCTCAGGTGGTGCTCTCTTCCTATCCTGCTTTGGGGTGGAGAGTGAAGGGGAGCCAGGAAGCCTTTGTCCAAGAGAAACCAAAAGACCAGCAGGAGACCGTTCCTTGTGATCATTGGCAATCTGGGCAGTGGAGGATCTCTGTTGAATTTCAGTGAGAGACTGTGAGTTAGACAATAACAGCTGGGTTGTAGACCCAAGGTAGAAGGGGATTGGGGGGATGTTGTGGTGACATTGTTAGATTTGCCTCCAGGATCTTTGGTTTCTCACTCAACTAGTCCTCATTGACCTTAGTCTGCTGGTGGAAAGAGGAGTGACATGGTCTTACTTTACACTGCAGTTGAAGTAGTTACAAGGTAACATGGAAAGTAGTCTCCTCCACCAACAGACTCTCTCTGTCAAACCTGTCTCTTAGTCTATGCGGTAATAGAGCCTAGGACGAGGCTACGTAATACATTGTAATACATTTTTATAAGCAGCAGTACTTCAAACAGTCCTATCTCATAACTGCCCGATCAGCAACTCATCAACATTGTTTAACAAAATGTGTTCAGGCTGTGTCTACTCCAATTTATTTCATAATTGAGGTCATAATACACTTTATATGTTTGTCTAGTCAAGCTTGACAGTATCTTACTGGAGGGATTTTACGGATCATGATTCAGTGAAAACGAAACATGAGCAAATTGGTCCTCAGGAGTGCATTTAACTCTGCAAGTCAGGCAATGTGAATTTAGTGGAGCAGGAGCAAACATCAAACACAGTCGCACACACAGAGGAAAGGTAGATCAGATAAAAGAAAGAGACTCCCTAAGCACGATTACATACACACAAGAATACAATTATTGTGCATAGTCAGATTAACATAAAAGTGTGTTTAAAGTGTTTACATGCTTCGCAAAAATAATGATTTCCCTTTTCATCTTGTTTACATGGACTCGTCTGAAATCAGGCTAGCTGATGGAACTTTTGTTAATGCAGAAAACCAGCAATCAAAATAAACCTCCTACCATAGTGGCCATGTTATTTTTGCAAAACCTATTTGATTCTGAGTTCGGACATTTAAAGTTTGTATGTGAAAACATTTTGTAAGATGATGCATACTTTCAGTTTTTCCGAACTTACTTCACTCTCGCATAAGAGGAAGCCTTGCACTACTGGTGCTGGCACATGCCCAGATCAAATACACAGCAGGGAACGCCGATTAAGCGGTGTATTTGATCTGCGCATGTCTTAGTAATTCAAAAGATTGCTCAGAAAGCCAGGTGTTTTAATCGGCATATGCTTACTTCGATTGATCTGGAGGACGCAGTGCAAAAGCTAGATGTCAAGGATTCAGGTTCTCTGTTAGTGGTTTGAATTTGTAATTTACTTTGCATGGAGTATGTGACATTCCTGCATATCTAACAACAACTGCATACTAGAGAATAGAGAACACTTTTCATATTGCATAATCAAGTAGAATTCCTGTCACCTCTCCACTTACATACAGATGTTGGATCTTAATTTGATCACTCTTTTGTTGATGAGAATTTTCCTGCACGGCAGGAAATTCAAACTTGTGGTGTATTCAAAAAGGGTTCTAAAGTTTGTAATTTCCACCTAAAAATGTCAGACCTGATTTGCCCCAACATAAAATGTATCAACCACCCTGCAAAAAAAGTATACATGAGTTATAATCCACATAATAATTCACAATTCCTACTGCTGCAGGATTATTTTCCTGCTGTAGCAAACTGGCTCAAATTAAAATCCTCATAGACACCCTCATAGACATTATACACTAGTGTTAGTTGTTTACAGTGCAGTGTCTGCATGCATAGTACTGAATGATAAGTACTGTATAGGCCCACATTCACTGATCCCGCCCCTCATCCCTCTTTACTTCAATCCTTCCCCCTACAAATCTGCTTCAACAGACCGGTTTATTTTTAGCATCAGGTTTATACAAATTTACAGTACAGTTTCTCTCCTTCATTGTGCTCCCAATCTGAATGCATTCTTCCTGTGTTGTCTGTTGAAAGGCGATGGTAGGCTACAGTCCTTGGTTGATAGGTTATTGTGCATCCATTGCTGTATTCTCTGAGGGCTAAACCCCCGCCATTCTTATCCCAAGATTGAACAAAATGTCCTTGTGTCCTGTCGCACTCGACTATTCCATATCCCAGTTTCCTAAGTTTAGTGGTCACCGAATGACGACCACAAAAAAAATTGGGGAGGTATATATCCTAGTGGTTAGAGCGTTGGCCCAGTAACCAAAAGGTTGCTGGATCGAATCCCTGAGCTGACAAGGTAAAAATCTGTCGTTCTGCCCCTGAACATGGCAGTTACCCCACTGATCCCCGGTAGGCCGTCATTGTAAATGAGAATTTGTTCTTAACTGATTTGCCTGGTTAAATAAAATAAAAACGGACTGATAACATGTGTTGGATGACCTTGTTGAATATAGTACCTGCATCCATATTACTTTTTTTTTATTGTTGTGTCCTATAAACTATTGTTTGTCCTAATCAGCAGGCCATCATCAGTCATCAGTGTTATTTTACAGTTAATGTGAGATGTGTCCTGTAGTGTCTGCCCTCGGAGCAGAAGGCCTTATGGGAACAGACTAGTTTGTGTATTGCGGGAGCCTGCACTGCGCTAATACTGGCCAACGAGGGCTCAACCAACCCCCTTTACTGCACAAACATGTGACTTAACAGAAAGCCACCCCTAATCCAACAGAATTATCCTTAAACTCCCAGACAATGTCAGGCTGAGTTAGATTGAGGTCTCCAGAACTGTTGGTTGAGAGATGTGTTGAGAGATCCAACAGCATCCCTTGAGAAAGGCAGAAGCCAACATTTTTGTGCTGGGTGAACTATATTGAATTTAATACATGTAAAATACTACAGTAAGCAATTACAGACTTGTAGTTTTTGTATGTGCATCCTTTCTCTACATTGAGAGATGTGTTAAAACTTTTAGATAAAAACGAAGAACAAGTTTGCAACGACAGGCGTACAAGGACGCAGACAATTACAAAGCTTAAACTATCACTCACAATAGCTCTTTTCTAGGAGACATCGTTGTGCTGTATAACACAATTTCATGTCATTTTGTTGCTGCATCAATATTCCGAGACAAAGGAAATGGTTTTGCTTGATTGCAATCTTGTTACATAAGAGCTCGTTTGTCATATGATGTAGATTCCAATATGAACCAGCATAGCCTAGACGAACAGTGTTTTCGGTAGTGCACCAACATATGAACCTCAGGCTTATATGTACTGTACAGTAACCTCTGAGCATAATCATATCTTTAAGTCATGGCCAAAGGCACAAACATCACCAGAAACATGAAGGGATGGTCTGAGATGCCCTTATGGTACATTAATAATTTAGGGATTATGCTGAATGTTCAATGTTTTATAGAATATGGCCAATTATCTTTATGATTTGACCAACTTTATTTTGTGTGGATATGTTAGTCAATTAACTCCATTACATACTGTATGCATAGAGCTGACGCAAGTCATAAAGAAATACACACATCATGTGTCGGTGATGTCTGTGCTAAAAAACGGCCTTTGCAAAAAAGTAAATAAATACATATTTTTTATGAAAAGTCGAGAGTCAGATATTCCCCAGCTAGCACATAACGTTACGAGAACCATATGTTTCTTAGAGCTTGGTGAGAGAGTGGTTGTCCTATGATTATTTTGCATACAACCTTCAAACAAATTTCTGGGAATGATGCAGGATAGTTGCTTGGCTTTGGAACATTCTCAGCCCATCTATGGAACTTGACAAAGAAACATTATTTTCTTGGTATTTAATTACTTTAACAGAACGTTTCCTAAAAGTTAAAACATGGTTACACTTAATTTCAATGTTGATAATGTTCTAGGAACGTTCTCCAACTGGTTTGACATTGAGAATGTTCTCAAATAGTTCAGAGAAAGTTATGAAACAATGTTCTTGAACCAACTTTATGTTGGTTTCTGCAGGTTTCCTCATGGTTCAATTTAAAGTCATGTTCTCAGAACGTTAAGAAAATGTTCCCTAAAACCACAAGAAACATTAATAACATTCAAAGAACGTTTTAAGATTGTCCTTTAAAAACATATACATTCTGTTCTCAGCGTCAACAAAACTTGTTACGTGTGTTCAGGTGTGTTGGCCTCGCCCACTAATTGGCCACACCTGATCTTAATGTTTCCTTTGAAATAGAGTTTGTTTGAATAGACAAAAATTAGCAGCTTTGTATGAGTAAAAGAAACATAGGATGCTAGCTGCATCCTGGTGGCGCAGTGGACTAATCCCATGGGGAGAAAATAAAAAAATAATAAGTTCAAATCTCACCGATATCGTGCCACAATAAAAAAAATGTGTTTGCATGATTTAATGCGTAAGCAAATGAATTGTCCTGTCTGTGCTTGGAGTTCAAAACAGTTAAAATAAGCTAGCATTATTGAAATATTCAGTTAAAATGTTAATTTCTGTTCTCAGAACGTTAATAAAACCTCCCTGGAAAACATCCAGGGAACCATAGTAAAACGTCCTCAGAACTTCCCTGCAACGTAACAAAAAAATATGTTTGCTAGAACAGGGAAAATGTTCACTTCCATTCTCAGGACATTTAAAAAATGTTAAGTTTTACATGTCAGGAAACATTTCACTTTGTTCCCAGAATTAATGGGAAACCATAAACTTACGTTCCTACAACTTCCAAAGAACTAAATGTGCTAGCAGGGTCTATTGTAGCCTACTCTCATATTTTATTAATGCAGTGAAGGCAAGAACCAATGCTTGGGAATATAGTGTGTTCATACATCTTAATCAGTGGCGGCTGCTGAGGGGAGGACGGCTCATAATGTCTGGAACGTTGCAATTGGAATGGCATCAAACCAGGAGGTTGATGTATTTGATACCATTCCACCTATTCCGCTCCAGCAATTACCACGAGCCCGTCCTCCCCAATTAAGGTTCCACCAACCTCCTGTGATCTTAATGTTGCTTGACCCCAGGAAGAATAGATGTTGCCTTGGCAGCAGCTAATGGGGATCCTTAATAAATACAAATAAATAGAAAGTAAAGATAAAAGATACAAACTCAGGTTGGCATTTTTCGTCATGAATGTTGTTCTGGAGTCAGCTCTGCAGAGTGGATGCAAGCTGGCATAGCCACAAAGTCATAAAATCTGATTTTAAACATAACCTTAACCCTAACCATAACCACACTGCTAACCATGATCTTAAATTAAGACCAAAAAGCACATTTTTGTTTTCATGAATTTTTATAATATTGCCAATTTAGACTTTGCAGTTGGCCTATCTAAGGGGAAATGGCTCAGTTCTGCCTCCAAGACAAGACTCATGACAATAAACGTCAATCTGCGCTAAAAACAGCAGAGAACAGAAAGAAACTGAAGCAGTTGTCTTCTTTGCATATACAGATGAAGGATCCTATTTTGATAACCCTGTTGCAGGAGAACTTTCCTGCAATGCCGGAAATGTAAAACTTTTAGTGGATTTGAGGTTTAAAAAGGCTTTCAAAAAAATGTAGCAACCTTACAGAAATGTGGATGAATTATAATCCAAATACAGTTTACATTTCCTGTTGCTGCTGGATTATTTTACTGCTGTAGAAAAATGGGTCAAATTAATATCCTACATCTGCATTTGTGTTTACCATTTAAATACACACAGAGAGAATACCAGCTTAATATGGAATTCAGTGCACTCTATTTGAATACCTGCACCATTTGCATCAATTTCATCCAGTGCAGATCACTGAGCTCAATACCATTGACTGACCTGCTGCATGTTTTCCCTTCAAATGCAATAAATCTCTAAATGAATCCATGTAGGCACACTCCATGTGAGCTAGATAGAGTTAGTAGGCTGTATGTCCTATAGTGATATGGACAGAATTGATTTGCTACTGTACAGGTAATTTCTTATTTAATTACTTTCATATCTTTTCTTTATATATCTTATCTTCGTAAAGATCAAATATTTAGTTCAATTATTATTTTAATGAAACAGTGAAATTAATTGGAACTCTCTTAAACTAAACATCAACCTTCAGCATCTACCCCAGTGGGTATAACTACTCCACTTCTCTGTTGCCTAATAAAAATAAATGATCCTAAAAAAACAACAACAAAACAACTAAGGACACTAACAGTGACACATACCTTGACTGTCTCTCCCAGGCTCTCCGGCTGGTGCGCTTTAAAACCAGATTAATCCAAATGTCTGATGGCAAAAGCAATGCAACTCCCTTGCGAGCAAAGAACACATTCAGACTTACAGCCCTTCAAAACACACACACACACACACACACACACACACACACACACTCTCTCTCTCTCTCTCTCTCTCTCTATTTCTCTCTCTCTCTCTCTCACTCTTTCTTCTCACTATCTCGCAGCAGATGAGTGTGGAGGAGAGATGAAAAATTAGAGATTGAGTATCAGCTGTATGTAGTACTATTGTGTTCAGGAGTGCTCAGCAGTGCACAGAGCGTCAAGCCAAGCTGCAAGCCCAGCACTCTGATATGGTCCTGTTCCGTGTGTTGTGAATATAGTTGAAGTGGGTGTCAGAGAGTCTCGATCCCCTAAGGTCCCCATGCTGGTCTGGAATCGTCCTCCCACCTCTAGTTTCCTGCATTAGTAGAGGGGAGGAACCCACTCCCTGCTGGAGCCAGCCAGTGATGTGCTCTGTTGTGTTCATAATTTGAGGAGCTTGCTAGAGCCATGAGACTTTGATGGTAAAGACTCAATTACTGACACAAGGGTTGATGAGGCGCTGTCATGTAGGGGGTGTGTGTGTATGTGTGTGTGTGTGCATGTGCGCGCGTGTGTGTGTGTGTGTGCGCGTGTGACTAAAGTGGGCTACAGGCTCGTTAAGAAATTAAATGTTACATATTCTAGTCTTCAGAAATTGATAGATTAGAGAAACTCTCATATGAATGCACTTTATCAATTTTTTTATAGAAAAGCTCCAGTTCTCAATGTTTTAAAATAGCTTTTGATGTATGATGTCCTTCATTATGGGCTGACCTATTTTGGATTCCACATTTTTCTCTCATCATTTCCTCCTTGTCTAGCTCTGGCCCTCATTCGTTGGTTGGTTCTCTGAGAGCTGTTTTCTCCAAAATCAGGGAAGAGATAATGAAAAAAATGCTTTCGTTTGTAAATAGTGTAATTTCTAAACGGCTCAGCAAGGCATGTCATCTCACACACTGTAGCCTATGACAAGCAGCCACAAAGATAACATAAAAGATTACCCAACAGCGGAGTTTAAGGTAAAAAACAATTGTAAGCAGGGTAATGAAAACAACTTAACAAAGTAATTCCATGAAAATAGAATTGGTCAATAAATCACAAAAATTACATGAACTGTATAAAACTGTAAATGCACTGAAGGGGCTAAATGTCATGTTTTGTTTGAATACTGAGCCTCCCAAACAAGAGTTTAAATGGTTTACAGTTTAGAGAGAGAGTGATGTGGGTGGATTATGGGTTAGGATGCTGACAGAAAAGAGGGATTTAAACCCTAGCTCAGTTCCTACAGTAATGGAACGAAAGTACTTTAGCATACATGGCTGGGAAGCAATTAAGACAGAGCACACAACCACCAGATCACAAATGGCACCCTATTCCCAATGTAGCACAGTACTTTTGACCATGGCCCATATGACTCTGGTCAAAGTCAGTGCACTATATAGGGAATAGGGTGCCATTTGGGATGTAATCAGAGGGTGTAAGGGGTCTGTTCAGCTCTCCCAGTGGCATGGTATCTGTGTATTTTGTGCCATCGCAGACAGACAAAGATATTATGTTTTCCCTGCTCTCTTAGAAGTAGTAGTAGAATACATGGTCTTGTCCATCATTAAGCCAATTTACAGGCCCACTGCAGTCAAAAACATAATTTTTCTGTCTTTTATATATACACTCACCGGATAGTTTATTAGGTGCACCCATCTAATACCGGGTCAGATACCCCTTTGCCTCCAGAATCCCAAATTCTTTGGGGCATGGATTAAACAAGGTGTCGGAAACATCCGTTGAAAACATTCCCCACACCAGTACACCACCGCCACCACCGTGTACCAGGCAGGATGGGTCCATGGACTCATGCTGCTTACGCCAAATCTTGACTCTGTTATCAGCATGACTCAACAGGGACCCGGATTTGACGGACCAGGCAATGTTTCCCACTCCTCAATTGCCCAGTATTGGTGATTGCACGCCCACTGGAGCAGCTTCTTCTTTTTTTAGCTCATAGGAGTCGAACCCGGTGTGGTCGTCTGCTGCAATAGCCGTGACAAGGATCAACGAGTTGTGCGTTCCGAGATGCCGTTCTGAACACCCCTGTTGTGCTGCACTGTTATTTGTCTGTTTGTGGCCTGCCTGCTAGCTTGCACAACTCTTGCCATTCTCCTTTGACCACACTCATAAAAGTGCTGTTTTCGCCCACAGGACTGCCGCTGACTGGATTATTTTTGTTTGTCGCACCATTCTCGGTAAACCCTTGACACTGTCGTGCGTGAAAAGCCCAGGAGAGCAGCCGTTTCTGAGATACTGGATCCGGCAGGCCTGGGACTGACGTTCATACAACGCTCACTTTTGCCCATTCTAACGTTCAATAGAACAGTAACTGAATGCCTCAATGACCCCTCTGCCTGCTTTATACAGCAAGCCACGGCCACATGACTGTCTGTTGGAGGGATCCATTTTCGTGAACGGGTTGGTGTACCTAATAAACTGTAAGATGAGTGTATTTCCACACTATGAGGTTGGGATAATACTGTGAAATTGGGAAAGTGATGATAATGCCCTTTTAGTGTAAGAGCTGTTTGAAAATACTGCCTGAAATTTCAGCCTGTTTTGTTGATGTGGAAATTTTTCCTACCTGGTGACATCACCAGACGGTCAATTAGTTAATAGATGAATAAGAAAGAGAGTTCCAAACCTTTTTGCAAATAACAGCTAGTTTTCAGTTTCCCCCTTCCCACTCTGACCACTGCCAGACAGTCCTAGTACAAATCTTACTTCAGAAATGGCTATTTTCTAAGAAGCAATTTTTGTTTCTTTTTGAAAATTTTAATTAGAAACAGTCACAGTAAGGTACTTAATTGTTCCCAGACATGATTTGATAAAAACTGCTACATTGGACCTTTAAAAACTCCCCACAGACTAAGCCACTGTAACTGGCAGTAGTGGTGTGTAGCACACTTTGATAATAACATTGCATGATAGCGTTTCTCTGTGAGTCTGACCCTCTGCCTTTCTCCTAACGTGGTCTTAATTTGATTGTTGTTCATGGAGTAATGTGAATCCCCTGCCTGCTCTGATCAACCCCTGTCCAGATGGCATGGTGTTCCCCCTGAGAAACACAATTTAATCCTCCTAACACATGGTGGGCTGAGTCGTGCTCTCTCCCTGTGTGTGTGTGTGTGTGTGTGTGTGTGTGTGTGTGTGTGTGTGTGTGTGTGTGTGTGTGTGTGTGTGTGTGTGTGTGTGTGTGTGTGTGTATTTGTAAACAGGATAATCAGAGAGGGTGGAGAGATACTGTAGATATAACAGGTCTGGCAAGCAACCTTGTGGGAGTAGTTGTGACTGTACTTTTGCAGATTTTTAAATTACATTGCCAAAACCTGTAATGAAGAATTTGTGTACTGTTGATACATTCTGAAAAGGAAGAATCATATGTTCTGATAAACTGAGGTAGCTGCAAAACACTCCCCACACCCTCCTTGGGATGTGACAAGCTACCGTACTGCTTATAAGCCCCAGCACACACTTTGACCATATAATGCAGATCATTTATTTCCTTTTCCGTGTTACACTTTGCAGTCAGAACAAATAAAACAGGCATCTCATTACAGGTTAAAGTAGCTCCAGATGCCTGATAAAGGATTTGCTGCTTTGCCTTAAGGAAATACAGAAGCTTAGAGGCCCAACAAAAATGTAAACTGCTTATGTCCCCTACTGTACCAATTGTGGATTTGCGTGCCATTGTGACAGATGGGGGGTGGATGCCACTAAAGTGAAGATAATCCAATGCAATACAAAGGAATTGTGCAAAGATGCTATGAGATTTCATGAAATCACAAGGGAATTGAATTGTACAGTTGCCGATGTGCCGTGTCTCTGACAAACAATGAGGTCTGAGAGCACTGGCCCATGTGGCTGTTTTTAAACTCATATTGTCTGTCAGCTCTTCTGACGTGTGAAGAGACTAAATCCCCAACATGCAGTAGGGTAGGAGCTTCCAGAGTGTGATTTTATGCATTTCCTAGATATGGAAGTGACTATTATGTATTTCCTGGGAGAACAACCGTTCCCATTGTTATGATTTTTCTCCATGTGTTTTTCCATCTTCCCCTTGACCTAAGATGGCAGATCAGTAAAAGCTTTCACTCTTGTTTACCAGGCAGTAGCCTATAGAATATAGTGCAATTCTGAGTATTATGGAAATAGTAGAATGCTGAATCTGTTCCCACTATTCTCTTATACCTTGGTTTTGCTATGACAATCTTTACTTTACACAAGAGGAGGCTGGTGGGAGGAACGGTGGAACGGTGTCAAACACATCAAACATATGGAAACCACATGTTGACTCCGTTCCATTAAATCCATTCCAGTCATTTCAATGAGCCCTTCTCCCTATAGCTCCTCCCACCATCCTCCTCTGCTTTACATGTATTACTTGGGAAGTGATGGCACGTAGTCTAGGCCAGTCAGTACCTCCCCTGAGGTCAAAATAGTTAGAAATTGTCCTTGAGGGGGAAGAAGATTTTTCCTGATATTGTTTCTGCCCAACCACTTGGAATAGATTGGAATGTTGGTCTCATTGGATCCTTCCACTAGCGTTTCATTGTAAACTTAAACAGAACCGAAAGGTCTCTTGTGTTCTTCAAAGGTGTAGAGGTACTGAACATGTCCTCCGAGATTCCAAAGGAAAATATGAGAGGAGAATAGAGGGCAGAATCCTTTTTTAGATTCTGCATGATATTATAGAGCAGAGGCTTAGATTCATACAGGTCTGTCCGTGTTCGAACCAACAGGCTATTCTATTCATAGTCCCTGTGCCTCTGGCTGACCACAAATGAGGGCGACATATCAGATACTAAGAGGCATTCTGCAACGGCTATCAAATTAAATCATGGTCAGCCACACACATTTAATTTGTCCTGTCTCTCACTTCCACAGACTGTAATGAGGTCTCAGAGAATAGGCTACAAACTGATTTGGTTATCCTTCCGAAAATAATATTGCAATATTTCAATCTAATGATTAATCATCCTTTTTCATCCTTTTTCCCCCAGGAGAAAGCATATTTACTCTGCCACAGTACCTTTAATATTACCAGGTCAGAAATGGACTAAAATAGATTGTTATGTTATTGTTAACACTATATAATCTATAGAATACTGTATAATATAGTCAGTGATATTATCATTCTTATTCATCCTTATAAGAGACTGGATAGTGGCTTCTAAGGGCTGCATATAAACAAAGCATGTCCTCAGCTTGTACAGGAGAGTGAGACCTCAGAGGGTCTAGCCCCTGGCAAGGTCAGTCAGAACAGGTTAATGACTAAGTAGAGTAGCACCCTCTCTAACAGGGTGGTTAATCTACCATGACAGGGTGGACACAAATCAAGCCCTAATGTGCTCAACGATGCAGACGGCAACGTCCCTAACGTAATTACATGGAATGTGTGTAAACTTGTTGTTTCTCCTAGCTAAAATCAGCTTTAAGTTCGGCTAAAATATGTTGAGGATTTATGCATATTCTTAAGGGCTTAGACGGATTCCCTACACATGCAAAGCATTATTTTCCCGTCCAGTTGACATCAAAATGGAAATGAACATACTTTTTGGGCATAAACAGTACAGTATCTGGATTGTGTCATATCAGGCTCCTGCAACATTGCACCCTGGCCAGCTTATAGCTTCCTGCTAAGACTCATGATTGTCTTCCATCATGTGGATATTTAGGCACAAAGAAAATGATGTTGTAAAATGCATTTGCACTTATTTTCCCTCTCTGGAGATTGGTATGGACTCCTCAAATTCTATTTCCTCCAAAGGGAAGGTGGTGCGTTCAGAATGTAAGATTTGATTGATGAATTCATAAATTCCCATGAGTAAAAAAAGGCTACGCATGTAATTAAATAATGATGGACACTACACCCACCAAGGTCAGGGTTTGTTTCGCATCTCAGCGGGCTTGTTTCTCAGTTGAAAACGTACACCTGTATTACTTGTTTAAAACTCCCTGTAGGCACTTACTGTGCATCTATATATAAATATAGTAATACTACAGTATTTATACCATAGTATACTACACAATATGCCTCCCTCAATAAACCAATACAATATCTCACATTGTATACAGTACTATAATAGTCAGCCAGTGTTCAATGTTTTGGCCTGGTCAAATCATTAAGCTTTTTCGCTTGTTTACATAAAAATAGACTAGAGTAAATTGTTTTGTAGTTAGTCGTAATTCAGAAATAAAATGGACTATACAATTACTCTATAGAGTAATTGTTTTTTTTCTCCATGAAGCCCACAGTTTCTTCTTAGTGGAATGACCAAAACAAAGCTTTCTCCTGACAAATACCCAATTAACTTTACTTTACACATTACTTCTATTCTTTAATAAGGTCTAGAGGGCTTTTTCCATGAGATAGTATCTGCTGTGTTGATACAGTTGCCTCCTGCTTCAGTCATTTGTCACACGGTAAGGGTAGTTTGCTAGTATAACATATGGACCTATACATTCCTACTATATAGTGCACTTGTCGTCAGGTTTTTCAGATGAACAAATATACAGTTTAGGCTATAAATATATATATTTTGTTAAATATGTGAGTGTTTTTCAGCTGTTCAAATGGATTACCTGGAAAACCATATCTCCCGATTCCTAGAATAATCTCAAAATGTTGTGTTGCTTTAGTAAGCCTGCTGTAACTTTGGGGATTGACTTTCAGTTAACCCTGTTGATCTCTGCAGTGCTTTCAGGGGATCTACTGTACTGTATTCCTACCAACCACATGTCAACCTGTTACTGTCATTAATTTACTATAATGAGTTGGGTTACTACAGTTCATGGATTACTAGGACATGGGTCCAGAGTTGAAGCCATAGCAGGGCCAGAGGATTGAACACTCGGACACCCAGGATGGCTTCACATATATTTTTCAACAAAAAAAAGAAATACATGTTTGTTGTTTGCATTGTCTCCTGAATAATCAGAAATGCCGATAAATGCAGTAGGAGGTACTAGGGATCTAAGTGTAAATGCCCCCGAAGCCGGTGTTTGGAGGATATATTTGCAGTGTTGTTAACACTTTGTATTAAAGTCAAGGGCCGGCAAAACATGCTAATATATCCTCCAAACACCGGCTTCTCGGGCATTATCACTTTTATCCAAAGGGTTATCAACATATTTAAATAATGATTGACATACAGTATTTTAATTAAAAACATTATTTGTATGAATTTATTCATACTATTTCATCTTCCACAAGATATAGTCCCAAAACAAATCTAGGGTTGCTACCAAATCCAGCTGGTCATTCGTTCTATAGGTTCAGATGCTAGAGACGCGACCCAGTCGTTCAGTCTTTTTGTTCTGTATCTATGGACGCGACCCAGTAACTCGTTCTAAATGTTCCATTGCCATACTGGCTGGCAATGTTCTTATTCCTTGCTTGCTAGCTAGCCAACTACGGCTAACTTACAATCACGTCAAAAAGTGCAGCCAGGATAACAGCAAAGTAGCTACATTTGCATTTGTATAAGCTGTTTTCTAGTGACATTTATTTGGATACATCCATAACAATGAGCCAACGAGGCACAATTTTGCCTGGCATAGAAAATGTTCTCGCTCATCAGGACACTGTTGTTCAGGGGAGCTAGCCAACAACAAAGCTAACACAATCACTTCAAACTGAAGCTGGAAAGACTGGAAATTAGCTGCACTTGTTTCATTTTACCTTTTTTCAATTGCCATTTATTTGTATATATCCCTTCAAATGATGCCAGCTGATTCATGATTTCGACGGCTGAGAAATGATGTCTGCCTGTCTGTCTCGTCCTGACTCCCGACACGTTCATTACTATGGGACAGCTGGAGATCGAATTTGAATATTGAAACAATGCTGCAAATATCATATAGACAGACAGCAAGGTTTATACAAATCTCCTCTGTGGAAAACTAGTTAGTTAGTCTAAAAGAAATGTGAGATAAGGTCTAGATGCTTTTTAGAGTGGAGATCAGGTTTATAAAGTGCCTGGCTGGGCTGATGAGACAGTGGATTGCGCAGTCAGTGGATTGCGCAGTTTTTCCTCCTGGAACAGAGGAAAAAGACATTGTAATGTTATAGATTTAGCTGGTGGTAACTTGTGGAATAGACTCCCCCTGGAATGCGGTTTTAACCAATCAGCATTCAGGATTAGACCCAGCAATCATATGGTACCTCTACCCTCCCCACACAAGTACTACTAGCTAGTTAACAGTGGGCAAATTGTTTTGACCCTCTACAATTCTTTGCTAATGCGAGATAGTGCTAGCTAGCTAGTCACAAGTTCTGGCAAACCAAAGTTCAAAGGGCTTTTTCAAAAGCCACGGATGGAGGATGAAGACCCCAGAGTTCAATCTGTCTAGTCATTAGCCAATGAGGAGGCTAGCATGGCTACTGCTTCAACTTCCACAGCCCAGCTTAGTCACTTCAAGCCCTACCTTGTTACGGTGAGCATGTCATCACAAATCTACCTGCAGATTTGTCTGCAGTTGACAAACCACACACGCAACCAAAAATGTGAGTGTGCCCAATTAAAGTGATCAATGAAAAATCACAGTGTTTCTCATGGAAGTGGAAAGGACAGTTTTATTGGCTGGAATGCAGTTTGACAAGGGACGCTGTTTTTGGTCAAATGTGTAGACATTTCCTAGAGGGCACTATGGAAGGCTAATTTGTTAGAGACAGATATAAGGATTGGAAGCACCTTCGTGATGAAAAAGAGGTTCTGGACATTGTTATGCTGTGCGCTAAACAGGACATAGCACTACATCGACATAGGGCGAGTGAAGAGGCCATTAATAAGGGCAACTTTGGGGATTTTGAAAAATGTATATCCAAATGTATATCCAAACCGCCTTGATTCGGTCTTACGTTGCTAAATTTGAAATTGTGTTTTTTACATTGGATAAAAGAAGAGACACAGAGCTACAAAATGGTATATCATACAATGCATTTGAGGAATGATGGAAAAGTAATTCTGCTTTGAAAGTTGATAAACTTGTAACTTCACATTTGAGAAAATAGCCTTTGAATGTTTTGGTACATACTGGAGAGCTCTTCTTTGTCTACACCCATTCAGAATTGTTCACACCATCTTTTAAGCTTTAGGCCCATTGTTCACACCCTCTTAAGCTTTAGGCCCACCCATTTCTTTAAGGGTTGATCCAAGCGTTCTGTCCTAACAACAACAGTCAAGCACTCAAGATAACTGGCTAACGTGAGAGGACCGTTCACTGACCATTTTACTCATCCTAGCAGAGCTGGTTAGGATGTGTTTATGTTATCCAGAGCATTGATGACTGCAACTGTGCTGCTGGCAACAATTTAGGCTTTTTTGCCAATGTTTACTGACACCGGCCATATTCAACAGGTGTTGAGCGTTCGTAAATTCGTCAGTTATTCTGTGCTTTGGCACACTCAGATGAGAGTGCTCTGAAATTGGTGTAGATAGCCAGAGAGAATTTACCAGCTATGTTTATCAACAGTTGTCACAGTGACATTCTATTGAAATGGTTACTTGCATAGTGGAGTCTTTTGTTAAGACATGTAGTTAGCTAGCTAGATAAACAATGAACCATAATCCCAACTCATGACGTTACTACCCTGCATGAATCTACAGGTAGCTAACCAACCAGGTTCAATGTTAGCTAGCTAACATTAGGCTATAACTAGCAAAGCAAATGGCTCTGAGATACAAATAATAAGATCATACACGTTACGTTAGCTAGCTGGCTAACAGTACACTAACTTGAAATAAAAACGACTTTCTGTCCAAATTTGAAATTTGTAACATCTGAAAATGTAGCTAGCTAGACTATCTTACCCGTGCTCTGAAATCAGAGTAGATAGACAGAGCGAATTTACCAGCTATGTCTATCAACAGTCGTCACAGTGACATTCTATTAAAATTGTTACTTGCACAGTGGAGTCTTTTGTTAAGCCTCTCCCTGTCACACAGATGCCACAGTTGCCCTTAGTTTGATGATGTAATCCAGAGACACGTGTTTTCTCCACCTCCATAGCTATCATACTCTAATTCCACTGATTTCAAAATTCGGTCCTCCAGAAAGTGGAGAGCAACACTTATGCAGTTCTACTACGCGATAAAAAAAATTAAAAGCAGCGTTAGACAGGATTACCTACACATACTGACCAGCTCAAATAGACAGAAGCATGCTAGAAGGCAGACCAATCCGAACTCATCTCTCGGCGTGTCCAGCCCACTCATTATCTCAGCCAATCATGGCTAGCGGGAAGGTTGCTGTTTTTTCTGTGGCTAAACCAACTAGGCTTGTAATTTAACAGTTTTGTTCATATTTACAGATGGCATACAAGTCTGTTATTAAGGCACATGAAAGTTCACGTTCCAAAAGGTATTTCTGGTTAAATAAAATTAAGCTTACATCAAATGGCTCTCCGTTGAAGTAGTGACCTGCGACATACGCCTAGTTTCTTGAAACGAGTCACAAATATGATCAAAAAACTCTAAATTGTCTAGAGCAGCTGCCCAAAAACGCTAGACTAATGAGTCCAGATACTCAAAAGGAGCTGTTTGAGTCTGCAGCCTCGCTCACTGTTGGCCCAATGTGATCACTATCATATCTCTGTTGAGGATGCTGAATTATCCGTATTTATTCAGAAACTGCGTCGGAAAGTGGGGGAGGTCAGGAATTCCCGTCCCTTATTGAAGTTTTGGACAGCTGCAGCTGCAACATTTTCCCTAACATCAATAGACTACTAAGGGCCATCATCACCCTTCTTATGACTTCATATAGTATTTAGAGACGTCTCCACAGACAGGCCAAATAAAAACGTTCATCAGATCTTGAATGCTGACTGCACATCTCAACAATCTAGCCCTGTTTTCCTTTGAAAGGGAAGTCAGTGACTCTTCGGACTATAATGAAATAATCTCCATCTTCAACACCAACACCAATCCTAGGCGTCGACTCCTTGTGCTGTAATACGTGAAAGGTAAACCTGAATACTGTTTATTTATGATTCTGCCTAATGTTTTCATGTCTGCCTTGGTAGGCCTACTGTATATTTGATGTGAGCTACTGTATTCATACCCACTGTGATATTAGGCTATGTATGAGGAGTTCAGCCTAGCATGCTGACCACAAGTTTCGCGTTACGTGCGCGAGAGATGCTAAATAAATGTACACGTGTTATTCAATAATTTAATCTAAACTGTGTGTCAATGAGCGCCTGCGTAGCCACGTGTGTGATTGAAAGATTAACTGAGGTCCACACTCCAGTCCAGTTGGTGGTGGTAATACACTTAAAATTGGTTGCCAACTGTGGTGGAAATTCTAATCAACAATGAGGAGAGACAAGGTCAATCACCAATCAGGATATTACTTTATTCAGAACGTATTAATAAGGTAAGCATAGAGCAATTGTTTCTATAATGATAAGGCTGGTCGGCACTTCCAACACTTCCAACTGTTGTGGCAAGTAGCTCTGACATACAACGAATACAAATATATTTTATAGAAAGATACGTCCTTTTAGTCTTCTTGCCAAACAACAGATGTATGGAATGGGTCACTTGATATATGAGAAAGGAGTATCCCGCAGCCAGATAGAATTTGCTATGAAGACTTTTCTTATTGTTTAGTCTGGCCCCTAAGACAAAGCTCCGATCTCGTTCCTGGTACTTCATAGCACAGAGACACCAATTCATTCAATGGCATAAATCAATTGTCAACTCCAGATACTCCCATCTCAAGTAAAACCCCTTCTTGACCACATGCCTGGAGAAGCTCACTGAGGAGAGTGAGCCTCTAGGTCATACACTACTCCAGGATAGGTGCAACATCAGAGATGACATACAATGGTTCCAGACACTACCCCACACATCTTTGGTCAGACATAATCTCTCCAAACAAGGGAGTGACTAGCGCATAGACATTGTGGAAAGAAGTAAGTGGTTCCCCATTAATCATGCCATCCCTTCACATGGTTTAGAATAGGTAAAGACACATTCACATATGAAGATAATTTTCTCTTCTCTTTCTGATATTCTGCATGGCACCATAGACATGTGGAAGACACGCCCGACTTCTCCCCTCTCTGGGCCCCAGGTGACAGAGCCCCAGCTGAGGGAAGAAGTGCAACTGCCAACACCAGAGTCCGAAGGGATACATTTTAATAACAAACATATCATGTAAGCATATTATGCAGATAAGACATCTTAATTATCTATGTTACCTAAATAATTCTGATTCTTCCACCACACAACTGCCATATAAAGTCCAAAGAAGAAAAAGAAGAAGACTGAAGGAGGAGAGATTACTAGAAACGAACTAGGTTTACCCTTTAATCTGTGGATTAATTGTCGGAGGACCTTGTGCATTTCAGGTAAAATAACAACCCAATGTTTATATCCCAGGACAAATTAGCTAGCAACAGTAAGCTAGCCATTTAAATTGCCATGAATGTTTAATGTGTTTCGACCTGTCTCCAAATTAATATAGTTGGTTCAGAGTTCGTTTTGATATTTCAACCTACGCGTCCTGATCGTGTCTGGTGTTGATGGACAAAATCAACATGTGCGCGATGGCGCACGTGGGCGCACACACGCTCGTGCCTGGTCTAGTCAGCATGTTATTCTAATCACAGGATACCCTATCATTTTAGAGGGTTTGGGATGAGCTGGACTGCAGGGTGAAGGAAAAGCAGCCAACAAGGGCTCAACATATGTGGGAACTCCTTCGAGACTGTTGGAAAAGCATTCCTCATAAAGTTGGTTGAGAGAATTCCAAGATTGTGCAAAGGTGTCATCAAGGCTACTTTGAAGAATCTCAAATAACACTTTTTGGTTACTACATAATTCCACATGTGTTATTTCATAGTTTTGATGTATTCACTATTATTGTACAATGTAGAAAATAGTCAAAATAAAGAAAAACCCTTGAATAAGTAGGTGTGTCCAAACTTTTGACTGGTACTGTAAGTATTCCCACCCCTGAGTCAATACTTTGTAGAAGCACCTTTGGTAATGATTACAGCTGAGTCTTTCTGGGTACGTCTCTAAGAGCTTCCAACACCTGGATTGTGCTACATTTGCACATCATTTTTTTTAAATCCATCAAGCTCTGTCAAATTTGTTGTTGATCATTGCTAGACAACCATTTTCAGGTCTTGCCATACATTTTGATGTAGATTCAAGTCAAAACTGTAAGCCACTCAAGTGTAGATTTGGCCTTGTAGCGGCCGTCGTCGGTGGAAGAAGGTGAGGACCAAGGTGCAGCGTGCTATGTGTCCATATTTACTAAATGAACACGGAAATAACAAAATAACAAAGAGAAACGACCGAAAACAGAAAACAATCACCCACGAAACACAATAGAAAGCAGGTTACCTAAATATGGTTCTCAATCAGGGACAACGATTGACAGCTGTCTCTGATTGAGAACCATATCAGGCCAAACACAGAAATAGCAAATCATAGAAAAACGAACATAGACAACCCACCCAACTCACGCCCTGACCATACTAAAACAAAGACATAACAAAAGAACTAAGGTCAGAACGTGACAGTCCTGCTGAAAGGGGAATTCATCTTCCAGTGTCCAGTGGAAAGCAGACTGAACCAGGTTTCTTTTTTATCCTGAAACACTTCCCAGTCCTTAATGATTATAAGCATACCCATAATATGATGCAGCCACCACTATGCTTGAAAATATGGAGAGTGTGTCACGCTGGTATAAAGGATCGGGAGACAGGTGCAAAAATGCGTAATGTTTTTTTTTATTGACCCAAATTACAGCGTGCCATGCACGGGGACGAAGACCAAACAAACACGTATACAAAATACAGGGTTGAACCCAAACAAAAGAGCGAGGAGTACCTCAAATAAATACACGGGACGAGACCCGTAACATACACCCACACAATGATTCCACATGGGATGAAGCCCGTAATCATCTGCATAATACAAGTGGCACAAAAACCCAAACAACACAGCACAGGTACTCACACTAACAACGGACATTGTACCAATAATTGACAAGACAATGGAGAAACAAAGGGCACATTTGTACAATTACTAATCAGGGGAGAATATGGGGACCAGGTGTGCGTAATTACACAGTTCAGTTCCTAGAGGCCGATGACTTAGACCTCCGAAACTGTTGCACAGAATGAGCAACAGTACCGGAGGGATCCGTGACAGAGTGGTACTCAGGAATGTCTCGTAATGGTTTTGCCCCAAACATAACCCTTTGTATTCGGGACAGTATTAATTGAGTGGCTTGTTGGAAACAGGATGCATGTTTGGGAATATTTGTATTGGGTAAAGGCTTCCTTCTTTTCTCAGTTAGGTTAGTATTGTGGAGTAACTAAAATGTTGTTGATCCCTCCTCAGTTTTCTCCTACCACAGCCATTAAACTCTGTAACTATTTTAAAGTCACCATTGGTCTCATGGTGATATCCCTGAGCGTTTCCTTCCTCTTTGGCAACTGAGTTAGGTAGGATGCCGGTGTCTTTGTAGTGACTGGGTGTATTGATAAACCATTCAAATTGTAATGAATAACTTTTCCATGATCATAGGGATATTCAATGTCTGTTTTTTTTAACCATTTACCGATAGGTGCTCTTCTTTGCGAGGCATTAGAAAACCTCCCTGGTCTTTGTGGTTGAATCTGTGTTTGAAATTCACTGCTCAAGAGAGGGAGAGATAATTGTATGTGTGGGGTATGGAGATGAGGTAGTTATTCAACAATAATGTTAAACACTATTATTGCACACAGAGTCCATGCAACTTATTATGTGACTTGTTTTAAGCACATTTTTACTCCTGAACTTATTTATGCTTGCCATAATAAAGGGGTTGAATAATTAATATATCTAAAGACATTTCAGCATTACATTTTTTAGTAATTTGTAAAAAATGTGAAAAACATAATTCCACTTTGACGTTAGTGTCACGACTTCTGCCGAAGTCGTTGCCTCTCCTTGTTCGGGCGGTGCTCGGCGTTCGACGTCACCGGTCTTCTAGCCATCATTGATCCATTTTTCATTTTCCATTGGTTTTGTCTTGTCTTCCCACACACCTGTTTTCAATCCCATTCATTACCTGTTGTGTATTTAACCCTCTGTTTCCCCTCATGTCTTTGTCAGAGATTGTTTATTGTCAGTGTAGTGTTGTTTGTATAGGTGCGCGACTGGTCTTCGTACCCATATTTGTTTATATTCATTTTTTCTATTTAGTGTTATGGAGCATGTACTTGGACATTTATTAAAAGACTCCATTTTACACTCCGTTTGACTCTCCTGCGCCTGACTTCCCTGCCACCTATACACATATATCTGACAGTTAGGGGGTATTGTGTGTATGCCATTGACAAAATGTAAATGTAATCCATAAAACATGTTGCGACTCTAGGGGCAGTAATTTCATTTTTGGAAAAAAAACATTCCCGTTTTAAACGGGATATTTTGTCAGGACAAGATGCTAGAATATGCATATAATTGACAGCTTTGGATAGAAAACACTCTAACGTTTCCAAAACTGTAAAGATATTGTCTGTGAGTATAACAGAACTGATGTGGCAGGTGAAAGCCCGAGAAAAATCCAATCCGGAAGTGCCCCATATTTTGAAAGCGCTGCGTTCCAATGAGTCCCTATTGAGCTGTGAATGTGCTATCAACCAGCTTATGCTTTCTACGTATTCCCCAAGGTGTCTACAGCATTGTGACGTAGTTTTACGCATTTATGTTGAAGAATAGCCGTAGGCGGCTACATTGCGTAAGTGGTCACATGATGGCTCCCAGGGTGACTCTCGCGTAAAATACAGAGGTAACCATTACTCCAATCGGTCCTACTGAAAAACGAATTGTCCCGACGGATATATTATCGAATAGATATTAGAAAAACACCTTGAGGATTGATTATAAACAACGTTTGCCATGTTTCTGTCTATATTATGGAGCTAATTTGGAATATTTTTCGCTGTTTTCGTGAGTACAATTACCCGCCGATTTCTCAGCCAAACGTGAAGAACAAACGGAGCTATTTCGCCTACAAAAATAATATTTTGGGAAAAAATGTACTTTGGCTATCTACCTAGGAGTCTCGTGAGTGAAAACATGCGAAGTTCATCAAAGGTAAACAATTTAATTTGATTGCTTTTCTGATTTTCGTGACAAGATTGCCTACTGCTAGCAAGGCATAATGCTATGCTAGTCTATGATAAACTTACATAAATGCTTGTCTAGCTTTGGTTGTAAAGCATATTTTGAAAATCTGAGATGACAGGGTGATTAACAAAAGGCTAAGCTGTGTTCCAATATATTTCACTTGTGATTTTCATGAATAGGAAGATTTTCTAGGAAGATTTATGTCCGTTGCGTTATGCTAATTAGTGTCAGGCGATGATTACCCTCCTGGACCTGGGATGGGGAGTCACAAGAAGTGACAACAAAATGTGGAAAAAGTCAAGGGGTGTGAATACTTTCTGAAGGCACTGTATACCCACTTATTTTCTGTGGGCATTGCATATACTCACTTGGAGTTATATGCCGTACTGTATCAATTGTGTTGTACAAAAGAGATACTATGCAAAAAGTAGCCTACACAGACACAAATCATGTGAAATATTTAGCAGTATGGGTACCATATAATAGTGGCTTGGCCGGCGCTGGCTGAGCCCGCGAAAGTTGGATAAAAGCATCCGGACAGCTCAGCACTCTGCTCTGTTCTCTGACTCCTGATATTCACATTCACAATGAGAGTTGTGCATCTATTAAAATTTCTCATGAGTTCTACAGTTTAGCATATTTATTTAACTTCTCAACTTCTTTAGATTCAGTCTATGGGTTTAGACCAGGACCCTGACTTGATCTGGTAGCAATCACAATTTCACCTATAGACACAAAATCACGTGGTAAAGTTATAACCCATAAATCTCCTTTAGCAAAATGCACAATAAAGAGATGAATCATCAGCGACTAGCGTCTAAGCCTTCAGCTGCTGTGAAGTGCAGGAACTCCTCGAGTATCCCATTCTCATGTAACGCACCACCATAAAATTCTGTTACGTTTCTTACCTCTGCGTTTAAAAAAAAAAAAATATTTCACCTTTATTTAACCAGGTAGGCAAGTTGAGAACAAGTTCTCATTTACAATCGCGACCTGGCCAAGATAAAGCAAAGCAGTTCGACACATACAACAACACAGAGTTACACTTGGAGTAAAACAAACATACAGTCAATAATACAGTAGAAAAATAAGTCTATATACAATGTGAGCAAGTAAGGTGAGTTAAGGGAGGTAAAGGCAAAAAAAAAAAGCCATGGTGGCAAAGTAAATACAATATAGCAAGTAAAACACTGGAATGGTTCATTTGCAGGGGAATAATGTGCAAAGTAGAGATATAAATAATGGGGTGCAAAGGAGCAAAATAAATAAATAAATACAGTAGGGGAAGTGGTAGTTGTTTGGGCTAAATTATAGATAGGCTATGTACAGGTGCAGTAATCTGTGAGCTGCTCTGGTTATCTAGTCCCTTAGCCTAACATATCAGCCATAAGCGCAAGGCCTATTCATTCTGGATATAATGGTGGATTTTGAATTGTACAAAATCATTTCACAAAGGGCGCCTTTTATTTGCCAGGCAGGCCTTTTGGGAATTTATTGGCAAAATTAGAATAAATACACTTCTCCATGAACAACGACTACACCACTGATGTCTGGGTATTTTTGCCGTATTTCTTTGAGGAATATGTTGTCCCAGTCACTTTTACTCAGGCCCAGGCACATGGTAATTTCTGCCTACGACTCTGCATGTTCCCTTCATGATTAGGATGGATCTGAATTTCAAACGGTCACGTAGTGTTTACAATCTCAAAATGTAAGCATCATTGTCTTCCTTGAAATTACAGTAACTAGTTGAATTATGAGTTCATTATAATAAAAAGTATGTTTCATATGAATGTCATCTCACCTGAGGTGTTAGATGCAGAGGAAGTCTAACTATTGGGTCACAGTTTTCCTGTTAGTCTTGTTACTTCTCTCTCTCTCTCTCTCTCTCTCTCTCTCTCTCTCTCTCTCTCTCTCTCTCTCTCTCTCTCTCTCTCTCTCTCTCTCTCTCTCTCTCTCTCTCTCTCTCTCTCTCTCTCTCTCTCTCTCTCTCTCTCTGCAACATTTAACAGAGCTGGGGCAGAAAGAGCAGGTGTGGACAGAAACTTGATTTTTAAAACAGGAAGTCTGTATTTTATCTCTGGGTTCTAGACTCAGAAAACACTATGCAGCTCGACTCGACTCAACTTGTATTTACCAATTCAGGAAGATTATGATTTCTGACAGCTATACAGCATGCAAACTACATGGACAACCATTATGTACTTTTACACAGATCACGAATCACAAGCCCTTATGAAATTCACGTATGATTCACCAAATAGGCATGAATATAATGCCATTTTAGAACGTGGGCATATGTTTTGATAAGCAATTTTTTTATTTTATTTTTTGTGACAGAAAAAAGTACTGTCTTAAAATATTCTGACTTAACATGTATTATGCTGTACATTGCTAGACATAGTGGAAATAACTCAGTCAGAGTCAGATTGTGACCTTGATGACAGCTGTGTGGTTCTGCCAGTGTTTAGAGCTTTGAAGAGGCACACAGTCTATTTATCTCTCGTTTTGTCATTCTGCTGAATCCATACTAATGGTTCTTCCATGACCTCCACTGCCATCTGTTGTTATACAGCTACTTTGGATAGAGCAGTACATTAATCGCACTGGATAATTTGCAAATGGCCCTCATCTACAGTTAATGGGTGGGGATTCACACCACACAGTGCAAAGGCAAATTACGGTAATTAACTACTGAGTACTGGTTTTCATATGCTCGGCAGAATGAGCAAATAATTGATCGAGGTAGTATAAAATAAGGAAAACTACCGTTGTTCCTAACATGTCACCATGTACAAAAACCTGCCACCATTTACAATAACATATCACCATACACCAAAAACCTGTCCATGGGAGTTCAGAATAAATTATCCCCCTTGTCTTTCTAAGCCAGAGCAGATATAACATATGATCTATCACTGGATTTATCTATTAGGTTAATCATTTATTTGTTATAAATGTGTTACAGGGTTCAATTCAAGCCGATGAAACAGGTTGAAGTTTTCAACAGCACAGTGCGACTGAGAATTGACTTTAAAGATACAGTGCACTCGGTAAGTATTCAGACCTTGACTTTTTCCAGACTTTGATATGTTACAGCCTTATTCTAAAATGCATTAAACTACTGCTTTTCCTCATCAATCTACACACAATACCCCATAATGACAAAGCAAAAACAGGTTTTTAGACATTTTTGCAAATTTATTTAAAAAAACTGAAACACCTTATTTACACAAGTATTCACACCCTTTGCTATGAGACTCAAAATTGAGCTCAGGAGCATCCTGTTTCCATTGATCATCCTTGACATGTTTCCACAACTTGATTGGAGTCCACCTGTGGTAAATTCAATTTATTGGACATTATTTTGGGAAAGGCACTCACCTTTCTATATAAGGTCCCATAGCTGACAGTGCATGTCAGAGCAAAAATCAAGCCATGAGGTCAAAGGAATTGTCCGTAGAGCTCCGAGGCAGGATTGTGTCGAAGCACAGATCTAGGGAAGGGTACCAAAACATTTTTGCAGCGTTGAAGTTCCCCAAGAACACAGTGGCCTCCATCATTTTTAAATGGAAGAAATTTGGAACTCCCAAGACTCTTTCTAGAGCCTTCCGCCCAGCCAAACTGAGCAATCGGAGGAGAAGGGCCTGGTCAGGGAGGTGACCAAGAACATGATGGTCACTCTGACAGAGCTCCAGAGTTCATCTGTGGAGATGGGAGAAACTTCCAGAAGGACAAACATCTCTGCAGCACTCCACCAATCAGGCCTTTATGGTAGAGTGGCCAGACAGAAACCACCCCTCAGTAAAAAGCACATGACAGCCTGCTTGAAAAGGCTTCTAAAGACTCTCAGACCATGTGAAACAAGATTTTCTGGCCTGATGAAACCAAGATTGAACTCTTCGGGCCTTTGGCCTGAATGCCAATCGTCACGTTTGGAGGAACCTGGCACCATCGCTATGGTGAAGCATGGTGATAGCAGCATCATGCTGTGGGGATGTTTTTCAGCTGCATGGACTGGGAGACTAGTCAGGATCGAGGGAAAGATGAAGGGAGCAAAGTACAGAGAGATCTTTGATGAAACCTGCTCCAGACGGCTCAGGATCTCAGACTTGGGCGAAGGTTCACCTTCCAAACAGGACAACAACCCTAAGCACACAGCCAAAACAACGCAGGAGTGGCTTCGGGGCAAGTCTCTGAATGTCCTTGAGTGGCCCAGCCAGAGCCCGAAATTGAACCTGATCTAACATCTCTGGAGAGACCTGAAAATAGCTGCGCAGCGACGCTCCCCATCCAACCTGGCAGAGTTTGAGAGGATCTGCAGAGAAGAATGGGGAAACTCCCCAAATACAGGTGTGCCAAGCTTGTAGTGTCATATCCAAGAGTCGAGGCTGTAATCGCTGCCAAAGGTGCTTCAACAAGAACTGAGTAAAAGGTCTGAATACTTATGTAAATGTTATATCTATTTTTATAAATGTATCAATATTTTTATCAAAAATCTTAACAGTTTTTGCATTGTTATTATCGGGTATAGTTTGTCGATTAACGAGAATGAAAAACGACTTAATCAGTTTTAGAGTAAGACTGTAAGGTAACAAAATGTGGAAAATATCAAGGGGTCTGAATGCTATCCGATTGCACTGTAGATTTTCCACGTGCACAAAGTGACACTGAACAATGTCACCACATCCTTAGGCATGGAGCAGAAACTGCTGCTGGGCCAATGTGTGACTTGTGACACTTGACTGTATGATACCGACCCACTAGGATGAGACATGTTTTATATCTTCGGTGAGGCATGATGACAACCTTTAACATGATCACTGAAAGCATATTATTCTCTCAGACAGATTGTCGGTTGAGTGCAGAACTGCCATTAGTCTTGACGGTACTGTCCTGACATTAGTTTTCATGACATAGATAGTTGACATTGAAAGCTTAAATGGTTAAAGGTAGGTTACTTATCCTGTAGGGTCTCATTCCCAGTATTGTCAACCTGTTGAATTCAATGTTGAAATATCTGATCGAATGATACAGAAATATCTGAATCAGGAAATGCTTACTTAATACTTAATGCAAAGTATCTAATACTTCATGCAATGCACTGCATGCAAACTATTTCAATCGGGAAAGACTTATTGTGTAGTTGTTTTCCTAGTATGTATAGTTTCATGACAGAACTTAATCCCTATATGTACAGTGAATAAAATCACACTGAAAAAACAATTTGAGAGGTTTATACTGTATTTGTAACGTTTCTATTTCTATGTTAGTCTGTGCCCTAGTGTTCGCTTGTGAATGGCTCACCATGCCTGTTACACCTAAATGAGAAAGAGGACATTTATTTCTAAACCTCTGGGTGGCGCCATGTGGCTTTATTGAAGTTAACCCTAAATCAAATGCATCTGAATGTGTAAAACCACTTTAGAGCCACTGTAAAGAACCCCATTAAAACAAATGAGACTTCGATCATAACAGATGCATCATATTCTTCAGCGATCATTAAACGTAGCCAACTACACGCACCTCTCCACTTTAAGGTAGATTGAATGACAAAGATTTGCCAGTGTGTGAGGGGCTGGTGGTGCCACTTGATGGAGCCCCAGACCTTTCCTGCATGCTACCCACCATTCATCCATCCCTGATCTCTCGTTCTGGATGGCAGTCACAACTAGCAACATCTGAAATATACACACTGTATCCTCTTTATGAACAGTCTCGTAAAGTACAGACTGAAGCAGATTGACTGTCTTCCTGGAGGACTCACTAACACGCTGTGGTTCTTATAGGTCCAATGCAGATTTTTAAATTTTTTTTTTTTATCTCAATAGCAAATCATTTCTGGGACTGTTTCCAATTAAAATGGTAAAAAAATGAAACAAAAATGGATTCTTAGCAAAGATCATTTTTTCAAGCAAGAATTTAGCTATTTTTGCTATGTAGAACAAATAAAGGTTCTTAGGCTTTCCCCATAGAATAACCATTTGAAGAACCCTTTTTGTTCCAAGTAGAACCCTTTGGGATCCCCTTTTTTCTAAGACTGTAGTAGTGTCTGTGAGTAGTCTGAGTGGGGAGGGGAAAACTAGCTGTTATTGGCAGAGATGTTTGGAACTCTATTTTTACCACCTTGTGATGTCACCAGGCAGGCCAAAACTCCATCTCACCAAAACAGGCTGACATTTCAGGTGGTCTTTTCAAACAGATCTTACACTAACAGGGCATTAACATAATTTTCACAATTTCACAGTATTGTTCCAAGCTCTTGGTGTGGAAATATACTGTATATAAAACACAGGAAATCACGTTTTTGACTGCACTGTGTTTTTAAATATAACAACTCCCATAATTTATTACATTTAGCATCAGATAAGTCATCAGAGAAAATTTAAGCAATTGGCAGGTGGATACCAACACTTAACCTTCAGAATGTCCATAGGTCATTTGTGAAGCTGAAGATAGGAAATAAAGTAGATGGCTTTCAATTCATATTACGATTGGTAGATAATATGGCATGGACATTGTAATGAAGGCACGTGCTTGCCGGCCATGGTGTATCGATCATTTGTGTTACATGTTAGATGTAAAAATATGTTGATTGTCTCTGCTCCATCAATACTGCAATCTAATGTGTTTGATATGGATGTTGATGCTGTGTTTCACTTAGAAAGCTTTGTGACCTACACATTCATTTCCCATTAACCCCCCCCCACCCCCTTAAAAACAAGGACTAATGATAGACAAAGACGGTTGTCTCATTGTAAAGCAAATTGTTTTGCTGATGATCTCTTCTGTCATGAGTCAAAGTGTGACTAATAGCCAACTACAGACATGATTTACTGTATCTGTGTTGTCAATACATGTGACAATAGCACTGAGAGGGTGTGCGTGTCTGTGTCTGTCTGTCTGTCTGCATTGATAACTGTAAAACAGTAATACTTTAATGACTAATATGAGATTGCTCTTCTGAATAGTACTCATGTGAATTATGGCTGTATACTGTGGTTTACATTAAGGAGGATTGGGCTACAGTAGGGTGTCAGTGAAAGTTCAGAAAGACTCAAAGCATTACTCATGATGATCGTACTTGTAGAATTACTAGTACTTTACAGCATGTCACTCCTAATTAGCTTTGTTGTATTGTATTAAGTCAAACCATGCTATCGAATAACATGATATTTTATTGTCTTGTGGATGACATTATCCCACAGTAAAGATTTTGATAACCAGCTACTTCCTCCCTCCCCTCCCATCCACTGGCACATGGCCCAGAGAGAAGCTTAGGATCGTCCGTAGAGCTCTGCACATTTACAATGCTCACAACTAATTATAAATGTGGCTCAGCTTAGGCTTGTGTCCCAAATGGCACCCTATATGGGCCCTGGTCAGAAGTAGTGCACTATGCAGTGAATAGGGTGTCATTTGGGATTCAAATTTAGGTCTGTTCTCAGTAAAAGCCCTGAGTAAGCCTAACATCTCTAACACAAAGGCAGTGACTGACCCATTGAAGTGTCTCACACAGCTGGCTGGTGTGTTTACGGACATATTCAATCTCTCCCTATCCAAGTCTGCTGTCCCCACACGCTTCAAGGTGGCCACCATTGTTCCTGTACCCAAGAAGGCAAAGGTAACTGCAATAAATGACTGAATAAATTGCCCCGTAACACTCACTTCTGTCATCATGAAGTGTTTTGAGAGACTAGTCAAGGATCATATCACTTCCAACTTACCTGTCACCCTAGACCCACTTAAATGTGCGTTCTGCCCCAATATGTCCACAGACAATGCAATCGCCATCACACTGCACACTACCCTATCCCACCTGGACAAGAGAAATACCTAAGTAAGAATGCTGTTCGTTGACTACAGCTCAGCATTCAACACCATAGTACCCTCCAAGCTCATCATTAAGCTTGAGGCCCATGGTCTCAACCCCGCCCTGTGCAATTGGGTCCTGGACTTCCTGACGGGGTGAAGGTAGGAAATAGCATCTCCACTTCGCTGATGATCAACACTGGGGCCCCACAAGGGTGCGTTCTCAGCCCCCTCTTGTACTCCTTGTTCATCCATGACTGCGTGGCCATGCACGCCTCCAACTCAATCATCAAGTTGCAGACGACTCAACAGCAGTAGGCTTAATTACCAACATCGACGAGACAGCCTATAGGGAAGAGGTGAGGGCTCGCAGAGTGTGGTGTCAAGAAGACAACCTCTCACTCAACATCAACAAAACAAAGGAGATGATTGTGGACTTCAGGAAACATCAGAGAGAGCACCCCCTATTCACATCTATGGGACAGCAGTGGAGAAGCTGGAAAGTTGGAGTACACATCACAGACAAACTGAAATGGTCCACCCACACAGACAGTGTGGTGAAGAAGGCGCAACCGCGACTCTTCAACCTCAGGAGGCTGAAGAAATGTTGCTTGTCACCTAAAACCTTTAAACTTTTACAGATGCACAATTGAGAGCATCCTGTCGGGCTGCATCACCGTCTGGTACGGAAAATGCACCCCCCATAACCACAGGGTTCTCCAGTGGGTGGTGCTTTTGTCACGACTTCCGCCGAAGTCGGCTCCTCTCCTTGTTCGGGCGGCATTCGGCGGTCGAAGTCACCGGCTTTCTAGCCATCGCCGCTCCATTTTCCATTGTTCCATTTGTTTTGTCTTGTTCCCTGCACACCTGGTTTTCATTCCCTAATCACACTGCATGTATTTATTCCTCTGTTCCCCTCCATGTCTTTGTGTGAAATTGTTTTGTGTTCCGTGTTTTATGTGACGCGCTAGGCTGGTTTTCATTGTACCGTGGCTATTCCACGTAGTATGTTTCTTTGTAAACATTTAGCATTTGTGACTGTTTTGCGCTTTGCACTTTTGCCTATTTGTGCTGGAGGTTTTACGCAGCTGCGTTCATCTGCTGTTTGCTCCTGCCTAAATAAAGTGTGCGCCTGTTCACAACTCTCTGCTCTCATGCACCTGACTTCTCTGCTGCCAATGACTGGAATGAACTACAAAAATCTCTGAAACTGGAAACACTTATCTCCCTCACTAGCTTTAAGCACCAGCTGTCAGAGCAGCTCACAGATTACTGCACCTGTACATAGCCCATCTATAATTTAGCCCAAACAACTACCTCTCCCCCTACTGTATTTATTTATTTTGCTCCTTTCCACCCCATTATTTATATCTCTACCTTGCACATTCTTCCACTGCAAATCTACCATTCCAGTGTTTTACTTGCTATATTGTATTTACTTTGCCACCATGGCCTTTTTTCTTTTTGCCTTTACCTCCTTTATCTCACCTCATTTTCTCACATTGTATATATACTTATTTTTCTACTGTATTATTGACTGTATGTTTGTTTTACTCCATGTGTAACTCTGTGTTGTTGTATGTGTCGAACTGCTTTGCTTTATCTTGGCCAGGTCGCATTTGTAAATGAGAACTTGTTCTCAACTTGCCTACCTGGTTAAATAAAGGTGAAATAAAAAAATAAAAATGAAATCTCATATGTACAGTATATACTATATTTTATACCATCTTTTGCATCTTGCCTATGCCGGTCTGTCATTGCTCATCCATATATTTATATGTACATATTGTTATTCCATTCCTTGACTTTGATTTGTGTGTATTATGTAGTTGTTGTGGAATTGTTAGATTACTTGTTAGATATTGCTGCACTGTCAGAAATAGAAGCACAAGCATTTCGCTACACTCGCGATAACATCTGCTAACCATGTGTATACAATTTGATTTGATCCTCTGTGCCTGATATCCTGATTACCAGAGATCAAACACACCTCTAAACACATGCTAAGAAAAATCGGGACGGGATGAAAAATGAAAAAAGTTTGTCAGACGTGAGACATCTTGGAAGTTATTTTGGATGTGGGAATCTCAGTCTCTCCGTCTCTCTGTCTCTCTAGCTCTGTCTCTCTGTCTCTCTCTCTCCAGCACCATGACATTTTCTGCAATACAAGGATGCAAAAAAGACTTGAATGTTCTTATCACTGTATATTTACTATTCTGTATCCTCATATTGTTCCTTGGAAGCTACTGTAGCGTAGAGAACAAAAACACAGCTGTCGATTCAAGTATAGCATATACCGCCAGAGTCTATCTGATCGAAGAATTGAATTTTGCCATGAAGTTCATAATCTGAGTCGATAAAGTTTTTTGACAACTTCTGTAATCATTTTCCCACAGCCAATCACCATGGGAGGTTAATTGTTTTAAAGACTTGTTCCTCATCTGCATTCTACTGTCCTACCTCTCACCTCCTGTTACTTTCGACACACCTGCCTTGGATTTCAAAAGTATTTCCTGGAAATGGTAGTTAGAAATAGCCTGTATGGTCATACATAATTCCCTAAAATGTTACTGTATGGGTTACAGTAGCTCTCTGTTCTATTAGGCTGGATAACCAGGTGACGATGTGGTGCATAGCCAGGTGACGATATGGTGCATAACCAGGTGACGGTGTGGTGCATAGCCAGGTGACGATGTGGTGCATAGCCAGGTGACGGTGTGGTGCATAACCATGTGATGGTGTGGTGCATAACCATGTGATGGTGTGGTGCATAACCAGGTGACGATGTGGTGCATAACCAGGTGACGATGTGGTGCATAGCCAGGTGACGGTGTGGTGCATAACCATGTGATGGTGTGGTGCATAACC
Organism: Oncorhynchus mykiss; assembly: GCF_057628025.1. NCBI lineage: Eukaryota > Metazoa > Chordata > Actinopteri > Salmoniformes > Salmonidae > Oncorhynchus > Oncorhynchus mykiss. The sequence continues at coordinate 20,969,339 of NC_143049.1, forward strand.
AGGTGACGATGTGGTGCATAACCAGGTGACGATGTGGTGCATAGCCAGGTGACGATGTTGTGTATAACCAGGTGACGGAGTGGTGCATAGCCAGGTGATGATGTTGTGTATAACCAGGTGACGGAGTGGTGCATAGCCAGGTGACGATGTGGTGCATAACCAGGTGACGGTGTGGTGCATAACCAGGTGATGGTGTGGTGCATAACCAGGTGACGGTGTGGTGCATAGTCAAGTGACGTTGTGGTGCATAGCCAGGTGACGATGTGGTGCATAACCAGGTGACGGTGTGGTGCATAGCCAGGTGACGGTGTGGTGCATAACCAGGTGATGGTGTGGTGCATAGCCAGGTGACGGTGTGGTGCATAACCAGGTGACGGTGTGGTGCATAGCCAGGTGACGGTGTGGTGCATAACCAGGTGATGGTGTGGTGCATAGCCAGGTGACGGTGTGGTGCATAACCAGGTAACGGTGTGGTGCCCAGTCAGGTGACAGTGTGGTGCATAACCAGGTGACGGTGTGGTGCATAGTCAAGTGACGTTGTGGTGCATAGCCAGGTGACGATGTGGTGCATAACCAGGTAACGGTGTGGTGCCCAGTCAGGTGACAGTGTGGTGCATAACCAGGTGACGGTGTGGTGCATAGTCAGGTGACAGTGTAGTGCATAACCAGAGTCTGCTAGTGCTCTGTCCTTCGTAGGGAGAGGAAGGGGTGGCCAATATGATTTCTTTCTCTTTTTATTTTCAGCTCCACTTTGATGTAGTATAGGAGCTGGTTCAAAGAGTAGATCAATACCTCTGTCTGTGGCCAGCAGTGCTGGGATGAGTTTCTAGACACAGTTGTTGACTTTCATTATGTTTTAAATTAGCAAGATGAATGGTGGTGGTCTACATCACTCCTACATCACTCATTCACATGCTTTTCATTTTTCAAAAATGCCGTGGTGTATGATTTATGTGTTACTTGTCGATACAACAACCAGAGATGATTTTGATAATAGACCGTATGTAGGTTTGTTGTGATGTGTAGCCAACCCACAATAATACATGTATTGCTTTTTTCATTCTGAGAGGTTGCCACAGTCATTGTTACCAGAATGCACAGTACCACCATTTTGTGAAGCTACAGCATTATGTTTGAAAGTGCAGATGAAAGATGAATGGACATGGGCACCTTCCTGTATGTCCCTGTCAAAAGACAAACACTTGTTTTTGCACAAGCCTATAATCTTGGCAATGATTACAAACTGTTATGCTTTGCTTTTAGGCGTTTTACTTCTGATGACTTTGGTAATGGTGCCACAATTGTCAGGCAGAAATAATTGGACTGGGAGCCAGGTTTATCAACATCCCAAAAGCATGAATTCTGAATGGTACGGTTTGTCTGAGCTGAGCTCCAACAATCCCAATGAAAAATACCCCTTCAGGACATTTGTCTAGCGTTTCAGCTTGGTCAAGCTCTGATGGAAGTTTCCTCTCTTTCTTCCTGTTCCCTAATGTTTTCCTGGATGCACCAATGTTGTTCTTACATGGTCTCTCATAATTGGCACAATTTTATAGTGAGGCAGACCCACTGGGAATGAACGGTACAGGAGCAGAGACAAGGAAACAGATGGAACACAAATTAAATGTTAATGCTTTCCAATCTCTCACTCTGGATCTGGGTTTGGCCAGCTCAAAGTGAGTACATCAAGTACAATGCCTGTGTTCATTTGCTGTAGCAAGGCTGGGTGTAGTAGACTCCAAAGACTAAAACACGTCTTCTTGGAGATTGTGCACTCATCTCAGTTATGATGTTTCACAGTTGGGTTTTCTGAAATGAGTAAAAAGTATTTGAACTAAAACACATTTTTATTGGAAAACACATTTGTTTTTGAATATTACTCCTTGTATCAGTGATGGTAGCAGTCATTTATTTCTCAATTCTTGTTTCACAAATAGACCGCTTTAATAATATTCTGGTATGGTAGATTCAGCTGAGCCATGGTGCCCATGCTCAACAGTTAATTCACATGCTCCACCATATCACCGATGACAGTATAAAAGGTTTTTCTGGTTGGAACACCGCATTAGGGTGAGGACCACTCCCCCTCCTTATTCACGCTGCCAGCCTGCCTCTCCTTTCTCAGACTTTCCATGCTGCATGTCACATAAGGAAAAGGCACATGATGAAACATCAAGCTGAGCCGTGCAGGAACTCTACAGTACGTGGGCGGTTTTGTCAATGTGGAGAGGTGAGGGAGGGAGCCACACTCCGCTGGTGTGTGTGTGTGTGGCTGAGATTGGCAGGGACACATTTTCTGGTATGCTCACAAAACCCTCATCATAAAAGACCATGCGACAATGTGCACATATTTCATTGTGTCCATGTGTTGCACAAGTAACAACTGCACGTAATCTTGTCATACGTGATAGCCTTATAATCACGAGAGTCCGATACCATACCAATTTTAGGGAGGCAAAAGTAATCAGTTACTGATATATCTGCCGATAAACAGTATTTAAAAAAAAGAAATATAAATATATACAGTATATATATATATATATATATATATATATATATATATATATATATATATAGCTTGATGATGAGCTGGTTATTTGAATGGGCTACAGAGCTGGGGTGTATATATATATCATGTATTGTGCTTCAAAGGATGAACAGATACTCTATATCAGGGTATCCCCAAACTAGCAATACACAGCTGATTCAAATAATCAAAGCTTGATGATGAGCTGGTTATTTGAATGGGGTACAGAGCTGGGGTAGTCATTTTAAAATGACGTTGAACACTATTATTGCACACAGAGTGAGTCCATGCATTATTATGTGGCTTGTTAAAGCACATTTTTACTCCTGAACTTATTTAGGCTTGACATAAAAAAAAGGTTGAAAACATTTCAGCTTACATTTGTTATGAATTTATAAAGATTTCCAAAAACATAATTCCACCTTGACGTTATTTTTTTATTTATTTTTTATTTTTTTATTTCACCTTTATTTAACCAGGTAGGCAAGTTGAGAACAAGTTCTCATTTACAATTGCGACCTGGCCAAGATAAAGCAAAGCAGTTCGACACATACAACGACACAGAGTTACACATGGAGTAAAACAAACATACAGTCAATAATACAGTATAAACAAGTCTAAATACGATGTGAGAAAATGAGGTGAGATAAGGGAGGTAAAGGCAAAAAAAGGCCATGGTGGCAAAGTAAATACAATATAGCAAGTAAAACACTGGAATGGTAGATTTGCAATGGAAGAATGTGCAAAGTGCAAAGTAGAAATAAAAATAATGGGGTGCAAAGGAGCAAAATAAATAAATAAATAAAATACAGTAGGGAAAGAGGTAGTTGTTTGGGCTAAATTATAGGTGGGCTATGTACAGGTGCAGTAATCTGTGTGCTGCTCTGACAGTTGGTGCTTAAAGCTAGTGAGGGAGATAAGTGTTTCCAGTTTCAGAAATTTTTGTAGTTCGTTCCAGTCATTGGCAGCAGAGAACTGGAAGGAGAGGCGACCAAAGAAAGAATTGGTTTTGGGGGTGACTAGAGAGATATACCTGCTGGAGCGTGTGCTACAGGTGGGAGATGCTATGGTGACCAGCGAGCTGAGATAAGGGGGGACTTTACCTAGCAGGGTCTTGTAGAGCCAGTGGGTTTGGCGACGAGTATGAAGCGAGGGCCAGCCAACGAGAGGGTACAGGTCGCAATGGTGGGTAGTATATGGGGCTTTGGTGACAAAACGGATTGCACTGTGATAGACTGCATCCAATTTGTTGAGTAGGGTATTGGAGGCTATTTTGTAAATGACATCGCCAAAGTCGAGGATTGGTAGGATGGTCAGTTTTACAAGGGTATGTTTGGCAGCATGAGTGAAGGATGCTTTGTTGCGAAATAGGAAGCCAATTCTAGATTTAACTTTGGATTGGAGATGTTTGATATGGGTCTGGAAGGAGAGTTTACAGTCTAACCAGACACCTAAGTATTTGTAGTTATCCACATATTCTAAGTCAGAGCCGTCCAGAGTAGTGATGTTGGACAGGCGGGTAGGTGCAGGTAGCGATCGGTTGAAGAGCATGCATTTAGTTTTACTTGTATTTAAGAGCAATTGGAGGCCGCGGAAGGAGAGTTGTATGGCATTGAAGCTTGCCTGGAGGGTTGTTAAACACAGTGTTATGGGGTATTGTGTGTAGATCAGTGACACAATTCTAAATTCAGACTGTAAAACAATAAAATGTGGAAAAGTCTATGCCTTTCTGAAGGCACTATACGTGAGAATGTGATGAGGACAGGGCTGCTTTCTTGGTGACTTTTTTGATTATTTCATTATTCAAATAAGCTGGCTGTGGCAAGATACTCATGTAAACCCCCATTCCTACTCTCTCTCACGTTCTGAGCTAGGGCTGAATGATGTTCAATGAGCAACAAGAGAGCGCCCTCTTCGGGCAACCATTGTCAATTTAAAAAAATTACTGCAATTGAGCATACATATTTTGTTTAGTCTAAGTATATAATATTGGAGCGTTATCTGTGGAATAAGGACCTATACAAATATTTCTGTGAAAGGCCACTAGTGGCTGACAATATCAGTCAACCGATTTATCGGTCGGGCTCTAATTACCACCAAATTAGCGGTTGCAGGCAATAATTGCCACATTTTGAACGTATGAGATGATGAAGCCCACAAAGGGTATTAAAAAACACCATTCAAAATGGACATTCCCAAGAAATGATCATAATGATCCCATGCAGTCAGAGTAAAATCCTAGCAACCTGGATAGTGCACCGGCAACACTGATTGATTGAAATCATGCAGTAAGTGGTCGGTGAAAGCCCTGGTGCCATGAAAATCCTGCTGGTACACCATCCCCATCAAAATAGACCAATCAGGCCCTGGCCACTCGGCAGCCTGCTGCTCAATGGAAAGCTCAATTCAAAGTCCAGACAAGTAGGGAACATTGGTAGTCACATTGTACTCTCTGATAAACTACCTCCCATATTTTGTTTTGACAGTTCAATTTACTGCTGTTTCTTCTTGTGATTATTCCCTGTTTTATAACATTGTTAAAATACAATTTATGAATGATAGCCTGTGAAATCCCATATAAATCACGTTTAAACAAGAATCGTTGAGCGATTCATTGTGAGGCCGATATGGAATTTATACTGTCTGAAAGTGCAATGATACATTTCTGCTACAGCAGACTGGTCTGATGGAAGCTTCTGCATTATTGATTATCTTCAATGTGAAATGGTCTTGTGACTGTTGATGTTGTGCTTCCATTCACAAACACAAGGAAAGTGAGTACTATCCTCTCATTGTTGTTAGTAAAGTGAGTTTACTATTCTCTCACGGCTGTTAGTAAAGTGAGTTTACTATTCTCTCACGGCTATTAGTAAAGTGAGTTTACTATTCTCTCACGGCTGTTAGTAAAGTGAGTTTACTATTCTCTCATGGCTGTTAGTAAAGTGAGTTTACTATTCTCTCATGGCTGTTAGTAAAGTGAGTTTACTATTCTCTCACGGCTGTTAGTAAAGTGAGTTTACTATTCTCTCACGGCTGTTAGTAAAGTGAGTTTACTATTCTCTCACGGCTGTTAGTAAAGTGAGTTTACTATTCTCTCATGGCTGTTAGTAAAGTGAGTTTACTATTCTCTCATGGCTGTTAGTAAAGTGAGTTTACTATTCTCTCACGGCTGTTAGTAAAGTGAGTTTACTATTCTCTCATGGCTGTTAGTAAAGTGAGTTTACTATTCTCTCACGGCTGTTAGTAAAGTGAGTTTACTATTCTCTCACGGCTGTTAGTAAAGTGAGTTTACTATTCTCTCACGGCTGTTAGTAAAGTGAGCTTACTATTCTCTCATGGCTGTTAGTAAAGTGAGTTTACTATTCTCTCACGGCTGTTAGTAAAGTGAGTTTACTATTCTCTCATGGCTGTTAGTAAAGTGAGTTTACTATTCTCTCATGGCTGTTAGTAAAGTGAGTTTACTATTCTCTCACGGCTGTTAGTAAAGTGAGTTTACTATTCTCTCACGGCTGTTAGTAAAGTGAGTTTACTATTCTCTCACGGCTGTTAGTAAAGTGAGTTTACTATTCTCTCACGGCTGTTAGTAAAGTGAGTTTACTATTCTCTCATGGCTGTTAGTAAAGTGAGTTTACTATTCTCTCACGGCTGTTAGTAAAGTGAGTTGACTATTCTCTCATGGCTGTTAGTAAAGTGAGTTTACTATTCTCTCATGGCTGTTAGTAAAGTGAGTTTACTATTCTCTCACGGCTGTTAGTAAAGTGAGTTTACTATTCTCTCACGGCTGTTAGTAAAGTGAGTTTACTATTCTCTCACGGCTGTTAGTAAAGTGAGTTTACTATTCTCTCACGGCTGTTAGTAAAGTGAGTTTACTATTCTCTCACGGCTGTTAGTAAAGTGAGTTTACTATTCTCTCATGGCTGTTAGTAAAGTGAGTTTACTATTCTCTCACGGCTGTTAGTAAAGTGAGTTTACTATTCTCTCATGGCTGTTAGTAAAGTGAGTTTACTATTCTCTCATGGCTGTTAGTAAAGTGAGTTTACTATTCTCTCATGGCTGTTAGTAAAGTGAGTTTACTATTCTCTCACGGCTGTTAGTAAAGTGAGTTTACTATTCTCTCACGGCTGTTAGTAAAGTGAGTTTACTATTCTCTCACGGCTGTTAGTAAAGTGAGTTTACTATTCTCTCACGGCTGTTAGTAAAGTGAGTTTACTATTCTCTCATGGCTGTTAGTAAAGTGAGTTTACTATTCTCTCATGGCTGTTAGTAAAGTGAGTTTACTATTCTCTCATGGCTGTTAGTAAAGTGAGTTTACTATTCTCTCACGGCTGTTAGTAAAGTGAGTTTACTATTCTCTCACGGCTGTTAGTAAAGTGAGTTTACTATTCTCTCACGGCTGTTAGTAAAGTGAGTTGACTATTCTCTCACGGCTGTTAGTAAAGTGAGTTTACTATTCTCTCATGGCTGTTAGTAAAGTGAGTTTACTATTCTCTCACGGCTGTTAGTAAAGTGAGTTTACTATTCTCTCACGGCTGTTAGTAAAGTGAGTTTACTATTCTCTCACGGCTGTTAGTAAAGTGAGTTTACTATTCTCTCACGGCTGTTAGTAAAGTGAGTTTACTATTCTCTCACGGCTGTTAGTAAAGTGAGTTTACTATTCTCTCACGGCTGTTAGTAAAGTGAGTTTACTATTCTCTCACGGCTGTTAGTAAAGTGAGTTTACTATTCTCTCATGGCTGTTAGTAAAGTGAGTTTACTATTCTCTCACGGCTGTTAGTAAAGTGAGTTTACTATTCTCTCACGGCTGTTAGTAAAGTGAGTTTACTATTCTCTCACGGCTGTTAGTAAAGTGAGTTGACTATTCTCTCACGGCTGTTAGTAAAGTGAGTTTACTATTCTCTCATGGCTGTTAGTAAAGTGAGTTTACTATTCTCTCACGGCTGTTAGTAAAGTGAGTTTACTATTCTCTCACGGCTGTTAGTAAAGTGAGTTTACTATTCTCTCACGGCTGTTAGTAAAGTGAGTTTACTATTCTCTCACGGCTGTTAGTAAAGTGAGTTTACTATTCTCTCACGGCTGTTAGTAAAGTGAGTTTACTATTCTCTCACGGCTGTTAGTAAAGTGAGTTTACTATTCTCTCACGGCTGTTAGTAAAGTGAGTTTACTATTCTCTCACGGCTGTTAGTAAAGTGAGTTTACTATTCTCTCACGGCTGTTAGTAAAGTGAGTTTACTATTCTCTCACGGCTGTTAGTAAAGTGAGTTTACTATTCTCTCACGGCTGTTAGTAAAGTGAGTTTACTATTCTCTCACGGCTGTTAGTAAAGTGAGTTTACTATTCTCTCATGGCTGTTAGTAAAGTGAGTTTACTATTCTCTCACGGCTGTTAGTAAAGTGAGTTTACTATTCTCTCACGGCTGTTAGTAAAGTGAGTTTACTATTCTCTCACGGCTGTTAGTAAAGTGAGTTTACTATTCTCTCACGGCTGTTAGTAAAGTGAGTTTACTATTCTCTCACGGCTGTTAGTAAAGTGAGTTTACTATTCTCTCACGGCTGTTAGTAAAGTGAGTTTACTATTCTCTCATGGCTGTTAGTAAAGTGAGTTTACTATTCTCTCATGGCTGTTAGTAAAGTGAGTTTACTATTCTCTCATGGCTGTTAGTAAAGTGAGTTTACTATTCTCTCACGGCTGTTAGTAAAGTGAGTTTACTATTCTCTCACGGCTGTTAGTAAAGTGAGTTTACTATTCTCTCACGGCTGTTAGTAAAGTGAGTTTACTATTCTCTCACGGCTGTTAGTAAAGTGAGTTTACTATTCTCTCACGGCTGTTAGTAAAGTGAGTTTACTATTCTCTCACGGCTGTTAGTAAAGTGAGTTTACTATTCTCTCACGGCTGTTAGTAAAGTGAGTTTACTATTCTCTCATGGCTGTTAGTAAAGTGAGTTTACTATTCTCTCATGGCTGTTAGTAAAGTGAGTTTACTATTCTCTCATGGCTGTTAGTAAAGTGAGTTTACTATTCTCTCATGGCTGTTAGTAAAGTGAGTTTACTATTCTCTCATGGCTGTTAGTAAAGTGAGTTTACTATTCTCTCACGGCTGTTAGTAAAGTGAGTTTACTATTCTCTCACGGCTGTTAGTAAAGTGAGTTTACTATTCTCTCACGGCTGTTAGTAAAGTGAGTTTACTATTCTCTCACGGCTGTTAGTAAAGTGAGTTTACTATTCTCTCATGGCTGTTAGTAAAGTGAGTTTACTATTCTCTCATGGCTGTTAGTAAAGTGAGTTTACTATTCTCTCACGGCTGTTAGTAAAGTGAGTTTACTATTCTCTCACGGCTGTTAGTAAAGTGAGTTTACTATTCTCTCACGGCTGTTAGTAAAGTGAGTTTACTATTCTCTCATGGCTGTTAGTAAAGTGAGTTTACTATTCTCTCACGGCTGTTAGTAAAGTGAGTTTACTATTCTCTCACGGCTGTTAGTAAAGTGAGTTTACTATTCTCTCATGGCTGTTAGTAAAGTGAGTTTACTATTCTCTCATGGCTGTTAGTAAAGTGAGTTTACTATTCTCTCACGGCTGTTAGTAAAGTGAGTTTACTATTCTCTCATGGCTGTTAGTAAAGTGAGTTTACTATTCTCTCACGGCTGTTAGTAAAGTGAGTTTACTATTCTCTCATGGCTGTTAGTAAAGTGAGTTTACTATTCTCTCACGGCTGTTAGTAAAGTGAGTTTACTATTCTCTCACGGCTGTTAGTAAAGTGAGTTTACTATTCTCTCATGGCTGTTAGTAAAGTGAGTTTACTATTCTCTCATGGCTGTTAGTAAAGTGAGTTTACTATTCTCTCACGGCTGTTAGTAAAGTGAGTTTACTATTCTCTCACGGCTGTTAGTAAAGTGAGTTTACTATTCTCTCATGGCTGTTAGTAAAGTGAGTTTACTATTCTCTCATGGCTGTTAGTAAAGTGAGTTTACTATTCTCTCACGGCTGTTAGTAAAGTGAGTTTACTATTCTCTCACGGCTGTTAGTAAAGTGAGTTTACTATTCTCTCATGGCTGTTAGTAAAGTGAGTTTACTATTCTCTCATGGCTGTTAGTAAAGTGAGTTTACTATTCTCTCATGGCTGTTAGTAAAGTGAGTTTACTATTCTCTCACGGCTGTTAGTAAAGTGAGTTTACTATTCTCTCATGGCTGTTAGTAAAGTGAGTTTACTATTCTCTCATGGCTGTTAGTAAAGTGAGTTTACTATTCTCTCATGGCTGTTAGTAAAGTGAGTTTACTATTCTCTCATGGCTGTTAGTAAAGTGAGTTTACTATTCTCTCATGGCTGTTAGTAAAGTGAGTTTACTATTCTCTCATGGCTGTTAGTAAAGTGAGTTTACTATTCTCTCACGGCTGTTAGTAAAGTGAGTTTACTATTCTCTCATGGCTGTTAGTAAAGTGAGTTTACTATTCTCTCACGGCTGTTAGTAAAGTGAGTTTACTATTCTCTCACGGCTGTTAGTAAAGTGAGTTTACTATTCTCTCACGGCTGTTAGTAAAGTGAGCTTACTATTCTCTCATGGCTGTTAGTAAAGTGAGTTTACTATTCTCTCACGGCTGTTAGTAAAGTGAGTTTACTATTCTCTCATGGCTGTTAGTAAAGTGAGTTTACTATTCTCTCATGGCTGTTAGTAAAGTGAGTTTACTATTCTCTCACGGCTGTTAGTAAAGTGAGTTTACTATTCTCTCACGGCTGTTAGTAAAGTGAGTTTACTATTCTCTCACGGCTGTTAGTAAAGTGAGTTTACTATTCTCTCACGGCTGTTAGTAAAGTGAGTTTACTATTCTCTCATGGCTGTTAGTAAAGTGAGTTTACTATTCTCTCACGGCTGTTAGTAAAGTGAGTTGACTATTCTCTCATGGCTGTTAGTAAAGTGAGTTTACTATTCTCTCATGGCTGTTAGTAAAGTGAGTTTACTATTCTCTCACGGCTGTTAGTAAAGTGAGTTTACTATTCTCTCACGGCTGTTAGTAAAGTGAGTTTACTATTCTCTCACGGCTGTTAGTAAAGTGAGTTTACTATTCTCTCACGGCTGTTAGTAAAGTGAGTTTACTATTCTCTCACGGCTGTTAGTAAAGTGAGTTTACTATTCTCTCATGGCTGTTAGTAAAGTGAGTTTACTATTCTCTCACGGCTGTTAGTAAAGTGAGTTTACTATTCTCTCACGGCTGTTAGTAAAGTGAGTTTACTATTCTCTCACGGCTGTTAGTAAAGTGAGTTTACTATTCTCTCATGGCTGTTAGTAAAGTGAGTTTACTATTCTCTCATGGCTGTTAGTAAAGTGAGTTTACTATTCTCTCACGGCTGTTAGTAAAGTGAGTTTACTATTCTCTCACGGCTGTTAGTAAAGTGAGTTTACTATTCTCTCACGGCTGTTAGTAAAGTGAGTTTACTATTCTCTCACGGCTGTTAGTAAAGTGAGTTTACTATTCTCTCACGGCTGTTAGTAAAGTGAGTTTACTATTCTCTCACGGCTGTTAGTAAAGTGAGTTTACTATTCTCTCACGGCTGTTAGTAAAGTGAGTTTACTATTCTCTCATGGCTGTTAGTAAAGTGAGTTTACTATTCTCTCATGGCTGTTAGTAAAGTGAGTTTACTATTCTCTCATGGCTGTTAGTAAAGTGAGTTTACTATTCTCTCATGGCTGTTAGTAAAGTGAGTTTACTATTCTCTCATGGCTGTTAGTAAAGTGAGTTTACTATTCTCTCATGGCTGTTAGTAAAGTGAGTTTACTATTCTCTCACGGCTGTTAGTAAAGTGAGTTTACTATTCTCTCATGGCTGTTAGTAAAGTGAGTTTACTATTCTCTCACGGCTGTTAGTAAAGTGAGTTTACTATTCTCTCACGGCTGTTAGTAAAGTGAGTTTACTATTCTCTCATGGCTGTTAGTAAAGTGAGTTTACTATTCTCTCATGGCTGTTAGTAAAGTGAGTTTACTATTCTCTCACGGCTGTTAGTAAAGTGAGTTGACTATTCTCTCACGGCTGTTAGTAAAGTGAGTTTACTATTCTCTCATGGCTGTTAGTAAAGTGAGTTTACTATTCTCTCACGGCTGTTAGTAAAGTGAGTTTACTATTCTCTCACGGCTGTTAGTAAAGTGAGTTTACTATTCTCTCACGGCTGTTAGTAAAGTGAGTTTACTATTCTCTCACGGCTGTTAGTAAAGTGAGTTTACTATTCTCTCACGGCTGTTAGTAAAGTGAGTTTACTATTCTCTCACGGCTGTTAGTAAAGTGAGTTTACTATTCTCTCACGGCTGTTAGTAAAGTGAGTTTACTATTCTCTCATGGCTGTTAGTAAAGTGAGTTTACTATTCTCTCACGGCTGTTAGTAAAGTGAGTTTACTATTCTCTCACGGCTGTTAGTAAAGTGAGTTTACTATTCTCTCATGGCTGTTAGTAAAGTGAGTTTACTATTCTCTCACGGCTGTTAGTAAAGTGAGTTTACTATTCTCTCACGGCTGTTAGTAAAGTGAGTTTACTATTCTCTCACGGCTGTTAGTAAAGTGAGTTTACTATTCTCTCACGGCTGTTAGTAAAGTGAGTTTACTATTCTCTCACGGCTGTTAGTAAAGTGAGTTTACTATTCTCTCATGGCTGTTAGTAAAGTGAGTTTACTATTCTCTCATGGCTGTTAGTAAAGTGAGTTTACTATTCTCTCATGGCTGTTAGTAAAGTGAGTTTACTATTCTCTCACGGCTGTTAGTAAAGTGAGTTTACTATTCTCTCACGGCTGTTAGTAAAGTGAGTTTACTATTCTCTCACGGCTGTTAGTAAAGTGAGTTTACTATTCTCTCACGGCTGTTAGTAAAGTGAGTTTACTATTCTCTCACGGCTGTTAGTAAAGTGAGTTTACTATTCTCTCATGGCTGTTAGTAAAGTGAGTTTACTATTCTCTCATGGCTGTTAGTAAAGTGAGTTTACTATTCTCTCATGGCTGTTAGTAAAGTGAGTTTACTATTCTCTCATGGCTGTTAGTAAAGTGAGTTTACTATTCTCTCATGGCTGTTAGTAAAGTGAGTTTACTATTCTCTCATGGCTGTTAGTAAAGTGAGTTTACTATTCTCTCACGGCTGTTAGTAAAGTGAGTTTACTATTCTCTCATGGCTGTTAGTAAAGTGAGTTTACTATTCTCTCACGGCTGTTAGTAAAGTGAGTTTACTATTCTCTCACGGCTGTTAGTAAAGTGAGTTTACTATTCTCTCATGGCTGTTAGTAAAGTGAGTTTACTATTCTCTCATGGCTGTTAGTAAAGTGAGTTTACTATTCTCTCACGGCTGTTAGTAAAGTGAGTTTACTATTCTCTCACGGCTGTTAGTAAAGTGAGTTTACTATTCTCTCACGGCTGTTAGTAAAGTGAGTTTACTATTCTCTCATGGCTGTTAGTAAAGTGAGTTTACTATTCTCTCACGGCTGTTAGTAAAGTGAGTTTACTATTCTCTCACGGCTGTTAGTAAAGTGAGTTTACTATTCTCTCATGGCTGTTAGTAAAGTGAGTTTACTATTCTCTCATGGCTGTTAGTAAAGTGAGTTTACTATTCTCTCACGGCTGTTAGTAAAGTGAGTTTACTATTCTCTCATGGCTGTTAGTAAAGTGAGTTTACTATTCTCTCACGGCTGTTAGTAAAGTGAGTTTACTATTCTCTCATGGCTGTTAGTAAAGTGAGTTTACTATTCTCTCACGGCTGTTAGTAAAGTGAGTTTACTATTCTCTCACGGCTGTTAGTAAAGTGAGTTTACTATTCTCTCATGGCTGTTAGTAAAGTGAGTTTACTATTCTCTCATGGCTGTTAGTAAAGTGAGTTTACTATTCTCTCACGGCTGTTAGTAAAGTGAGTTTACTATTCTCTCACGGCTGTTAGTAAAGTGAGTTTACTATTCTCTCACGGCTGTTAGTAAAGTGAGTTTACTATTCTCTCATGGCTGTTAGTAAAGTGAGTTTACTATTCTCTCACGGCTGTTAGTAAAGTGAGTTTACTATTCTCTCACGGCTGTTAGTAAAGTGAGTTTACTATTCTCTCATGGCTGTTAGTAAAGTGAGTTTACTATTCTCTCATGGCTGTTAGTAAAGTGAGTTTACTATTCTCTCATGGCTGTTAGTAAAGTGAGTTTACTATTCTCTCACGGCTGTTAGTAAAGTGAGTTTACTATTCTCTCATGGCTGTTAGTAAAGTGAGTTTACTATTCTCTCATGGCTGTTAGTAAAGTGAGTTTACTATTCTCTCATGGCTGTTAGTAAAGTGAGTTTACTATTCTCTCATGGCTGTTAGTAAAGTGAGTTTACTATTCTCTCATGGCTGTTAGTAAAGTGAGTTTACTATTCTCTCATGGCTGTTAGTAAAGTGAGTTTACTATTCTCTCACGGCTGTTAGTAAAGTGAGTTTACTATTCTCTCATGGCTGTTAGTAAAGTGAGTTTACTATTCTCTCACGGCTGTTAGTAAAGTGAGTTTACTATTCTCTCACGGCTGTTAGTAAAGTGAGTTTACTATTCTCTCACGGCTGTTAGTAAAGTGAGCTTACTATTCTCTCATGGCTGTTAGTAAAGTGAGTTTACTATTCTCTCACGGCTGTTAGTAAAGTGAGTTTACTATTCTCTCATGGCTGTTAGTAAAGTGAGTTTACTATTCTCTCATGGCTGTTAGTAAAGTGAGTTTACTATTCTCTCACGGCTGTTAGTAAAGTGAGTTTACTATTCTCTCACGGCTGTTAGTAAAGTGAGTTTACTATTCTCTCACGGCTGTTAGTAAAGTGAGTTTACTATTCTCTCACGGCTGTTAGTAAAGTGAGTTTACTATTCTCTCATGGCTGTTAGTAAAGTGAGCTTACTATTCTCTCACGGCTGTTAGTAAAGTGAGTTGACTATTCTCTCATGGCTGTTAGTAAAGTGAGTTTACTATTCTCTCATGGCTGTTAGTAAAGTGAGTTTACTATTCTCTCACGGCTGTTAGTAAAGTGAGTTTACTATTCTCTCACGGCTGTTAGTAAAGTGAGTTTACTATTCTCTCACGGCTGTTAGTAAAGTGAGTTTACTATTCTCTCACGGCTGTTAGTAAAGTGAGTTTACTATTCTCTCACGGCTGTTAGTAAAGTGAGTTTACTATTCTCTCACGGCTGTTAGTAAAGTGAGTTTACTATTCTCTCATGGCTGTTAGTAAAGTGAGTTTACTATTCTCTCACGGCTGTTAGTAAAGTGAGTTTACTATTCTCTCACGGCTGTTAGTAAAGTGAGTTTACTATTCTCTCATGGCTGTTAGTAAAGTGAGTTTACTATTCTCTCATGGCTGTTAGTAAAGTGAGTTTACTATTCTCTCACGGCTGTTAGTAAAGTGAGTTTACTATTCTCTCACGGCTGTTAGTAAAGTGAGTTTACTATTCTCTCACGGCTGTTAGTAAAGTGAGTTTACTATTCTCTCACGGCTGTTAGTAAAGTGAGTTTACTATTCTCTCATGGCTGTTAGTAAAGTGAGTTTACTATTCTCTCATGGCTGTTAGTAAAGTGAGTTTACTATTCTCTCATGGCTGTTAGTAAAGTGAGTTTACTATTCTCTCACGGCTGTTAGTAAAGTGAGTTTACTATTCTCTCACGGCTGTTAGTAAAGTGAGTTTACTATTCTCTCACGGCTGTTAGTAAAGTGAGTTTACTATTCTCTCACGGCTGTTAGTAAAGTGAGTTTACTATTCTCTCACGGCTGTTAGTAAAGTGAGTTTACTATTCTCTCACGGCTGTTAGTAAAGTGAGTTTACTATTCTCTCATGGCTGTTAGTAAAGTGAGTTTACTATTCTCTCATGGCTGTTAGTAAAGTGAGTTTACTATTCTCTCATGGCTGTTAGTAAAGTGAGTTTACTATTCTCTCATGGCTGTTAGTAAAGTGAGTTTACTATTCTCTCATGGCTGTTAGTAAAGTGAGTTTACTATTCTCTCACGGCTGTTAGTAAAGTGAGTTTACTATTCTCTCATGGCTGTTAGTAAAGTGAGTTTACTATTCTCTCACGGCTGTTAGTAAAGTGAGTTTACTATTCTCTCACGGCTGTTAGTAAAGTGAGTTTACTATTCTCTCATGGCTGTTAGTAAAGTGAGTTTACTATTCTCTCATGGCTGTTAGTAAAGTGAGTTTACTATTCTCTCACGGCTGTTAGTAAAGTGAGTTTACTATTCTCTCACGGCTGTTAGTAAAGTGAGTTTACTATTCTCTCACGGCTGTTAGTAAAGTGAGTTTACTATTCTCTCATGGCTGTTAGTAAAGTGAGTTTACTATTCTCTCACGGCTGTTAGTAAAGTGAGTTTACTATTCTCTCACGGCTGTTAGTAAAGTGAGTTTACTATTCTCTCATGGCTGTTAGTAAAGTGAGTTTACTATTCTCTCATGGCTGTTAGTAAAGTGAGTTTACTATTCTCTCACGGCTGTTAGTAAAGTGAGTTTACTATTCTCTCATGGCTGTTAGTAAAGTGAGTTTACTATTCTCTCACGGCTGTTAGTAAAGTGAGTTTACTATTCTCTCATGGCTGTTAGTAAAGTGAGTTTACTATTCTCTCATGGCTGTTAGTAAAGTGAGTTTACTATTCTCTCATGGCTGTTAGTAAAGTGAGTTTACTATTCTCTCATGGCTGTTAGTAAAGTGAGTTTACTATTCTCTCATGGCTGTTAGTAAAGTGAGTTTACTATTCTCTCATGGCTGTTAGTAAAGTGAGTTTACTATTCTCTCATGGCTGTTAGTAAAGTGAGTTTACTATTCTCTCACGGCTGTTAGTAAAGTGAGTTTACTATTCTCTCATGGCTGTTAGTAAAGTGAGTTTACTATTCTCTCACGGCTGTTAGTAAAGTGAGTTTACTATTCTCTCACGGCTGTTAGTAAAGTGAGTTTACTATTCTCTCATGGCTGTTAGTAAAGTGAGTTTACTATTCTCTCATGGCTGTTAGTAAAGTGAGTTTACTATTCTCTCACGGCTGTTAGTAAAGTGAGTTTACTATTCTCTCACGGCTGTTAGTAAAGTGAGTTTACTATTCTCTCACGGCTGTTAGTAAAGTGAGTTTACTATTCTCTCATGGCTGTTAGTAAAGTGAGTTTACTATTCTCTCACGGCTGTTAGTAAAGTGAGTTTACTATTCTCTCACGGCTGTTAGTAAAGTGAGTTTACTATTCTCTCATGGCTGTTAGTAAAGTGAGTTTACTATTCTCTCATGGCTGTTAGTAAAGTGAGTTTACTATTCTCTCACGGCTGTTAGTAAAGTGAGTTTACTATTCTCTCATGGCTGTTAGTAAAGTGAGTTTACTATTCTCTCACGGCTGTTAGTAAAGTGAGTTTACTATTCTCTCATGGCTGTTAGTAAAGTGAGTTTACTATTCTCTCACGGCTGTTAGTAAAGTGAGTTTACTATTCTCTCACGGCTGTTAGTAAAGTGAGTTTACTATTCTCTCATGGCTGTTAGTAAAGTGAGTTTACTATTCTCTCATGGCTGTTAGTAAAGTGAGTTTACTATTCTCTCACGGCTGTTAGTAAAGTGAGTTTACTATTCTCTCACGGCTGTTAGTAAAGTGAGTTTACTATTCTCTCACGGCTGTTAGTAAAGTGAGTTTACTATTCTCTCATGGCTGTTAGTAAAGTGAGTTTACTATTCTCTCACGGCTGTTAGTAAAGTGAGTTTACTATTCTCTCACGGCTGTTAGTAAAGTGAGTTTACTATTCTCTCATGGCTGTTAGTAAAGTGAGTTTACTATTCTCTCATGGCTGTTAGTAAAGTGAGTTTACTATTCTCTCATGGCTGTTAGTAAAGTGAGTTTACTATTCTCTCACGGCTGTTAGTAAAGTGAGTTTACTATTCTCTCATGGCTGTTAGTAAAGTGAGTTTACTATTCTCTCATGGCTGTTAGTAAAGTGAGTTTACTATTCTCTCATGGCTGTTAGTAAAGTGAGTTTACTATTCTCTCATGGCTGTTAGTAAAGTGAGTTTACTATTCTCTCATGGCTGTTAGTAAAGTGAGTTTACTATTCTCTCATGGCTGTTAGTAAAGTGAGTTTACTATTCTCTCACGGCTGTTAGTAAAGTGAGTTTACTATTCTCTCATGGCTGTTAGTAAAGTGAGTTTACTATTCTCTCACGGCTGTTAGTAAAGTGAGTTTACTATTCTCTCACGGCTGTTAGTAAAGTGAGTTTACTATTCTCTCACGGCTGTTAGTAAAGTGAGCTTACTATTCTCTCATGGCTGTTAGTAAAGTGAGTTTACTATTCTCTCACGGCTGTTAGTAAAGTGAGTTTACTATTCTCTCATGGCTGTTAGTAAAGTGAGTTTACTATTCTCTCATGGCTGTTAGTAAAGTGAGTTTACTATTCTCTCACGGCTGTTAGTAAAGTGAGTTTACTATTCTCTCACGGCTGTTAGTAAAGTGAGTTTACTATTCTCTCACGGCTGTTAGTAAAGTGAGTTTACTATTCTCTCACGGCTGTTAGTAAAGTGAGTTTACTATTCTCTCATGGCTGTTAGTAAAGTGAGCTTACTATTCTCTCACGGCTGTTAGTAAAGTGAGTTGACTATTCTCTCATGGCTGTTAGTAAAGTGAGTTTACTATTCTCTCATGGCTGTTAGTAAAGTGAGTTTACTATTCTCTCACGGCTGTTAGTAAAGTGAGTTTACTATTCTCTCACGGCTGTTAGTAAAGTGAGTTTACTATTCTCTCACGGCTGTTAGTAAAGTGAGTTTACTATTCTCTCACGGCTGTTAGTAAAGTGAGTTTACTATTCTCTCACGGCTGTTAGTAAAGTGAGTTTACTATTCTCTCACGGCTGTTAGTAAAGTGAGTTTACTATTCTCTCATGGCTGTTAGTAAAGTGAGTTTACTATTCTCTCACGGCTGTTAGTAAAGTGAGTTTACTATTCTCTCACGGCTGTTAGTAAAGTGAGTTTACTATTCTCTCATGGCTGTTAGTAAAGTGAGTTTACTATTCTCTCATGGCTGTTAGTAAAGTGAGTTTACTATTCTCTCACGGCTGTTAGTAAAGTGAGTTTACTATTCTCTCACGGCTGTTAGTAAAGTGAGTTTACTATTCTCTCACGGCTGTTAGTAAAGTGAGTTTACTATTCTCTCACGGCTGTTAGTAAAGTGAGTTTACTATTCTCTCATGGCTGTTAGTAAAGTGAGTTTACTATTCTCTCATGGCTGTTAGTAAAGTGAGTTTACTATTCTCTCATGGCTGTTAGTAAAGTGAGTTTACTATTCTCTCACGGCTGTTAGTAAAGTGAGTTTACTATTCTCTCACGGCTGTTAGTAAAGTGAGTTTACTATTCTCTCACGGCTGTTAGTAAAGTGAGTTTACTATTCTCTCACGGCTGTTAGTAAAGTGAGTTTACTATTCTCTCACGGCTGTTAGTAAAGTGAGTTTACTATTCTCTCACGGCTGTTAGTAAAGTGAGTTTACTATTCTCTCATGGCTGTTAGTAAAGTGAGTTTACTATTCTCTCATGGCTGTTAGTAAAGTGAGTTTACTATTCTCTCATGGCTGTTAGTAAAGTGAGTTTACTATTCTCTCATGGCTGTTAGTAAAGTGAGTTTACTATTCTCTCATGGCTGTTAGTAAAGTGAGTTTACTATTCTCTCACGGCTGTTAGTAAAGTGAGTTTACTATTCTCTCATGGCTGTTAGTAAAGTGAGTTTACTATTCTCTCACGGCTGTTAGTAAAGTGAGTTTACTATTCTCTCATGGCTGTTAGTAAAGTGAGTTTACTATTCTCTCACGGCTGTTAGTAAAGTGAGTTTACTATTCTCTCACGGCTGTTAGTAAAGTGAGTTTACTATTCTCTCATGGCTGTTAGTAAAGTGAGTTTACTATTCTCTCATGGCTGTTAGTAAAGTGAGTTTACTATTCTCTCACGGCTGTTAGTAAAGTGAGTTTACTATTCTCTCACGGCTGTTAGTAAAGTGAGTTTACTATTCTCTCACGGCTGTTAGTAAAGTGAGTTTACTATTCTCTCATGGCTGTTAGTAAAGTGAGTTTACTATTCTCTCACGGCTGTTAGTAAAGTGAGTTTACTATTCTCTCACGGCTGTTAGTAAAGTGAGTTTACTATTCTCTCATGGCTGTTAGTAAAGTGAGTTTACTATTCTCTCATGGCTGTTAGTAAAGTGAGTTTACTATTCTCTCACGGCTGTTAGTAAAGTGAGTTTACTATTCTCTCATGGCTGTTAGTAAAGTGAGTTTACTATTCTCTCACGGCTGTTAGTAAAGTGAGTTTACTATTCTCTCATGGCTGTTAGTAAAGTGAGTTTACTATTCTCTCACGGCTGTTAGTAAAGTGAGTTTACTATTCTCTCATGGCTGTTAGTAAAGTGAGTTTACTATTCTCTCACGGCTGTTAGTAAAGTGAGTTTACTATTCTCTCACGGCTGTTAGTAAAGTGAGTTTACTATTCTCTCACGGCTGTTAGTAAAGTGAGTTTACTATTCTCTCATGGCTGTTAGTAAAGTGAGTTTACTATTCTCTCACGGCTGTTAGTAAAGTGAGTTTACTATTCTCTCACGGCTGTTAGTAAAGTGAGTTAACTATTCTCTCATGGCTGTTAGTAAAGTGAGTTTACTATTCTCTCATGGCTGTTAGTAAATTGAGTTTACTATTCTCTCACGGCTGTTAGTAAAGTGAGTTTACTATTCTCTCATGGCTGTTAGTAAAGTGAGTTTACTATTCTCTCACGGCTGTTAGTAAAGTGAGTTTACTATTCTCTCACGGCTGTTAGTAAAGTGAGTTTACTATTCTCTCATGGCTGTTAGTAAAGTGAGTTTACTATTCTCTCACGGCTGTTAGTAAAGTGAGTTTACTATTCTCTCATGGCTGTTAGTAAAGTGAGTTTACTATTCTCTCACGGCTGTTAGTAAAGTGAGTTTACTATTCTCTCATGGCTGTTAGTAAAGTGAGTTTACTATTCTCTCATGGCTGTTAGTAAAGTGAGTTTACTATTCTCTCATGGCTGTTAGTAAAGTGAGTTTACTATTCTCTCATGGCTGTTAGTAAAGTGAGTTTACTATTCTCTCATGGCTGTTAGTAAAGTGAGTTTACTATTCTCTCACGGCTGTTAGTAAAGTGAGTTTACTATTCTCTCATGGCTGTTAGTAAAGTGAGTTTACTATTCTCTCACGGCTGTTAGTAAAGTGAGTTTACTATTCTCTCACGGCTGTTAGTAAAGTGAGTTTACTATTCTCTCATGGCTGTTAGTAAAGTGAGTTTACTATTCTCTCATGGCTGTTAGTAAAGTGAGTTTACTATTCTCTCACGGCTGTTAGTAAAGTGAGTTTACTATTCTCTCACGGCTGTTAGTAAAGTGAGTTTACTATTCTCTCACGGCTGTTAGTAAAGTGAGTTTACTATTCTCTCATGGCTGTTAGTAAAGTGAGTTTACTATTCTCTCACGGCTGTTAGTAAAGTGAGTTTACTATTCTCTCACGGCTGTTAGTAAAGTGAGTTTACTATTCTCTCATGGCTGTTAGTAAAGTGAGTTTACTATTCTCTCATGGCTGTTAGTAAAGTGAGTTTACTATTCTCTCACGGCTGTTAGTAAAGTGAGTTTACTATTCTCTCATGGCTGTTAGTAAAGTGAGTTTACTATTCTCTCACGGCTGTTAGTAAAGTGAGTTTACTATTCTCTCATGGCTGTTAGTAAAGTGAGTTTACTATTCTCTCACGGCTGTTAGTAAAGTGAGTTTACTATTCTCTCATGGCTGTTAGTAAAGTGAGTTTACTATTCTCTCACGGCTGTTAGTAAAGTGAGTTTACTATTCTCTCACGGCTGTTAGTAAAGTGAGTTTACTATTCTCTCACGGCTGTTAGTAAAGTGAGTTTACTATTCTCTCATGGCTGTTAGTAAAGTGAGTTTACTATTCTCTCACGGCTGTTAGTAAAGTGAGTTTACTATTCTCTCACGGCTGTTAGTAAAGTGAGTTAACTATTCTCTCATGGCTGTTAGTAAAGTGAGTTTACTATTCTCTCATGGCTGTTAGTAAATTGAGTTTACTATTCTCTCACGGCTGTTAGTAAAGTGAGTTTACTATTCTCTCATGGCTGTTAGTAAAGTGAGTTTACTATTCTCTCACGGCTGTTAGTAAAGTGAGTTTACTATTCTCTCACGGCTGTTAGTAAAGTGAGTTTACTATTCTCTCACGGCTGTTAGTAAAGTGAGTTTACTATTCTCTCACGGCTGTTAGTAAAGTGAGTTTACTATTCTCTCACGGCTGTTAGTAAAGTGAGTTTACTATTCTCTCACGGCTGTTAGTAAAGTGAGTTTACTATTCTCTCACGGCTGTTAGTAAAGTGAGTTTACTATTCTCTCACGGCTGTTAGTAAAGTGAGTTTACTATTCTCTCATGGCTGTTAGTAAAGTGAGTTTACTATTCTCTCATGGCTGTTAGTAAAGTGAGTTTACTATTCTCTCATGGCTGTTAGTAAAGTGAGTTTACTATTCTCTCATGGCTGTTAGTAAAGTGAGTTTACTATTCTCTCACGGCTGTTAGTAAAGTGAGTTTACTATTCTCTCATGGCTGTTAGTAAAGTGAGTTTACTATTCTCTCATGGCTGTTAGTAAAGTGAGTTTACTATTCTCTCATGGCTGTTAGTAAAGTGAGTTTACTATTCTCTCATGGCTGTTAGTAAAGTGAGTTTACTATTCTCTCACGGCTGTTAGTAAAGTGAGTTTACTATTCTCTCACGGCTGTTAGTAAAGTGAGTTTACTATTCTCTCACGGCTGTTAGTAAAGTGAGTTTACTATTCTCTCATGGCTGTTAGTAAAGTGAGTTTACTATTCTCTCATGGCTGTTAGTAAAGTGAGTTTACTATTCTCTCATGGCTGTTAGTAAAGTGAGTTTACTATTCTCTCACGGCTGTTAGTAAAGTGAGTTTACTATTCTCTCACGGCTGTTAGTAAAGTGAGTTTACTATTCTCTCACGGCTGTTAGTAAAGTGAGTTTACTATTCTCTCACGGCTGTTAGTAAAGTGAGTTTACTATTCTCTCACGGCTGTTAGTAAAGTGAGTTTACTATTCTCTCACGGCTGTTAGTAAAGTGAGTTTACTATTCTCTCACGGCTGTTAGTAAAGTGAGTTTACTATTCTCTCATGGCTGTTAGTAAAGTGAGTTTACTATTCTCTCACGGCTGTTAGTAAAGTGAGTTTACTATTCTCTCACGGCTGTTAGTAAAGTGAGTTTACTATTCTCTCATGGCTGTTAGTAAAGTGAGTTTACTATTCTCTCATGGCTGTTAGTAAAGTGAGTTTACTATTCTCTCACGGCTGTTAGTAAAGTGAGTTTACTATTCTCTCACGGCTGTTAGTAAAGTGAGTTTACTATTCTCTCACGGCTGTTAGTAAAGTGAGTTTACTATTCTCTCACGGCTGTTAGTAAAGTGAGTTTACTATTCTCTCATGGCTGTTAGTAAAGTGAGTTTACTATTCTCTCATGGCTGTTAGTAAAGTGAGTTTACTATTCTCTCATGGCTGTTAGTAAAGTGAGTTTACTATTCTCTCACGGCTGTTAGTAAAGTGAGTTTACTATTCTCTCACGGCTGTTAGTAAAGTGAGTTTACTATTCTCTCACGGCTGTTAGTAAAGTGAGTTTACTATTCTCTCACGGCTGTTAGTAAAGTGAGTTTACTATTCTCTCACGGCTGTTAGTAAAGTGAGTTTACTATTCTCTCACGGCTGTTAGTAAAGTGAGTTTACTATTCTCTCATGGCTGTTAGTAAAGTGAGTTTACTATTCTCTCATGGCTGTTAGTAAAGTGAGTTTACTATTCTCTCATGGCTGTTAGTAAAGTGAGTTTACTATTCTCTCATGGCTGTTAGTAAAGTGAGTTTACTATTCTCTCATGGCTGTTAGTAAAGTGAGTTTACTATTCTCTCACGGCTGTTAGTAAAGTGAGTTTACTATTCTCTCATGGCTGTTAGTGAAGTGAGTTTACTATTCTCTCACGGCTGTTAGTAAAGTGAGTTTACTATTCTCTCACGGCTGTTAGTAAAGTGAGTTTACTATTCTCTCATGGCTGTTAGTAAAGTGAGTTTACTATTCTCTCATGGCTGTTAGTAAAGTGAGTTTACTATTCTCTCACGGCTGTTAGTAAAGTGAGTTTACTATTCTCTCACGGCTGTTAGTAAAGTGAGTTTACTATTCTCTCACGGCTGTTAGTAAAGTGAGTTTACTATTCTCTCATGGCTGTTAGTAAAGTGAGTTTACTATTCTCTCACGGCTGTTAGTAAAGTGAGTTTACTATTCTCTCACGGCTGTTAGTAAAGTGAGTTTACTATTCTCTCATGGCTGTTAGTAAAGTGAGTTTACTATTCTCTCATGGCTGTTAGTAAAGTGAGTTTACTATTCTCTCACGGCTGTTAGTAAAGTGAGTTTACTATTCTCTCATGGCTGTTAGTAAAGTGAGTTTACTATTCTCTCACGGCTGTTAGTAAAGTGAGTTTACTATTCTCTCATGGCTGTTAGTAAAGTGAGTTTACTATTCTCTCACGGCTGTTAGTAAAGTGAGTTTACTATTCTCTCATGGCTGTTAGTAAAGTGAGTTTACTATTCTCTCACGGCTGTTAGTAAAGTGAGTTTACTATTCTCTCACGGCTGTTAGTAAAGTGAGTTTACTATTCTCTCACGGCTGTTAGTAAAGTGAGTTTACTATTCTCTCATGGCTGTTAGTAAAGTGAGTTTACTATTCTCTCACGGCTGTTAGTAAAGTGAGTTTACTATTCTCTCACGGCTGTTAGTAAAGTGAGTTAACTATTCTCTCATGGCTGTTAGTAAAGTGAGTTTACTATTCTCTCATGGCTGTTAGTAAATTGAGTTTACTATTCTCTCACGGCTGTTAGTAAAGTGAGTTTACTATTCTCTCATGGCTGTTAGTAAAGTGAGTTTACTATTCTCTCACGGCTGTTAGTAAAGTGAGTTTACTATTCTCTCACGGCTGTTAGTAAAGTGAGTTTACTATTCTCTCACGGCTGTTAGTAAAGTGAGTTTACTATTCTCTCACGGCTGTTAGTAAAGTGAGTTTACTATTCTCTCACGGCTGTTAGTAAAGTGAGTTTACTATTCTCTCACGGCTGTTAGTAAAGTGAGTTTACTATTCTCTCACGGCTGTTAGTAAAGTGAGTTTACTATTCTCTCACGGCTGTTAGTAAAGTGAGTTTACTATTCTCTCATGGCTGTTAGTAAAGTGAGTTTACTATTCTCTCATGGCTGTTAGTAAAGTGAGTTTACTATTCTCTCATGGCTGTTAGTAAAGTGAGTTTACTATTCTCTCATGGCTGTTAGTAAAGTGAGTTTACTATTCTCTCACGGCTGTTAGTAAAGTGAGTTTACTATTCTCTCATGGCTGTTAGTAAAGTGAGTTTACTATTCTCTCATGGCTGTTAGTAAAGTGAGTTTACTATTCTCTCATGGCTGTTAGTAAAGTGAGTTTACTATTCTCTCATGGCTGTTAGTAAAGTGAGTTTACTATTCTCTCACGGCTGTTAGTAAAGTGAGTTTACTATTCTCTCACGGCTGTTAGTAAAGTGAGTTTACTATTCTCTCACGGCTGTTAGTAAAGTGAGTTTACTATTCTCTCATGGCTGTTAGTAAAGTGAGTTTACTATTCTCTCATGGCTGTTAGTAAAGTGAGTTTACTATTCTCTCATGGCTGTTAGTAAAGTGAGTTTACTATTCTCTCACGGCTGTTAGTAAAGTGAGTTTACTATTCTCTCACGGCTGTTAGTAAAGTGAGTTTACTATTCTCTCACGGCTGTTAGTAAAGTGAGTTTACTATTCTCTCACGGCTGTTAGTAAAGTGAGTTTACTATTCTCTCACGGCTGTTAGTAAAGTGAGTTTACTATTCTCTCACGGCTGTTAGTAAAGTGAGTTTACTATTCTCTCATGGCTGTTAGTAGTTAGGGTTGCACTTCACACTAATCTAGGGACATGGGACAATTTCCCTTTGGCTAGAGATCCACCATCCTTGGCCAACATAATTTGAGATAGCCCCAGGTCACTGGCCTACTCCCCTTAGCATTAGCTGAACAGTTGGTGCATTCAGTAAATGAGGGCAGGATTACCAAGGTCATACTATACCTACCTTAGAGTTTTTATGTTGAATTTGAACAAATATCTATTCTAGATTGAACTATATTACTAGAAGTAAAACATTTGTAACATATAAACAATGTTTATACCTGTAGCATGAAATACACAGTTTAAATAATTTACTCTGAATTCAGAATTGATTAGATCAACCAAAAGTTTAACCCAACAACATTTGAACAACACAACATCAGATAGCTTCTTGAGCCAAAGGCATAAGGGTATTGTCTTGGAAAGCTTTTTGGACCTGCCTATCTGCTCTGACAGGCTTATTGACCGGAACCATAATTTTAATCATTCAATCTATGATAGCAGCAGTTGGTGTCAGGTGAAAAACAAGGGACTTAATCGCTACTTTGAAATGGAAGCCTGTCCACCAGCTGTGGCTTGTGGATCCATGTGTATTGACATTGACAGCAGTAATATTGTTTACAGGCTAGTGGTGCCTGCGGTGGCCTGTCAGCTTTCATTCCTCTTGTCAAGGACACGTTACTGTATATCGGGCTAGTCTACCTAAAAATCTGACTTTTAAGCACAGTGAGAATATCATCATCACCTTTGTTAACATCCCAAACATCAGGTCATTAGCACAAAAGCAGTGTTTTCGAGTTTCATTTCCAAATCTTTGTAACATTTTAGTATGAGCCAAATACCTGTGCGTGTGTGTGTGTGTGTGTGCGTGTGTTAACGCGTGTGTGTGCATGTGTGTGTGTGTGTTCTGTGTGTCTATAGCATCGTGTGTTTCTGTTTCACACATGTTGGAACATCAGCCATGTGATATGCACATCGATATTTTCAACCTGATGGCTCTGCTGAGTTGGCTGTTGGACACACTGCACCTTAGCTAGTGTTTCATCTAGATGCCATTCCCCCTCATATGATGTCTGGCACAATTACATTCATGTTAATCAAACCAGTCTGGCTAGCAGTAGGACCAGATTTGATTGTGTTTTTGTCTTTTGGCAAAAATGTATTAGCTAATACTAACTCAGGAAAAGTTGTGTCCCGAATGTCCTAAGATGACATCATTGCATAACATCCTTAGTTCATTGAGACATTGCCCTTGGCATATTTCATGATATCTTGCAGCATCCCACATTTCTCTCTTTTGCATCATCTGGCAAAAACATGGGTACCATCATGAAAATGTGTCTGAATGATTTAGTTTTGGTTTTAGATAATCAAACAGTTAAATAGAAAATATGAATGAAATGTTACAGCCACTCCCTTTTATTTGTCTTTTAGAGTTATTTAAGTGATAATGCCCTCAAAATGTCAGCGAGAGACAAACAGCAACGTTTATACAATCTACAAAGTTTGTACAAATCAACTAAATGTTAGTCTAAAAGAAATGTGAGATAACGTCTAGATGCTTTTTAGAGTGGAGATCAGGTTTATAAATTGCTTGGCTGGGGTGATGAGACAGTGGATTGCGTAGTCAGATGGAACAGAGTAAATAGCCATTTTAACGTCATAGTTTTAGCTGGTGGTAACTTGTGGACTATAAACTGGGTGATTCTAGCCCTGAATGCTTATCAGCCATGGTATATTGGCCATATACCACACCCCCTTGTGCCTTATTGCTTAAATAGACACCATCTGGAATGCTGTTTTAACCAATCAGGATTAGACCCACTTGTTGTATAATCAATCATAATGTAGCTCTAACTCACCATCTTGATTAGTTCACGTGGCACAGGATAATTTATAGACACAGGTTAGGAATAAGTAATCAATATGATGAACATCGAATTCTTATCCTTACTTTGGTCCCCCTCCCACTAAGAAACGTCCTTGTTTCATACAATTAAAATAGACACTATACTTGTTTAGGAAGAAAATATTGGAATAAGTCAATGTGTTAACATAAATAGGTTTCGGGCTCCCGAGTGGTGCAGCGATCTAAGACACTGCTTCTCAGTGCTGCAGGCATCACTACAGACCCTGGTTCAATCCCAGGCTGTATCACAACCAACCGGGGTTGGGCGTCTCATAGGGCGGCCCAGCGTCGTCTGGGTTAAGGGAAAGTTTGGCAGGGATAGGCCGTCATAAATAAGATGTAGGATGTATGTAAATAAGAATTTGTTCTTAATTGACTTGCCTAGTTAAATAAAGGTTGAATAAATTAAATTAAAGCATCTCCAGGCCTCCATGCATACAAGCCGCTGATGCGGACCTTTGAAACATCTACATTTAAAAAATCTATTTAAATGTATACCATCACAATAAATCCGTTATGTATTTTAGTCAGGTCTAAAGAAACACTATATGAAGAAAATTAATTTTAGAAGAACAGAATATGAGTTGGCCTACTGTAGGCCTATGTTATCTGGCAATGCTCCATGCCATAGGCCGTAGCTGACAAAATATGCTTACAAGTCTCATGCCATGATTATTTTTTATCAGATTTTATAGCAAGAAGAATACAGTTGAACTTACCTGAATCAAATCAGGATATTTTTCCCATTATAGAGCATGTGAAGTGGCTATGGTGAGCAAAAAAGTGATCATTTGAAACAGGTATATGCTAGATTGAGTTATTTGGCAACTTCGGTTGTGAATGATACAAACGTTAAAATATCTTAAAAATAAAAAGATATATGTGGGCTGCATGGTGCGACGATAGCCTATTGATGATTTGAGGAAGTAGGAAAAAAAGCTTCTGCTCTGTTCCTTGTCTCAGGCTGTTCTCTCATCAAGTGGTATTTTCACCCACCAGACCATTCTCAATTGATCTTGTTTTTACTAATATGTGGAATTTGTTTAAATTTGAATGGCCCATTTTCAAATGGTCAGGAACAGGGACAGGGGAAAAAAGTGGAATATAAGAACACTTACTTCACTCGAAGCATCAACCACTGTTTGAGGAGAATGCTCTCCCTGCCCGACAGGTGATTTTCCTCCCAAACTCTGTATGCCATGGGCTCTCCAACCATGTTCCTGAAGCTACCCAGTGCTTAATTTAGGAAACCAAGTGAATCTATTCGGGAACATCAATAGTAACATGTTTTCGCAAGGAAACATATTTCACAAAACTGTTGACAGCCTGTCTGCACGCTTCAGAAAGGAATAAAGGAGAGGGAGGAGGAGATGGAAACGCATGGTTGTGAGAGATTCTGTATAGCTATAGGTAATGTGTCACCCAATTAATTATATAAAATATAAAAACAAATCCCTATTCCTAGGCTACTAAAAATCAAATATAAATTCACTAATTGTAGGCTAACTGTAAGCCGCCCGGCACAATCAATGAACAAACAGCATCGCCT
The DNA here is from genome assembly GCF_057628025.1 of Oncorhynchus mykiss. Classification (NCBI taxonomy): domain Eukaryota; kingdom Metazoa; phylum Chordata; class Actinopteri; order Salmoniformes; family Salmonidae; genus Oncorhynchus; species Oncorhynchus mykiss. The sequence continues at coordinate 20,998,258 of NC_143049.1, forward strand.
AGGGTTGGCTATACCTTCTCACCCAGACTCATGGATAAGGTAACCAGTCCATCCAGTACACTCAACGGTGATTACTCAAATTGTTTTCATTTTGGAGTATAGGCTAGACCAGTGGTTCCCAAACTTTTTATAATCCCGTACCCCTTCAAACATTCAACTTCCAGCTGCGTACCCCCTCTAGCACCAGGGTCAGCGCACTCTCAAATGTTGTTTTTTGCCATCATTGTAAGCCTGCCACACACACACACACACACACACTATACAATACATTTATTAAACACAAGAATGAGTGTGAGTTGTCACAACCCGGCTTGTGGGAAGTGATAAAGAGCTCTTAAAGGACCAGGGCAAAAATAATCATCAACAATTTTGCTCTTTATTTAGCCATCTTACATATAAAACCTTATTTGTTCATCAAAAAGTGTGAATTACTCACCACAGGTTAATGAGAAGGGTGTGCTTGAAAGGATGCACATAACTCTGCAATGTTGGGTTGTATTAGAGAGAGAGAGAGTGTCTCAGTCTTAAATCATTTCCCATACACAGTCTGTTCCTGTATTCATGCTAGTGAGGGCCGAGAATCCACTCTCACATTGGTAAATGGTTGCAAAGGGCATCAGTGTCTTAACAGCGCGACTTGCCAAGGCAAGAAACTCTGAGTGCAGCCCAATCCAGAAATCTGGCAGTGGCTTCTGATTAAATTAAATTTTCACAGATCTGCTTGTTGCAATTCCGATGAGGCTCTTTGTTCAGATATCGGTAAGTGGACTGGAGGCAGGGCCTGAAAGGAATAACGAATCCAGTTGTTTGTGTCGTCTGTTTTGGGAAAGTACCTGCACAATTGCGCAACCAGGTCACTCAGGTGCTTCGCTATATTACATTTGACATTTTCTGTAAGCTTGAGTTCATTTGCACACAAAAAATCATACAATGATGGAAAGGCCTGTGTGTTGTCCAGACAGAAAATAGCTCCAACTTCTTAATCATAGCCTGAAATATGTCCCGCACATTGAATGTACAGTTGAAGTCAGAAGTTTACAAACACTTAGGTTGGAGTCATTAAAACTCGTTTTTCAACCTCTCCACAAATTTGTTGTTAACAAACTATAGTTTTGGCAAGTCGGTTAGGACAATTGGAGGTGTATCTGTGGATGTACTTCAAACTCAGTGCCTCTTTGCTTAACATCATGGGAAAATCAAAAGAAATCTGTCAAGACCTCAGAAAAATAATTGTAGACCTTCACAAGGCTGGTTCATCCTTGGGAGCATTTTCCAAATGCCTGAAGGTACCACATTCATCTGTACAAATAATAGTACGCAAGTATAAACACCATGGGACCACAAAGCCGTCATACTGCTCAGGAAGGAGGCGTTCTGTCTCCTAGAGATGAATGTACTTTGGTGCGAAAAGTACAAATCAATCCCAGAACAACAGCAAAGGACCTTGTGAAGATGCTGGAGGAAACAGGTATAAAAGTATCTAAATCCACAGAAAAACGAGTCCTATATCGATATAACCTGAAAGGCCGCTCAGCAAGTAAGAAGCCACTGCTCCAAAACCGCCATAAAAAGCCAGACTACGGTTTGCAACTACACATGGGGACAAAGATCGTACTTTTTGGAGAAATGTCCTCTGGTCTGATGAAACAAATATAGAACTGTTGGCCATAATGACCATCGTTATGTTTGGAGGAAAAAGGGGGAGGCTTGCAAGCAGAAGATACCATGCCAACCGTGAAGCACGGGTGTGGCAGCATCATGTTGTGGGTTGTGCTTTGCTGCAGGAGGGACTGGTGCACTTCATAAATAGATGGCGTCATGAGGATGGAAAATTCTGTGGATATATTGAAGCAACATCTCAGGACATCAGTCAGGAAGTTATAGCTTGGTCGCAAATGGCTCTTCCAAATGGACAATGATCCCAAGCATACTTCCAAAGTTGTGGCAAAATGGCTTAAGGACAACAAAGTCAAGGTAATGGAGTGACCATCACAAAGCCCTGATCTCAATCCTATAGAAAATGTGTTGGCAGAACTGAAAAAGCATGTGCGAGCAAGGAGGCCTACAAACCTGACTCAGTTGCACCAGCTCTGTCAGGAGGAATGGCCCAAAATTCACCCAACTTATTATGTATGGGAAGCTTGTGGAAGGCTACCCGAAACGTTTGGTTCCAAGTTAAACAATTTAAAGGCAATGCTACCAAATACCAATTGAGTGTATGTAAACCTCTGACACACTGGGAATGTGATGAAAGAAATAAAAGCTGAAATCAATAATTCTCCCTGCTGTTATTCTGACATGTCACATTCTTAAAATAAAGTGGTAATCCTAACTGACCTAAAATAGGGAATTTTTACTAGGATTAAATGTCAGGAATTGTGAATAACGGAGTTTAAATGTATTTGGCTAAGGTGTATGTAAACTTCAATTTTAACTGTTGATTTGTTGCACCTAGTCGCATCCATGTATTAATGGGTAATGATGTTTCAGACAAGTGGACAGTTCAGTAGTACTCACTGATGGAGATGACGGTGCAAATAAGAACAATGTGGTGCTCTGCTCCTTCTGTATGCTAGCTAACATTTAGACACTTGTTCTTTGGTCCAGTGATAACTTCAGCAGATTTTTGGTTCCGCAGTTGTAAAACAAAAAAAGTGCACTACTGCCACCAATTTTAAGCGCAGTTTGGAGGGTTCGGAGAGTGGACCATCAGCTATAGAAAATATTTGCTTCATCCTGCAACAAGCCATTGTTTACACAGATCTTTGTAAAAAATGGCTCGTTGTGGGACAAAGGAAAGATGAGATTAGGACACAAGACAGCATATGGAGCGCACTTTATTCCCGGACATGCAACCACCATCTTTAGATTAATTCACAAGACACAGGTTAATTTATAGACATGTCAGGCATTAGTAATGAATGATGAACATCCAATTCTCATCCTTACAATAACAACAAGGATGTACTATATAATTTAAGTCCAGTCTAACTACCTGAGAGGATGTAATATTACATCAGCTGTCTCTGGTGCTCCTGCTCAAGGTAAAGAAGGAACTAATTCCAAGGACAGCCTCTGTTGTCACCAGAAGTACCAGAGTTATACAATTATCTCCTCACTTTGTTAAAAGCAATTGAAAAACATGCTAATACTACCAGGCCCAAGGTTGAATATTAGAATGTGTCATCCTTGACCTGGAAACTCAGCAGTGCTCACTTACCAGCCCGCAGGGCTGCAGGGATTGGCACCCCACCGCATTGCCCTAGCCCCTCCATGCCCTTAGCAGGGGGATTATTGCATTAAGAGAACTGCCTCTCAGCTTGGATCACGCTGTTATAGTTAAGAACAGAAAACAAAAATGTCAAGGAGAATAGAAGTTGCCATGTTTTAGAAACCTCTCGAGAATCTGCGATTGATTGAGCAAGTGGGCACTGCAGGAAACAGTCTTCCGAAAAATAATGTGCAAAGAGTGATGTTGTTTTGTTGTAATGAGCGTCTTTTAAAGTTAAATGTGAAATACTTCTGACAATAAATGTTTTTTTCCATCATGCTAATCTATTAGTATTCTATTACTTTGTGCGCCCTCTCAAACACTGGTTCAAAATGTGCAGTGGACAAACCTTAGAGTCACGTACCTCGACCTCGCCCTTGCCCAATTTCAAATCTGATTGTTGTGTTGTGTACGTTTATTATGTGGGCCTACTAGTGATCAACAGTTGTATTGCAGCGAGTGTGGGAGACATTTTTTAGGATGTGCACAATTTTAGCCAATTAAAAGTTCCTCTCTTACCAACATGTCTTTCACCTGACATATATTGACATTTTTGCTCCGGTTGCTTTCTTACCTCAGCAAATATCAGCTCCACTGTTGTCATGAAAGCTAAAACCAGTCAATTACACAAATGTTTGTGCTGTAGGACAATAAGACATGTCCCTCCTTTGCCTGTCTAACTACTTCTCTTCTCTCCTCTCTGTCGTCCACATCAGTCAGCCTGTCAGAATAACAATGATTCCGGTTTGATTTCAACCCTGGTAGCCTGCCAATATGTATTGGCAAGTATATAAATCACTCGCTGGTCAGTTAGATGAGGGGTTTGCAGTCAGTTTCTCTATAAGGCTATTGATCTTGTGGACAGGTCTTTGCCAATCCACCTGCACCTCACTGTCTATAGTTAGCAAAAGTAAAGTAGGCTACTCAAATCTTCTAGACTAAATTATGTAACTCTGTACTCCCACTCTTTACCCACATTTAATGTTGTTTCATTTTCCATTAATGGGTATTCTTTCATTTCCTCAGTCCCGCCATAGAGAGGTTTCATTTTCCAGCAGCGTCCGGGACTGCCAGACTCACTGAGTTTCTACGTCAGATGCTTTGTCAGGGATGATTTATGCCTGTCCATCAGCTCCCCCCATCTGACATTGTACAACCAAAGCTCAGTACCGTTGACTTCTCAGCTAATCCTGCCCTTGAGGAACCTTCCAATCCTTACTCCAGTATTTAATGTATGTTGTACCCATGCTAACATTCTGTATACTACATACTTAATCAGTATATACACTGCATACTATTAATTCATTTTAGTATACTGTAAACAAACTGTATCCTTTCAGTTGAGTGTACTAGCACTTCGCTTGTCTACTGGAAGTAGAGGCTGTTGCTATGCAACTTTTTGCTTGAGCGACTATATCCATACTACTGTATGACCGATAAACATACTACATACTCCATTTACATCACAAATAGTATGGTTATTGCGGTTAGTATGAGTATTCGTACCCAACTTAGGTTCTCTTTAGCTGCTGTTTGATACTCAGTGCAAAACAATGATACATCACACTACTGCAGTTCAGAACACATTTATTCCCACTCTGTCTCTCTCCCCAGCTTGAATAATGCATGCCGTTTTCATCACTGTCTCTGTGCCAACAGACACCTCTCCTTCCCTGCAAATGCTATGCCATAATTACATTGGTAAACAGTTGAACTCATCTCAAATATAGGCTAGTAATTTCCCTGTGATACTTGTCTGAAGTACCATTGAATAAATAACATCAGCAATCAGGATCATTTTCTGTGACTGTAAATTCAAGACACATGCACTTTGAGAAAGCTTTATCCAAAATCATGAGATGAATTATCCTGTAAATTATAATTACCCTGTTGAACTGTGTGGGGAAAGGAAATACCTCTTAAAACCAGCTAGGTCAACTGTTAGTAGCAATTTTAAAGATTGATGTCCTTCATCCTTGCACTCTACAAGTCAAAGAAGAATGTACAGTATTCCTGCCAAATATTCATGAAGTGTGAGTTTCCTTACTTCAGTAGGCTTCCAAATGTATCTGAAATGAACAATCATTAACTACTGTAGATGGAGACTGAAAACATATGTTTTTTGAATCTTCTATAGACTTGATTCCAATTAGAGGCCTGGAACAAGGTCTAGTGCACCCCATAGTCTCGGGCCGCTGTGGCCTGCTGAAGAGGGGGTTGAGAAAAAGCAATTAAAACCACCACCTGGTTGCCTCCTTCCCTCTGCCTCTACTGGCTGCTAACTAAAAGCTCCTCTCCTCTGTCTGTTCTGGCTCTTGGTACTCTGTTAACATAAACTACAGCAGCTAATGTTACGCATCGCTGACTGCTTCATACAGATGTTGAAGGTGACATTATTCTGTCATAATCAGACGATCAATTTGAGTTCAATCTGTCGTAGGTTGGCAGTGTTCATCATTATATCTGTTATTTGAAAGCATGGCATTGGCAACACCTTAGTTTGGAACATCTTTATTTGAAATGTACTGTTCTTGCCAGTTTGCCAAGTGCATACGGCAGTCATTCCATCAAGCCTGGCTACAGTATTGACATGGTTAGGTTTATCTATTGGTTTCAGGAATGGTCACACTAAGTAGACATTGAAGCCAAGGATCCTTTACTTGATAGAGATCATACTTCTAAAACTATTTCTGAGGATTTGAAAATGGCACGAGGCCACTCGCAAGTGATAGGCCTAATTGATATGCTAGATTTGGTCTCTCTCTCTAACTTAAAAATATTTGGATTTATTCCCGTAGCCAGTTAAATTCAGGCAATATATCGCTACAATGATACTAACATGTGTCTAATGAATGTCAAGATTAACACATGGCGTGATATTGACTTCCAGACAGTTGCCGTTCACATTGAGCTCACTTTAGAATGCTGCCATTCACGGAACTCATCAAGGGAACCCTCCCCATGACACAGACCTGCATGATGAAGAAAGATCTGAGGCTGGAGAATCAAAGACTTTGCGCACTGTAGTCTGTATTTCCAGGGGACGTCTACACAGGAGTTTACAGCACAGGCTGGGGAGAGAAATGAAAGAGATGTTTGCATTACAAAATAAAACACATAGTTTTTTTTACTCTGTGGGTGGAATGTGTTTATTTACTCTGATGATCACAGAGCGCTGTGGCTTATTTAGTGCCAAAGTAAACAGAGATTCCCAAGACGCACGTTTCATCTCCATCTGTCATGTTATCTCTCGGACTCATTTACTCAACATTTTCATATGCTCTTGTTACTTAACAGCTGGCCTAAAGGTTTTCATATTTCATTGCTTTAATAATGTATACCCCCCGCTTGGCAGCGACTTGATCTGAACTTTCTGGTTTGAAGGCATATTAATTCACATTGTCCCAATGCACAATGCCCTTCTCCCAGGAGAGCTTTCATTATTGAGGAACTTAATCGCAACGCCAAAGTCTCTCTGCTGCATAGGCCTACTCTTTACATTTGGTCTTGACAGGGAAAGTAGGTCCTAGATCAGACTTGCAATTATAGACCCAACTGCACTCTGTTACTAGTTCATAGTCCTGCAGTGGTGTGCTCTTGAGAATTGGAGTATATAAAAAAAATTACAGTAGATGGCTGATTCAAAACAGCTGAGGTTTCAGACATACCATTGCATAAATAAATGCTCCACTTTGATTTCAGTTGTAAGTGTATTTGCATAACATTCTTAGACAGTGGTGTGAGCTTGTGGGATTTTTGGTGAACGGAGGTAACAACATGTTGCGTTAATGAGAGCTTGCTAATTGCTTCTAAAGATGACCCATGTGTTAAATTACACTTTGTATATATATATATATATATATATATATAAAAAATCTTCTTCAAAGTGCGGGCTTTTTGTGTCATGTAAAAGTGTTCATCGTCAACGTTTCATGAGTTTTCGTCATAATGCCTTTCAGTGATTGGTTAAGATGCTGATGAGGAAACTTTCTCAGGAAGCCATGCCCCACAGTTTGGGAAATGTTCTACAACCACAAATACCTGAAGCATTTTAATTGTTTTGGTTTCATAAAAGTGACATTGTGGCCAGGAGGAATGTCAATCATCAATGCCAGTAATGACAGTCACATTTGAATGATCAGACGGTTGAAAATGTGGCCTTCTTTAATCTTTTTCTTTCTTCTGCCAAAGCCCCAGCCAGGATTAGGCTGATTGAAGTGTACCAGCCGACGCCAAGGCTGTGAATGCAGAATATACCAAATATTACCAAAGTACCAAGCATATTGCATTCATCAAAAGGGGTAAAATGCACCTGGAAATGCTGGGGAAATCACTAGCACTAGTCGTATCACTAGCATTATAGAAAAATACACATGCATCATAAAAATGAGACATAGAAAAACGCAATAGGGATCCGATAGTCTTTCCGCGGTTATGGTTCCGGAACTGACACATCCATTCATTTCAAGCATAGAAATTTCAACAAAATGCTGGTCGCTTGGTTCCAAATGTTGAATAGGTACAGAAATCTCTGGGGTGAACCTTTAATTCAAAACCATTTAACAATATATATAGAGTACCAGTCAAAAGTTTGGACACACCCACTCATTCATGAGTTTTTCTTTATTTTTACTATTTTCTACATTGTAGAATAATAGTGAAGACATCAAAACTATGAAATAACACATATGGAATCACGCAGTAACCAAAAAAGTGTTAAACAAATCAAAAAGTATTTTAGATTTTAGATTCTTCAAAGTAGCCACCCTTTGTCTTGATGATAGCTTTGCACACTCTTGGCATTCTCTCAACCAGCTTCATGAGGAATGCTTTTCCAACAGTCTTAAAAGAGTTCCCACATATGGTGAGCACTTGTTGGTTGCTTTTCCTTCTCTCTGCGGTCCAACTCATCCCAAACCATCTCATTTGGGTTGAGGTCAGGTGATTCTGGAGGCCAGGTCATCTGATGCACCACTCTCCTTCTTGGTCAAATAGCCCTTATGTTGGTGTGTTTTGGCTCACTGTCCTGTTGATAAACAAATGATCGTCACACTAAGTGCAAATCAGATGTGATGGTGCATCGCTGCAGAATGCTGTTGGACCCATTCTGGTTAAGTGTGCCTTGAATTCTAAATAAATCAGACAGTGTCACCAGCAAAGCACCTCCTCTTCCATCCTTCACGGTGGGAACCACACATGCGGAGCATCCGTTCACCTACTCTGTGTCTCAGAAAGACACAGCGGTTGGAACCAATAATCTCACATTTTGACTCAGCAGACCAAAGGACAGATTATCACTGGTCTAATGTCCATTGCTCGTGTTTCTTGGCCCAAGCAAGTCTCTTCTTATTATTGGTGTCCTTTAATAGTGGTTTCTTTTCAGCAATTCGACCATGAAGGCCTGATTCACGTGGTCTCCACTGAACAGTTTATGTTGAGATGTGTCTGTTACTTGAACTCCGTGAAGCATTTATTTGGGCTGCAATCGAAGGTGCAGTTAACTCTAATGAACTTATCCTCTGCAGCAGAGGTACCTCTAGGTCTTCCTTTCCTGTGGTGGTCCTCATGAGAGCCAGTTTCATCATAGTGCTTAATTCTCTTTGCTTATTTGAGCTGTTCTTGGTCTTTTACCAAATAGGGCTATCTTCTGTATACCACCCCTACCTTGTCACAACACAACTGTTTGGCTCAAATGCAATAAGAAGGAAAAAAAATCCACAAATTTAATTTTAGCAAGGCAATTAATTGAAATTCATTCCAGGTGACTACCTCATGAAGCTGGTTGAGATAATCCCAAGAGTGTGCAAAGCTGTCATCAAGGCAAATGGTGGATACTTTGAAGAATCTCAAATATAAAATCTATTTTGATTTGTTAAAAACATTTTGGGTTGCAACATGATTCCATGTGTTATTTCATAATTTTTTTGTCTTCACCATTATTCTACAATTTCAAAAATAGTCTAAATTAAGAAAAACGCTTGAATGAGTAGGTCTGTCCAATCTTTTGACAGGTACTGTACAGTGTATGAAATTTTTTTAGAGATTACAAGACTGTGTACATACCAGAGTTAGTGGGGAAGAAATCTACTCATCCCATACAGCATTGCGGTCTGAAATGTCCAATTATAGAGCAGATACAAGTCACTTGACCACTGGAATCTTTACTTGCTCTTCCACAATGTACAGTAATTTAGCTAGCTAAGTTACTAAACACAGCCCTAAAATAAACCAAGAGTTCTGTTAGCGAACACATGATGGCACTAGATTGCACTGTCACGGGCACAATCTTAATTTGAAGGGATGTGTTATAATCTCCCATGGGCAGATCGAGCATCGAACGAAATAACCAAGATTTCAGTTGTGTTAGAACAGACCCAGAGCAGATACTGGATATAATGACAAAATTCTTGAGTCTCCGGCCTAACAATGGGATTTGTTGTCTACAGAGTGGAACTGCGGGCTGTGAAGCTCCCACATATTCCTCTCTTTGGATTGTTGAATACATCTTGTTATGTGAATTTTAAAAAATGAAATTCGATGAGGTGTGTTGACGTCAACCGCCTGTATTCAATGGAGAGTGAGATGCTATGTTATCCTCATGCATAGACCATCTCAAATTTCAACTCCCTTATAAAGTATTTTTTCCTCACAGTTGCCGGGATGTCACATGCATCACACTTACAGTATATCAGTACACTCGTAACAACCTAAATATTACAAATCTTATGTTATATTAACTAAGCCTCACATATCAAAATAGCAATTTTATCTTGACTAAATTCGACACTCTCATTCCCCCTCACTTTGCTTCTTCCTCTCTGCCCAGGGTCTGTTTCTGTGACGGCAGAAACGCTAAGGCTCATGGTTAGTGTAGTTTTTGGTGCTCTTTGAAACCATGAACCGATGGTAAAAACACTTCTCAACTCAGAGTTTGAAACATTCATAACTGATGGGACCTACATCAACATACCCATTGTTTTGCAATCTTCTGAGAAAACAGAATCTCAAAGTTACACACTAATATCTCTATCGCGAGGATTCAGAATCCACTTCCGGAACCTCTCGTCGGAGCACTATCCTCTAATGTATCCAACCTCTTTTACGAACACTTTTTCTCTATTTCCATATAAGAAAAAAAACAACAACATGGAACGAAATTCCCCATTTTCTCATTAAAAGTTTTCAGAAGCAAAGTACCGGTTCCTTCACCTCCATGGGACTCTAGAGAACAAGAAAGCCCTGCATCTCTGTGACATCCCAGAGCTGTGACATCCCAGAGTAGTTTCTAGTACCACATGGTGTCTTACTTTCTGACATGTTAAAGGGATTTAGGTATCTGGAAAAGACCCACCTGAGCCATGGGCAGCCTGACTAATTATTTTCCCTGTCCAGCGGCCAATCATTGTTTGATTGGCTCAGTGCAGTAACCTCAGGCTAGAATAGCCTCCTGGGGTTAATTTAGCTGGTGAAACTCAACATAACAATTTCCTAAATGTCATGAATTGCTCTGAAATTCATCTTACGATCTCAGCAGAATTAGATTAGTCAGTCTCTCTCATATCCTCAATTAGGCCTAGCTAGCAGATAACAGCCTTGTAAAATGAAAGTGGCCCCGACCTCGAGATATAACCTCATAAATATGTTGGAAAATATTCTACTGTTGATTCATATTGTGGTTTCTTAGATAAACAAGTATGTAGTCACCTGCTTGTTGTAAATCTAATTCCAAAATCATTGGTAGTAATATGGAGTTAGCCCCTATTTCCTGCTATAACAGCCTCCCCAACTCTTCTGGGAAGGCTTTCCACTAGATGTTAGAACTTTGCTGCAAGGACTTCCTTCCATTCAGGCACAAGAGCATTAGTGAGGTCAGGCACTGATGTTGTGCGATTAGGCCTGGCTCGCAGTCGGCGTTCCAAATCATACCAAAGGTGTTCGATGGGATTAAGGTCAGGACACTTCTGTGAGCTTGTGTGGCCTACCACTTTGCGGCTGAGCCGTTGTTGATCCTAGACGTTTCCATGTCACAATAACAGCACTTACAGTTGACCGGAGCAGCTCTAGCAGGGCAGACATTTGCCGAAATGACTTATTGGAAATTTGTTGAAATTCACTAAGCCCTTCTGTAAGCCATTCTACTGCCATTGTTTGTTTATGGAGATTGCATGGCTGTGTGCTCTAATTTATACACCTGTCAGCAACGGGTGTGGCTGTAATAGCCAAATCCACTAATTTGAAGGGGTGTCCATATACTTTTGTATACATCTGTCACTTCAGATTTGACTCTTCATTACTAAAGGGACAATACAACCTTACGATATTGGTAACTGAAAGACTGACAGGTTACACAAGGTACACTCAACATGAGATACAGTACAGTACATTTATATGTAGCCTATATCATACTACATTGAAAATCTTTTTTATTTTTTTACTTTTATTTAACCTTTATTTAACTAAGCAAGTCAGTTAAGAACAAATTTACTATGAAGGCCTACTCCGGCGCAACCCTGACGACGCTGGGCCAATTGTGTGCCGCCCTTTGAGACTCCCAATCACGGCCGGATGTGATACAGCCTGGATTTGAACCAAGTACTATTGTGACGCGTCTTGCACTTTGACCTCTGCGCCACACGGGAGCCCAAAGTTATTCTGTTGTAATTGTAACATAGGGGTGTGGGGTTTAAGTAACATTATGTACTGCACAGTACTTATGTGTTTATATTTACTGTAATATTCTTAGACATTCTGATTACAACAGTGCAAAAATAATAATAATGAAATCTTAAAACATTTCACAAATGTTCTGTTTTTGTCCTCCTTTCAATATAAATATTATTTGGTACCTGATTTCTGAATTGATTCCCATTAGATGTCGCCATAACGTTACAGAACTAATTACAGAACTTAAAATACAGTACGAAAATGTTTAATTTACATTACAAACATTTAACAAGTAGGCATTAAAGCCTATTTATATACCAAACAGGTTCATACATTTAACATTCAGTAGATACTTTCTGCGATTAGTATCTGTCCAGTTATATGGTCAATCGCATTAGATGTTATTTTATTGTTTTCTTTAAGATGAATTAACTTTTTGCCTGAGAGATGTGTGTTGGTTAATAATTCCATTCAGTGATGGCTCTTTATATAACTAGATTTGAAGAGATTTGTCTTTTGCCTGGGGGGTATCAGAGACCCTGAATGTTTTTTATATAACATTCCTAAAGAAATTCAAGACTGGAGAGTAATCTGCTTCAACGGGAAGCCATGAGAGATTATGATGCATTCGGTTGACAGTAATACGGATATAGCAATGAAGAGCTACTCTGGGAGCCCTGTTTTGAGCGAGTTGGAGTTTTTTTAGACATACATTTTTCTGCAGATGACCATATTACTGGACAGTATTCTAGGTGTGATGGAACCAAAGAATGAATAACCTGATTCAGAGTGCTGGATGTTACATACTCAGAACGTTTTCTTGTGACAGCAATGCCCTCATGCATTTTATTTACAATATTATCTACATGTTCAGACCGGGATAGAGGTCCAACGTGACACTAAGTACTTTGTTTCTTTTTAACTTCTTCTAGTCCCAATTAGGGGTCAACAGCAAGCATATCTTGGACCAAATACAATACATTTGTTTTAGAAATATTCAACACCAATTTGTTCATATTATTAACCCACTCAGACACCGTTCTTAGTTCTTTACATCTGTTTGCTCCTTGCATGCTGATGCAGCGCTATACATTGTAGAGTCATCAGCAAACATAACCACTCTTGCTTTATCCATTGCTGAGGGTAAATCATTAGTAAAGAAAGAGTAGAGGAGTGGGCCTATGGGCCTATACAGCTGCCTTGAGGAACAACAAATTATAAAGTCTTTACTGTCTGAAAAGCCACCATTTAAGGAAAAACGTTTTCCCTTCTTTGTGACAGAAAGCTTTCCATTCAGAAAAATAGCAACAGACATAAAACCATTCCGATTGTCTGAAGTCCGTAGTATATCAGACCGTATACCACGGGTATGACAAACAAATCTTTTATTTTTACTGCTCTAATTGCATTGCCACATATTGGCCATACTCCCCCCTCCCCCCAACTCCTCCACACCATAAGGAAAATCTTCTATGGGAGTTAAAAATGCATGACTATTTTCAAAATGACGTCCTCCTGATGGACAGCCTAAACATCTCATGTATTTGAGGAGGACATGTGTATTGTTAAAAGTCAGATTCTGTGCCAGTAAGTAGTATTCCACTGCTGGAACCAATTTCCCTTTATCCTTGAAAGCAACCACTTTCGGTTTCTGTGATAGCAGTTTAGGAAGAGAAATCCTTGACACGGATCTAGGCTGCATTCAATTGAGTCCCTTTTGCAAATCACATGGAGGAAGATGAATTGATTGTGAAGACAGGGAAGACAAGAGAAGGTCACAGAAGCAAGAGAAGCGAGAGAAGAGAGGGAGCCTCTCCTCTATTAGAGCCGGGCCTGGAGGAACTCAGCTAGCCAAATGGGACAGCTCATTAAGTCACATCAGCCCCTGGCTCCTGCATATGAGGAAAGTGCCTGACCCACCAACTGTTCCAACTTGCTTCTGTTGTTCTGTTTGTTGTTATGTAGCACTGGAGGAGGTGCATATAATGAATGCTTTCCAGAATGATCGTGGTGATGCTGAAGAGGCTGGAGCGAAGATAGACTGTTATTCTATTTTTGTGGAAGTGGGTTGGCATGGGCTACCATGCAAGGTTTTGTTTTGTTTTCCATCCTATTTCAAAACAAATTCATCATATCAAAATGTATTTGTCACATGTAGACTAACAGTGAAATTCTTACTTATGACCCTTCCCAAAAATGCAGAGATATTTTTTTTAAATACTAGAAAAACAAAACAAAAATAATAAACAAAAATAAGATAACGTTGTATTGGTCGCGTACACATATTTTGCAGATGTTATTGCAGGTGGAGCGAAATTGCTGGATTTGCATTTATCGTCGAAGGAATTACCGTTACACCGAGGCCTGTACTCTGGAGCGGGATTGATTTGGAGGTGGAGGGTCATGTCAGGATGTGCCTGCAGGAAGGGTACCACATGAGGGAGGAGGATGTCTTCACTGTAACACACAGCGTTGAGATTGCCTGCAATGACAACAAGCTCAGTCCGATGATGCTGTGACACACCGCCTCAGACCATGACGGCCCTCCACCTCCAAATCAATCCCGCTCCAGAGTACAGGCCTCGGTGTAACGGTCATTCCTTCGACGATAAATGCAAATCCGACCATCACCACTGGTGATACTAAACCGCGACTCGTCAGTGAAGAGCACTTTTTGCCAGTCCTGTCTGGTCCAGCGACGGTGGGTTTGTGCCCATAGTGGGTTTGTGCCCATGCCGGTGATGTCTGGTGAGAACCTGCCTTACAACAGGCCTACAAGCCCTCAGTCCAGCCTCTCTCAGCCTATTGTGGATAGTCTGAGCACTGATGGAGGGATTGTGCGTCCTCATGCCTCCTTGCATGCATGCCTAAGACATGTTCACGCAGATGAGCAGGGACCCTGGGCATCTTTGTTTTGGTATTTTTCGGAGTCAGTAGAAAGGCATCTTTAGTGTCCTAAGTTTTTCTAACTTTTTAATTTTCACTTTTGGATGAATAGCGTGCCCAAAGTGAACTGCCTCCTCCTCAGTCCCAGATGCTAATATATGCATATTATTATTAGTATTGGATAGAACACTCTGAAGTTTCTAAAACTGTTTGAATGATGTCTGTGAGTATAACATAACTCATATGGCAGGCAAGAACCTGAGAAAAAATCCAAACAAGAAGTGGGAAATCTGAGGTTTGTAGTTTTTGAACTCAGCCCCTATCGAATTCACAGTGGGATATGGGTTATTTTGCACTTCCTACGGCTTTCACTAGATGTCAACTGTCTTTAGAACGTTGTTTCAGGCTTCTCCTGTGAAGGGAGGCCGGATGGAAGCTGTTTGACTAAGGGGTCTGGCAGCAGCCTTGTTCTCAGTCACGCGCATTTCACATGAGAGGTATCTCTCCGGTATCTCTCCGGTTGGAACATTATTGAACATTTATGATAAAAACATCCTAAAGATTGATTCTATACTTAGTTTGACAAGTTTCTCCGACCTGTAATATAACATTTTGTCCAACTGGACCTGAACGCGCTTTTGGATTTGTTTACCAAACACCCTAACAAAAGAAGCTATTTGGACATAAATGGACATTATCGAACAAAACAAACATTTATCATTGTAAAGGGTTTAAACACTGTGTCCCATGTTCAATGAATATATATATAATATATAAAAATTGAGTGTATACAGAATTCAGAAAGTATTCAGACCCCTTGAAAATGTCCCTCATCAATACACAAACAATAACCCATAATAACAGAGCAAAATCTGTTTTTTAACTGAAATATCACGTTTACATTAACCCTTTACTCAGTACTTTGTTGAGGCACCTTTTGCAGCGATTGCAGCTTCGAGTCTTCTTGGGTATGACGCTATAAGCTTGGCACACCTGTATTTGGGAAGTTTCTCCCATTCTTCTATGCAGATCCTCGCAAGTTCTGTCAGGTTGGATGGGGAGCGTCGCTGCACAGCTATTTTCAGATCTCTCCAGAGATGTTCGATCGTGTCACGCCTTGACCTTAGAGAGCCTTTTATTCTCTAATTTGGTTAGGTCGGGGTGTGACTAGGGTGGGTACTCATATTTAGGCAGCCTTTTCCCACTGGGTTTTTGTGAGATCTTGTTTTGGGTTAGTTGCCTGTGAGCACGCCATTTGCTGCACGTTTTGTTTGCTGTTTATTGTTTTTGTGAGTTTCATCGGAATAAACATGTGGAACTCTACGTACGCTACGCTTTGGTCCGTTAATTCTACAGACGATCGTGACAGAAGATCCCACCACCACAGGACCAAGCAGCGTGCCCAGGAGGAGAGTGTATCCTGGACTTGGGAGGAGATATTGGATGGGAAGGGATCCTAGACTTGGGAGGAAATACTGGCAGGACAGGATCGCCTTCCTTGACGGGAAACGCTAGGAGAGGAGGGAGGACTGCGACGACGTCGGGGTTCGCGTCCAGATAGAAAGCCCAAAAGACAGCCCAATTTTTTGGGGGAGGGGGCACAAGGGGTGGTCGGCGGAGCCGAGATGTGAACCAGAGACAACCTGGGAGGAGATAGAGAGGTGTTTGGTCGACCCAAGGGGAGTACCAGAGCAGTGTGAGGAGGGATACCGGAGAATGGAGTTGGCGAGGAGTATGCGGCAACGCAGGCGTTTGGAGGAGCGTGTCACCATTCCGGTGCAATCTGTGCCGGTCCCATGCATCAGGTCTCCAGTGTGCCTCCCTAGTCCGGTACGTCCTGTGCCTGCTCCTCACACTCTCCCTGAAGTGTGTGTTCACAGCCCAGTACGTCCTGTGCCTGCTCCTCGCACTCTCCCTGAAGTGCGTGTCCCCAGTCCGGTATGTCCTGTGCCTGCTCCTCGCACTCTCCCTCAAGTGCACCTTCCCAGTCATGTACGTCCTGTGCCTGCTCCCCGCACTCGCCCTGAAGTGTGTGTCACCAATCCGGTGCCACCTGTGCCGGCCCCACGCATCAGGCCTCCAGTGTGCCTCCCCAGTCCAGAACTTCAGGCAACGGTCCCCAGTCCAGAGCTTCAGGCGACGGTCCCCAGTCCAGAACTTCAGGCGACGGTCCTGGGTCCAGAGCTTCCGGCGACGGTCCCGAGTCCAGAGCTTCCGGCGACGGTCCCGAGTCCAGAGCTTCCGGCGACGGTCCCCAGTACAGAGCCTCCGGTGAGGGTTCCTAGTCCAGAGCCTCCTGCGAGGACTCCCAGTCCAGAGCCTCCTGCGAGGGCTTCCCAGTCCAGAGCCTCCAGTGAGGGTTCTTAGTCCAGAGCGTCCAGTGAGGGTTCCTAGTCCAGAGCCTCCTGCGAGGGTTCCCAGTCCAGAGCCTCCAGCGAGGGTTCCTAGTCCGGAGCCTCCTGCGAGGGTTCCCAGTCCGGAGCCTCCAATGATGATCCACTGTCCGGTTCCTCTAGCGACGATCCACTGTCCAGAGTCCACGGCGACGATTCACAGTCAGGAATCCCCGGCGACAATCCATGGTCCGGTTATCCCGGTAAAGATCCACAGTCCGGTTCCTCTGGCGAAGATCCCCACACCAGAGCCGCCACCGATGCTGATGGATCCGTGAGCAGAGCGGGGTCTACGTCCCGCACCGGAGCGGGGTCTACGTCCCGCACCGGAGCCGCCACTGAGGCTAGATGCCCACCCGGACCCTCCCCTCCCCTATAGAGTCAGGTTTTGCGGCCGGAGTCCGCACCTTTGGGGGAGGGGGTGGGGGGGTACTGTCACGCCCTGACCTTAGAGAGCCTATTATTCTTTAATTTGGTTAGGTCGGGGTGTGACTAGGATGGGAATTCTAGTTTTCTGGAAGGTTTTCCCACCTACGCAGAGGAACTCTGGAGCTCGGTCAGAGTGACCGTTGGGTTCTTGGCCACTCCCTGACCAAGGCCCTTCTCCCCTGATTGCTGAGTTTTGCCAGTCAGCCAGCTCTCGGATTTCTTCCATTTAAGAATGATGGAGGCCACTGTGTTCTTGGGGATCTTCAATGCTGCAAAAATGTTTTGGTGCCCTTCCCCAGATCTGTGCCTCGACACATTCCAGTATCGAAGCTCGACGGACAATTCCTTCAACCTCATGGCTTGGTTGATGCTCTGACATGCACTGTCAACTGTGAGACCTTATATAGACAGGTGTGTGCTCTTCCAAATCATGTCCAATCAAATACATTGACCACAGGTGGACTCCAATCAAGTTGTAGAAACATCTCAAGGATGATCAATGGAAACAGAATGCACCTTAGCTCAATATAAAAGGTCAGAATACTTATGTAAATACGCTTTAATGCGAGTGTATCGAAATGCTTGTGCTTCTAGGTCCGACAATGCAGTAATAACCAACGAGTAATCTAACCAATTCCAAAACTACTACCTTATACACACAAGTGTAAAGGGATAAAGAATACTGTATGTACATACAGATATATGAATGAGTGATGGTACAGAACGGCATAGGCAAGATGCAGTAGATGGTATCGAGAACAGTATATACATATGGCATGAGTAATGTAGGGTATGTCAACAAAGTGGCATAGTTTAAAGTGGCTAGTGATACATGTATTACATAAAGATGCAGAATATGATATAGAGTACAGTATATACAGTGAGGCAAAAAAGTATTTAGTCAGTTGTGCAAGTTCTCCCACTTAAAAGATGAGAGAGGCCTGTAATTTTCATCATAGGTACACTTCAACTACAGACAGACAAAATGAGAAACAAAATCCAGAAAATCACATTGTAGGATTTTTAATGAATTTATTTGCAAATTATGGTGGAAAATAAGTATATGGTCACCTACAAACAAGCAAGATTTCTGGCTCTCACAGACCTGTAACTTCTTCTACTCTTTAGAGATACTGGTTCCCATTTGGGAATCTACCCTCCCACGTTCAGCTGGAACGGTGGCGCATGGAACGCAAAAATATTCTTAGAAATATTTAACCTCCACACATTAACAAGTCCAATAGCTCAAATGAAAGATAAACACCTTGTTCATCTAGCCAGAAAGTCAGATTTCTAAAATGTTTTACGGCGAAAACATAGCACATATATATGTCAAACCACCACCAGACACAGCTCATTTGAATAGCCAAAACATGCAATCAACAAACGCAGGATTAAAAAATAAATCATTCACTAACCTTTTGAAAATCTTCATCAGATGACAGTAATAGGATATGTTACACAGTACATTTTTTTTCTCTCAATAATATGCCATTTATATCCATAAATGTCCATTTACATTGAGTTCATGTTCAGAAATTACTCAAAAATGTCCGCAGGAAATCTAGGTAGCGCGGCAAGATAACGTAAATAGACATCATAAACTTTGACTAAATATACATGTTCTACATATAGTTAGAAAGATACACTGCTTCTTTATGCAATCGCTTTGTTACATTTATTTTTAACGTTACAGAAATCGCACACTATTCAATATTCTGAGACGGCGCTCAGACATAAGCTACATTTCTCCGTAATGTTGGAGTCAACAGAAACACAGATTTCAGCATAAATATTCCCTTACCTTCGATGGTCTTCGTTCAGAATGTTCTGGAAAGGTTCATACTTACCCAATACATCGTTTGGTTTCAAGTCTTGCGTCTTTGTATTAGCTACTGCTAATAACATCAGCTGAAATGCACCCAAAATGTCCTCTGGTCCGGAAAAGTTGTGCATCAAAACTTCAAAATTACATATTATATGTCGACTAAACTGGTCAAACTAAGTGCAGAATCAAGCTTTAGGATGTTATATACATACAAAACAATTTTCAATTCAACCGGTCATTGCTTGTCCTTCTTCTGAGTGCTGGAACAAAGGAATGGCTGGGACCAATTCGCGCCCCAACGCACAACATATTTTCTCATGGCACACACTAATTTCACTCCCATAGGGCCAATTCTCGCGGGATTTGAACAATTAAAAGCTCTACTGAATGAGGACATCTAGTGGAAGACATAGAAAGTCTCCCCAGAATCATAACTGGTTGGGAAGGGTGGGGGCGATGACGTCAAAGTTGCTCCAACTTTCATGACCACAAAAACTAGTTTGGAAGAATGCCTGCCCTGTGAGTTCTGCTATACTTACAGACATAATTCCAACGGTTTTAGAAGCTTTAGAGTGTTTTCTATCCAATAATAATTATTATATGCATATATTAGCAATTTTCGACAGATTTTTTTTTCAGTTTACTAGGGGTACCCAATTCCTCCAAAGGGGGCATAAGTCTGCCATATCCTCAACAGGTTTTAAGAGGCTCCTCTGTCCTCCACTCGTTACCTGTATTAATGGCACCTGTTTGAACTTGTTATCAGTATAAAAGACACCTGTCCACAACCTCAAACAGTCACACTCCAAACTCCACTATGGCCAAGACCAAAGAGCTGTCAAAGGACACCAGAAACAAAATTGTAGACCTGCACCAGGCTGGGAAGACTGAATCTGCAATAGGCAAGCAGCTTCGTTTGAAGAAATCAACTGTGGGAGCAATTATTAGGAAATGGAAGACATACAAGACCACTGATGATCTCCCTCGATCTGGGGCTCCATGCAAGATCTCACCCCGTGGGGTCAAAATGATCACAAGAACGGTGAGCAAAAATCCCAGAACCACACGGGGGGACCTAGTGAATGACCTGCAGAGAGCTGGGACCAAAGTAACAAAGCCTACCATCAGTAACACACTACGCCGCCAGGGACTCAAATCCTGCAGTGCCATACGTGTCCCCCTGCTTAAGCCAGTACATGTCCAGGCCCGTCTGAAGTTTGCTAGAGAGCATTTGGATGATCCAGAAGAACATTGGGAGAATGTCATATGGTCAGATGAAACCAAAATAGAACTTTTAGGTAAAAACTCAACTTGTCGTGTTTGGAGGACAAAGAATGCTGAGTTGCATCCAAAGAACACCATGCCTACTGTGAAGCATATGGGTGGAAACATCATGCTTCGGGGCTGTTTTTCTGCAAACGGACCAGGACGACTGATCCGTGTAAAGGAAAGAATGAATGGGGCCATGTATCGTGAGATTTTGAGGGAAAACCTCCTTCCATCAGCAAGCGCATTGAAGATGAACCGTGGCTGGGTCTTTCAGCATGACAATGATCCCAAACACACCACCCGGGCAACGAAGGAGTGGCTTCGTAAGAAGCATTTCAAGGTCCTGGAGTGGCCTAGCCAGTCTCCAGATCTCAACCCCATAGAAAATCTTTGGAGGGAGTTGAAAGTCCGTGTTGCCCAGCAACAGCCCCAAAACATCACTGCTCTAGAGGAGATCTGCATGGAAGAATGGGCCAAAATACCAGCAACAGTGTGTGAAAACCTTGTGAAGACTTACAGAAAACGTTTGACCTCTGTCATTGCCAACAAAGGGTATATAGAAAGTATTGAGATAAGTATTGAGTATTGACCAAATACATATTTTCCACCTTAATTTCCAAATAAATTCATTAAAAATCCTACAATGTGATTTTCTGGAGAAAAAAAAATCTAATTTTGTCTGTCATAGTTGAAGTGTACCTATGATGAAAATTGGTGGCTGACTAAATACTTTTTTGCCCCACTATACATATACATATGAGATGAGTAATGTAGGGTATGTAAACATTATATTAAGTAGCATTGTTTAAAGTGGCTAGTGATATATTTTACATCAATTTCCATCAATTCCCATTATTAAAGTGGCTGGAGTTGAGTCAGTGTGTTGGCAGCAGCCACTCAATGTTAGTGGTGGCTGTTTAACAGCCTGATGGCCTTGAGATAGAAGCTGTTTTTTAGTCTCTCGGTCCCTGCTTTGATGCACATGTACTGACCTCGCCTTCTGGATGATAGTGGGGTGAACAGGCAGTGGCTCGGGTGGTTGTTGTCCTTGATGATCTTTATGGCCTTCCTGTGACATCGGGTGGTGTAGGTGTCATGGAGGGCAGGTAGTTTGCCCCCGGTGATGCGTTGTGCAGACCTCACTACCCTCTGGAGAGCCTTACGGTTGTGGGTTGTGGGCAGAGCAGTTGCTTCACGACGCTATCTGTGTGGGTGGAACAATACAGTTTGTCCGTGATGTGTACGCCGAGAAACTTAAAATTTACTACCCTCTCCACTACTGTCCCATTGATGTGGATAGGGGGGTGCTCCCTCTGCTGTTTCCTGAAGTCCACAATCACCTCCTTTGTTTTGTTGATTTTGAGTGTGAGGTTATTTTCCTGACACCATACCCCGAGTGCCCTCACCACCTCCCTGTAGGCCATCTCGTCGTTGTTGGTAATCAAGCCTACCACTGTAGTGTCGTCCGCAAACTTGATGAGTGAGTTGGAGGCGTGCATGGCCACGCAGTCGTGGGTGAACAGGGAGTACAGGAGAGGGCTCAGAACGCACCCTCGTGGGGCCCAGTGTTGAGGATCAGCGGGGTGGAGATGTTGTTACCTACCCTCACCACCTGGGGGGCGGCCCGTCAGGAAGTCCAGTACCCAGTTGCACAGGACGGGGTCGAGACCTAGGTATTCCTCTTGTCCAGATGGGTTAGGGCAGTGTGCAGTATGGTTGAGATTGCATCGTCTGTGGACCTATTCAGAGGGTAAGCAAATTGGAGTGGGTCTAGTGTGTCAGGTAGGGTGGAGGTGATATGGTCATGACTAGTCTCTCGAAGCACTTCATGATGACGGAAGTGGGTGCTACGGGGCGGTAGTCGTTTAGCTAAGTTACCTTAGCTTTCTTGGGAACAGGGACAATGGTGGCCCTCTTGAAGCATGTGGGAACAGCAGACTGGAATAAGGTTTGATTGAATTTGTCCGTAAACACACCAGCCAGCTGGTCTGCGCATGCTCTGAGTACGCGGCTGGGGACGCCGTCTGGGCCTGCAGCCTTGCGAGGGTTAACACGTTTAAATGTTTTACTCACGTCGGCTGCAGTGAAGGAGAGTCCGCAGGTTTTGGTTGCGGGCCGTGTCAGTGGCACTGTATTGTCCTCAAAGCGGGAAAAAAAGTTATTTAGTCTGCCTGGGAGCAAGACATCCTGGTCCGCGACGGGGCTGGTTTTCTTTTTGTAACCCGTGATTGAATGTAGACCCTGCCACATACCTCTTATGTCTGAGCCGTTGAATTGTGACTCTACTTTGTCTCTATACTGACGCTTAGCTTGTTTGATTGCCTTGCGGAGGGAATAGCTACACTGTTTGTATTCGGTCATGTTTCTGGTCACCGTTCCCTGGTTAAAAGCAATGGTTCGTGCTTTCAGTTTCACTCGAATGCTGCCATCAATCCACAGTTTCTGGTTTGGGAATGTTTTAATCGTTGCTATGGGAACGACATGTCACTGTACCAGTGGGTCAGAAGTTTACATACACTAATTTGACTGTGCCTTTAAACAGATTGGAAGATTCCAGATGATGTTGTCATGGCTTTAGAAGCTTCTGACTAATTTATATAATTTGAGTCAATTGGAGGTGTACCTGTAGATGTATTTTAAGGCCTACCTTCAAACTCAGTGCGTCTTTGCTTGACATCATGGTGAAAATCAAAAGAAATCAGCCAAGACCTTAAAAACAATTGTAGACCTCCACAAGTCTGGTTCATCCTTGGGAGCAATTTCCAAATGCCTGAAGGTACCACATTCATCTGTACAAACAATAGTACGCAAGTATAAACACCATGGGAACATGCTGCCGCCATAATTATCAGGAAGGAGACGCGTTCTGTCTCCTAGAGATGAACGCACTTTGTTGCGAAAAGTGTGAAACAATCCCAGAACAAAGGACCTTGTGAACACGCTGGAGGAAATGGGTACAAAAGTATCTATATCCACAGTAAAACGAGTCCTATATCGACGTAAGCTGAAAGGCCTCTCAGCAAGGAAGAAGCCACTGCTCCAAAACTGCCATGAAAAAGCCAGACTACGTTTTGCAACTGCACATGGGGACAAAGATTGTACTTTTGGGAGAAATGTCCTCTGGTCTGATGAAACATATAGAACTGTCCATAATGACCATCATTATGTTTGGAGGAAAAAGGGGGAGGCTTGCAAGCCAAAGAACACCATCCCAACCATGAAGCAAGGGGTGGCAGCATCATGTTGTGTGGGTGCTTTGCTGCAGGTGGGACTGATGCACTTCACAAAATAGATGGCATCATGAGGCAGGAAAATTATGTGGATATATTGAAGCAACATCTCAAGACATCAGTCAGGAAGTTAAATGGGTCTTCCAAATGGACAATTACCCCAAGCATACTTCTAAAATTGTGGTAAAATGGCTTAAGGACATCAACGTCATGGTATTGGAGTGGTCATCACAAAGCCCTGACCTCAATCCTATAGACAATGTGTGGGCAGACCTGAAAAAGCATTTGCGAACAAGGAGGCCTACAACCTGACTCAGTTACACCAGCTCTGTCAGGAGAAATGGGCCAGAATTCACCCAACTTATTGTGGGAAGCTTTTGGAAGGCTAGCCAAAGCATTTGACCCAAGTTAAACAATTTAAAGGCAATGCTACTAAATACTAATTGAGAGTATGTAAACTTCTGACCCACTGGGAATGTGATGAAAGAATTAAAAGCTGAAATAAATCACTCTCTCTACTATTATTCTTACATTTCACATTCTGAAAAGAAAGTGGAGATCCTAACTGACCTAAGACAGCGGATGTTTACTAGGATTAAATGTCAGGAAAGATGAAAAATTGAGTTTAAATGTATTTGGCTAAGGTGTATGTAAACTTCCGACTTCAACTGTTCATAGGACAGCAGTCACTAAGGTACAGGGTAGAGTACCGGGTGATAGCATTCTAGTAACAGTGACTAAGGTTCAGGCCAGGGTACTGGGTGGAGTCCGGCTAGTGGTAACTAATTAACAGTCTGACGGACTGGAGATATAATTTTTTTTCAGTCTCTCGGTCCCAGGTTTGATGCACCTGTACTGTCTCCGCATTCTAGATGGTAGTGGGGTGAACAGGCCGTAGTTTGGGTGGCTGAGGTCCTTCACAATCTTCTTGGCCTTCCTGTGAGACCGGGTGCTTTAGATGGACTGAAGGGCAGGCAGTGTGCCCCCTGTGATGCATTGGGCAGACCACACCATCCTTGGGAGAGCGCTGCGATTGTTGATGGTACTATTGCCATACATGGATGCTCTCAATGGTGCATCTGTAGAAGTTCGTGAGGGTCTTGGGGACCAAGCCAAATTTCTTCAACGTGGTTGCGCATTCTTCACCACACTGTCTGTGTGAATGGACCATTTCAGGTTGTCAGTGATGTGCTAGCTGAGGAACTTGAGGCTTTTCACCCGCTTCACTGCGGCCCGATGTGGATGGGGGCGTGCTCTGTCTGCTATGTCCTGAAGCTCACAATCGTCTCCTTCATTTTGTTGAGGGAGAGGTTATTTTCCTGGCACCACTCCACCAGCGCCCTCACTTTTTCCCTGTGGCTGTCTCATCGTTGTTGGTAATCAGGCTTACCACTATTGTGTCGTCAGAAGACTTTATGATTGATTTGGAGAAATGCGTGGCCACGTAGTCATGGGCGAAACAGGGAATACAGGAGGGAGCTAAGCACACACCCTTGTGAGGCCCCCATGTTTAGGAGGTGTTGTTGCCTACCTTCGCCACCTAAAGTCGGCCCGTCAGTAAGTCCAGAGCCCAGTTGCACAGGGTGGGGTTCAGACCCAGGGCCCTGAGCTTAGCGATGAGCTTGAAGGGCACTATGATGTTGAAGGTTGAGCTATAGTCAATGAACAGTATTCTTACATAGGTATTTCTCTTGTCCAGATGGGATAGGGCAGTGTGCAGTGCAATAGCGATTGCGTCATCCGTGGATCTGTTGGAGTGGTATACAAATTGAGCGTAGGTGGCCGTGTTGGCGGTGCTGTGTTTTTCTAGAAGCGGGTGAGGAAGGTGTTTAACTTATCCGGGTTGCCTCTGAGATTATTATTGACGTATAAAGGTGTCGGTTGTCTGCGACGTGGCTGGCTTTCCCTTTATAATCCATGATCTGCTGGAATTCTACCACATACGTGTCATGTTAAGATGCTGAATTTCGAGGAGTAAAATGGAGCTGTGATCTGATTTGCCGAAGTGAGGGTTGGGGAGGACCTTGTAGCCATCCCAGAAGGGGGAGTAGCAATGGTCAAGAGTGCTCGATGCACGAGTAGCACAGGAGATGTCTTGATAGAACTTCAGTAGCGTTTTCCTCCGATTTCCTTTATTAAAGTCCCCAGGTACAATAAATGAGACCTTAGGATATGCGGTTTCTAGTTTGCACAAAGTCCAGAGTAGTTCTTTGAGAGCTGTCGCGATGCCGGCTTGGGGTGTAATATACACAGCCATGACGATGACCGAAGAACATTTATCTTGGGAGGTAATGCGCTTGGCATTTGATGGTGAGGTATTCCAGATCAGGAGAACAAAGGGACTTGAGTTCCTGTACGTTACCACAAACACACCATGGGTAGTTAATCATGAAACATATACCTCCACATTTCTTCTTCCCGGAAAGTTATTTCTTCTTGTCCATGCGATGGACAGAGAACCCCTCTGGCTGAGTGGACGGGGACAGTATATCCGAAGAGATCCATGATTCCCTAAAACAGTATGTTACAATCCCCGATGGCTCTCTGGAAGGAGATCCTCGCCCTAAGCTCGTCTACTTTATTGGCCAGGGACTGAACGTAAGCGAGTAATATACTCGGAAGTGGTGAATGGTATGCACGCCTCTAGAAGCCCACTCGTTGGCTATATACGCAGGGTACCAGTACAGAGTCAATGTGCAGGGGTATTTGCTTAGAGTATTATTATATGACAAAGTGGAGTGATGTAATGCAGCAAAGTATTTGTTATATGCAGTGGTTGGGTGTTTATGTGTGAATGATAAATACCAATTTGGATTCAGAGCAATGTTTCTTTCTTCCCCACAACTTTTTTACATTTATTTTGTCAATAATCATAAGCAGAAGTTTGCTAACAGCATATATTTTCAAAGGCAGTCTGAAACATATCTGTCAAATAGCTTAGTGCTAGTGGAGTGGAACGGTGATGAGGGCAGACAGACAACAACATGCCACTCTGGATAAGTGTCACTGTTGCTCTGGAGGAGACGATGCAAAATTACACATCAGCATAAAAATAACACTTTTCTTCCTGTACCCATTTTTGTCCACAACCAGCTTCACTATTCCCCAGTTTTGACCTGGTAGTTGAGGTCTTTCAGAAAATAGGCTACAGAACAGAACCACATATTTACCTACAGATGTTGGGTATTTGAATTAAGATCACTAGTATCAGCACTGAGAATAATCTTATACTAGCACAGTATAAACCTACAGTACACTTATAATACCCTATGCAGGGTTCCCTTAGTCTCACAATTCTCAAGGAATTGCTTGCTCTTGATTCTTCGGAATAAAAAGAGCTAAAGAGCTAAAGGTGCTCCAGGATATTAGTGTATGCTCTACCACCCGAGGGCAGTGTTGTGCAACATTCCTACATCACATCCCAATATGGCTTCACAACCCCAAAAGCATACAGCAGAGCCCGGTCTCTAAATTACCATACACTATTGACTTATTAGAAAAAATATTTTATATTTCGAAAATGTATTAATTTCAACCCCTTCTTGGCAATGGCTTAACTTGTTAAAAAAAAAAACTGTTGCTTGAAGCCTAGACTGGTTAAGTAGGTGTGTTAGCTTACATTATCCATTAGCAGTGGAGGCCTAGGGGAAGACAAAGACTCAGAGGATGATGTCATTTTTTTAAAGTAGAGTGCAGATGGAATATGTTCTATGACTTGTGGCAATGGTACTTGGATTCAATCGGCACGGACACTTTGTAAAACTGGTATTATATTGTAACCGGTCATTTGTATTCAGCTGTTGTACAGTGTACCCATTAAACAAAACAATATGGCTAAAAATACCCTATTTTGCCCAGCCTCAATGTCAATAATGTGAACAATACAACCAATCTCTTCTAATGCCTGTGAATTTACCAAGAGTTGACTACATTAACCCTTGGATTAAATTGCAATTTGAGTTTTGACCCTCATAACTTTAGCAATGTCTTTTGTACAAAGCAGTGGAAGTCTTATCCTCCCTGCAGACATCAGAGAATAATTTGTTAGGCGGCTCAGTGTAGAGTCTTTACGGACTATTCCCTCCAACGTTATCAAGGGTCCTGATTGTTGCCCCCCTGCCCATTGACTAAAGTCTCATTCATCTCTTTTCAACAGACCTAATACTGTGTTCGTGTCCAGGGATGTTTTCATCCCCTACTGTACGGCTTTGATGTATGACTTTATTCAGCAAAAACGTTTAGGAAATCATGTCGATAAGCTACAGTATTATGTACTGACACATACTGTATGTTCTTCAGATGTAAAATGTACACAACCAAAGCATTTCTGCCAGGTCACAGCAATTAGAATAAAACAACACAATGTTCTTTTCATAAGGACAACGTTTCGACTCATAATGGGTCTACATCAAGAAACCTTTTTTATCCCTTAGAAACATACAACAGTGTGTGTAGTTTTATTCTAATCACCTTGATTCAATATATTCTATTGTTTCTAATTCCTCTAGTTATAATTTTATTTCCAGATCAGTTAAACAGAACCATCTATGACATTTCCATGGAAACTGAGGATGAGATCAGGTGACAGGAAGTAGCCCCAGACAGTGCAGGAGGTGTCACAGTTCCTGGCTGCCCTTGGGTGCCTCACATGAGACCAATAGGAGAGGAGAGAGGAAGGGCTGCAACATGACCGGAGGCCCTACCAGACCAGGTGTGACCCCTAAATCCATCAGTACTTACCTAGACTTTTCCACACAGCTCATGACTAAAGGCTCGTGTCGAAAAGCAGCCACTTCCTCTGGGAGTGATGGCTGTTCACAGTACATCCTGTTTGTCATTGAACAGGAACATTGATTCAATGAGTCAACCGTTATTATGGGTGTTGTTGTCATTTAAAATGTACTGGTTTCTGTAAAGGTGCAATTATTAGCGTTTTTTAAAATATTTGCGTCAGAGGGACGTCTAGAAACATAACGTGGAAGTAGAGTTAGAGGACATAATTGGTCTATCTGTAATGATTATCCAACCTAGATTTAGGATGGTATAAAACATGACTCATGACATCAGTATACAAGCTTCTGACTGAATTGGTACATAGCCTATTCATGCTAATGGATCAGTGGAAACAAGCTTTGTGATTACTCCATCTGCCTACGGGAAAATACAGTAGTTTACCAGCACTTCACTTAATCAACAGCAGTTTTGATCAGCCCAAGTGAGGGCACCAAAGAGACACTTACAAAAAAAAAAGATTGCAGTTTTGAAACTGCAGTAAAAGTATTGTAACTGCAGTTGACTGTGGTATTTTGGATGCAGTGACTGCAGAATAACTGCAGTGTACTGCAGTTATACTGCACTGTAGTAACTGCAGTTATACTGCACTGTAGTAACTGCAGTTATACTGCACTGTAGTAACTGCAGTTATACTGCACTGTAGTAACTGCAGTTATTCTGCACTGTAACTGCAGTTATTCTGCACTGTAACTGCAATTACACCGCACTTTAACTGCAATTCCACTGCTAAATTACTGCAGTAAGAAAAACGGGGTTATTTTGGACACAGCATTTGCAGCATACTGCAGTTATACTTCATTCTAACTACAGTTATACTGCACTCTGACTACAAACTGTTTTTGTAAGGGGGAGTAGAGTGAGCAACCCATTAGCATTTTTTTTTTTATATAGACCTTATTACAAATCATTTATCGTTCTAAAGATCAAGGAATTTGGGGGTAGCTTTGTCTCTGGATCTACCCAGAAAGTCTCAACGCGTTTAGTGCCAGGGTTTATTTATGTTTCTATTCTAAAGGCTTCCAGAGGCGTGTGTCTGCTTTCTGTCCCTGGTTTAATGTGACAACAGAGCAGATACGGAGCCACATAACATGCATACTTCCTGTTGGAAATCTAGAAGGTAGATCTCTTCTCAAATGATCAGGCGGTTTCCCCCCTGCCAGAAATCTTTGTCTGGGACTAATTTACACAACGAATGGGTTTGACAGTAGATTTCAGTGCAGCATCATATTCACTAATCCAACCAGAGTGAAACATACACCCCCGCATCGAAGTATGTGATGCAGCACTGGGAGAGACGAAGCATAACAACTAATTCTTATGCCACTTAGAAATACTAATTCCTTGTAGCGTTTGTTAATTCCATCATCTGTGGGCAAAGAACTGCCTTTCTGATTCCTAATGTTCTTTGATGACCAGTCAGGCTGTTTAAAGTTAGCTAGAGTCTTCCTTATAAATCTCACACTAGTTGGAGAGAGAAATCAAGATAAACTAAGCTGTTGGTGTGGCCAATACAGTAGTACACTGTTTTGTAGATATGCCTTCAAGCTTGAACTTTATACTATATGTCCAAATGAGATTAAGTGTGTTGGTTGTGTAACTGTACAATACGACATCAGCACTCCAGAAAAGAGAGCATAACTTTGGCTTCAATACTGGCATGTGAAGGTAAACACTGTATAGTTAAACTATGATTTGTTTTGGGGGTCATTTTTATTGATACATTTTTTATTTCATCTTATTCTCTTCCTACTTTACCAGTTGATGTAAACCTGCAGTCAGATATGCTGTCTATAATGTTGCCAAATTATACAACAACAAAAAATAAAAAAAACTTGGCTTAATGTCTCACTAGTACAAAGGGAGAGCAATCATTGAGCAGAGAATAAAGCATTTTTCAACAGTCCTAATGAGAATTGTACTGACTAGGACATTGCCTTTGATGTTGCTACTGTATACCACATCAACATACTCTATGGAAGTCTCCCTTGTTCATGCATTTTCAAAGGTGATGGTATTGTGCCAGCATAAACTATCTAAACATGATACTGCCTATAAGTATCTTGACTTCTGAATTTGCATTAGTACAAAATTTAATTATTATGATTTTATCAATTTTCCCAAATGTCATTAAATTCCTTATGAGGGATTCGGTTAAGGGACAATATCAAGACACCATTATGGTCAGAATCAGATACATCTCTATAGGCAAGCCAATATTCCAAGTATGCACAGTAAATACATGTACCAGAGGCATCATTTCCCATAGTAAAATAGATTAGATTATGGTAAGGATCACCACCAAACAAAAACACATAGTGTTCTGGTAAACTACCAAGCAGGTATGACCCCTAGTTCCATTTGTGCAAGGGATGCTTGCACAGATTGGTATTGATATAAATTAATGAACAGGTTTTTGTGGGAACAAACAGTCAGTGATGGATCAGATGGATTAGGGAGATATATATAGAGCTGACTGGCTAAATGTGATTGAAATGAGTATGGCGCTCATTTCAGGGGATATTTACCCATCCCTACTAATCATCCATAATCATCCATAAGTACAGGCTGCGTCTACACATCTATCCAGAGCACCTTGTGCCCCTATTACTGGCCAGTAGTAGAACAGATAACATTTTATTGGTTTTGAGAGTAGATATTACTGGCCTGTAGTGGAGCAGATAACATGTTACTGGTTGTGAGAGTAGATATTACTGGCCTGTAGTAGAACAGATAACATGTTACTGGTTGTGAGAGAAGATATTACTGGCCTGTAGTGGAACAGATAACATGTTACTGGTTGTGAGAGTAGATATTACTGGCCTGTAGTGGAGCAGATAACATGTTACTGGTTGTGAGAGTAGATATTACTGGCCTGTAGTAGAACAGATAACATGTTACTGGTTGTGAGAGAAGATATTACTGGCCTGTAGTAGAACAGATAACATGTTACTGGTTGTGAGAGAAGATATTACTGGCCAGTAGTAGAACAGATAACATGTTACTGGTTGTGAGAGAAGATATTACTGGCCTGTAGTGGAGCAGATAACATGTTACTGGTTGTGAGAGAAGATATTACTGGCCAGTAGTGGAGCAGATAACATGTTACTGGTTGTGAGAGAAGATATTACTGGCCTGTAGTGGAGCAGATAACATGTTACTGGTTGTGAGAGTAGATATTACTGGCCTGTAGTGGAGCAGATAACATGTTACTGGTTGTGAGAGTAGATATTACTGGCCTGTAGTGGAGCAGATAACATGTTACTGGTTGTGAGAGTAGATATTACTGGCCTGTAGTAGAACAGATAACATGTTACTGGTTGTGAGAGTAGATATTACTGGCCTGTAGTAGAACAGATAACATGTTACTGGTTGTGAGAGTAGATATTACTGGCCTGTAGTGGAGCAGATAACATGTTACTGGTTGTGAGAGAAGATATTACTGGCCAGTAGTGGAGCAGATAACATGTTACTGGTTGTGAGAGAAGATATTACTGGCCAGTAGTGGAGCAGATAACATGTTACTGGTTGTGAGAGAAGATATTACTGGCCTGTAGTGGAGCAGATAACATGTTACTGGTTGTGAGAGAAGATATTACTGGCCAGTAGTGGAGCAGATAACATGTTACTGGTTGTGAGAGAAGATATTACTGGCCTGTAGTGGAGCAGATAACATGTTACTGGTTGTGAGAGAAGATATTACTGGCCAGTAGTAGAACAGATAACATGTTACTGGTTGTGAGAGAAGATATTACTGGCCTGTAGTGGAGCAGATAACATGTTACTGGTTGTGAGAGAAGATATTACTGGCCTGTAGTGGAGCAGATAACATGTTACTGGTTGTGAGAGAAGATATTACTGGCCTGTAGTGGAGCAGATAACATGTTACTGGTTGTGAGAGTAGATATTACTGGCCTGTAGTAGAACAGATAACATGTTACTGGTTGTGAGAGTAGATATTACTGGCCTGTAGTGGAGCAGATAACATGTTACTGGTTGTGAGAGAAGATATTACTGGCCTGTAGTGGAGCAGATAACATGTTACTGGTTGTGAGAGTAGATATTACTGGCCTGTAGTGGAGCAGATAACATGTTACTGGTTGTGAGAGTAGATATTACTGGCCTGTAGTGGAACAGATAACATGTTACTGGTTGTGAGAGTAGATATTACTGGCCTGTAGTAGAACAGATAACATGTTACTGGTTGTGAGAGTAGATATTACTGGCCTGTAGTGGAGCAGATAACATGTTACTGGTTGTGAGAGTAGATATTACTGGCCTGTAGTAGAACAGATAACATGTTACTGGTTGTGAGAGAAGATATTACTGGCCTGTAGTGGAGCAGATAACATGTTACTGGTTGTGAGAGAAGATATTACTGGCCTGTAGTGGAGCAGATAACATGTTACTGGTTGTGAGAGTAGATATTACTGGCCTGTAGTGGAGCAGATAACATGTTACTGGTTGTGAGAGAAGATATTACTGGCCTGTA
Organism: Oncorhynchus mykiss; assembly: GCF_057628025.1. Classification (NCBI taxonomy): domain Eukaryota; kingdom Metazoa; phylum Chordata; class Actinopteri; order Salmoniformes; family Salmonidae; genus Oncorhynchus; species Oncorhynchus mykiss. The sequence continues at coordinate 21,031,511 of NC_143049.1, forward strand.
GTGGAGCAGATAACATGTTACTGGTTGTGAGAGTAGATATTACTGGCCTGTAGTGGAGCAGATAACATTTTACTGGTTGTGAGAGAAGATATTACTGGCCAGTAGTGGAGCAGATAACATGTTACTGGTTGTGAGAGTAGATATTACTGGCCAGTAGTGGAACAGATAACATGTTACTGGTTGTGAGAGTAGATATTACTGGCCAGTAGTGGAACAGATAACATGTTACTGGTTGTGAGAGTAGATATTACTGGCCAGTAGTGGAACAGATAACATGTTACTGGTTGTGAGAGTAGATATTACTGGCCAGTAGTAGAACAGATAACATGTTACTGGTTGTGAGAGTAGATATTACTGGCCAGTAGTAGAACAGATAACATGTTACTGGTTGTGAGAGTAGATATTACTGGCCAGTAGTAGAACAGATAACATGTTACTGGTTGTGAGAGAAGATATTACTGGCCTGTAGTGGAGCAGATAACATGTTACTGGTTGTGAGAGTAGATATTACTGGCCAGTAGTGGAGCAGATAACATGTTACTGGTTGTGAGAGAAGATATTACTGGCCTGTAGTGGAGCAGATAACATTTTACTGGTTGTGAGAGAAGATATTACTGGCCAGTAGTGGAGCAGATAACATGTTACTGGTTGTGAGAGTAGATATTACTGGCCTGTAGTGGAGCAGATAACATTTTACTGGTTGTGAGAGAAGATATTACTGGCCTGTAGTGGAGCAGATAACATGTTACTGGTTGTGAGAGTAGATATTACTGGCCTGTAGTGGAGCAGATAACATGTTACTGGTTGTGAGAGAAGATATTACTGGCCAGTAGTGGAACAGATAACATGTTACTGGTTGTGAGAGTAGATATTACTGGCCTGTAGTGGAGCAGATAACATGTTACTGGTTGTGAGAGAAGATATTACTGGCCTGTAGTAGAACAGATAACATGTTACTGGTTGTGAGAGTAGATATTACTGGTCTGTAGTAGAGCAGATAACATGTTACTGGTTGTGAGAGTAGATATTACTGGCCAGTAGTAGAACAGATAACATGTTACTGGTTGTGAGAGAAGATATTACTGGCCTGTAGTGGAGCAGATAACATGTTACTGGTTGTGAGAGAAGATATTACTGGCCTGTAGTGGAGCAGATAACATGTTACTGGTTGTGAGAGAAGATATTACTGGCCTGTAGTGGAGCAGATAACATGTTACTGGTTGTGAGAGAAGATATTACTGGCCTGTAGTAGAACAGATAACATGTTACTGGTTGTGAGAGTAGATATTACTGGCCTGTAGTAGAACAGATAACATGTTACTGGTTGTGAGAGTAGATATTACTGGCCTGTAGTGGAGCAGATAACATGTTACTGGTTGTGAGAGAAGATATTACTGGCCTGTAGTAGAACAGATAACATGTTACTGGTTGTGAGAGTAGATATTACTGGCCTGTAGTGGAGCAGATAACATTTTACTGGTTGTGAGAGTAGATATTACTGGCCTGTAGTGGAGCAGATAACATGTTACTGGTTGTGAGAGTAGATATTACTGGCCTGTAGTGGAGCAGATAACATGTTACTGGTTGTGAGAGAAGATATTACTGGCCTGTAGTGGAGCAGATAACATGTTACTGGTTGTGAGAGAAGATATTACTGGCCTGTAGTAGAACAGATAACATGTTACTGGTTGTGAGAGTAGATATTACTGGCCTGTAGTAGAACAGATAACATGTTACTGGTTGTGAGAGAAGATATTACTGGCCTGTAGTGGAGCAGATAACATGTTACTGGTTGTGAGAGTAGATATTACTGGCCTGTAGTAGAACAGATAACATGTTACTGGTTGTGAGAGAAGATATTACTGGCCTGTAGTGGAGCAGATAACATGTTACTGGTTGTGAGAGTAGATATTACTGGCCTGTAGTAGAACAGATAACATGTTACTGGTTGTGAGAGAAGATATTACTGGCCTGTAGTGGAGCAGATAACATGTTACTGGTTGTGAGAGAAGATATTACTGGCCTGTAGTAGAACAGATAACATGTTACTGGTTGTGAGAGAAGATATTACTGGCCTGTAGTGGAGCAGATAACATGTTACTGGTTGTGAGAGAAGATATTACTGGCCTGTAGTGGAGCAGATAACATGTTACTGGTTGTGAGAGAAGATATTACTGGCCTGTAGTGGAGCAGATAACATGTTACTGGTTGTGAGAGAAGATATTACTGGCCTGTAGTGGAGCAGATAACATGTTACTGGTTGTGAGAGTAGATATTACTGGCCTGTAGTAGAACAGATAACATGTTACTGGTTGTGAGAGAAGATATTACTGGCCTGTAGTAGAACAGATAACATGTTACTGGTTGTGAGAGAAGATATTACTGGCCTGTAGTAGAACAGATAACATGTTACTGGTTGTGAGAGAAGATATTACTGGCCTGTAGTAGAACAGATAACATGTTACTGGTTGTGAGAGTAGATATTACTGGCCTGTAGTAGAACAGATAACATGTTACTGGTTGTGAGAGAAGATATTACTGGCCTGTAGTAGAACAGATAACATGTTACTGGTTGTGAGAGTAGATATTACTGGCCTGTAGTGGAGCAGATAACATGTTACTGGTTGTGAGAGAAGATATTACTGGCCTGTAGTGGAGCAGATAACATGTTACTGGTTGTGAGAGAAGATATTACTGGCCTGTAGTGGAACAGATAACATGTTACTGGTTGTGAGAGTAGATATTACTGGCCTGTAGTGGAGCAGATAACATGTTACTGGTTGTGAGAGAAGATATTACTGGCCTGTAGTGGAGCAGATAACATGTTACTGGTTGTGAGAGTAGATATTACTGGCCAGTAGTAGAACAGATAACATTTTACTGGTTGTGAGAGAAGATATTACTGGCCTGTAGTAGAACAGATAACATGTTACTGGTTGTGAGAGTAGATATTACTGGCCTGTAGTAGAACAGATAACATGTTACTGGTTGTGAGAGAAGATATTACTGGCCTGTAGTGGAACAGATAACATTTTATTGGTTGTGAGAGAAGATATTACTGGCCTGTAGTGGAACAGATAACATGTTACTGGTTGTGAGAGAAGATATTACTGGCCTGTAGTAGAACAGATAACATGTTACTGGTTGTGAGAGTAGATATTACTGGCCTGTAGTAGAACAGATAACATGTTACTGGTTGTGAGAGAAGATATTACTGGCCTGTAGTGGAACAGATAACATGTTACTGGTTGTGAGAGTAGATATTACTGGCCTGTAGTGGAGCAGATAACATGTTACTGGTTGTGAGAGAAGATATTACTGGCCTGTAGTGGAGCAGATAACATGTTACTGGTTGTGAGAGTAGATATTACTGGCCAGTAGTAGAACAGATAACATTTTACTGGTTGTGAGAGAAGATATTACTGGCCTGTAGTAGAACAGATAACATGTTACTGGTTGTGAGAGTAGATATTACTGGCCTGTAGTAGAACAGATAACATGTTACTGGTTGTGAGAGAAGATATTACTGGCCTGTAGTGGAACAGATAACATTTTATTGGTTGTGAGAGAAGATATTACTGGCCTGTAGTGGAACAGATAACATGTTACTGGTTGTGAGAGAAGATATTACTGGCCTGTAGTGGAACAGATAACATGTTACTGGTTGTGAGAGAAGATATTACTGGCCTGTAGTGGAACAGATAACATGTTACTGGTTGTGAGAGTAGATATTACTGGCCTGTAGTAGAACAGATAACATGTTACTGGTTGTGAGAGTAGATATTACTGGCCAGTAGTGGAGCAGATAACATGTTACTGGTTGTGAGAGTAGATATTACTGGCCTGTAGTGGAGCAGATAACATGTTACTGGTTGTGAGAGTAGATATTACTGGCCTGTAGTGGAGCAGATAACATGTTACTGGTTGTGAGAGTAGATATTACTGGCCTGTAGTAGAACAGATAACATGTTACTGGTTGTGAGAGTAGATATTACTGGCCTGTAGTGGAGCAGATAACATGTTACTGGTTGTGAGAGTAGATATTACTGGCCTGTAGTAGAACAGATAACATTTTACTGGTTGTGAGAGAAGATATTACTGGCCTGTAGTAGAACAGATAACATGTTACTGGTTGTGAGAGTAGATATTACTGGCCTGTAGTGGAGCAGATAACATGTTACTGGTTGTGAGAGAAGATATTACGTTTTAACGCATTGATGTACAGTTTCTTCTGTCATTGAATGTACATCTCGTACAATTATGGCTTGCTCTGTTTAAATATATATATATTTTTTTATATAACCTTTATATAACTTGGCGATTCAGTTAAGGACAAAGTCTTATTTACAATGACGGCCTACATCAGCCAAATCCGGACATGGCTGGGCCAATTGTGCTCCGCCCTATGGGACTCCCAATTAAGGCTGGTTGGAATATAGTTGTGATAAGGTTGTGTACTTGGCTGCTAGCTAGTCTTTTCTGCCTTTGGATTCAAAGTAAATGTGAATGTTCAGTGTATATCAGTGCACTGTAATGCACTTCATATTTATCTGAGAGACTTTTGCATAACTCATATTTGCTCACATTGAAGCAATTGGAACGGACATGTGTTTAATTCAATTTCAGCGTGGGTAGTAAGTGGCTGTGTCATCATGATAAGCGAGTGTGTGTATGGTGTGTGTGTGGGTGTGTGTGCATGTGTGATGTTGTGTGTGCATGAGTCTGTGCATGTTTTTCTGATTTGATTCATTTAAATTCTACTGTGACTTTCACAAGTGAGTATCAGATTGATTCCGACATTGTGTTCACCAAGCAGACGAATACAAGGCAAAGGGTGGCTTAGGATAACGACTTTCCTCACTAAGAACTCACTAGTGTTTCCAATTCACATTCGTTTTTTTTCTATTTGCAATAAAAATAAAAACCCAATGAATGCACATTTAATTCAATTAAACCATCACATTTACCCTCTCAGTAGACATCACTGTAGAATTTTGGAGGTCAGTGTATTTATATCTATTTTTTACATCTCTCACATTTGAGCGAATGTGTTGTGGTTGAGTGGACAGTATGCCTTAGGAGTTGACTGACTCCAAATCCTAGACTACAGCACAGGGCCTACATTTAACTGACATTCCATTATGGCGCCCAAGGATTTGAACCCTGAGCCTGGTCTTGACTTCCCAAGGTGTTGACTTGGTGAGGTGAAAGTGCCTGTGAAAATGTGACATAATGATCCAGATTTCAGCAGTCTACCATTGATAATAACCACACCAGCAGTAAACTGTCATGACAGATTGTCTCTCAGTCATCATTGATCAAAGAGCATGAGGAATTGCCTGGAATTATGCTCAGTCACCAGAAACTGATTTTCTTTACGATGCTCAGCTCATCCAAACGCTGGGCAAAGAAGAAGGAAAAGGATCATGCCTGGCTTGGCTTTACATGGGAGGGTGAGAAGTAGCATTGAATTATGATGAACTCAGAAGTAGTCCTCAAAGAACTCTGAAGAGTTCAAACGTATAATACAATAATTAGCAATAGGGAGAAACCTAGTTCTACCTAAAACCTTTGAGATAAATATACGGCAGAAGTCTGTCTATGATATCATGTGGATAATGAAAAGCAGCCGATGTCTCTGACCTTGAGTCAGCCAAGGGGATAATACCAATTAGACATTATCCCCATCTCTTATTCTCCTCCATCACACTACTAAAACACAAACCGATACGTGATGAATAACAACTGTATAACGTAATCTATGACATAATCCAATTCCCTTCTGGTGCAGTGGAATTCTCCTACAGCTGATTGATTGGAGAGAGTCACAGTAGGACGTGAAAGATTTTCCTATAAGCTCAGATTCAATGATCTGTGTACAGAAAGGATCCAGATTTTTAATTACAGTCATCGTCATGAGAGTTTATCATCGCAATGTAATCACGACTATCTGCTTTTTGTATTACAAGTCTGAAATGAATAACTTGTAATACATGTTGAGTTAGTTGTCAATGATTTGTATGAAATTCAGTAGCAATTTAGGGTGTTAACTTGGTATTTATTTTGTAACTATCCCAAAAGCCTAGGACCAAGAGGCATGGAGAGGCAGCCTTTAGTTATTATGCCCCCAGCCTCTGGAATAGCCTGTCAGAGAACCTGAGGGGGGTGAAACTGTGGACATATTTAAAAGAGATCTTAAAACATATTTTTAGCTTTGCTTTTCCTTAGGGTACTTTTAGTTGTTCAGTTTGTGTCATTCTTTTCTTTTTTATCTTCTGTTTGTTGTGTAGTAATTATTTCAGCTTTTATGTTCATAGTTTTTTCCTGTAAACACATTGCGTTGCATTCCATGTCTGAAATGTGCTGTATAAATTAAGCTTGATTTGATTTGATTTATTGTTGACTTATGCTGCTGTTTATTGAGCTACTTTTCAAGATATTTGCCTTGTTTAAGCATCTTGAAAATTGCAAAAGCTTTAGGTTATTTGGCACATGACAAACAGCTTTTTTTCTCTTTGTCACTGGGATTTTATCAAGTTATAGTGAGAACACATGCGGGTTCATGCAACATCACAACATGAAGTCTCAACAGGTGCCACTACCAGCCAATAGTGTCAGATATAGCCTGTTGCCGAGGTGCTGGTGTCGCCAAGCCCGTGGCCCTGGATTGCGCATCATCCATGATTCCCTGGATCCCAGCTCATCTTAGATCTAGTGCCATTAGCACTGGTCTGGATGTTTGGTGATGCATCCCAAAAATTACAGCTGTAGGGCTGGGTTTTATACTGTATTTTACGATATACTAGTATTGATGCACGGACCGGTTTGGGTTTTTACTTGACCTTCTATAACGGTATTTGAATGTTTGGTTTGTTAAATGTGATATACTGTGTGTAACATCCATTTTTGTAGTTTACTTCGTTACTTGAATCATCTCTCTCTGCTCTCTTTCCATACAGACCTAGCCCCACCCCATCTCACTCAAGGAACACATTTGTTGTTCCTCTACCACAAGACACTTGTGTTCAGTCTTTGCATGGTCAATGCAGCACATTAAACAATGTTGATGACAACAATGCTGTTTTCACTTTGCTTCCTAATATAAATCAACTAGCATTCTATAACTAAACAATTAGTTTGTGTTTCTTACATCTGTAAACAGCTAGTTTGTCTTTTCTTAGTAAGTTGGGCCTAAATCTTGCTAGTCGCTAATGCTAATCGCTAGGTAGCTAATAAATATACTCAGTCATTGCAAAACATAACTAGCAATACAGCCTGATAATACCAGTGATGGTGTAGACCATGTTTTTGTGCAACAGTATCTTCTAAATCAAAGAGGAATATGCTAAGCAAGTATATGTTAGCTACATGAAGTAGCGAAGAGAAAACATTCAATATAACCAAAGATTATTGGGTCCCCTAGGAAACAATTGTCAACACTTTGGTTCCTACCCTGTCACATTTACTCCATCCCTGGTATTTGCTGTTATGTCAAATACTGTATTCGAAGTGCCCAGTATTATATTCTAACTATAGAATTTGAATAATCATTCTGTGATTTAAAAAAAATACAGCCTAGATTGTTTGCCCATATCATGCATCATCTCAAATGAGTGCAGGAAATGCAGAAATTGTTGAAAATGCTGAAAATTATTTTGGGTTAAAGTTGAATTGAACAGTATAAAACAACCGAAATAGAGAATCACTTAGAATGTATGTGTTGCCACCATAGGGTCACGCACTATTCACTTTTATTATAAAAAAAATTAAAATATTGTCACATACCGCCATTTAAAAAAAATACAGTGATATGAAATTTTGTCCGTTTCGCCTAGCCCTATTCAGCTGTGTGTGTGTGTGTGTGTGTGTGTGTGTGTGTGTGTGTGTGTGTGCCTGTGCGTGTGCACTACAGATGTAGGATCTAAATTTGAGCTAGTTTGCTACAGCAGAAAAAGTATCCTGCAGCAACAGGAAATGTTTAAGTGTAATATGTAATGTTTTGGGTGACCGGACCAAATTACATAGAAATGAAATGAAAGCAAGTCTAAGAAGCGGTAGATCTGTTCAATGTGCGCTATTCCTGTGCTTTACGTTCTTAAGTTTCGTTTTTACGCCTTTTACTTTGGTTTTGTACACGAGATTCAATCAGATGAAAATACTTTAAAAAAAATATATATATATTTCACAGCGGTTTAGATGGTACAATGATTCTCCATACTCTACTTGCTTGTTTTTTCACAGAAACTGAAATTTGAATTTTTGCAACCAGAAAATGGCTCCGCCATTTCTGCATAGTGCAACTTTAATTATTATTTGGATTATAATTAATCGTCATTTTTGTAAGGGTTAATACATTTTTTTGTAAGTGAAATCAAGTCTGAAATTACAAACTTCAAGTGGAAATTACAAACTTCAGAAGCCTTTTTAGACCTCAAATACACACGTTTTGCAACAGGATGACCAAATTAAGATCCTACATCTGTTCAAGCTGGAGGTGAAATTCCAAGCCTATCTTGCTCATTTCACTCACCTGTTCAGTGGCCTGTCATTTCATGCATCAGTAACTCCTGTGGAGCTGTGACATTACTGTATGTCAGTATAGGAGGTATAGCAGACGTACCGACGCTCTAGTCCAGCACTAGCAGTCAGTAATGTGCAATATATCCTTGCCTTTGGGTAAAGCAGTTTTTCAATGGTCTTATTATAGCATGCCTACCTACGCAATAAAACTGTAAATGCCTTTATGTTGATCTGTATCTATAACACATTAGTAAAACATATTTTGCCCTTCAATTCAAACATTCAATCATCATTAACCATCACAAATTAACCATCAAATAAAATGCATTCTTGAAACTAGCTTCATCAGATGTCCGATTGCCTCGATAATAACCACCTCGGCCATGTCTCATTGTCCCTCGTTGATGGCTTCAGAGAACATCTGCCTAATTGTTTTGTGCCGTGGTCCTGTTCTGACCCGGTAGGGAGGAAATGGGACATGTTACAGCGTGCCGAGTGCGGGGTGTGAAAAGGCATGTATCAGTGACATACCCCAGCATGCCAGCCGTGGCACCACTGGGCCTGCGTCGGAGTTGAGCGAACAGGAAGCCCCAGTCGGCCAAAACCCTCTACTCCTCTTGCAGACTAAACACAGGGTGACGTCAATTATTGTGATGTGCGTTAGCCAGTCGCCCATGGCTATGGTGGAGACAGTAGAGCTCATAAACTTCTCATTCAGAGGTTATCTGTCTGCCTGGCTGTGTTGGCAGGAAGCCATATTGTATAAATGCCCAACTGAGAAAATCATGGCATGATAGTGTCACAGGGGTGCATCGAAGATAATTGTCCGTCTGTTTTATTTTGTGGGGATGGGGACGTTGGAGGAGACACTTGAGTGGCTGCATGAGGGCAGTTACATTATTGAGGCATCTGTTGGTCTTCTCTCTGAGCAATTAGAATGTCTGCTTGTCAGGACAAAGACAAAGGAGATGGCATTATCTTATTCAAAATAATTCTCAATTCTAGGTATCTGAAAACCGGCAACAATTATGCAATATTTATGCTTTCATTTTAGTAAGGAAGAACAAATACATTATTTACATAAGCATTCAGACCCTTTGCTATGAGACTAGAAATTGAGCTCAGGTGCATCAGGTTTCCATTGATCATCCTTGAGATGTTTCTACAAAATGATTGGACATGAAATGGAAAGGCAAACACCTGTCTATAAAAGGTCTCACATTTGACAGTGCATGTCAGAGCAAAAACCAAGCCAGGTTGAAGGAATTGTCCGCAGAGCTCCGAGACAGGATTGTGTCAAGGCACAGACCTGGGGAAGGGTACTAAAATATTTCTGCAGCATTGAAGGTCACCAAGAACACAGTGGCCTCCATCATTCTTAAATGGAAGAAGTTTGGAAACACCAAGACTCTTCCTAGAGCTGGCCGCCCGGCCAAACTGAGCAATCGGGGGAGAAGGGCCTTGGTCAGGGAGGTGATCAAGAGCCCAATGGTCACTCTGACAGAGCTCCAAAGTTCCTCTGTGGAGATGAGAGAACCTTCTAGAAGGACAACCATATCAGCAGCACTCCACAAATCAGGCCTTTATGGCAGAGTGGCCAGACAGAAGCCACTCCTCAGTAAAAGGCACACAACAGCCCGCTTGGAGTTTGCCAAAAGGCACCTACATACTCTCAGGCCATGAGAAACAATATTTTCTGGTCTGATGAAATCTCCGGCCTGAATGCCAAGGATCACGTCTGAAGGAAAACTGACATCATCCCTACAATGATGCATGGTGATGGCAGCATCATGCTGTGAGGATTTTTTTCAGCTGCAGGGACTGGGAGACTAGACAGGATCGAGGGAAAGCTGTAAGGAGCAAAGTACAGAGAGATTCTTGACGAAAACCTGCTCCAGAGGGCTCAGGACCTCAGGCTGAGGTGAAGGATCTCCTTCCAACAAGACAACTGCCCTAAGCACACAGCCAAGACAACGCAAGAGTGGCTGTGGGACAAGTCTCTGAATGTCCTTGAGTGGCCCAGCCAAAGCCTGGACTTGAACCCGATCAAACATCTCTGGAGAGACCGGAAAATAGCTGTGCAGCGATGCTCCCCATCCAACCTGACAGAGCTTGAGAGGATCTGCAGAGAAGAATGGGAGAAACTCCCCAAATACAGGTGTGCCAAGCTTGTAGCGTCATACCCATGAAGACTCAAGGCTGTAATCGCTGCCAAAGGTGCTTCAACAAAGTACTGAGTAAAGGTTCTGAATACTTATACAAATGTATATTTTTACTTATAAGTTTGCCAAAACTTTAAAAACCTGTTTTTGCTTTGTCAGTATGGCGTATTGTGTGTAGATTGATGAGGGGGAAAAAAAACTATTTCATCCATTTTAGAATATGGCTTTAACATAACAAAATGTGGAAAAGTCAAGGAGTCTGAATTATTTTCCGAATGCACTGTATGTACTTTATATGAATAATGAGTAGTCCGTATAGTCGGTATATACATTCTACAGAATACATTATGTTCCCTGCAATCCATGACCTATGACCGGTGTCAGAGGAAAGCCCATAAAATTGTCAGAGACTCCGTCACCCAAGTCATAGATTGTTTTCTCTGCTACTGCACGGCAAGCGGTACCGGAGCGGACCAAAAGGCTCCTTAACAGCTTCTACCCCCAAGCCATAAGACTGCTAAACAATTAATCAAATGGCTCCTCGGACTATTTACATTGACCCCCCCCCCCCCCATCATTTGTGTAGTACACGGCTGCTGTACACCAGCACACTAACTCAGTACTTATATATAGCCTCGTTATTGTTGTGTTATTGTGTTACTTTTTATAATCTTTAGTTTATTTGGTAAATATTGAACTGCACTGTTGTGTGTTAAGGGCATGTAAGTAAGCATTTCACAGTAAGGTCTACACTTATTGTATTGTGTGACAAATAAAGTTTGATTTCATATATACCATGAATGTGTACATTGTTTGAATGTTAACTAGCTATTTCCCCAATAGCTCTGCCTGTATAACAGAGACAGATCTGGAGGTGGCGTCATTCAAGGCACAGTGGAGTCATTATGCATGCAGGATATGACCCTTATTAACACTCAACTCTATAAAGACGTGTAACCATGACCCTCACATACCCTACACTTGCAGACCCCATGACGGCCATTCATGTAGATATGCAGGCTGAAAAATGTAACAGTTGATAGGTCACATTATTTCCTCTGTCCGACTCTGTCTTTATGCTTTTGCCCCTCAGAAACACAGCTATGTGAGCAGAGTAGATACTGACTTGGACTGTTGTTTACATTAACCTTTGTTGACTAAGAATAATGACCTGTCTGGAGTTGTATGACAGCTATGGCGCATCACACTATGGTGCCCCTAAGGAAAGCTCAATGGAATGAAAGATGCCATTTATAGCGTCTTTTTAACCATCATAGGGGTGTCTAGAAGCATTGATGTTTTAGTTCATTCTAAAAATAGAAATGATTTGATTTGATTAGATCTTTGATTAGACTCATCTTGTTAACATTCTTCACTGGCCTTCTAAGTTAATTTAACACCAAAGATAATCTTGCTTTTAAAGTTTGAATGGTTAATGCAATTTACGGTAGTCTATAGTATAAGGCTATTTCTAGACAAGTGTCATATGCAACAATCATTCTCCAACATGTTCAGCCGAACAATGTATGTTGTGTTGCTGTTTTTATGCCACATTTTTGCAGTTTTCATATAAACCAGAGCTGATAACAACATACAGACTATCATAAACCATAAATACCCAACTTCAGCAATGCCAGGAACCACAAATCCAGCAATGCATCACAGAGAGGGTACCTTGAGTTATTGAAGTTTACCTACCTAGCTATCTAATATAGTATTGTTTCCCCTAACGAGTCCCTATCATCGATCACTTCCAACTACTGTCAGACATCCATTTGGACCCAGGCAGAGACACCCATGGTGGTATTACTCTTATTTAAGCCTCCGCTATTCACTCATTCAAGGGCCCATCCTTGTCGTGAAGTAGCCCTCGGCTCCAAGCTCAAACCTGCCTAATGATCTCAGTTGCATCCTGGGCCCCTTAATTGCCCGCGCCCATCGTTACTAAATGTAGTTTTGTGATCGACCCCTTTACTTTTTTACTCTGGGCTGTTTTGAAATGTTTAACATTCTAGCCGTGACAATTAAACTTGAACTGCACAGTGAAATAGTACAACTGCTTTGATAAGAGCGCCCTCAGAGTGTGAAGGAGTTGGTTCTAGAGGGCCTCTTTGTGCTATAATCCTCCCCCTTTGAGTTTAAATCAATAAATTATATTACTTTTATACCAGTTAAAAATGAGTTTCATGCTCTCCCAACTTTGCTCTCCCAACACAAAAATGTCTGTAGAATGCATCTCTTTAAATTTTGTCTTGGCATAAGGCACTTAATGAAGGACCCCTCCAGGGAAAGTTGCCTATTTTGACCTCATTCCTGTCCTAGTGCAGAAATGCTTGTTTAGTTCCACCCTCTGAGCACCGACGTATGGCTCCTTCTAAATATTGATTAATTGGGCACGCAAATCTCCACCTTCCTCCCCACCTTCCTCCGAGTACACAGCCCATATGGTCTCTGGCACAGCCCACACTCTGCGATTTGTAAACAAACCAAAAAGTCAGGGTCAGGGTAGCTTCGCTAATTGCTATGGAGCACAGCACAGCTAACGATAGTTACGACAAGGTGAAGGACCATCCACTCTCCCCCTGTCCTTCTGCAACGTAATGAAATGATCAAGGATGAATTCAGGGTTTAGCGAAAATACTGGAGTTTTACAAGTGAAGCTAGAGGCTAGCTAACCTACTCTCTGGACCAATAAAGCTAGCTACCAAATTTGTTTCATGCATAAGAGTACCTGTATCTAAGCTAATTATCTGAAGAGTAAAGGTTAGGTAGTTAGCAACTATCTAGCTAACTAAACAACAGCTGGAATGACCTAGCTGTAATGTTTACAAGTTTCTCCACTAGCTGGCTACTAGATGACCAATTTAACAGTTGGCCCTAAAGCTTTTTGTAGGGAGCCAAGGAAAGCAACTAGCTAGAATCTGCACCAATACTTGTATAGCAATATAGATAGTTACTAATACAATAGCCCAGTTTCTTGAACATTGTTTTGATGAGCCAGTTAGAATAGGGCTGTCACTTGGTCAAATTAAAAATCATACTCTGTACCAAATGCATTGTCTATCAATAAACATCTTGCAATGTATACACATTGTGTCATTCTACTGCATGTTCCTTATTTTTTACTTAGTATTATCACACTTCATCCAGATATTACACTATTGATTTATATAGAATACAAAATGACTAGTTAGTTTATATTCTCTAAACATAACACTAGTGTTCCTGTAACAGAATGTGTACTGTACTATAGGTTATAGCCAAGACGGGAGGGAGTGGTGGCATGTTAGAGTACAGACATGGTTCTATCTTCAGTGGTGCTCATGAGGACCCCCATACCAATTGAAATGCCAATGTGGCCACCCTCAAACATATTCTAACATTGGGCACTCTCAGTCAATGAAGGGTCTCGTGTGATAGGACCGTGAGCACGGTAGTCTATAATTAACATGTGGGCTTTCTATACATAATAATCATGTATTTATATACCATTCCGGTGTTTGCTCATATTGTAATTGTAGTACGTTATGTAAACATTATCAGAACAGGCATTGGATGATAAACAGAACAACAGAATATCCACATCTTCACTTTATGTAAATATTACAATATTGCTGCTTGCTCAGCCTCTGTCCATGGTCTGCATCACACAGCCCGGGATTCCTGAGTCCTGTCAGACACATGAAACAGAAAGGTAAGTTGTTGAATTCTCATTATGTCTGTCATGGATCTGGTCCATACATTACCATTTTGCTGTTCTCAGTTCAGCCCATAGAACTAGGAATCAGGCACGGATTCTCTCTCTCTGTCCACAGTCAAGACAGTGCTGTTGGGTTCCTACCCACTGTGGAAATCAACCCCCCGGGTCAAGCCACCCATGATTGTCAAGCCTTGTTAGAGTCCTGACTCCACTTCATCTAGGTGGTGTATGGATGTTAGCAGGGTTGGACAGTCATGGATGGTGACTTGATTTGCATTTGTTGGGAGAGAAAGAATCCTCCCTTTCTCAGTTTACTGGACATGTGTGAGTTATGATGTTATTTACAGTGACATAGGCCTACCTCCACAATAAGCTACTCAAATGAATGTGTATTTTTGTGTTGTCTGTTGACTCCTGAAACACAGACACCAGGTGGAGTTAGTGAATAGTAACATTGTCTGTCTGTCATGGATCAATCTATAGCCTAAATCCTATGAACATGACAATGACATACTCAAACATTCTCAGTGGAGAGGGAGGTGTTTGTCTGGCCATGGTTTCACTTCTGTCGCCAGGCAGAGGAAAGGGGGTGTACGATGGGTAGCTTAAGAGAAAATTGCATGTAGGCAACTACAATTTTAGTTCTCACATGTGGTGCCTGTTGGATAGGACAGAATGTAATTGGATAGAACAGAATGCAAAATTTAGAGATTAACTCATTTCAGTAGTTACAAGTTAGGGAACACAACTAAGGCGATGCGGTAGCGTTAGTACTGGTAAACCAGTGATTTACTCATTGAGCTATACTGTATATGAGCGTACTTCATATGGATTTACAGCACTGTACATTTAGCTATGCTAGTGTAATGGTTTGAAAACTAAGTCACTAATTTGTTTATGCATTTGTCTTAATTAAGCTAAATTGTATATTCTACATGCTTTAGCATTAGCAGTCCATCAGGCCAATAGATGGGGCTGTTACACTGTGGTAGTAGGAGAAACCGCAAGTCCTGGTCAAGTGCGCACGCCATTCTTCAGAATAAAGAATGTGCCAGAACTTTGCAGACGTAAACTTGTGTCTGTTCTTTTTACTATTACAGGTATGTAACAGAACTTCCAAACGGTCCAATATTGAAAGAATATGTAATAACATGCTATTTAACAACTTTGTCAAGGTATCATCATGTTAGGAACGGTTTTGTGTTGGTTTTGTGTCAAATTGAGTGAGAGAAGAACGTGATTTACAATGAATGAGAGTACATGTTAGCTTGCTGCTAGCTGCTGTAAAAACAATTTACGTGTCACAGAGACTATGTTTGCTGAGTAGCTTACTTGTACTGGATTTTGTCTAGGAGATTTTTATAAAAAAATCGATTTGTTAGGGATTTTGAGTTTGTTTAACATGTTATTGGTTTTGTGTAAAATTGTGCTCATGAGATGGTAAACTAGCCGCACATGCTCAGTCTGGAGCGTGGACTTTTAGCGCTCAGTCTGGGCGCATGAGAGGGAGGCGATTTTACAGAGGTGACACTATCTTAAAGCTGAATGTATTGTTGTCAGTTTTCTATATTGGTAGTGGTATGTAGAAAAACATTCAGTTATTTTTGTCTTCATATATACAGCTGAAGTCAGAAATTTACATACACTTAGGTTTGAGTCATTAAAACAAATTTTTCAACCACTCCACACATTTCTTGTTAACAAACTATAGTTTTGGCAAGTCAGTTAGGACATCTACTTTGTGCATGACACAAGTAAGTTTTCCAACAATTGTTTACATACAGATTTTTTAACTTATCATTCACTGTATCACAATTCCAGCGAGTCAGAGTTGACTGTGCATTTAAACAGCTTGGAAAGTTCCAGAAAATGATGTCATGGCTTTAGAAGCTTCCGATAGGCTATTTGACATCATTTGAGTCAATTGGAGTTGTACCTGTGGATGTATTTCAAGGCCTACCTTCAAACTCAGTGCCTCTTTGCTTGACATCATGGGTAAATCAAAGTAAATCAGCCAAGACCTCCACAAGTCTGGTTCATCCTTGGGAGCCATTTCCAAACACCTGAAGGTACCACGTTCATCTGTACAAACAATAGTACGCAAGTATAAACACCATGGGACCACGCAGCTGTCATACCTCTCAGGAAGGAGAGGCATTCTGTCTCCTAGAGATTAATGTACTTTGGTGCAAAAAGTGCAAATCAATCCCAGAACAACAGCAAAGGACCTTGTGAAGATGCTGGAGAAAGCAGGTACAAAAGTATCTATATCAGCAGTAAAACGAGTCCTATATACACATAACCAGCAAGGAAGAAGCCACTGCTCCAAAACCTTCATAAAAAAGCCAGACTATGGTTTGCAACTGCATATGGGGACAAAGATTGTACTTTTTGGAGAAATTTCCTCTGGTCTGATGAAACAAAAATAGAACTGTTTGGCCATAATGACCATCGTTATGGTTGGAGGAAAAAGGAGGACGCTTGCAAGCCGAAGAATACCATCCCAACCATGAAGCACGGGGTGGCAGCATCATGTTGTGAGGCGCTTTGCTGCAGGAGGGACTGGTGCACTTCATAAAATAGATGGCACCATGAGGCATGAAAATTATGTGGATATATTGAAGCAACATCAGTCATCAAGTTAAAGCTTGGTCGCAAACGGGTTTTCCAAATGGACAATGAGCCCAAGCATACTTCCAAAGTTGTGGCAAAATGTCTGAAGGACAATAAAGTCAAGGTATAGGATTGGCCATCACAAAGCCCTGACCTCAATCCTATAGAAAATGTGTGGACAGAACTGAAAAAGTGTGTGCGAGCAAGGAGGCCTACAAACCTGACTCAGTTACACCAGCTCTGTCAGGAGGAATGGGCCAAAATTCACCCAACTTATTTATTGTGGGAAGCTTGTGGAAGGCTAGCCGAAGCATTGGACCCAAGATAAACAATTTAAAGGCAATGCAACCAAATACTAATTGAGTGTATGTAAACTTCTGACCCACTGGGAATGTGATGAAAGAAATAAAAGCTGAAATAAATCATTCTCTCTACTGTTATTCTGACATTTCACATTCTTAAAATAAAGTGGTGATCCTAACTGACCTAAGACAAAGAATTTTAACTACAATTAAATGTCACGAATTGTGAAAAACTGTGTTTAAATGTATTTGGCTAGGGTGTATGTAAACTTCCGACTTCAACTGTAAGTGTTTCTATTGTATGAAGTGAAATACATTTTGTTTTTAGTGTGAAATCATACAGTAAGATACAGTATAAACAATTGAACAAGAATGAAGAATGCGCCAGAACTTTGCAGACTTAAACTTGAGTCCGTTCTTTTTACTATTACTGGCCACCTCAGCTAAAGACTGGGGCTGGTAACACTAGCTATAGTTAGCTAGCCAGCCCAATTTTTATAGTTAGCAAGCAACTTCTACTTGCTAGCTAGCGAGCTACACTATTGCTGTAGAGCTGCAGTGTACGTGTCTCCAGAAATGACAAGGTGTCAGCTGGCGTCAGCCCATCCAACATCTCCCAACAGTCGAAGTGCATTGCAGACCGCAGTATGCCACAGTAGCAACAGTTTGTAAACCTGAAGCAAAGCACCCACACGTGTTAGCTCTAACATGTTTGTAGGTAGGTGGTTCCAAATGAACTAAAGCCAGCCCTTTAACTGACACGTAAGTCAGAAAGAACTTACACGTCATTGACACTGATTTCCACGAAGTTCACACTTCGGATTTCCCACTTCAAGCCCACATATATCATACTTGAACTTACACATCATTGTACAACATCATGACGAAGCTCTGGGCATTGTCTTCCAGCTGCAAAATATTTTTCTTGCTGGTGTTGGCATTTAATGGGAAGATTGCCGAGTTAGGTTGCTGTTAAACATTCTGATTTGTTTAATCTTTCCATCTAAACGATCCAACACGACATATTACTTTGCATTTGTATTGTGGGAGAACTGTATATTTTATCCAAATTTAACCGAAGTCATGTCAGAAAAGCGTTCTGAAGCCATTGTCCACATAAGACGGTGAAGACCCACATCATACAGAGTCCTCCTATTGTTTTAGAAAAAAAATGTGGCACTCTGAATAAAGCTAACTTATCATCTGACCATATCCTGTGATTTCTTTATTCTGTGTCAGCTAAAACAAAAATCACTTAGTCAGCTCGTAGGCTTCCAACATTGCCCCTTTTACACCCCTGGCTTATACTCACTAGCTAACCACTAGCATCCTTGAAACACAACACTTATTAGCAGCTCAGCACTTCTCGTACTGTTACACGAAATCAAGATAAACCTTTATCATCGTAGTAGACATTGAACGTCTATATCCAAATTGGCAAAAATTGGTTATAGACTCTTTTGTTGGCCGATGGTAGCTATAGCTAACCACATGCTTATATGAATGCTACTACTAGCAGCAGTACATCCAGGTATAATGGCTGACACAAACATTGGCTACCATGATATCTTGCAAGTTATATCGGCCAATAAAAAATCAGGCAGGCAGTTCAGCAAGAATAAAGACACTTGGAAATATTTGTTTTATTATTTCTGCAAAACATGCAGTACTCTGTGGATGGAGTTGATGAAGCTTGCCAGGTAGCTAGCTTATTCCATTCCCAAACACCATACTAGATCCATGTGAGTGGACCAGTTAGTTTTGCATGGCCCTCTATACATAGATAGCTGGCTATCTTCATTTTTTATAATCTACTAGCAACATTTACATAACAAAACTCTTTGGGCACTTTAGTACCTACTTAACCAGATTCACCTCCATCACCGAAGCTGCCCGCTGTTGTGCTGTAGTAACACTGGTGGTGTCAGTGGACTTGGGGCCCACATTGACTGTGGACACAGAACAATTTTCTTTGCCTCAGCTTCATGCCTAATCCACTCTTCCACTGTTGGTAGACATCGTAATCGTTTGGGACAAGGTGAGCCCTGATTATGACTGATGTGCCAGGGGTTCCCCTGAACCAGTCTCCCACCGTATTCTCCCAAAGCGGTCCAACGTTCTCCCATCTTCTCGCATTTCGACCAAACATGCACGCCAGTAAACAGTGGTTGTAATGCACTGCCACCAACACCAGGTCGCTCCCTTCTTGACATCAAATCCGCAGTTTCTTGTTGGTACATGAGTTTTTGATCAATGTAATTCAAATAGCGAAAACAGAAGTGTATAATAATTAGTATGATACTTTTGCATAAAGACCGTTTAGTAGATCATCAATCTTCGTTGTTAGATTAGTGGAAATACAGTATATCGTGCAACCTACCCTTTTAAGTTGATCGTTTTTGGTTACTATTTATCTTGCATTTGTGCTGTGTTTGTGGTATTTGTTGGTAACTATAAGCACTGAGTATGAGCGTGAGTTTATATGTAGAGGGTTGCAAGACTACCGATGAGGAGGATGAAACAGACAGGAATCATTTAAGCACTAAGTTTGCCCCACGTATGACTCATCTCAGGGACACGAATGACAAAAGTAAAATTAAAAGTGTTTAGGCCAGTGGTCAGGCCAGGGGCACAAATTAAGTAAATGTATAAATAAAAAATACATTTAAATGGTCAGAGGGTATATGGAAAGTCATTGGAAGGAAGTTCTAGAGAGAGAGACACTGAGGACTGAACAGAGGGTTTCTCTGCCAGGGAACATCACTTGGCGGCCTGCAGGCCTGTCAGCTGTCAGCTCCTCCAAACTGTGCTGTGCTCTGCAAATGTCCACAAGGTTGAGTGTCAAAAACATCATCAGGTCAAGCAGACAGATGGATAACTTTGATGGCTGCGTTTTGTCACCAGCAAGTGCAATTAGAGGAGCAGTTAGAATCAAAGAGAAGAGCGTCTGCCAGATAAAAATGAATATAAATCATATTTTTCTGTATTTGAATACGAGTATGAAAATATTGTTAAATATTTATCAAGAATTTCAAGACATAGCGATTTAGCACGTGATGTTTATTCTACGGCAATTTGAACTAAAGTATTATCTTTCTCTGAAAAAAAATTATCAGCAGGATAAAAAAAAACAGTCTTCCTCGAGCAGATATTGACCTAAGTGATGGTTCTAATTAGAATCTGAGGTTCAGAATGGAACAAGGAATGTCCCTCACGGGAGGACTACGAGTGACATCATTCAGCCAACGACTCTCCACAGAGCAACAATTGTCAATGGTAGTGTTTTTTCTCAAGTGTCAAACTGAATTGCCACTATGAAATAAAAGAGCAAGCAACTCATAAAAGGTCTGTATTGTTTCTTTTGTCAGATGTGAATCGTCACTGCGGGAGGAATTGGACTGCTTATCTTTGTCACGTCATAAATCCCTGGTTACATTCTTCTTTCCCAAATAGTTTATCAAGCACAATTAAGCATTGTTAGGAGTAGTCCATAAAACAGACAGAGGTGCAGAGGGTACCTCTAGTTAAACGTCCTACCCACAAAGTTAAAATGAAGCTTAAAATGAAGGTCTTAAGGATTGAATAGCCTATTGACAATAAAGCAATGTCAAGGATGTTCAACACAGAAATAACTCAATGATGTCCCTATATTTACATGGAATTAACTGAAGTACGTCTCTATATGAGAAATGTTGGACCCCACACACACACTCTTTTGCTACCCTTTTTTCTAAGAGTGTGCAGTGCAGTGATGGATTCATTCTGTTCTTCATCCTCCAACACCGAAAGGCTCATTGCCTGAAGCACAATCATTTAGACGGACTTATAGTCTGTGTGGTTGGGTCACTCTACTGTATCTTTTTTTAAATAAGTCCACAGATAGGCTCAGAAATTGTTCAGCTTTAGGTTTGTTGAGGAAACCACCCAGAAGAGGTCTTAGTATGTATCACAGAGCTGGCGTGAATAATGCAACACCAAATGCTTGTTGACATCTCATTAATTGATAGCATCCGACTACCACGCTATCCACCACCATGCCATGTTAAATGACAAAATGAAGAGGTCCAACCACACATTTTATCTCTTATGACAGCATCCTTGACACAAAATAATCTTCTCTATTACAGTTTTCCTGACTCCAGCAATTACAATTGCTAGATTTTTTTTTTGCTTAGGGTGCTGGAAATGATAAATGATGTATTTACCATATTATATTGTCTGGCAAATCTGGTAGGATTGACCTGCATTGAAATATTTATTTATGCATTCCAGGCTATGGGAATCAAATTCTCAGCTGATTCTAATGAGCTTGTGCTAGCCATTTAGTCGTCGTGGAGGATATGCTGTGGAGTAATGGCTTGGTTTAGAACTTGTAAAAATGTTGAATCTAATACAGGACTAGTAAAAGCCCAGTACACTACTTTTGTGGGAATTTTTTATTTATTTGTGTATTACACCCTCAGCACCCCTACTTTCTGTGGCTATGACAATTACTATATGTCCTTCAGAAATTCAGGCTTAATCTAACTGAAGATGGCCATGATAAGAGGATATAGATAAGAGAGAGGACTGTCCATGTGAGAGGAAATACCTTACTGTATACCCTGTAAATAATTGGGTGTTGAATCTACTTTTATACAATTAAGGCAACAATTTACACATAAAAATATTGAGTAGGTGTCCTATATTTTTGAGTTAAAAAAAACGTGAATAAGCTATTCAAATGTTCACAATTAAACTAAGTCCAGGTTAATACGAATATATAGTAAACAACACATTTGTGTTAATATTTGTGTTACATCAACTCATATTTAATCATATTATCGGTAAATCCAAAACATGTATACTGCTATCCTTATTTCCCTCAACTTACTTTAATTGTGTAAATTAAAAAACATGTATGTAAATGTGTGGCCTTATTTTTTAAAGTAGATTCAACACCTCATATTTAAAAAAGACACCAGGAAACCTGGTCAAACAAATAAGCATGTATTTGTTAACATACTTGACATGTTATTTGTTCACTTCATATAAAAAGAAATACAGTAACAAAATATGCATATTAGAATTAAACAGTGCCTTCAGAAAGTATTTATACCTCTTAACGTATTCCACATTTTGTAGTGTTACAGCCTGATTTCAAAATGGATTAAAAACTTTTTTTTTCTCAACCACATATACACAATAACCCATAATGACAAAGTGAAAACATGTTTTTTGAAGGTTTTGCAATTGTATTGAAAATGTATTACAGAAATATGCATTTACATAAGTATTCACACCCCTGAGTCAATACATGTTAGAATCACCTTTGGTAGTGATTACAGCTGTGAGTCTTTCTGGGTAAATCTCTAAGAGCTTTACACACCTGGATTGTAAAATATTTGCACCTTATTCTTTTACAAATTGTCAGCCATTTTCTTGTCTTGCCATATGTTTAAGTCAAAAGCTATAACTAGGCCACTCAGGAACATTGAATGTCATCTTGGTAAGCAACTCCAGTGTATTTTTGGCCTTTAGGTTATTGTTCTGCTGAAAGGTGAATTCATCTCCCAGTGTCTGGTGGAATAAGCAGACTGAAACAAGTTTTCCTCTAAGATGTTGCCTGTGCTTAGCTCCATTTATTTTTTATCCTGAAAATGTATCCAGTGCTTATCTTTAACAATCATACCCATAACATGATGCAGCCACCACTATGGTACTCAGTAATGTGTTCTATTGGATTTGCCCCAAACATAAAACGTTGTATTCATGACCAAAAGTGAATTGCTTTGCCACATTTTTTGCAATATTACTTTAGCGCCTTGTTGAAAAAAGGATGCATGTTTTGAAATATTTTTATTCTATACAGGTTTCCTTATTTTCAAGCTGTCAATTAGTTTAGTATTGTGGAGTAACTACAATGTTGTTGATCCATCCTCAGTTTTCTCCTATCAATCAATCAATCAATCAAATTTATTTTATATAGCCCTTCGTACATCAGCTGATATCTCAAAGTGCTGTACAGAAACCCAGCCTAAAACCCCAAACAGCAAGCAATGCAGGTGAAGAAGCACGGTGGCTAGGAAAAACTCCCTAGAAAGGCCAAAACCTAGGAAGAAACCTAGAGAGGAACCAGGCTATGTGGGGTGGCCAGTCCTCTTCTGGCTGTGCCGGGTGGAGATTATAACAAAACATGGTCAAGATGTTCAAATGTTCATAAATGACCAGCATGGTCGAATAATAATAAGGCAGAATAGTTGAAACTGGAGCAGCAGCACAGTCAGGTGGACTGGGGACAGCAAGGAGTCATCATGTCAGGTATTCCTGGGGCATGGTCCTAGGGCTCAGGTCCTCTGAGAGAGAGAAAGAAAGAGAGAATTAGAGAAAGCATATGTGGGATGGCCAGTCCTCTTCTGGCTGTGCCGGGTGGAGATTATAACAGAACATGGCCAAGATGTTCAAATGTTCATAAATGATCAGCATGGTTGAATAATAATAAGGCAGAACAGTTGAAACTGGAGCAGCAGCACAGCCAGGTGGACTGGGGACAGCAAGGAGTCATCATGTCAGGTAGTCCTGGGGCATGGTCCTAGGGCTCAGGTCCTCCGAGAGAGAGAAAGAGAGAAGGAGAGAATTAGAGAACGCACACTTAGATTCACACAGGACACCGAATAGGACAGGAGAAGTACTCCAGATATAACAAACTGACCCTAGCCCCCCGACACATAAACTACTGCAGCATAAATACTGGAGGCTGAGACAGGAGGGGTCAGGAGACACTGTGGCCCACTCCGAGGACACCCCCGGACAGGGCCAAACAGGAAGGATATAACCCCACCCACTTTGCCAAAGCACAGCCCCCACACCACTAGAGGGATATCTTCAACCACCAACATACCATCCTGAGACAAGGCTGAGTATAGCCCACAAAGACCTCCGCCACGGCACAACTTAAGGGGGGGGGGGGGGGGGGGGCGCCAACCCAGACAGGATGACCACATCAGTGACTCAACCCACTCAGGTGACGCACCCCCTCCAGGGACGGCATGAGAGAGCCCCAGTAAAGCCAGTGACTCAGCCCCTGTAATAGGGTTAGAGGCAGAGAATCCCAGTGGAAAGAGGGGAACCGGCCAGGCAGAGACAGCAAGGGTGGTTCGTTGCTCCAGAGCCTTTCCGTTCACCCTCCCACTCCTGGGCCAGACTACACTCAATCATATGACCCACTGAAGAGATGAGTCTTCAGTAGAGACTTAAAGGTTGAGACCGAGTTTGCGTCTCTGACATGGGTAGGCAGACCGTTCCATAAAAATGGAGCTCTATAGGAGAAAGCCCTGCCTCCAGCTGTTTGCTTAAAAATTCTAGGGACAATTAGGAGGCCTGCGTCTTGTGACCGTAGCGTACGTGTAGGTATGTACGGCAGGACCAAATCACAGAGATAGATAGGAGCAAGCCCATGTAATGCTTTGTAGGTTAGCAGTAAAACCTTGAAATCAGCCCTTGCTTTGACAGGAAGCCAGTGTAGAGAGGCTAGCACTGGAGTAATATGATCAAATTTTTTGGTTCTAGTCAGGATTCTAGCAGCCGTATTTAGCACTAACTGAAGTTTATTTAGTGCTTTATCCGGGTAGCCGGAGAGTAGAGCATTGCAGTAGTCTAACCTGGAAGTGACAAAAGCATGGATTAATTTTTCTGCATCATTTTTGGACAGAAAGTTCCTGATTTTTGCAATGTTACGTAGATGGAAAAAAGCTGTCCTTGAAATGGTCTTGATATGTTCTTCAAAAGAGAGATCAGGGTCCAGAGTAACGCCGAGGTCCTTCACAGTTTTATTTGAGACGACTGTACAACCATTAAGATTAATTGTCAGATTCAACAGAAGATCTCTTTGTTTCTTGGGACCTAGAACAAGCATCTCTGTTTTGTCCGAGTTTAAAAGTAGAAAGTTTGCAGCCATCCACTTCCTTATGTCTGAAACACATTCTTCTAGCAAGGGCAATTTTGGGGCTTCACCATGTTTAATTGAAATGTACAGCTGTGTGTCATCCGCATAGCAGTGAAAGTTAACATTATGTTTTCGAATAACATCCCCAAGAGGTAAAATATATAGTGAAAACAATAGTGGTCCTAAAACGGAACCTTGAGGAACACCGAAATTTACAGTTGATTTGTCAGAGGACAGACCATTCACAGAGACAAACTGATATCTTTCCGACAGATAAGATCTAAACCAGGCCAGAACTTGTCCGTGTAGACCAATTTGGGTTTCCAATCTCTCCAAAAGAATGTGGTGATCGATGGTATCAAAAGCAGCACTAAGGTCTAGGAGCACGAGGACAGATGCCATTAAAATGTCATTTACCACCTTCACAAGTGCCGTCTCAGTGCTATGATGGGGTCTAAAACCAGACTGAAGCATTTCGTATACATTGTTTGTCTTCAGGAAGGCAGTGAGTTGTTGCGCAACAGCCTTTTCTAAAATTTTTGAGAGGAATGGAAGATTCGATATAGGCCGATAGTTTTTTATATTTTCTGGGTCAAGGTTTGGCTTTTTCAAGAGAGGCTTTATTACTGCCACTTTTAGTGAGTTTGGTACACATCCGGTGGATAGAGAGCCGTTTATTATGTTCAACATAGGAGGGCCAAGCACAGGAAGCAGCTCTTTCAGTAGTTTAGTTGGAATAGGGTCCAGTATGCAGCTTGAAGGTTTAGAGGCCATGATTATTTTCATCATTGTGTCAAGAGATATAGTACTAAAACACTTGAGTGTCTCTCTTGATCATAGGTCCTGGCAGAGTTGTGCAGACTCAGGACAACTGAGCTTTGAAGGAATACGCAGATTTAAGGAAGAGTCCGTAATTTGCTTTCTAATAATCATAATCTTTTCCTCAAAGAAGTTCATGAATTTATCACTGCTAAAGTGAAGGTCATCCTCTCTTGGGGAATGCTGCTTTTTAGTTAGCTTTGCGACAGTATCAAAAAGGAATTTCGGATTGTTCTTATTTTCCTCAATTAAGTTAGAAAAATAGGATGATCGAGCAGCAGTAAGGGCTCTTCGGTACTGCACAGTACTGTCTTTCCAAGCTAGTCGGAAGACTTCCAGTTTGGTGTGTCGCCATTTCCGTTCCAATTTTCTGGAAGCTTGCTTCAGAGCTCGGGTATTTTCTGTGTACCAGGGAGCTAGTTTCTTATGAGAAATGTTTTTAGTTTTTAGGGGTGCAACTGCATCTAGGGTACTGCGCAAGGTTAAGTTGAGTTCCTCAGTTAGGTGGTTAACTGATTTTTGTCCTCTGGCGTCCTTGGGTAGACAGAGGGAATCTGGAAGGACATCAAGGAATCTTTGTGTTGTCTGTGAATTTATAGCACGACTTTTGATGATCCTTGGTTGGGGTCTGAGCAGATTATTTGTTGCAATTGCAAACGTAATAAAATGGTGGTCCGATAGTCCAGGATTATGAGGAAAAACATTAAGATCCACAACATTTATTCCATGGGACAAAACTAGGTCCAGCGTATGACTGTGACAGTGAGTGGGTCCAGAGACATGTTGGACAAAACCCACTGAGTCGATGATGGCTCCGAAAGCCTTTTGGAGTGGGTCTGTGGACTTTTCCATGTGAATATTAAAGTCACCAAAGATTAGAATATTATCCGCTATGACTACAAGGTCCGATAGGAATTCAGGGAACTCAGTGAGGAACGCTGTATATGGCCCAGGAGGCCTGTAAACAGTAGCTATAAAAAGTGATTGAGTAGGCTGCATAGATTTCATGACTAGAAGCTCAAAAGACGAAAACGTCATTTTTTTTTTTGTAAATTGAAATTTGCTATCGTAAATGTTAGCAACACCTCCGCCTTTGCGGGATGCACGGGGGATATGGTCACTAGTGTAGCCAGGAGATGAGGCCTCATTTAACACAGTAAATTCATCAGGCTTAAGCCATGTTTCAGTCAGGCCAATCACATCAAGATTATGATCAGTGATTAGTTCATTGACTATAATTGCCTTTGAAGTAAGGGATCTAACATTAAGTAGCCCTATTTTGAGATGTGCGGTATCATGATCTCTTTCAATAATGACAGGAATGGAGGTGGTCTTTATCCTAGTGAGATTGCTAAAGCGAACACCGCCATGTTTAGTTTTGCCCAACCTAGGTCGAGGCACAGACACGGTCTCAATGGTGATAGCTGAGCTGACTACACTGACTGTGCTAGTGGCAGACTCCACTATGCTGGCAGGCTGGCTAACAGCCTGCTGCCTGGCCTGCACCCTATTTCATTGTGGAGCTAGAGGAGTTAGAGCCCTGTCTATGTTGGTAGATAAAATGAGAGCACCCCTCCAGCTAGGATGGAGTCCGTCACTCCTCAGCAGGTCAGGCTTGGTCCTGTTTGTGGGTGAGTCCCAGAAAGAGGGCCAATTATCTACAAATTCTATCTTTTGGGAGGGGCAGAAAACAGTTTTCAACCAGCGATTGAGTTGTGAGACTCTGCTGTAGAGCTCATCACTCCCCCTAACTGGGAGGGGGCCAGAGACAATTACTTGATGCCGACACATCTTTCTAGCTGATTTACACGCAGAAGCTATGTTGCGCTTGGTGATCTCTGACTGTTTCATCCTAACATCGTTGGTGCCGACGTGGATAACAATATCTCTATACTCTCTACACTCGCCAGTTTTAGCTTTAGCCAGCACCATCTTCAGATTAGCCTTAACGTCGGTAGCCCTGCCCCCCGGTAAACAGTGTATGATCGCTGGATGATTCTCAAGTCTAATACTGCGGGTAATGGAGTCGCCAATGACTAGAGTTTTCAATTTGTCAGAGCTAATGGTGGGAAGCTTCGGCGTCTCAGACCCCGTAACGGGAGGAGTAGAGACCAGAGAAGACTCGGCCTCTGACTCCGACCCGCTGCTTAATGGGGAAAACCGGTTGAAAGTTTCTGTCGGCTGAATGAGCGACACCGGTTGAGCGTTCCTACAGCATTTCCTTCCAGAAACCGTGAGAAAGTTGTCCGGCTGCGGGGACTGTGCCAGGGGATTTATACTACTATCTGTACTTACTGGTGGCACAGACGCTGTTTCATCCTTTCCTACACTGAAATTACCCTTGCCTAGCGATTGCGTCTGAAGCTGGGCTTGTAGCACAGCTATCCTCGCCTTAAGGCGAGTACAGCGACTGCAATTAGAAGGCATCATGTTAATGTTACTACTTAGCTTCGGCTGTTGGAGGTCCTGACGAACCGTGTCCAGATAAAGCGTCCGGAGTGAAAAAGTTGAGTAGGAAAAAACAAAAATATAAACGGTAATTAAAAAGTAAAAACCGTAAATTTGTCAGGTAGCAAAACAGGTTGGCAACAAAACGCACAGCAACTCAAAAACAAGTCTGCAAGTCGTGACCGGAATGACGTCAACAAAATGACGTCAATCACAGCCATTAAGCTCTGTAACTATTTTAAAGTCACCATTGGCCTCATGGTGAAATCGATGAGCAGTATCCTTCCTCTCCGGCAACTGAGTTAGGAAGGACGCATGTATCTTTGTAGTGACTACGTGCATTGATACACCATCCAAAGTGTAATTAATAACTTCACCGTGCTCAAAGGGATATTCAATGTCTGCTTCTTTGTGAGTCATTGGAAAACCTCTCTGGTCTTTGTGGTTGAATCTGGTTTTGAAATGCACTGCTCGAATGAGACACCTTACAGATAATTGTTTGTGTGAGGTAGAGAGATAGTCATAAAAAAATGTTAAACACATTATTGTACACAGGGTGAGTCCATGCAACTTATTATGTGTCTTGTAAAGCACTTTTCTACTCCTGAACTCATTTAGGCTTGCCATAACAAAGGGGTTGAATACGTATTGACTCAAGACATTTCAGCTTTTCATTTTTATTTCATTTGTAAACATTTCTAAAAACACAATTCCACTTTGACAGTATGGGGTATTGTGTGTAGGCCAGTGACACAAAATCTAAATGTAATACATTTTGAATGTAGGCTGTGGAAAAAGTCAAGGGGTGTGAATACTTTCTGAAGGTACTGTACATGTGCCTAATGCCAATTTTCTGAACACTGGATGTGGAATAATTATTATTATCCTTGGGCTACAACAGTACAGTGCAATGAGGAATGTATTATAGTTGTCAAGTGAATACACAAGTATTGTCCATAGGCTGTAAACTGCAGTGATGTAGGCTAATTTGAATAACTGCTCACATCTCCTGTTTTGTCTCATGATGAAATAACTGCATAGGACAACAGCCTAAGACTGATTATTCAACTATTTGGATAAGTTTGGGTCAATTCTTGACAGTTTAGAAGGTCCAGAAAGGGACATTTGCATGCCACTCATACAGTGCTTTCGGAAAGTATTCAGACCTCTTTACTTTTTAAACATTTAAATTACAGCCTTATTCTAAAATAGATTAAATATTTTTCCCCCCTCATCAATCAACACACCATACCCCATAATGACAAAGCAAAAATAGGTTAATAGAAATGTTGCAAATGTATTAAAAATAAACTGAAATATCACATTTACATAAGTATTCAGAACCTTTCCTCAGTACTTTGTTGAATCACCTTTGATAGCGATTACATCCTTGAGTCTTCTTGGGTATCACACTACAACAAGCTTGGCACACCTGTATTTTGGGAGTTTCTCCCATTCTTCTCTGCAGATCCTCTCAAGATCTGTCAGGTTTGATGGGGAGAGTCGCTGCACAGCTATTTTCCGGTCTCTCCAGAGAAGTTCGATCAGGTTCAAGTCCGGGCTCTGGGTGGGCCTCTCAAGGACATTCAGAGACTTGTCCTGAAGCCACTCCTGCATTGTCTTGGCTATGTGGTTAGGGTTGTTGTCCTGTTGGGAAGTTAACCATCGCCCCAGTCTGAGGTTCTGAGCGCTCTGGAGCAGGTTTTCATCAAAGATCTCTCTGTACTTTGCTCCGTTCATCTTTGCTTCGATCCTGACTAGTCTCCCAGTTCCTGCCGCTGAAGATTTTCCTCAAAGCATGATGATGTCACCACCATGCTTCATCGTAAGGATGGTGCCAGGTTTCCTCCAGACGTGATACTTGGCATTCCGTTCAAAGTGTTCAATCTAGGTTTCATCAGACCAGGGAATTTTGTTTCTCATAGTCTGAGAGTTCTTTAGGTGCCTTTTGGCAAACTCCAAGCGAGCAGTCCTGTGCCTTTTACTGAGTGGCTTCCGTCTGGCCACCCTACCATAAAGGCCTGATTGGTGGAGTGCTGCAGAGATGGTTGTCCTTCTGGAAGGTTATTTTATCTCCACAGAGGAACTCTGGAGCGCTGTTAGAGTCACCATAGGGTTCTCGGTCACCTCCCTGACCAAGGCCCTTCTCCCCCGATTGCTCAGTTTGGCTGGGCGGCCAGCTCAAGGAATAGACTGGTGGTTCTAAACTTCTTCAGTTTAAGAATGATGGAGGCCATTTTGTTCTTGGGGACCGGACCTTCAATGCTGCAGAAATGTTTTGGTACCCTTCCCCAGGTCTGTGCCTCCACGCAATCCTGTCTCGAAGATCTACGGATTATTCCTTCGACCTCATGGCTTGGTTTTTGCTCTGATATGCACTGTCAAGTGTGGGACCTTGTACAGACAGATGTGTGCCTTTCCAAATCATGTCCAAGCAATTGAATTTACCACAGGTTTACTCCAATCAAATTGTAGAAACATCTCAAGGACGATCAAGGGAAACAGGATGCACCTGAGCTCAATTTTCGAGTTTCATAGTGAAGGGTCTGTTGCCCACTAGTTTGCTCCAATTGGGGGAAGGCTGGTAGGGTAATAAAGATATGTGTATGTATGTATATGTAAAGTTGAAGTCTGAAGTTTACATACACCTTAGCCAAATACATTTAAACTCAGTTTTTCACAAATCCTGACATTTAATCCTAGTAAAAATTCCCAGTCTTAGGTCAGTTAGGATCACCACTTTATTTTAAGAATGTGAAATGTCAGAATAATAGTAGAGAGAATGATTTATTTCAGCTTTAATTTCTTTCATCACATTCCCAGTGGGTCAGAAGTTTACATACACTCAATTAGTATTTGGCAGCAAGGCCTTTAAATGGTGTAACTTGGATCAAATGTTTTGGATTGCCTTCCACAAGCTTCCCACAATACGTTGGGTGAACTTTGGCCCATTCCTCCTGACAGTGCTGGTGTAACTGAGTCAGGTTTGTAAGCCTCCTTACTCACACACGCTTTTTCAATTCTGCCCACACATTTTCTTTAGGTTTGAGGTCAGGGCTTTGTGATGGCCACTCCAATATCTGGACTTTGTTGAACTTAAGCGATTTTGCCACAACTTTGGAAGTATGCTTGGGGTCATTGTCCATTTAGAAGAGCCATTTGTGACCAAGCTTTAACTTCCTGACTGATGTCTTGAGATGTTGCTTCAATATATCCACATAATTCTCCATCCTCATGATGTCATCTATTTTGTGAAGTGCACCAGTCCCTCCTGCAGCAAAGCACCCCCACAACATGATGTTGCCACCCCCGTGCTTCACGGTTGAGATGGTGTTCTTTGTTTAGCAAGGCTCCACCTTTTTCTTCCAAACATAAGTATAGTCATTATGGCCAAGGAGTTCTATTTTTGTTTCATCAGACCAGAGGAAATTTCTCCAAAATGTACGATCCTTGTCCCCATGTGCAGTTGCAAACCATAGTCTGGCTTTTTTTATGGCAGTTTTGGAGCAGTGGCTTCTTCCTTGCTGAGTGGCCTTTCAGATTAATTCGATATAGGACTAGTTTTATTGTGGATATGGATACTTTTGTACCTGTTTCCTCCAGCCTCTTTACAGGGTCCTTTGCTGTTGTTCTGGGATTGATTTGCACTTTTCGCACCAAAGTACGTTCATCTCTAGGAGACAGAACGCGTCTCCTTCCTGAGCGGTACGGCTGCGTGGTCCCATGGTGTTTATACTTGCGTACTATTGTTTGTACAGATGAACGTGGTAGCTTCAGGCATTTGGAAATTGCACCCAAGGATGAACCAGACTTGTGGAGGTCTACAATTTATTTTCTGAGGTCTTGGCTGATTTCTTTTGATTTTTCCATGATGTCAAGCAAAGAGGCACTGAGTTTGAAGGTAGGTCTTGAAACACATCCACAGGTACACCTCCAATTTACTCAAATTATGTCAATTAGCCTATCAGAAGCTTCTAAAGCCATGACATCATTTCTGGAATCTCCCAAGCTGTTTAAAGGCACAGTCAACTTAGTGTATGTAAACTTCTGACCCACTGGAATTGTGATACAGTGAATTTATAAGTTAAATTATCTGTCTGTAAACAATTGTTGGAAAATGACTGTATCATTCACAAAGTAGATGTTAAAAAACGATAGTTTTGACAAGTCGGTTAGGACAAGGAATTTGTGAAGTGGTTGAAAAACAAGTTTAAATGACTCCAACCTAAGTGTATGTAAACTTCCGACATTAACGGTATGTATTTATATGTGTATGCATTTGCATATATATTTGCAAAAACAATTACAGTGGATTGGAAGTGATGCAGACAATTTAATTGATGGAAGCTACAATATATCTGCAATATTAAAGTTGATCTTCCCCCTTAAAGATAAAAAAAAGTATTTAAAAAAGGGTCTGAATACTTATGTAAATAAAGGAGTTCTGTCTTTTGATTGTAATAAATTTGCATACATTTCTAAAAAACAGTTTTTGCATTGTCATTATGGGGTATTGTGTGTTGATTTCTTAAGATTGTTTTATTATTCTTCCTTTTTTAATAAGGCTGTAATGTAACAAAATGTGGAAAAAGTCAAGGGGTTTGAATACTTTCCAAAGGCACTGTATGTTAATTTCAAAATAACTGCATATAGCCTGCCTAATTGGGCAACCATTTGGATGAGTTATGCTGTTTTTCTCGTCAGTTTTGCCCACAATGTCCAGGCACATTAGCAGGACAGTAAAGTTGCCACATCAATGTTACACAGAAATGAATTAGTCAAGTAATTGTTATTAAATATTATATTCTGGTGTTATTTAATGAATTAAAAATATCTATTGAAAACCTTTTGCTCCTGAACGTCATTTTAAAGACTGCTTGGATTTCAAATCTTGCATTATTCAAATAATATTCATTGCAATTGTACATATTGGATTGTATGATAAAGGCACAACAACGAAATAACAAATAAAATGAACGTGCAGGTGAGTTTAAAAGAGGAACTTCACATCAAATCTCCTCAGTGCAGATATTATGGTGACATGTGCAAAACCATCCACCCATAATTGATTTAAATAATTAAAATAAGACAACAGGACTCATAATTAGAGAATTTTGAAATAAAACTGATTAAATGGATTTAAAATATCACGTTTATTCCCGCTCCGGCAGTCAACGTCGTCAGTGTACTAACCACCGTCTAACCACCGTTCCTGGCAACCCATCATTACGCTTACCTCGCAACCATTATTACGCACACCTGCACCTCATCATCAGTCACACCTGGACTTCATTACTACCTTGATTACTTACGATTTATCTAGCACTCTGTTCTGTCAGTCATCAGGTAGTATTGTTTATGTTTCCTTGTTAGACGATTCTTGTGTTTTGTATTAGTTCCATGTTCGTTATCATTAAACTCACACTGCACTTGTTATCTGACTCACTGCGTCTACATTAAATTAACACACTTGTGTGAAACCCTATGCCATAATCTTCTTCAAAGCACTCGTCTGAGTGTGCCAGAGCACAGGATAACTGATGACTTTATGAATGTAGCACAGTTACAGTCACCCCAGAATCATTCTTTAATTACATCTCCATTGCTCTAGACCAGGGGTGGGCAACTCCAGTCCTCAAGGGTTTGATTGGTGTCGCGCATTTTCTCCATCCCTAGCAAACACAGCTGATTAATCAAATTGCATTCTAAACTGAAGATCATGATTAGGTGATTATTGGAGTCAGGTGTGTTTGCTGGAGCTGGGGCAAAACTGTGATACCAATCAGGCCCTGGAGTTTTGTGTATTGGGTACCCTGGGTATTGGCCACTTTCTCTCTCTTTGATGTTGGATGGTTATAAATCAAATCAAATCAAATTTATTTATATAGCCCTTCGTACATCAGCTGATATCTCAAAGTGCTGTACAGAAACCCAGCCTAAAACCCCAAACAGCAAGCAATGCAGGTGTAGAAGCACGGTGGCTAGGAAAAACTCCCTAGAAAGGCCAAAACCTAGGAAGAAACCTAGAGAGGAACCAGGCTATGTGGGGTGGCCAGTCCTCTTCTGGCTGTGCCGGGTGGAGATTATAACAGAACATGGCCAAGATGTTCAAATGTTCATAAATGACCAGCATGGTCAAATAATAATAAGGCAGAACAGTTGAAACTGGAGCAGCAGCACGGTCAGGTGGACTGGGGACAGCAAGGAGTCATCATGTCAGGTAGTCCTGGGGCATGGTCCTAGGGCTCAGGTCAGTTGAAACTGAAGCAGCAGCACGGCCAGGTGGACTGGGGACAGCAAGGAGTCATCATGTCAGGTAGTCCTGGGGCATGGTCCTAGGGCTCAGGTCCTCCGAGAGAGAGAAAGAAAGAGAGAAGGAGAGAATTAGAGAACGCACACTTAGATTCACACAGGACACCGAATAGGACAGGAGAAGTACTCCAGATATAACAAACTAACCCTAGCCCCCCCGACACATAAACTACTGCAGCATAAATACAGTACTATTTACATATCTGGATTCTGTGGTTGCCATGGCGGTGTGAGGTACCCTAGGCAGAGAGCTCTGTAAATATTGTACATCATTGTTATTATTTTTTCATTAATTTTTTTTTTTTTTTGGGGGGGGGGGGGGGTAGGCTCCTCTATTGTTTGATCACTATATCCTTTGGTCTTGACTCAGAGTTGCAGGATCGTGATGAAAAGTGGAAAATATTTTGGCTTGATAGCTAGCTAGCTGTTTGGATTCAAATAATCTGTTTGGAAGTATTACACCAAGGACTGCATGATGTGTCCAGAGGAAGTTCAGGGACTGTTCAGGGAATGATCCTAACCACTGCCAAGATGTGTTGGCTTTTCATGCTCTTTACAACAGCCATGGCATCAGCCAGGTGGATGCTACATTCCTGGCAATGGAGGAAAAGTACCAGAGAAGCGGCTCCGATGGAGTGACTGACCATTCAGAGAAGCAGGTGTGGTGCGCTGTTGAAGAGCTCCTGGTATGTTTTTTCAAACTGTCTATTCTGCTTGGCTGTCCCATCGATGCCCCCTCCACTGAACATACACTGACTTTCCAGCTTAAACTTCCTGGACTTCATTACAAGAGCACAGAGACTTTCAATCTCCATCATTTTAAACTTTTTATGCTCTTTGAGATTCCTTGAAAAGCTCTATACAAGTTAAAAAATATATGAAGTATTATTATATCTGTTACCCAAATATGCCTAGTAACCTAGGGCCTGCTATGTTATGTTTGTACATTTTTTGAGACATTCATTTCAGAGAACCACAATAGATAAAACTTGTCAAACTTGTTTGTGTCATCCTCGATGACTTTAAATGCATTACCCACATGTGCGTGTGTATTGTGTTTTAAACTATCCAAGTTAGTCATCATACAGGTGTGGGATAGGGAGCAGCCACACAGACCTTGTCAGGATCGCTGGAGACTGAGGAGATTGGTCCTGGAGCCTCCCATGTCGCCATGGCAGTGGCAACAGCTGGACACAGTGTCACATTATTTTCCAGACCATTCCACTCAAATAAATGTTTCATAGCGTGTCACCATCGGTTCCATCTTACAAGTTTGTGTATCCAGTCAGTCAGTGGAGCTGTCATGACGCTGGTCTGTAATACTCTGGCTTCATTTTTTCTGTTTGGATTGGGATGTTTTCTTCCATATCATGCATCTTGTTCCTTGGAATCAGAACGGACAGAGTGTTTTGTTGTTGTTGTCCCAACACCAAAATTGAGATAGTAAAATAGAAGTGCCTTTGGGCAGTGCCACAAGTGAAAAAGGTCTACAAACTGTTGAAAGAGAAAGAGAGAGGGGTGGTGGGGGTGGGATAAGGAGAGCTAGATAGAGGGGAGATAGTGAAATACTCTGTGGGGGTATCAGGGGGAGTCCAACGTGGAGTCAGAAAGGTGATAACATGTACCTCGCTGTTCCACCCTCTTGGCAATAACAATGTGTCAGGAAACTGCTTGGTTATTCATGCTGTCTGGTCCATCCCACATCTGAATACATGCAAGAGTGAAGCATATACCACTTATCTTCCCTGTGAGATGTGGGGAGTATAGATAAGTGCTCACCTCACAGCTGGTCTTCAGAGATAAGGCCCAAAATCAAAACACATGAAAACTGTTTATTTAATTAGAACAGCAAGCTGGGGTGAAATACATTTCGGGTATGCTATTTTGGTGATAGCCAGGTTAGAGGTGTTCATTATAGAGTTGTGTTCTTCTGAGTCATAGTGATTGTGTTAAGGAGAGGTGACAAACTATTTTAGAGCTAATTTAAAAGCACTCCTATAAACACCAGATGGGAGGCTGCTGTGCCATGAGTGGGTTAAGCTACTAAATCAAGCATCTATCGTAAGCAATATGCCTCCACCTGTGATTAGTCACAGGCATTGTGAATCCTTTACGTTTCCATCCTCTCCTATCTCTGTCAGTCTACCTGTTGAAATTCAACCCCAGAGGCCTGTCCATTTCTTCAAACTAGCTGGCTATCTGGTGTAACTGAGAGACCTGCTGCCGGTCTCAACACATTTGCATCACACACCTTCCCTCTCACCCTCTTCCCCCTCTTCCCTCTCAGCAGAGAGAGAAAGTCTCTAGAGGGTTGGTTTCCTGGCCTCCCATGTCGCCATGACAGGCTGTTGTCCTGTGGCCCTCATCATATATCCTACTGTCACCATTTCTCATTCTATATTCACCTCATTACCTCAAATAAGTCCTTAAGTTTGCAGTAATTAATAATTTGTGAGATATTTGATGGTGTGCATTCTTATTATATATTTGCTCTATATTCATGAGCATAAATGTGCATGAAGGAAAAAAAGTGTTCACATTTTCTATATTTATCTTATGTTTCCATAATATATTTTTATGTTAAATGATGTGGTATAAATCCTGTTTGGGATAGGGGTCAGCATTTTCACGTTTGGATGAAAAGCGTGCCCAGAGTAAACTGCCTGCTACTCAGTCCTAGTTGCTAATATATGCATATTATTAGTAGATTTGGATAGAAAACACTCTGAAGTTTCTAAAACTGACAGAAAAGATGTCTGTGAGTATAACAGAACTCATATGGCATGTGAAAACCTGAGAAAAATCCAACTAGGAAGTGGGAAATCTGAGGTTTGTAGTTTTTCAATGCTTTGCCTATCGAATATACAGTGTCTATGGGGTCAAATTGCAACTCCTAAGGCTTCCACGAGATGCCAACAGTCTTTAGAACCTTGTTTGATGCTTCTACAGTGAAGGAGGGGGGGATGAAAGGGGATTGAGTCAGTGGTCTGTCAGAGTGCCACGAGCTGGTCACGCACGTTCACGTGAGAGTTAGAGTTCCATTGCATTTCTGAAGACAAAGGAATTCTCCGGTTGGAACATTATTGAAGATTTATGATAAAAACATCCTAAAGATTGAATCTATACTCCATTTGACGTGTTTCTACGAACTGTGATATAACTTTTTTGACTTTTCGTCTGAACTAAGCGATCGCGCATTGAGCATTTTGATTACTGGGCTAAACACGTGAACCAAAAGGAGATGTTTGGACATAAATGATGGACTTCATTGAACAAACATTTATTGTGGAACTGGGATTCCTTGGAGTGCATTCTGATGAAGATCATCAAAGGTTAGTGAATATTTATAATGCTATTTCTGACTTCTGTTGACTCCAACATGGCGGATATCTATATGGCTTGATTTGTTGTCTGAGCGCAGTACTCAGATTATTGCATGGTTTGCTTTTTCCGTAAAGCTTTTTTGAAATCTGACACAGCGGTTGCATTAAGGAGAAGTATATCTCTAATTCTGTGCATAACACTTGTGTCTTATATTAAAGTTTATGATGACTATTTCTGTAAATTGAAGTGGCTCTCTGCAAAATCACCGGAAGTTTTGGAAGCAAAACATTACTGAACGTAACGTGCCAATGTAAACTGAGATTTCTGGATATAAATATGCACTTTATCGAACAAAACATACACAATAAATGTAACATGAAGTCGTATGAGTGTCATCTGATGAAGATCATCAAAGGTTAGTGATTAATTTTCTCTTTCTGCTTTTTGTGACTCCTCTCTGGCTGGAAAATGGCTGTGTGTTTTTGTGACTAGGATCTGACCTAACATAATCATATGGTGTGCTTTCGCTGTAAAGCCTTTTTGAAATCGGACATGATAGGTAGATACAATTCTTGTTAATCTTTCATTTGTGTATTGCACTTGTTAATGTATGAAAGTTAAATTTTTGAATTTCGCACGCTGCCTTTTCAGCGGAATGTTGTAGAGCGGAATCCCTAGCCACAAGAAGATAACTTCTCAAACCACATCTTTAGATGTGTTTCTTGTTATTGTTTTATGAAATCAGATGTTAGTGATAGGGTGAAATATTCACCCGCACCCAACATAATACATTTCTAATGAATAAATCAAATACTCCCTATTTTCTGTACTACTCAATACTTATTGCCAGTGGCAGGCACTTATAAAGTGGCCCCTGCTATAAATCTGCTGTCATAAGAGCAATATAAATCAAACGCATTATTGCGCCTCAATGCCCAAGGCTCCAGCTCCCCTGAATTTTCTCATTCACTTCCCAGATGGATCTCTAGGAGGATTTTCACATTCCAAGATGATGAGAATGGACAGAACAAAAACTAGACGAGGACATTGGGATAAGAAAATAAGGTTCAACATCCGGCCATTGATATTTCATTCTTGTGACCACCACTTGCTTGTTGAGGTTATGCCTTGTCTCTAAGCTTGTGTATGCTTTTGGAAGCACACACGAGAGTCATCTGTATACTAGCCAAACCTTTTCTCTGTCTTCTTGATTTCTGATGTAAAAGATTCAAGTTTCATAAAGGAAATGTAAATTACCCATAAATGCCTAAAATATGTCACTAGTAGTATATTGCAGCATAAAAGACCCACTGTTTAATATGCTGTTTTCAGTCATCATGTTTTATTCTCAGTCATGAATATAACCAAATGAAATGTAACCTTGTCCATCAACAGGACTTGGGTGCAACAGGAAAGGAAGACCATGAAGCCAATGCCATTTGCAATGTGTTTCCCCTCCCCAGGTGACAGTTATGTGACTGGTATTTTTTATGTTGCTGGGCAGAAACACAAACAGTCAACCTTGCGCTGAAGAACACTGGTCCTTTACTGTGAGTGTATTGTTTTTAATTTTCTCAAATAATCATCTTAATTATAGCTATATTGCTTTTAAAGCAGTCTTCTGTCTTTGTGTCTCAGCCTTGATATTGCCCCGTCCCTCATCATGTTAGCACGTGTTACACAGTTAAAGCTGTGTGTTATTTGCCTTCTTTCCTCTCAGCCTGACTGTATCCTTAGGAACAGGATTTCAGTATCACCGCAGCGCCGCTTCGTTCCAGGCATCAGGGTGTAACCAACGGTGACCCCGGTGTACACTGCCCACATGGTGGCATTTCAGATAACTGAAAACGGTTTCACTTCTCCGCCAGGCAACAGCACAACTGCTGGGAAATAAAGTGTGGAGGCTTGATGAGCACACCGCTTGGTTCAGGGAAAGGCGGGGTCAAGATGAAGATAAGACTACCACGGCAGGCACACAGCTCGCTGGAGGTAGGGAGAAATTGCTGAAGATAATGCCGTCGCTGTATAGGTGGTGGGGCGGACATAGTTCTGCCCCTGAACAGGCAGTTAACCCACTGTTCCTAGGCCGTCGTTGAAAATAAGAATTTGTTCTTAACTGACTTGCCCAGTTAAATAAAGGTAAAATAAAATGTAAAAAAATAGTCATACTATTCACTCACTTTCTCTGGTACAGTGTTGTGTGAACACAGTACTTGAAGTCTTGAGTTTCTGTACTAAGGAGATACAGTGTGTTACTATGAAGGTACTGATGTAAACTGACTGCAGCGCAGTGTAGGTGTGTCTCTGTGTTAAAGGGTGACATTTGACAGGTTGTCTCGATCTGGATGACAGTGTCATCTATTCCATCCCTCAGAGGGTGATTAGGACTGGCACAAACCTCTGGTCCCTCTGACAACCCTCATAGACACCATATTTCATTTGAACATGACTGTCCCGGGTGATTTATACCTTAATAGGGGAAGATTGAAACGGCAAGATGTATGTTTCACATGATGATGGAAATGTGAACAATATCTTAGATGAATTGTATTCTAGCAAATTGGTTTGGCTTGCATGTTCTTTGTCATTACTCAATATCTGAGCATCACATTATGTCAAAAGTTCTACCATAATACCTCTGCCATGTAGCCTAAAGTAAAACAGTATGAGTCAATATGTTCAAGACCTACAGTACCAGTCAAAAGTTTGGACACACCTACTCATTCAAGGTTTTTTCTTTATTTTGACTATTTTCTGCATTGTAGAATAATAGTGAAGACATCAAAACTATGAAATAACCCTTATGGAATCATGGAGGGACCAAAAAAGTGTTAAATGAATCTAAATATATTTTAGTAGCCACCCTTTGCCTTGATGACAGCTTTGCACACTCTTGGCATTCGCTCAACCAGCTTCACCTGGAATGCTTTTCCAATAGTCTCAAAAGATTTCCCACTATATTGAGCACTTGTTGGCTGCTTTTCCATCACTCTGTTGTCCAACTCATCCCAAACCATCTCAATTGGGTTGAGGTCGGGTGATTGTGGAGGCCAGGTTATCTGATGCAGCACTTCATCTCCTCCTTCACTCTCCTTCTTGGTCAAATAGCCCTTACACAACCTGGAGGTGTGTTGGGTCATTGAAAAACAAATGATAGTCCCACTAAGCACAAACCAGATGGGATAGCATATAGCTGCAGAATGCTGTAATAGCCATGCTGGTTAAGTGTGCCTTGAATTCTAATTAAATCACAGACAGTGTCACCAGCAAAGCACCCCCACACCATCACACCACCTCCATGCTTCACGGTGGGAAACACACATGCGGAGATCATCTGTTTACCTACTCTAAGTCTCACAAAGACACGGCGGTTGGAACCAAAAAATATCAAATTTGGACTCATTACACCAAAGGACAGATTTCCACCGGACTAATGTCCATTGCTGGTGTTTCTTGGCCCAAGCAAGTCTCTTCTTCTTATTGGTGTCCTTTAGTAGTGGTTTCTTTGCAGAAATTAGACCATGAAGGCCTGATTCATGCAATCTCCACTGAACAGTTGATGTTGAGATGTGTCTGTTACTTGAACTCTGTGAAGCATTTATTTGGGCTGCAATCTGAAGTGCAGGTAACTCTAATGAACTTTTCCTCTGCAGCAGAGGTAACTCTGGGTCTACCTTTTGTGTGGCGGTCCCCATGAGAGCCAGTTTCATCATAGCGCTTGATGGTTTTTGCGACTGCACTTAAATAAACTTTATGTTTCTTGAATTGTTTTTGATTGATTGACCTTCATGTCTTAAAGTAATGATGGACTGCCATTTCTCTTTGCTTATTTGAGTTGTTCTTGCTATAATATGGACTTGGTAATTTACCAAATAGGGCTCTCTCTTTATACCACCCCTACCTTGTCACATGACAACTGATTGGCTCAAACACATTAAAAAGGAAAGATATTCCACAAATGAACTTTTAACAATGCACACATGTTAATTGAAATGCAAACCAGGTGACTACCTCATGAAGCTGGTTGAGAGAATACAAAGAGTGTGCAAAGTCATCAAGGCGAAGGGTGGCTACTTTGAAGAATCTCAAATATAAAATACATTTTGACTAGTTTCATAATTTTTTAGTTCCTACGCGATTCCATGTGTTATTTCATAGTTTTTATGTCTTCACCATTATTCTACAATGTAGAAAATGATAAAAATTAAGAAAAACCCTGCAATTGGTAGGTGTGTGTCAACTTTTGACTGGAACTGTATATTGGAGACTTATGCTCGGAAATACTTAAACCCACCCAGTTCTATTCTTTTTTCAGTCCTAGTCAGCTGATGACTTCAGACATACAATGTTTTATTTAGATAACTCACAATTCTGTTCCTCAAAACCATCAACCATTTCCTCTTAGTGTGGAGAGAAATATTAATTTGGGGGAATTAGAGTGTGTTTTTAGAGTTAATCCACACTCCCATGTGAAATACTATTTCCTGGCACCAAACCCATGTCTGGCCTGTATGGCTATCCCATAAAAGGGCTGTGTTTAGGCAGTGTTGTGCCCAGCGGGATTAGGGTAAGTGACAAGGTACTTGTGTAATTACTCAGAAAAAACTAGGTGATTATTAATGGTGATGGCTGGTGGGAAATCTACTCTGAAGCCCAAATGGAAACAACGGGAATGAGGTAACAGGGAACTCTGAAACCATATCTCTGTGATCAACTAGATCCTATAATCCCTGTAGCAAGTAAAACAGTGATTTAAAAGCTTTTTCATCAAAACTTAAACAATCCATCCAGTCTGTGAGTGCTGTGTAAGATCGG
The DNA here is from genome assembly GCF_057628025.1 of Oncorhynchus mykiss. Classification (NCBI taxonomy): domain Eukaryota; kingdom Metazoa; phylum Chordata; class Actinopteri; order Salmoniformes; family Salmonidae; genus Oncorhynchus; species Oncorhynchus mykiss. The sequence goes on from NC_143049.1 coordinate 21,074,450, forward strand.
ACTAATGACATCACTCTGTCAAACTCAGTGAATGTGTTTTTGCTTGAAGGGTTTTTTTAGGTTTAATTTTCACCTAATTTGTACAGTGTGGGCCTCACTTTTAACAGAAAACATGAGGAATGTAGACCTACATTGTGATGGTAACCCTAGATAATAATTTTTAAAAGACAACTCATAATACATTAAATGTACAGCGTGTCATGTTCAGAAATGTTTTTCTACTATTATAATGTTATGCATTTTATTTTAAGTTTATTTCCATGCTAAAAAAAGTATACTTACATAGTCTTATTAAAACAAAAAACAATGTTTTCAGTGAGAAGTAGGCATTGGTCTGAAGCCAAAAAAGGAAGGAATGCACAACTGCATACAAAAAGGAACCACAATGCATACTTCACCAATGCTCTTCCAAGGTTTTCCAGCACACAGCTTTGACCTAGTACAGTAGCTATGTTGGTCTATTGTACTTACAACAATGTGTGGAATTGTGCAATAATTGTGGAGTGTAGAATGAATACACAAAACAAATTAAGATGTCAAAGTTGAGCTTACTGTCCCATGTTGATAAATCAAGTAGAATGATTTTTTTTTAACTACACACACACACACACATACATACATAGTGCCACAACCATTCTGTCCTGGAATCCAATTCTGCCTGCCACATATGTGAAATACTTTGTAAACTGCCTCCTGACCTACTCTGTTGGCCTGGATGGCTATGCTTCTCATGCCTTGCCACATCCCTACCCCACTCTGCTGTAGCCACATCACATCACAAGGCTTTGTGAGGAAGTCATGGAGGATGCACATTGCAACCACTAGGCTATCAACCTTTGCTTGGCAGTAGGTTGATTTTCTGTGTGTGTTGAGAAAGGTTTATTTCTCGTAGCTGATGTTGTACCCGGCTTACGTTTTCATCAGGTAGGGCTTTAGTGGGAAGGCAGCGTCCCCCACCATTGTGAATGGCATCTTTCCCAAATCTTCACCCACAGGCAGAAAGTCATCTTGGGGCATCTGCAGGGTTTTTGAGGCCATTGCCCTTCCAAGTGGGGAGTTGGCATATAAACTCAGCAAAAAAATAAACTTTTTTTCAGGATCCTATCTGTCAAAGATAATTTATAAAAATCCAAATAACTTCACAGACCTTCATTGTAATGGGTTAAAACACTGTTTCCCATCCTTGTTTAATGAAACAAACAACTAATGAACATGCACCTGTGGAAAGGTCATTAAGACACTAACAGCTTACAGATGGAAGGCAATTAAGGTCACAGTTATGAAAACTTAGGACACTAAAGAGTCCTTTCTACTGACTCCGAAAAACACCAAAAGAAAGATGCCCAGGGACCCTGCTCATCTGCGTGAACATGCCTTAGGCATGCATGCAAGGAGGCATGAGGACTCACAATCCCTCCATCAGTGCTCAGACTGTCCACAATAGGCTAAGAGAGGCTGGACTGAGGGCTTGTAGGCATGTTGTAAGGAAAGTCCTCACCAGAATTCACTGGCAACAACGTTGGTGGGCACAAACCCACTGTCGCTGGAACAGACAGGACTGGCAAAAAGTGCTCTTCACTGACAAGTTGAGGGTTTTGTCTCACCAGGGGTGATGGTCGGATTCGCGTTTATCGTCGAAGGAATGAGCGTTACACTGAAGCCTAGACTCTGGAGCGGGATCGATTTGGAGCTGGAGGGCCCGTCATGGTCTGGGGCGGTTTGTCACAGCATCATCGGACTGAGCTTGTTTTCTTTGCAGGCAATCTCAAAGATGTGCGTTACAGGGAAGAAATCCTCCTACCTCGTGGTACCCATTCTGCAGGCCCAGCCATACTGCTCGTTCTGTGTGTGATTTCCTGCAAGACAGGAATGGCAGTGTTCTGCCATGGCCAGCGAAGAGCCCGGATCTCAATCCCATTGAGCACATCTGGGACCTGTTGGATCGGAGGGTGAGGGCTAGGGCCATTCCCCCAGAAATGTCCGGGGACTTGCAGGTGCCTTGGTGGAAGAGTGGGGTAACATCTCACAGCAAAAACTGGCAAATCTGGAGCAGTCCATGAAGAGGAGATGCACTGTTACTTTTGATTCTGATTCCCCCTTTGTTCAGGGACACATTATTCCATTTGTTAGTCACATGTCTGTGGAACTTGTTCAGTTTTTGTCTCAGTTGTTGAATCTTATGTTCATACAAATACATGATGATGATGTGGATGAGGTATTTGTGCACAGCCTTGTGTCAGGAAGAAACAAGGGATGTCTGAAAGTGCAACTACTATCATTGATTGTAAACTGGGATGACCAGCATGCAACACCTCTGCCACCACCACCACAATGGCTCTTTGATGCTCAGCATGGAAGAGTTGGACTGCAGCCTATGATGTACAGCCAGCCAAGGCATCAATAGTCCTACTCACCAGGATCTAGGTTCTCCAACACATAACTAGGATGACCAGCAGGCAACACCACTGCCACCACCACAGCCTGCAAATACTCTGCGGGGAAAAGGTGGACTGCAGCCAATCATGTGGGGCGGCAGGGTAGCCTAGAGCGTTGGACTAGTAACCGCAATTTTGCAAGTTCAAACCCCCAAGCTGACAAGGTACAAATCTGTCGTTCTGCCCCTGAACAGGCAGTTAACCCACTGTTCCTAGGCCGTCATTGAAAATAAGAATTTGTTCTTAACTGACTTGCCTAGTTAAATAAAGGTAAAATAAATAAATAAATAATGTATGATGAGCCCAGGGATCAATACTCACCAGAACTTAGGTCTCCAACACATAGCTGGGATGACAGCTTCAGTACATTTTCTTAAGAAAGCTGGGACCAAGAATCCCAGTCACATTGATAATCCCCTCCTAAAAAGGCACATCCCATGTTCTGTTTGAGAGTTTTAAAAAGGGAAAATGTATGCACTATTTGCACTTCTTTGTTGTTGCAGTTATATTTGCATTGCACCTTGTATTTTTTTTTTGCTATTCAGTGAATATTGTAATTGGGAGGGATATGCCATTTTTTTGTTTACATGCCATGCTGTGGCTGTTCATCTCACCTACAACAGGTGCACCATGCCTTGTTGTGACTGCTAATGTCACCTTGAATAATTATAAATAAAATACTAAACAAAGAACAGTTTGTCTTACTTACCTTGAGTATAATGAAAAGACACTATAGCACCTGGTGATCTTGCTGCTCCCTAAATGTAATGGAACATAGGCCTACATCCATGGAGCATCATGATCGCCAGTGTGCTGGAGTTTCTTTCCAATAACTTACCTTCAAGTGACAGCTAGTCTTTGCTTTGGCTCTATTGGGGTCCTGTAGTTGGTCGTCTGCTTGGTGAGGTCTGGGCCAATGAAAGACAGCAGACTCTCTCTTCTGCACTCATCCGGATGTATCAGTGATGTCAGGCATGGTCCAAGAGCAGCTCATGGACAATGTGGTAGTATTGCCCATGCCCCCTTTTATGGGATGCACCCATAACCTCCTTCCCTGTCTGCGCTTCAATAATACAAAGGCGACCAACTTCTATCTTAGCAGGTGGCATCTGTTAATCCATGCGGTTTAGAAAAGCATACAAAGTATTGTTTATTTTGTACTTGTTCGGATGAGTATAATATTACAGTTTCTTATTTCATGAGCTTTAATTCAGTAAATGCATTGTTTATATCGCATACCAGAGTGATTTGGTTGTAGGGTTAAAGAGACTGGCTAATTAAAGTACTCAGCCTGTCATCATGTATGGCATATGGGACGCTGTGATAGGAGAGTGCCCGAGATGTATGAAACTACAATTTGCATTTATTAAATTATACTCCTATCCTGGAAATACTATCACTATTGGCAATCACTATTGGCAATGATATCACTATTGTACAATATGCAATCATGTACTTAGCCATCTTACCAAATCAGAAGAATCAGAAACAAATTCAGGCAAGAAAAGGCGCTAACAACATCATCCCGCCCCCAATGTAATATCATTGGTTCAGTTTTGATATGTCAGCCTGCATGTCCTGATCGTGTCTGGTGTGGGTGGACAAAATCAACATGCGCGCGATGCTCACGTGAGCGAGCAGTCTGGTCAGCATGTTAGAGGAGGTGATCCCACAATAATGGGATTTGTACTGCATTCAAGGTCCTGTACTGTACTGCATTCTTCCCTCTCCACACTAAGACATTACCCCATTCTACTACATTTTCAGGCTTTAGTTTATATTATATGAAAGCACGCAACACCATCAGGCTTGACTGAGTGAGTTGTTTGTCTTCTAGTAATGTGATGCCTGCTTGCATTTCCTGAAACCTTTATTTTAGCAATACATGTCATTGAAAACTGACAGAATGCACTCACTGTTACAAAATATGATTGTTACGCAACAGGACAGTTAACACGCGGTGCCTGGGTCTCAGGAGGATATATAGTACCAGTCAAAAGTTTGGACACACCTACTCATTCCAGGGTTTCTTTAATTTTCACTATTTTCATAATTGTAGAAGAATAGTGATGACATCAAAAATTCAAACTTCAAAGTAGCCACCCTTTGCCTTGATGACAGCTTTGCACACTCTTGGCATTCTCTCAACCAGCTTCACCTGGAATGCTTTTCCAAACAGTCTTGAAGTAGTTCCCACATATGCTGAGCACTTGATTGCTGCTTTTCGTTCACTCTGTGGTCCAACTCATCTCAAACCATCTCAATTGGGGTTGAGGTTAGGTGATTGTGAAGCCAGGTCATCTGATTCAGCACTTCATCACTCCCCTTCTTGATCAAATAGCCCTTACACAGCCTGGCGGTGTGTTGTGTCATTCTTCTGTTGAAAAACAAATGATAGTCCCACTAAGTGCAAACCAGATGGGATGGCGTATCGCTTCAGAATGCTGTGGTAGCGATGCTGGTTAGGTGTGCCTTGAATTCTAAATAAATCACAGACAGTGTCACCATCAAAGCACCCCAACACCATCTCACCTCCTCCATGCTTCACAGTGGGAACCACACATGCGGAGATCATCCGTTCACCTAATCTGCGTCGGTGGTTGAAACGGTGGTTGAAACCAAAAATCTCAAATTTGGACTCAATAGATCAAAGGACAGATTTCCACCGGTCTAATGTCCATTGTTCATGTTTCTTGGACCAAGCAAGTCTCTTCTTATTATTGGTGTCCATTAGTAGGGGTTTCTTTGCAGCAATTTGACCATGAAGGCCTGATTCAGCAGTCTCCTCTGAACAATTGATGTTGAGATGTGTCTGTTACTTGAACTCTGTGAAGCACCTGTCTATTTAAGGTTCAGATGACAGTGCATGTAAGATCAAAAACCAAGCTGTGAGGTTGAAGAAATTGTCTGTAAAGCTGCGAGACAGGATTGTGTCGAGGGACAGATATGGGGAAGAGCTGGCCGCCTGGCATAACTGAGCAATCGGCGGAGAAGGGCCCTGGTCACGGAGGTGACCAAGAACCCGATGGTCACTCTGACAGAGCTGCAGAGTGCCTGTGTGGAGATGGGAGAACCTTCCAGAAGGACAACCATCTCTGCAGCACCTCCACCAATCAGGCCTTTATGGAAGAGTGGCACATGACAGCCCGCTTGGAGTTTGCCAAAAGGCACCTAAAGGACTCTCGACCATGAGAAACAAGATTCTCTGGTCTGATGAAACAAAGATTGAATTATTTGTCCTGAATGCCAAGCGTCACGTCCCCAGGAAACCTGGCACCATCATTACAGTGAATTATGATGATGGAAGCATCATGCTGTGGGGATGTTTTCCAGCAGCTGGGACCGGGAGACTAGTCAGGATCGAGGGAAAGATGAACGGAGCAAAGTACATTGAGATCCTTGATGAAAACCTGCTCCAGACCATTCAGAACCTCAGACTGGGGCGAGAGTCCACCTTACAACAGGACAATGACCCTAAACACACAGCCAAGATAACGCAGGAGTGACTTCAGGACACGTCTCAATGTCCTTGAGTGGCCCAGCCAGAGCCCGGACTTGAACTCGATCGAACATCTCTGGAGAGTTGTGCAGCGCCGCTCCCCATCCAACCAGACAGAGTTGGAGAGTATCTGCAGAGAAGAATGTGAGAAACTCCTCAAATACAGGTGTGTCAAGCTTGTAGCGTGATACCCAAGAAGACTCAAGGCTGTAATCGCTGCCAAAGGTGTTTCAACAAAGTACTGTGTAAAGGGTCTGAATACTTATGTAAATGTAATAAGTGTTCCTATTTTGCCTTTCGGCAAACACCAAACCTGTTCGCTTATTTTTTTCTTTAAGCAATGGATTTTTTCTGGCCACTCTTCCATAAAGCCCAGCTGTATGGAGTGTATGGCTTAAAGTGGTCCTATGGACAGATACTGCAATCTCTGCTATGGAGCTTTGCAGCTCCTTCAGGGTTATCTTTGGTCTCTTTGTTGCCTCTCTGATTAATGCCCTCCTTGCCTGGTCTGTGAATTTTGGTGGGTGGCCCTTTCTTGGCATGTTTGTTGTGGTGCCATATTATTTCCATTTTTTAATAATGGATTTAATGGTGCTCCGTGGGACGTTCAAAGTCCCACTGATCTGTACTTCACAACTTTGTCCCTCACCTGTTTGGAGAGCTCCTTGGTCTTCATGGTGCCGCTTGCTTAGTGGTGCAGTTTGCTTAGTGGTGTTGCAGACTCTGGGGCCTTTTAGAACAGGTATATATACTGAGATCATGTGACAGATCATGTGACACTTAAATAAATCCACATGTGTGTAATCTAACTAATTATGTGACTTCTGAAGGTAATTGGTTGCACCAGATCTTATTTAGGGACTTCATAGCAAAGGGGGGAATACATACGCACGCACCACTTTTCCATTTAAAATTTGTTTACATTTTTAGAAAAATGTTCTTTTCACTTCACCAATTTGGACTATTTTGCGTATGTCCTTTACATGAAATTCAAATAAAAATCCATTTAAATTACAGGTTGTAATGCAACAAAATAGGGAAAATGCCAAGGTTGATGAATACCTTTGCAAGGCACTGTTCCTACCTACCTACCTAGGTACATTGTACAGTCTGGTTGCTGTGCAAAGGTTGAGGGTTATGCCATATTTCTTTATATTAGGCTAGATATTGTTTTAAATGTAATCTCTGTGCCTATGCACATTTATGCATGTTCAACTAGTCTACCCTAATAGTGTTATGCTGCCACAGTTCAAATGTCGTTTAATCTGTGCAATGGAGTATGACTGTATACCTCTCGATGGATTGAACATTATGCTGGATTTCAAGCAGCAGATGACTCAAGAGGATCTGAATGGCAGTTTGATCATGACAACACTCCTCCCACAGTGTTCCCTGAACTTACTGTAAGTTTCTTATGAATTACAATTTCATCATGTCCACCTCTCCCATCATCTGCTGATCACCAGGTCTCTTAGCTACAGATAATGTGATTTATCCAAAGATTTTTGGTATCCATTATTGGGAGTTACAGGATAGGTACTGTTTGGTGTAGCACAGAATTTTCAACCAACATAACATGCTGACCAGACCACTCATCCGGGTGTGCCATTGCGCATGTTGATTTTGTTCCCAACACCAGACGTTATCAAGACACGTGGGTTGAAATATCAAAACAAACTCTGAACTAACTATATTAATTTGGGGACAGGTCATTAAGCATTAAACACTTATGGCAATTTAGCTAGCTAGCTCACTGTATCTAGCAAATGTGTCCTCGGATATTAACATTGGTTGTTATTTTACCTGAAATGCACAAGGTCCTCTACACAGATAATTAATCCACAGATAAAAGGGTAAAAGTTTGTTTCTAGTAATATCTCCTTATTCAGGCTTCCTCTTCTTTGGGCTTTATATGGCAACCAACTTTAAGGTGCATTACCACTACCAACTGGACTGGAGTGTGGGCCTCAGTTAATCTTTCAATCACCCATGTGGCTATATGCTCCTAAAAATCTATGAAGAGATGGCACGTGGGTATATGCTCCTAAAAACCAATGAGGAGATGGGAGAGGTGGGACTTGCAGCGTATCAAGTGTCACAAATAGAACCAAGTTCTATTTCAGCGCCTGATAACGGAGACGCGCACAAGCAGTGTGGGTGCAATGATTGAATAACATGCATGTGTACATTTATTTTGCAATGCTTGCGCACGCAATGAGAGCAGCGTGGTCAGTATGTTAGCTTGGCTGCTGACTTTGTCCTCGATTCATGGATACAGGAGTCTCTCAAAATGTCCAGTTGCAGAGGGTCATTTTAGAAAACGCTTGGTTATTAAAATAAATACTTTTTTTGCTCCATGAAGTAATCCAACAATGTGTGTGCCACCATCTTGTCTTTTTCAAGTCTTCTCTCCTTGATCGAGATAGGTATCTGTCATCATGCCATGCAATACTTTGGGGATACTCACCTGTCTCGATCAATGAGAGAAGAATTGAAATAGATAAGATGGCGACGTACACTGTTGGATTACTTAATGGAGAATTAAAACTAATAATAATAACAAAGCATTTTCCAATGGACCCCATGCAACTGGACACAAACATTTTGAGACTCCTTTTTCCATGAATCGAGGATGAAGACCGCATCACCCAGGTAAGGTTGGTTGAACATTTTCTGTGCAACACCAAACAGTACCTTTCCTGTAACTCCCAGTAATGGGCACCAACAATATTTGGTGAAATCACATTATCTTTTGTAACAATTTGTAGCTACAATTCTCTATACTTTCCTTCACCTGAGAAACACTGAACTGTACTACGCTGTACTGTATTTTTTGTATGTTACTTTTACTATATAACATTATTGTTGAATACCCAGCTCTCTTTTTGAGTTATCATTACATATTGTATACTCCCCTGTATTTTAGATTTTGACAAATAAACATTATCTGGATATATCTGAATGTCTTACATATGTCTGATGCTACAGAGCCCTGTACAGCTTGTATAAATATATTCTGTGAATCCATATAGGCAGACAAATGTAGAGGATTTATCGAAAATATCCAAGGTCCTTTATTCAGCTTTGGTACACTGGCAATGGTGTTTGGCATGGTGGGCTGTGAAAGCAGAATGCTTGTGGCGAATAATCTTGTCCTATCTGTGGTGTATTGCCAGCTTGATAAGACAGCTGATGTAGGCTTCGCCGACCTTAACCACCAACTGTTTGGACCATTTGCAGAAGATTTGCTGGAGTAGAGAAGCAGGTACGGGGAGTCAAACATTGGAACAAGACAGGAACAGGGTCAGCACACAAGGACACATGACAATCAATGCTGAGTCGGGGAACAGAGCGGGGGAACAGACAGATATAGGTGAGGTAATGACAGAGGTGATTGAGTCCAGGTGAGTCTAATAATAGCTGATGCGCGTGATGGGGGAAGGCAGGTGTGCGTAATGATGGTGGCAGGTGTACGTAATGCTGGGGAGTCTGGCACCCTCGAGCACCAGGAGGGAACAGCGGGAGCAGCTGTGACAGTACCCCCGCCTCTAGGGGTGCCATCCGGCATCCCACCTGGGCGAGCCTGACTGGCCAGCCGAGGCAGAGGCGCTGGACAAGCCAGCTGGGCGTGAAATCCTGACTAACTGGCAGAGGCGGGAGAGCCTGGCGAGCCAGCTGAGTCCTGACGTGGGATGGGCCTCTTCCGAGCCAACCCGGGGCAAGAAACCTCTCGAGCCAGCTTGATGAGTTGGCTTAGGCACCCCTGGTTGCATCGATGGCAGCTCCCAGACCCGACGTCTCCACCAACTGGAAAGCCATCACTCCCCGATGCTTAGTTTGGTTGCTTCAGCATTCTGTGAGGAGCAATGCTGGAGTAGAGAAGCAGGTACGGAGAGTCAAACATTTAATCTGAACAGACATGGAACAAGACAGGAACAACGTCAGCACACGGGTATTACAGGGCTATATGACAATCAATGTTGAAGCGGGGAACAGAGTGGGGGAACAGACAGATATACGGGAGATATACGGGAGGTAATGACAGAGGTGAGTCCAATAATCGCTGATGCGCGTGACGGGAGAAGGCAGGTGTGCGTAATGATGGTGGCAGGAGTGTGCAATGCTGTGGAGCCTGGAGGCCAAGGGGGGAAGAGCAGGAGTAGGCGTGACAACACGGTTGTTGTGTTACCATTTTACACTTTTTGTGGAAGGGACGTAGGGCAACACGCCTTTGTTGGTAAAGGTGTCAACCTGTTGGGACCTAAGTGTTTAGAGACAGACTAGTGTATTGTTTAGGGACAATGAGGGACATTGGGTGCTGCTTTTGAGAGGAAAGTGAATTGGCTGGGGTGAGGGGCTGCAGAACTTATGAAAAGTCTTGGAGGGCAGATTTTACACTGTACGTAATTGTTGTGTATGGAAATGAAAGAGAAATGGCACCTTCTTCACAATCGTTCTCATAAAGAACAAGACATTTACTGTCTCTAAGCACAACCAAAACCCCCTTCCTCATCTCAAAGACCTATCTGTAAACTCCCCCCAGCCCATTGACTTCAACAGATCATTCTAGTCAAAAGCAGCAGGGGATTTTTGGAAACTTGTCTTGGTATTGTGTTTTTAGAATCAGCAGAGAGAAGAATGAGGTGGTTGTCATTACTGTTGTAGTCTTGATTTTATACCTTTCAGTGTCTCTTGCTTGCTTTTTGTCCCACAATCTTGTTTTGCTCCATGAGGAAGGACTTTGCTCCATGTGGAAGGACTCCAGATATCTTGATTTTCACAAAGAGAAAAGGTAAAAAGAAAAAAGTGGTAGACTAAATTGATTATATGGTCTTGAAGGTGCTCTGTGTTTCCTCAGGCTACATCTAACCACCTGTCACTATAGCTAACCTATAACCCCATAACACAAACACTACCCAATTCATGTTTATGCCATGCTTACTGTAAATGTATCTATCTTAGCTGTCAGCTTCTACATATTTTTGACAACTTACCATCACCTTGTGCGGAGCTACAGTAAAGGTTGGAAAAACATGCTGGTGGAATCAGATTATGTACCTTTACAGTATGTATTGATCTCTATTAGACTGGCTAGTTTAGCACACCTAACATGGACATTTCAATAGTGTCAGCTTGCTGTTCGCTAGTTAGCTTCACTAAATTGGCAGCAAGATTGCTAGCCAGTTGAGAACCAACAAACGTTCATCATTACTACCAACACATCAAGAGTGAGTTAGCTATATCGACAATTCTATGTATTTTTTATTTATATGTATTTTTCTTTTTACCCTATTTTCTCCCCAATTGGTAGTTACATATCGTTGCAACTCCTGCACGGATTCGGGAGAGGCAAAGGTCAAGAGCCAAGCGTCCTCTGAAACACAACCCTGCCAAGCCGCACTGCTTCTTGACACACTGCTTGCTTAATACAGAAGCCGGCCGCCCAAATGTGTCAGAAGAAACAAGTACAACAGGCGACCGTCTCAGCGTGCATGCGTCTGGCCCGCCACAGGAGTCGCTAGAGCGGAATGGGACAAGGACAAGGACAGCCCGTCCGGCCAAACCTTCCCCTAAACCAGACGATACTGGGTCAATTGTACATCGCCTCATGGGTCTCACGGTCGCGGAAATTGATTGACAGTGTGTATCCAAAATATAGCTAGCTATATGATTTAGCTGATGGCTTTCAGAGTTCAATACAGAACTGTAACGTTAGCTAGCGTAGCTAATTTACCTAGTCCAGCCAACGTTACTTCTAATCGAGAATCTTCCCTTTTGTTGTGAAGGGGAGATAATTATGGTATCGCATCACTTCTCAGCTAATGTCTAAATGGATTCCCCATCCGTTCAGCCTGAAAATCCCTTTGATAACCTTTGATCACTGTAAGCATCATTCTTGACAGCCGCAAACCACTGGCAGCATCGGGGTAAATCTCTGGTAAATCTCATTTTCGCACTTGTTTGTAATTTGCACAGCCAGACAGACCACCACACAGACATGATGACAAATGTTAGTACTACATTACCTGTAAATAAGAGTGAGTTATTACAAAATATACAATTTACAATCATACTTATCTTAATCAGATATAGTAAACTTTGTACATTCAACTCTGGGATGGCCACAATTGCTCTTGAAGAGCTACAGGGTTATGCAGGCATTCTTGTTCAAGCCCAGCTCTACCACACCTGATTCTACTGTTCAAGGTCTTGATGAACAGCTGAGGTCTTGATGAACAGCTGAGTAGTAGAATCAGATGTGGTAGCACTAGGCTTGAACAAAAAAAGCCTGCATAACCCTGTGGCTCATCAATAACACTTTTGGTAACTCCTGATATAAAAACTGTGACAAATGACAAACTGCTGAGAAACAAAGTCATTAAACAAGTACAAAACACTTTTAAGAATACATATTTACAAATCTGACTATTGAATACGTGCTTAAAATCCTTTAGCTACAAATGTTCTTAGTAATTGTGTACACAGCTGTCCAACTCCAATAAAACAGCACACATTCCCACATGTATAAATGTCAGTATGAATACAAAAACAGATGTGAGTACTCACAGATTTGGAACAGAACATACATAAGTGCTACTGATTGTGTGCGTTGTACTGTGTGCATATGAATAAGCGTAAGTCGTTTGTCAGCTCCACGTGGGCCAGCTGGAGTACTGATTGAACATTTATTTCTCTTGTTTGGTAAAAATAAAAAATCTAAAATACGGTTGATGTGTTGAAAACAGTTTAATTTGATCACATAGCTAACCAATTTAGCAAGCATGGCATTTTCTTTTTGACTGCACACAGGTCGGTGTAAGCAAGCAATGAGCATTATGATGTTGTTGTTTTACCTGGATTCTTCATGTGTAACCCACACCCCTACTACTTTTTACTTTTGCTAGCTAGCTACCTTCCTTTTGCTTCTCATCCAACATGTGTTATCTAGCTAGCTAGCTAGCTAGCTACAGCTGCTAGCCGTCGACTAGCTAGCTGCTACTGTTGCGCAGCAGCCGAGTTGCACCCGGTTTTAGAACTTTGAGATTCGGCTGAAAAGATGTTAGCATTGTCAGAAATGTTATAAAAAGGTAGCACATTGTTGGTTCATATTCGGCAGGAATTTGCACGTGAGAGCGATAAATTGTGAATTTAATAAAAACAGTTGCACCTACAACCTTTTACAGTCCAAATTGATCTATGTCTAATGGTCACCTTATGGACGCTGTAGCCTCGTTTTAATCCGACGTCTGGAATTTGATCTAGATTTGGGCAAACAATTGTCTGACAACCTTAATATTAACTACCCTGTCAAAAATCCGGTATAGTGGATCTTGATAACGGTCGGACGGATGACTACGAGAGGCGGGGGAGTGTGTTGTGTACCTCCAATCAAGTTGATTTGCGAATATTCTTCGACATCGGTGTCATATTGGCTTAGATATGATGGTAGCGTTGAGCGTCAACCAATTAATTATTAATGAGTCCTGATGGGAATAGGGCCCATTCAAACTTTAGAAAGGCACAAGCAATCAACCCGGTGTTGATTGGGATTGAAATCATCACACTGAATTGGTTCAATTGTTTGAGGAGAAACAATAGAAGATTGTCAAGATGGAGAGAAATGTCTCCAAATCTGATTGACATCTGTGGGGTATAAGGATTTAGAAGCTTGAAGATGAAAATTCAACTGCAAGTCTAAGGAGAATATAAAGATTTATACTGTATAAACACATTTTGCCAAAAGATCAGACATAGAGTGGCATGACGTTGTTTTTTTGTGTTGCTTAATGAATACTGTGATTTTAGGTTGCTTAAAAACTGTAATGGGAAAATCATGTACATAACTGAGATTTAACACTGCTGCATAAATAAATATTTATATATTGTGAACAAAGCTACCTAGAATAACCATTGTAAACATGTTCATTTAGTTCTATTTGCATCTATTTGCATGAATTAAACATTTTACTGTCTAAGAAAAAAATTATAGGTTAATGAAAATTGTAGGTTAATGAAATTGTCTGTGCTTGCCTTCTACATGATCAAAACACTGCTTTACAAGACATCAGAAAGTGTAAGAGATGAAAACATGTCTTTTTTTTACATTCTGGACCATGAGACAACTGAAGTTTTTGTCCTCCTTTGAGTGGTCATTTATTGGTCAATCATATTTTTGTAATTTCACAGAGAAAATACAGAACAATATTGTGCAAGGGAAAGCTTGTATTTAGTCCTTTGAAGATAACGACCTCTGGGTATGAATAGGTTCCATTATATTGTCATGATTTCTCCTAAATGAATGTGTTTCCTTCAAGGGCACAATTTACAGTAGTCAGTGGCATCTCTCTCTGTCTCTGTTGGGGTCTCTTTCTGAGTCTCTGTGTGTGTCTCTCTCTGTCTGCCTTCCTATTCAGCTCATATTCAGTGTCCAGATGCTGGCCCGGGAAACAGAATCAGAGTTTAATAGTGGCCGAGACAGTTATCTGAAAGGCTGCGGATCCGAAGGTAACCGCCAGGTTCTGCCTCAGTCGCACCCCCTTGGAACCCTATTACCCAGAGCTAAAGATCCATATGCTCATGTGTTCATTTACCTCTACTTTACGCACACATTTTTGTGGTCACTCTCACTTCACATTTCTCACTGTCAGTCATGAATGATAATGATATGTTTTACCAGTGAAATGTCCATGCAGAATCTGCATGCAACCATTTGATCTCAATCAGTTTCATGTGAATATGCATTTTGATCGTCTTGAGTTGTGTACAGTGTTGTTTGGAAGAACGGTGTTGTTTTGAATTATGTACAGTGTTGTTTGGAAGAACGGTGTTGTTTTGAATTATGTACAGTGAGTGAATTTTATAGCAGGTGTTGTTAACAAAATGTAGTATACTTGTGTTTTGTTTCAATCAAAGCACATATTTTGCCTTTTGACTTTTTTGTCTTACAGTAATGTTATACTATGTTATTACATTTGGTTCTGTTATGTAGAACAGTATCATTATGTGATCTTGCAGACATTGATACAGCTTTGATCTAACTTTATTTTAAAAGAGCACCATTCTCCATTCATCACCCAAATAGCCTGTTCTCTGGGCAGCCAAATGAGTAAAGCAGAGACTGTGCGCTTCGAAGCTTTAGCTATTGGGAAGAGAGTTCCGGAGAATTCGGACCCTCATCCTCTCCTTATGTGAAAAGGAGAAGCAGCCGGTAGGAAAGACTATGGTGTTGTGGCTCTTTCTGTATCCATCACCCTCAGCTTCAAATTCACACAATCACTCCTCATCTGTTTACTGTGATTGCCAATGTGTTGGTGGGTGTCCTGCTGATGCAAAATAGCATTCAAGGGGCTACTCAAGGGTGGTGTATGAGGTGAGCTCCTTACTGCCACACAAAAATGAACCATTTTGAGACCAACATAGTAATCTATTACAGCCTATTGAAGGTAGATATGATTGAGTTCAATTAATCATGTTTTATGTCTAGTTTGAGATATTAAACAGCAATATTATATATACACTACCGTTCAAAAGTGTGGGGTCACTTAGTAATGCCCTTGTTTTTTAAATTAAAGTACATTTTTGTCCATTAAAATAACATAAAATTGATCAGAAATGCAGTGTAGACATTGTTAATGTTGTAAATGACTATTGGCAGCTGGAAACGGCAGATTTTTTTATGGCATTTCTACGTAGGCGTACACAGGCCCATTATCAGCAAACATTACTCCTGTGTTCCAATGGTACGTTGTGTTAGCTAATCCAAGTTTATAATTTTAAAAGGCTAATTGATCATTAGAAAACCCTTTTGCAATTATGTTGGCACAGCTGAAAACTGTTGTACTGATTAAAGAAGCAATAAAACTGGCCTTCTGTAGACGAGTTGAGTATCTGGAGCAACAGCATTTGTGGGTTCGATTACAGGCTCAAAATGTCCAGAAAAAATGTACTTTCTTCTGAAACTCGTCAGTCTATTCTTGTTCTGAGAGATGAAGGCTATTCCATACGAGAAATTGCCAAGAAACTGAAGATCTCGTACAATACTGTGTACTTCTCACTTCACAGAACAGCGTAAACTGTCTCTAACCACAATAGAAAGAGGAGTGGGAGGCCCCGGTGCACAACTGAGCAAGAGGACAAGTACATTAGAGTGTCTAGTTTGAGAAACAGACGCTTCACAAGTCCTCAACTGGCAGCTTCATTAAATAGTACCCGCAAAACACTCAACATCAACAGTGAAGAGGAGACTCTGGGATGCTGGCCTTCTAGGCAGAGTTCCTCTGTCAAGTGTTGGTGTTCTTTTGCCCATCTTAATCTTTTCTTTTTATTGGCCAGTCTGAGATATGGCTTCTTTTTTTTTGCAACTCTGCCTAGAAGGCCAGCATCCCGGAGTCGCCTCTTCACTGTTGATGTTGAGACTGGTGATTTGCGTGTACTATTTAATTGGAACTCTAGGGGCAGTTTTGGGGAAAAAAACGTTCCCGTTTTAAACAGGATATTTTGTCAGGAAAAGATGCTAGAATATGCATATAATTGAGCTTTCGATAGAAAACACTCTAACGTTTCCAAAACTGTAAAAATATTGTCTGTGAGTATAACAGAACTGATGTTGCAAGCGAAAGCCTGAGAAAAATCCAATCCGGAAGTGCCCCAGGTTTTGAAAGTGCTGCGTTCCAATGACTCCCTATATGGCTGTGAATGTACCATCAACGAGCTTACGCTTTCTACGTATTCCCCAAGTGGTCTACAGCATTGTGACGTAGTTTTACGCATTTCTGTTGAAGAATAGCCGTATGGGGGCACATTGCGTAAGTGGTCACATGGTGGCTCCGAGAGAGATTCTCGCGTAAAGTACAGAATTGTCCCGACCGATATATTATCGAATAGATATTAGAAAAACACCTAGAGGATGGATTCTAAACAACGTTTGCCATGTTTCTGTCGATATTATGGAGCTAATTTGGAAAAAAAATCGGCATGGTGGTGACTGCAATTTCCGGGCGATTTCTCAGCCAAACGTGAAGAACAAACGGAGCTGTTTCACCTACAAAAATACTATTTGGGGAAAAAATGAACTTTGGCTATCTACCTGGGAGTCTCGTGAGTGAAAACATCCGAAGTTCATCACAGGTAAACAATTTAATTTGATTGCTTTTCTGATTTCCGTGACAAGGTTGCTTGCTAGTAGCAAGGCATAATGCTATGCTAGGCTATTATAAACTTACACAAATGCTTGTCTAGCGTTGGCTATAAAGCATATTTTGAAAATCTGAGATGACAGGGTGATTAACAAAAGGCTAAGCTGTGTCTGAATATATTTCATTTGTGATTTTCATGAATAGGAATAATTTCTAGGGATATTTATGTCCGCTGCGTTATGCTAATTAGTTTCAGGCGATGATTACGCTCCCGCATGCAGGTTTGGGAGTCGCTAGAGGTGAAGATGCCAGTTTGAACCATTTTAACATTCTGTCATAAAAAGCACATGAAAAAAAACATGTTTTCCCATCTCAAGGGGTTAAAAAAATGAATGACTAGAGTAAGTGCCTTTTAAGTGCCAAATAAAGTAACAGGTTTGACTGTAACATGGTTGACGATTTCATGTGAAATCAGCCATAAATCCCCTTGGAACCTTGTTGTGTGCAACAGAGAGGAGCAATTGAATGGAAGCGTCACCGTACTACAATTGGGATCATTTGCTTTGATCTTTTGACTTGAGAACTACAAGGTTCTGCAAGGTTGAATATCCAATAATGTTTGGAGACCAAAGGTTTTTTCCAATTTTAACTTATTTGAATAGAAATAAGGAATTCTTTAAGAGAAGTGCAAAGTTTGCCAATATATTTTGCCACAACTGTTTGAACTTTAAATAGATATACTGCATATACAGTCAGGTCCAAAATTATTGTCACCCTTGATAGTGATGAGAAAAAAAGACAGCTATATTCTATATTCTAAAAAAACTGGGAAAATGATATTTTATACTTAAACTCTCCTCTTCAATTCAACCAAAGGTTCAAGTCCAGAGATTTTTTTGGGGGTCAATTAACCATTTATTTTATAGTGTACTTGGGGTTATTGTCTTGCTGGATGTTGCAAAATGTTTTGTGGGTCAATTAACCGTTTCGTTTAAAGTGTGTTTGGGGTTGTTGTCTTGCTGGATTCAATTCAAACCACATGTTTTCAAATGGGGACCAAGTCTGGAGACTGAGTTGGCCATTGCAAAATGTTGGTTTTTGACTAACATTTTACTGTTACTTGGTCAAGTTCATGATGCCCAGCACCAGTGGATATAGCCCCATAAATATCCCCATAGCATCAAAGATCCACCACCATATTTTACAGTAGGTATGAGGTACTTTCCTGGATATGCACCTGTCGAAAAACTGATGATATGCAGAAAATAACCTCAAACCTTCTGTCCTGGGGCGCTTGTTAAGGTCAATGACATCATGAACTTAACCAAGTTCCAGGATATTTCAGCCAAAAACCTGGTTGCCTCTGCCAGGAAGCTGAAACCTGACCGCAAGGGATGTTCCAGCAAGACAATAAATGCCAATTACACATCAAAATTCACAAAGAAATAGTTCATTAATTGACCACAAAATCAACATTTTGCAATGGCCATCTCAGTCTCTGGATTTGAACCCCATTAAAAACCTGTGGTAGTCCAGAAGCGCAGACGAAGGATATCAAGGATCTGGAAAAATTCTGTATAGAGAAATGGACTAATATGATCTCCTATTTATTTATTATTTAACCTTTATTTAACTAGGCAAGTCAGTTAAGAACAACTTATTATTTACAATCACGGATTCCAATCTCATAAAACATTTTATAAAAAAGGCTCAGTGTCGTTATCCTAGCAAGGGGAGGGTGCTGAAGTATTAGAAACAGGGATTCCAATCATTTTGACCTGACTTTTAGAGATTTTTGTATTACTTGTTAAATAAAATCTTTCTCTTCAAAACTGTATTTGTATAAAATAATATGATGTTCCCAGCTCAGTATCTGTTATTTTATACAGTCTTTTTTGCCGATCATTTTGGACCTGACTGTATGTATTTTGCTGTTTATTATCTCAAACTGTTATCTCAATCTGGTTGTGCATTGTCCCTTCTCAAATAAACATAACAAATAAAGGACCATAGGATGGGATGGCACAAAACATGAAGCCACAGAGCCACCTTTACTTCACCCTGGCTAACCATGCTCCTGTCGTGATCATACAGCATACTGTATGTAAGTCCATCCATTAGACACAGATTGTGCATGTTTTATGTCGTCTGGGTGGAGAACTCTACAATTTGGGAGACATGTACAGAGACAGCTCTATCACCCTCACATTTTAACATTCCATCTGGAGATCCATTGGTATTTACAGTTCCCATGATGAAAGATGGGAGAGAGGGAAGTCAGTGAAAAATAACATTCCCGGTCCTCCGACTAAGACCCAAACTACTGTTGCATTATAGATGTCCTACTTTACATGTGCAGGGGTCCACCAACACACCACCCCCCCCCCCCCCCAGGGACAAAAACAACCTATTTTTTCAACCCACATTGTCTCACCCACCATTGGGGAGATGAGGCGCCACTTAAAGTGGTATTGTCTGGGTTTGAACAAAGATATTCATCCCTTTTACTCACATCTGCTGACATATGAGCACTGATGTGATACAGATACATTGGTTCTGTTGAATTATGCATTGCATGGTGTTGTGCATCAGATTACTGTTACTCTATCCGGATTTGACTAGTCAATACGTTTATGACGTTATCAAGGATGTTGTGTTTATCTGTTCATTCATTCATTTATTTATTTATATCCCAACACTCAATAATGATACTGTATGTTAAAACTACTGTACAAGCCTATCCTGATATAACACAGTATGTGAACTTCTCACCACAGTAATAACATGGCTAAACAGGGTCGGTCAGCCAAGAGCCAACGCACAATTCATGTCTGTAGATAATCCTCTGTGGAGTTTCAAAGTGAACCTACGGTCAAATAAATTGCGGTAGCAGACTGGCTTCCAAACTCGGCCTCGCCCACTCTGCCCCCGTCTTCCCCTCCATCCCTTCTCCCCCAGCCCCTTTCCCTCCCGGCCTGGTAAGTGGTCTCTCCCTCTTGAGATTCTCCTGTCCCTGCTGCCTGCCTGCCTGCCGTCGCCCCTGGCACTCCCTTTCTGTAGCTCTCACCAAATGGCTATCAGATTTAAGATCAGCCATTTAAAAAGTCAACAGCTGTGCACTTAGGATGGATTGCAGACACACTTCTGCTCACATATGTAATGCAATAACAAATACCCAATGCATTTGGGAGAAATCTCCATTTGGTGCTACAGTGATGGTATAGTTAGAGAGGATTGTTTTTGTTTCCCCATTATCCTAAATTGTTTAGCACTTAACTAATAGAATACATTGAAAACATGCCAGTGATACTGTTTTAAATGTCAGAAATTACTATCTTTAAATTTTAAATGTACACAGCACACAACTGTGCTTTTTATTATTTTAGGAAAAAAAAAATTTTACATTAAAAAAGGGATTTATCTCAAAACAAAAGTAATAATTTGACAGCTTAATGCAACAGAATCTGCACAGCCAAAGTATTGTGATAACTGCATTGCCAGTTTCTGCTGAGTGAGAGTCTGTAACCATTCTGCCCTCAGTTTCATTTCAAATTTGTACAATTCCCCCAAGTGAATTTCGCTTCAAGGTCAAGGTCTAATTAAGAAACTGTTTAAATATATTACCAAGATAAAAAAGTTGATTGCATTAACATAAATGGTCTTGCATGTGGCTTGGTAATGGATATTATCCATATGGAGTCATTCCCCCTGTGGGGTAGTGAAGTGCTCAATGCACACCCCAAAATCATATCTACAGCCAAAGGTTAACATTCCCCTGGAGTATGACAAAGAACTTTTTAAGTGTTTCATATCCGAATCCTGTACCATGAACCATTGCAGTCAATATTGGGTTAATAATTGTACCACAGAGTATAAATACAATACCGTTCAAAAGTTTGGGGTCACTTAGAAATGTCCTTGTTTTTGAAAGAAAAGCTCATTTTTTGTCCATTAAAATAACATAAAATTGATCAGAAATACAGTGTAGACATTGTTAATGTTGTAAATGACTATTGTAGCTGGAAATGGCAGATTTTTTAATGAAATATCTACATAGGCGTACAGAGGCCCATTATCAGCAACCATCACTCCTGCATTCCAATGGCACGTTGTGTTAGCTAATCCAAGTTAATCATTTTCTAAGGCTAATTGATCATTAGAAAACCATTTTGTAATAATGATAGAACAGCTGAAAACTGTTGTACTGATTAAAGAAGCAATAAAACTGGCCATCTTTAGACTAGTTGAGTTGTAAAGCTGATTAATATCCAAGTCATTGATACCCCTAGTTATGTAGCAGTTACATGAGTAGGATCAAGAGCATGATGGAATAATTGTCTGACATGAATGTGGCCTAAAGGAGCCTCAGCTGTGTGCCCTTAATCTTCTGTGGTGACCGAGGATACTAGACCGAGGAAAACCCAACTCATACACAACATTTTCTTGCTGTGTTGAGTGTCGATCCTACTCTTTTGGCCCCTGACAGTCTTTTCTGACTGTGTTGTGTGTCAGCCCCATTCCTGTGGCCTGTGACACTCTGTGCACTGTGCTTTCACAAGTGTGGTGGAAGGGAACCGAGCCGGCATTGGTGGATAGCAGGCGATTAACTGTGACGGCGAGTGTCACATCAAACACGGATCAAGTGAACCCTTTGTGCATGTTGTGCCTTGTGCTATTAACAAGTCATGCTTGTTTTACATGGGGAGTCAAGACAGTATCACACTTGTGATATACAAGTAAATCCAAAACAAGGCTTAAAAGACTACCGTGCAGGGGCTTTGAGAAAACTCACTGTGTCAATTTTCTTGTTGCCTTTGCTCTTATGTAGTGAACATGCTGTTCGATCAAAAGGACAACTCCAGTGAGCCACCAGGTATTGACAAAACAAGTTGTTGATCTCCATTGGCTTGTTGTGATAGTAGTAACAGCAGATAGAGGGTTGCAACAATATTCTTCAAAAGAGTGAGAAGTGCAGTGCCTTTTTTTATACATTTGTATACATTGTTGAATATGTTGAATATATTTATCACACCTGCACATGCCAAGGTTTACACATGGAATATAATGTGTTATCTTAGAAAGAAAATGTGGACAGAATATTGTATTGATATGCCAGAATGCTGTTGAAGATATTCTTATCTAACAGGCTTTTTCCGAAAAGCTCACACGCTTAATTGGCACAGATCTCTCTAGCTTGAGTCTTTGCCTACAGCTATGTGCCTGTTCAAACTGATGCATGTTGGCATTAAAAAGCATCTTGGAACACGTTATTTTCTCATGCCGGTCATCCCCAACCATACAAAGGGGGAAGGAATAGGACAGCAGAAGAAAAACTCATCCAATCGGTAAAATTGTGAAGTGATGAAACAATTTCTAGAATGTTCTTTTGAAAGTCACATTTCTGGGAATGTGTAACATTTAATTGATTTTATCTGCAGGCCATAGTTGCAGTTCTTTTCCATGGTTAGAAGTTTGAAGCCTGACAGCTGTTTAAGCCTCCAGTCCACCCTCTAATGAACCATCTAGTTTCCATAGCAAAGTCAACTCCCCATCATCCATCCTACCCCAAAGCCAGTTTGTGAGGGAAATCACAATCCCAACACACCTTATGCCCAAGGATCAAAGGATCACCCTACTACATATAATTCTCATGCAAAACGAAATAAAGAGTAACTTAAAAAGTGAGACGTTTCTAACTTGGAAAAAAACCCACATCCAAACTACTGTGAACAGAGGAAAGAATTTGCTGTGGAAGTGCCTCTTGAATAATTTCCAACCAGAACCTTATAATTCCCTTTTGCACCGTAATCTCCCTATCCACATTAAGTGATATTCAGAATTAACCAGTGGCTATTAATACTTTCTATTTTAAAAAAATGTGCTGGGTTATAGCTGTCGTCCGGGTGTGTACGGGATGGGTAACATGACATTGGGGGCTTAGCCTGCCCGAAACCTCCAAACATCAACCAGGCAGTTGAATGCCATTCTCTCTAAATGAGTACGGTTTGCTATTCCCAGTAGCATGGCACTCCATTACACGGCACAGAGCTGCTCCTCCATTTGCAGTTTCAGAATCTGCCAGTTCCTCTGAGTACTGCTTGGCACTTATTCAACCAGGCCTCCTGAGCTTTTGACAGCCATTCAACTCTGCAGCCATTAAAGTTAGCACAGGCTTTTCATTAGAGGAGTTGCCTCTTCCAAAACTACCAAGATGGTGCGTCTGTTAGCAGGTCATATAATATCTCTGTCGGCAGATAATAGTCACTATGGATACACCCCACTCATTCAACTCAAACTCTGAAGTCCAGCAAGTGACTGACTTATTCCATTCATGCCTCCAGTGATTGTTCAATACATACAAGGAGAGCGTATTACATCTTCAGATCTTGTGCCAGCAATAGCTGCCATCAATTTAGGGTTTTTATTATCCTTGAATGTCTGCTTCATAAGAGTTCAGCAGTTTCCTAATCCCATGACAAGACAGGCAACTAGGATCATGGCCTGCCGTCCTGTCCAGTTGACACACTTTAATTGAGCTATTATAGTCCAATAAACAAACAAATCCAGAATATAAAAACAAGCCCAGCTGGCTGTGTCTTCGGCCTTGGTCCATCTCCTCAGCACCAGGATTACCCTACCCCTAAGGGTAGCAGCAGGGAGGTGGGGGGCTGCCGTGGCAGACAGTGATGTGGTGGTGCCATGTCTTCCCTGACTGACACACTGCTCTGTGTTCCTCTGTGTGACCAGCACTAACTCAAGGTTGAGGGGGGCCAAGCTTGATGCTAAAGAGCTTTTATAGTTGACAGGGCCTCCGACCGAAAGGGCTGGCTGACAGCCATTTTCTGGGTGGTGTGGAGCTCCATAGAGCCGAGGTGGCAGCTTGGAGAGAAAAGTGCATCCTGTATGTGGCCTTTAAGTACGATATGACGCAGACTTCAGAGTAAAGACACACAGTGCTCTATCTATTGCATGCCGCCACAGTCTTAGACCACTGCTGAGTCACAGATATCTCAGTTGGAAGTGAAATGGTTCATTAAACGCCTTGTGAAAGGGAATACAGTTATAAATGCCGGTCATTCAGAGAATTAGATTACAGTTCATTTGAATGGGTTTTCATTATTGAAGGGTTCTTTTGGTTCTAGCCATGTGTTACATGTGGATAATTATCATGGTTTCATTTGAAAATCAGTTGGGTTGTTTTGGATTCATTTCAGATGGTCGTGAGTGGAATGTGAAATTTCAAATACATATAAAAATCTTCCCACAAGTTTTATGTAATTGGTTGTTTTCTATTCAATTATATCATACAGGCATTGATGTGGCAGAAATACAATTGACTTGTTAATGTGTTTATCTAGTGGCCATAATGTAATAACATTCCTCCAACCAGCTCTCGGTGGAATTGATCATCACAGAAACCTCAGTGTCCTCATGACAGGAAATGTGTAGAAAATGTAGCCCCTGTTTTTTTCTTTCCGTGTGTGTTATTCTGTCCAGAGGAGGAAACAGTAGGCAGCGTTGTCCTGAGAATTGCCTTTGTCTTGTGGAGGTTACGGCGGCTTTGAAGACCTTGTCTGGTGGGGACCTTTCTCTTGACATGCGCTAACCCCAGACATAGCCAATGACAGATGGGCTTCAAAATGGCCTTTGAAGATCACCCTTGAGTGCTGATCAGGCACTTACTGTGGTTTCCTCTCAGGCTATCTCACAGCTCTCGGGGCTCTCAGAACTCAACCATTCAGCTGGGAGTAGTATATTACTCTATCCATGTCAAGTTTAGCAATGTGTCCATTTTATTGCTGTGTCTTCTGTCCACGCATGAATTGGAGAGTGGGAACATCCATTTCTTTATCTGTTGGTCTTTTGTCAAGCGGAGGGAAACATTCATTGAAGTGCACACTTCTCCTTTCCCCATATGTTTTCCTTGCAGACAAGACAATGGAAAGCCTCTGCAATGAAATCACGGTCAGGGAACCCTTATCAACCAATGGGAGGGAGCCAGTTGGTGGCAGTATCATGGCTCTTACCACTTGAATTCCCCTATCAAATTGAACGGACGTAGTTTGATCAGGCAGTGAAATTATCACAGAGCTGTGTGTAACTAGGCAACAGGGTGGTGGTGGAAAAGGGTCCCTGTTTAAATGGTTAACAGCGGCCTGCTGTGGGAGGGCCACATGAGTGGGCAGGCTGGCCATGTGGAACTGGGAAGGGTTATGACTGGCGACTACTGAACCACACTGCCTTAAGTGATCAAAGCAGACATGGCGGGAGGGTGGGAGGGTACAGAAGGTCTGGAGGAAGGCGGCTACAAGAGGGCATGGGACCAGGGGGAGGGAGTGGAGACCGGGGGAGGTGAGGTTCTGAAGCCAGACATTCCTTGTCTTGAGTCACTGAGGCCCCTGGATGACGGAGCACAACGCAGTAACAATGGCACCTCAGTGGTGCCCTGGTACTCTTTTAGACAGTACACAGGCAATGGTTGCCAGTAACACCCTACCTGGTACACTGCTGGGACTTTGTTATTGTAATTTCCACCACAAAGGGCAGGTAGGATTTGGCATCAAACATCAGAAATATGATTTAAAAGTTTTTTTATCACATACAGTGCCTTGCGAAAGTATTCGGCCCCCTTGAACTTTGCGACCTTGTGCCACATTTCAGGCTTCAAACATAAAGATATAAATCTGTATTTTTTTGTGAAGAATCAACAACAAGTAGGACACAATCATGAAGTGGAACGACATTTATTGTATATTTCAAACTTTTTTAACAAATTAAAAACTGAAAAATTGGGCGTGCAAAATTATTCAGCCCCTTTACTTTCAGTGCAGCAAACTCTCTCCAGAAGTTCAGTGAGGATCTCTGAATGATCCATTGTTGACCTAAATGACTAATGAGGATAAATACAATCCACCTGTGTGTAATCAAGTCTCCGTATAAATGCACCTGCACTGTGATAGTCTCAGAGGTCCGTCAAAAGCGCAGAGAGCATCATGGAGAACAAGGAACACACCAGACAGGTCCGAGATACTGTTGTGAAGAAGTTTAAAGCTGGATTTGGATACAAAAAGATTTCCCAAGCTTTAAACATCCCAAGGAGCACTGTGCAAGCGATAATATTGAAATGGAAGGAGTATCAGACCACTGCAAATCTACCAAGACCTGGCCGTCCCTCTAAACTTTCAGCTCATACAAGGAGAAGACTGATCAGAGATGCAGCCAAGAGGCCCATGATCACTCTGGATGAACTGCAGAGATCTACAGCTGAGGTGGGAGACTCTGTCCATAGGACAACAATCAGTCGTATATTGCACAAATCTGGCCTTTATGGAAGAGTGGCAAGAAGAAAGCCATTTCTTAAAGATATCCATAAAAAGTGTCATTTAAAGTTTGCCACAAGCCACCTGGGAGACACACCAAACATGTGGAAGAAGGTGCTCTGGTCAGATGAAACCAAAATTGAACTTTTTGGCAACAATGCAAAACGTTATGTTTGGCGTAAAAGCAACACAGCTGAACACACCATCCCCACTGTCAAACATGGTGGTGGCAGCATCATGGTTTGGACCTGCTTTTCTTCAGCAGGGACAGGGAAGATGGTTAAAATTGATGGGAAGATGAATGGAGCCAAATACAGGACCATTCTGGAAGAAAACCTGATGGAGTCTGCAAAAGACCTGAGACTGGGACGGAGATTTGTCTTCCAACAAGACAATGATCCAAAACATAAATAAAAATCTACAATGGAATGGTTCAAAAAGAAACATATCCAGGTGTTAGAATGGCCAAGTCAAAGTCCAGACCTGAATCCAATCGAGAATCTGTGGAAAGAACTGAAAACTGCTGTTCACAAATGCTCTCCATCCAACCTCACTGAGCTCGAGCTGTTTTGCAAGGAGGAATGGGAAAAAATGTCAATCTCTCGATGTGCAAAACTGATAGACATACCCCAAGCTACTTACAGCTGTAATCACAGCAAAAGGTGGCGCTACAAAGTATTAACTTAAGGGGGCTGAATAATTTTGCACGCCCAATTTTTCAGTTTTTGATTTGTTAAAAAAGTTTGAAATATCCAATAAATGTTGTTCCACTTCATGATTGTGTCCCACTTGTTGTTGATTCTTCACAAAAAAATACAGTTTTATATCTTTATGTTTGAAGCCTGAAATGTGGCAAAAGGTCGCAAAGTTCAAGGGGGCCGAATACTTTCGCAAGGCACTGTATGTTCAAAGTGTAGCAGTTTGTTCAGATACCTCTGACTTTATTATGTGTTCCCACTTTGGTAATGTCATACAATATAATGGGGAAAAAGGGTCAGAAAGTGGACATTTATTACGGGGGGATTTAAACCCGTTGTTATCAAGATCATTTCCACCTCTCACTTCAAGATACATTATTCAAACAATCTGCCTCTGCAGAGAGGCCTGAATAATTTAATACATTCCTAATCAGGCTCCACTGCTGATCTTTGCCTGCCAAATTAGGCCAGCCGTTACCTTGATTCTGCATGTAAAAGTCCTGAGGTAAGACTGACAGGCAAGAGCACAAGAGGAATGTGCAATACATTATGAATCACAATCCTCAGGTGTTGTGATATTAATAAAGGATCGTGCCATGTTAATCTATAACCCCATTCTTAATGATCAGTAGAAAATGGTACAGCACTGATGCTGGTTGGGCAGAATAAAACCATTCTGAATCCAGATTGATCCAAAAGCTTCATCAATGTCTAAAGATCATTTCAAGCATTTTGTATTTGGTCAATTCTAGATGAAAATAACTTCTATCCCGCTTTGAAGACGGAATTAATTTGTAGATCACACTGGCCTGATTGTGATGAGTAACCCTGCCCGAAGACTTCTTAAGCTTTAGAACAAATGTCCAAAGATACTTTATCTCAGCGGGCTAATGCTGTCTTGAATCGCATTGGAGATTCAGATCTGATACCTGGGTGATTGCAAATTCACTGATTCCTTGCAGTTTGCGGCTAGTCTGGATGCCATTGTTGAAATATGGAGAGTCTCCCCTCAGTCCCCTGTTATCTGCGGCCCTCTATTTAGCTCTTCCTGAGGGCATGGGTAAGTGGCCTATTCCATACTGGCCTGGGGTCAGACAGCAGGGAGTTGGTACGGAAGAAGGGGGGTGGTTTGCGGGCAGAAAGAGAGAGAGGGAGAGATAGAATTAGACCCAACCCAATCATGAGAAAACAAAAAGATAATTACTTGACACATTGGACAGAATTAACAAAAAAACAGTGCAAACTAGAATGCTATTTTGCTCTAAAAAGAGAGTTAACAGTGGCAAATTAAAGCTATCTTGCATGTGTGATTTAATGTTGTGAATCCAGCCAACATGTCAGATTTCAAAAAGGCTTTTCGGCGAAAGCAAACAATGCTATTATCTGAGGATAGCACCTTTGTAAACAAAATAGAGAAAGCATATTTCAACCCTGCAGGCGCGACACAAAACGCAGAAATAAATATATAATTCATACCTTACCTTTGATGAGCTTCTTTTGTTGGCACTCCAATATGTCCCATAAACATCACAAATGGTCCTTTTGTTCGATTAATTCCGTCGATATACAGTGGGGCAAAAAAGTATTTAGTCAGCCACCGATTGTGCAAGTTCTCCCACTTAAAAAGATGAGAGAGGCCTGTAATTTTCATCATAGGTACACTTCAACTATGACAGACAAAATAAATAAAAAAACAACAGAAAATCACATTGTAGGATTTTTTATGAATTTATTTGCAAATTATGGTGGAAAATAAGTATTTGGTCAATAACAAAAGTTTATCTCAATACTTTGTTATATACCCTTTGTTGGCAATGACAGAGGTCAAACGTTTTCTGTGAGTCTTCACAAGGTTTTCACACACTGTTGCTGGTATTTTGGCCCATTCCTCCATGCAGATCTCCTCTAGAGCAGTGATGTTTTGGGGATTTTGATGGGCAACACAGACTTTCAACTCCCTCCAAAGATTTTCTATGGGGTTGAGATCTGGAGACTGGCTAGGCCACTCCAGGACCTTGAAATACTTCTTACGAAGCCACTCCTTTGGTGCACGGGCGGTGTGTTTGGGATCATTGTCATGCTGAAAGACCCAGCCACGACTCAGCTTAAATGCCCTTGCTGATGAAAGGAGGTTCTCACTCAAAATCTCATGATACATGGCCCCATTCATTCTTTCCTTTACACGGATCAGTCGTCCTGGTCCCTTTGCAGAAAAACAGCCCCAAAGCATGATGTTTCCACCCCCATGCTTCACAGTAGGTATGGTGTTCTTTGGATGCAACTCAGCATTCTTTGTCCTCCAAACACGACGAGTTGAGTTTTTACCAAAAAGTTATATTTTGGTTTCATCTGACCATATGACATTCTCCCAATCTTCTTCTGGATCATCCAAATGCTCTCTAGCAAACTTCAGACGGGCCTGGACATGTACTGGCTTAAGCAGGGGGACACGTCTGGCACTGCAGGATTTGAGTCCCTGGCGGCGTAGTGTGTTACTGATGGTAGGCTTTGTTACTTTGGTCCCAGCTCTCTGCAGGTCATTCACTAGGTCCCCCCGTTTGGTTCTGGGATTTTTGCTCACCGTTCTTGTGATCATTTTGACCCCACGGGGTGAGATCTTGCGTGGAGCCCCAGATCGAGGGAGATTATCAGTGTTCTTGTATGTCTTCCATTTCCTAATAATTGCTCCCACAGTTGATTTCGTCAAACCAAGCTGCTTACCTACTGCAGATTCAGTCTTCCCATGGTGCAGGTCTACAATTTTCTTTCTGGTGTCCTTTGACAGCTCTTTGGTCTTGGCCATAGTGGAGTTTGGAGTGTGACTGTTTGAGGTTGTGGACAGGTGTCTTTTATACTGATAACAAGTTCAAACAGGTGCCATTAATACAGGTAACGAGTGGAGGACAGAGGAGCATCTTAAAGAAGAAGTACAGGTCTGTGAGATCCAGAAATCTTGGTTGTTTGTAGGTGTCCAAATACTTATTTTCCACCATAATTTGCAAATAAATTAATTAAAAATCCTACAATGTGATTTTCTCATTTTGTCTGTCATAGTTGAAGTGTACCTATGATTAAAATTACAGGCCTCTCTCATCTTTTTAATTGGGAGAACTTGCACAATTGGTGGCTGACTAAATACTTTTTTGCCCCACTGTATATCCAAAATGTCAATTTATTTGGCGCGTTTGATCCAGAAAAACACCAGTTCCCACTTGAGCAATGTGACTACAAAATATCTCGAAAGTTACCTGTAAACTTTGCCAAAACATTTCAAACTACTTTTGTAATACAACTTTAGGTATTCTTTTACGTAAATACTCGATAAAATTGAAGATGATGATCTGTGTTTAATACAGGAAGAAAACAAACTGAAGCATGCTTTCTGGTCACGCGCCTCTATCTAACAGTACACTTCAAGTGACCCTCGTTCAACATGGCCGTACTTCTTCATTACACAAAGGAATAACCTCAACCAATTTCTAAAGACTGTTGTCATCCAGTTCTGTTATACTTACAGACATGATTAAAACAGTTTTATAAACTTCAGAGTTTTTTCTATCCAAATCAACTAATAATATGCATATCTTATCTTCTGGGGATGAGTAGCAGGCAGTTGAATTTGGACATGCATTTCATGTGAAAATACTGCCCCCTGTCACCAAGAAGTTAAGCTATACCCCCGACCGTGAACTCCGCTTTGTTAGATTGTCCATTTGTAAATTCAGAGCATTTCGCTCTCGGAGCGCACACTGGACGCTCTAGCCGAGGAGCAAGGTTGATCCGAGCGTTCTATCCTAACAACAGCAGTCAAGCTGTTAGCTACTTCCAAACACAAATGACAGAACACCAGACTCTGACCATTTTACTCGCCCTAGCAGAGGTGGTTAGGCTGTTTTTATGTTATCGAGTGCATTGGTGACTGCAACTGTGCTGTTGGCAACAATTTAATATCACTTTTTGCCGAAATTTACTGACACTGGCCAAATTCAACGGGTGTTGAGCGTTTGTAAATTCATCATTATTCTGTGCTCTGGCACACTCAGACGAGAGTGCACTGAAATTGGAGTAGATAGCCAGAGCGAATTTACCAGCTGCGTCTATCAGCAGTTGTCACATTGACATGAACATTCAATTGAAATGGTTACTTGCATAATGGAGTCTTTTGTTAAGACATGTGGCTAGCTAAACAATTAACCATATTCCCAACTCATGACGTTACTATCAATCAATCAATCAAATTTATTTTATATAGCCCTTCGTACATCAGCTGATATCTCAAAGTGCTGTACAGAAACCCAGCCTAAAACCCCAAACAGCAAGCAATGCAGGTGAAGAAGCACGGTGGCTAGGAAAAACTCCCTAGAAAGGCCAAAACCTAGGAAGAAACCTAGAGAGGAACCAGGCTATGTGGGGTGGCCAGTCCTCTTCTGGCTGTGCCGGGTGGAGATTATAACAAAACATGGTCAAGATGTTCAAATGTTCATAAATGACCAGCATGGTCGAATAATAATAAGGCAGAATAGTTGAAACTGGAGCAGCAGCACAGTCAGGTGGACTGGGGACAGCAAGGAGTCATCATGTCAGGTATTCCTGGGGCATGGTCCTAGGGCTCAGGTCCTCCGAGAGAGAGAAAGAAAGAGAGAATTAGAGAGAGCATATGTGGGATGGCCAGTCCTCTTCTGGCTGTGCCGGGTGGAGATTATAACAGAACATGGCCAAGATGTTCAAATGTTCATAAATGATCAGCATGGTCGAATAATAATAAGGCAGAACAGTTGAAACTGGAGCAGCAGCACAGCCAGGTGGACTGGGGACAGCAAGGAGTCATCATGTCAGGTAGTCCTGGGGCATGGTCCTAGGGCTCAGGTCCTCCGAGAGAGAGAAAGAGAGAAGGAGAGAATTAGAGAACGCACACTTAGATTCACACAGGACACCGAATAGGACAGGAGAAGTACTCCAGATATAACAAACTGACCCTAGCCCCCCGACACATAAACTACTGCAGCATAAATACTGGAGGCTGAGACAGGAGGGGTCAGGAGACACTGTGGCCCACTCCGAGGACACCCCCGGACAGGGCCAAACAGGAAGGATATAACCCCACCTACTTTGCCAAAGCACAGCCCCCACACCACTAGAGGGATATCTTCAACCACCAACTTACCATCCTGAGACAAGGCTGAGTATAGCCCACAAAGACCTCCGCCACGGCACAACTTAAGGGGGGGGGGGGGCGCCAACCCAGACAGGATGACCACATCAGTGACTCAACCCACTCAGGTGACGCACCTCCTCCAGGGACGGCATGAGAGAGCCCCAGTAAAGCCAGTGACTCAGCCCCTGTAATAGGGTTAGAGGCAGAGAATCCCAGTGGAAAGAGGGGAACCGGCCAGGCAGAGACAGCAAGGGTGGTTCGTTGCTCCAGAGCCTTTCCGTTCACCCTCCCACTCCTGGGCCAGACTACACTCAATCATATGACCCACTGAAGAGATGAGTCTTCAGTAGAGACTTAAAGGTTGAGACCGAGTTTGCGTCTCTGACATGGGTAGGCAGACCGTTCCATAAAAATGGAGCTCTATAGGAGAAAGCCCTGCCTCCAGCTGTTTGCTTAAAAATTCTAGGGACAATTAGGAGGCCTGCGTCTTGTGACCGTAGCGTACGTGTAGGTATGTACGGCAGGACCAAATCACAGAGATAGATAGGAGCAAGCCCATGTAATGCTTTGTAGGTTAGCAGTAAAACCTTGAAATCAGCCCTTGCTTTGACAGGAAGCCAGTGTAGAGAGGCTAGCACTGGAGTAATATGATCAATTTTTTTGGTTCTAGTCAGGATTCTAGCAGCCGTATTTAGCACTAACTGAAGTTTATTTAGTGCTTTATCCGGGTAGCCGGAAAGTAGAGCATTGCAGTAGTCTAACCTGGAAGTGACAAAAGCATGGATTAATTTTTCTGCATCATTTTTGGACAGAAAGTTCCTGATTTTTGCAATGTTACGTAGATGGAAAAAAGCTGTCCTTGAAATGGTCTTGATATGTTCTTCAAAAGAGAGATCAGGGTCCAGAGTAACGCCGAGGTCCTTCACAGTTTTATTTGAGACGACTGTACAACCATTAAGATTAATTGTCAGATTCAACAGAAGATCTCTTTGTTTCTTGGGACCTAGAACAAGCATCTCTGTTTTGTCCGAGTTTAAAAGTAGAAAGTTTGCAGCCATCCACTTCCTTATGTCTGAAACACATTCTTCTAGCAAGGGCAATTTTGGGGCTTCACCATGTTTAATTGAAATGTACAGCTGTGTGTCATCCGCATAGCAGTGAAAGTTAACATTATGTTTTCGAATAACATCCCCAAGAGGTAAAATATATAGTGAAAACAATAGTGGTCCTAAAACGGAACCTTGAGGAACACCGAAATTTACAGTTGATTTGTCAGAGGACAGACCATTCACAGAGACAAACTGATATCTTTCCGACAGATAAGATCTAAACCAGGCCAGAACTTGTCCGTGTAGACCAATTTGGGTTTCCAATCTCTCCAAAAGAATGTGGTGATCGATGGTATCAAAAGCAGCACTAAGGTCTAGGAGCACGAGGACAGATGCAGAGCCTCGGTCCGATGCCATTAAAATGTAATTTACCACCTTCACAAGTGCCGTCTCAGTGCTATGATGGGGTCTAAAACCAGACTGAAGCATTTCGTATACATTGTTTGTCTTCAGGAAGGCAGTGAGTTGTTGCGCAACAGCCTTTTCTAAAATTTTTGAGAGGAATGGAAGATTCGATATAGGCCGATAGTTTTTTATATTTTCTGGGTCAAGGTTTGGCTTTTTCAAGAGAGGCTTTATTACTGCCACTTTTAGTGAGTTTGGTACACATCCGGTGGATAGAGAGCCGTTTATTATGTTCAACATAGGAGGGCCAAGCACAGGAAGCAGCTCTTTCAGTAGTTTAGTTGGAATAGGGTCCAGTATGCAGCTTGAAGGTTTAGAGGCCATGATTATTTTCATCATTGTGTCAAGAGATATAGTACTAAAACACTTGAGTGTCTCTCTTGATCCTTGATCCTAGGTTACTAATCTGCATGTATCTGCAGGTGGCTAATCAACCAGGTTCAATGTTAGCTAGCTAACATTAGGCAATAACTAGCAAAGTAAATGGCTCTGAGATATGAATAATATTACTACACAGATCATACACGTAACGTAAGCTAGCGTGCCAGCCAGCTAATGTTAGCTAGCTTAGCTAACAGTACACTAACTTGAAATGAACACAACTTTCTGACAATATTTTAGAGCTTGTAGCTACTTGTAGCTAAGATGTAGCTAGCTAGACTATCTTACCTGTAAACATAGATGGACGCTTCTCCCTCTCTGTCAAGGATGACATGGTTGCCCTTAGTTTGAAGATGTAATCAGGAGACAGGTGATAACTTCATCTCCTTAGCTATCATACTCTAATTCCTCTGATTTCAAAACTCGATTTCTCGGCATGTCCAGCTCACTCATTATCTCAGCCAATCGCGGCTAGCGGGAATGTTGCTGTCTTTTTCTGTGACTTAACTAACTAGGCTTGTAATTTAACGATTGTATTCGTATTTATAGATGGCATATACGTTTGTTATTAAGGCACATGAAAGCTCACATGTTCCAGAAGGCATTTCTACCAACAAAAAATTATTCAAGGCAAAACTGCTCCAGCTCCTTCAAGTTGGATGGGTTCCGCTGGTGTACAGAAATATTTAGGTCATAGCACAGATTCTCAATTAGATTGAGGTCTGGGCTTTGACAAGGTCATCCCAAGACATTTAAATGTTTCCACTTAAACCACCCGAGTGTTGCTTTAACAATATGCTTAGGGTCATTGTCCTGCTGGAAGGTGAACCTCCGTCCAAATCTCAAATCTCTGGAAGACTGAAACATGTTTCTCTCAAAAATGTCCCTGTATTTAGCGCCATCCATCATTCCTTCAATTCTGACCAGTTTTCCAGTCCCTGCCGATGAAAAACAGTGTTCTCGGGGTGATGGTGGGTGTAGGATTTTCCCCAGACATTTTCCTTGATGGCCAAAAAGCTACATTTTTGTCTCATCTGACCAGAGTATACCTTCTTCCATATGTTTGGGGAGTCTCCCACATGCCTTTTGGAAAACACCAAACCTGTTTGCTTATTTTCTTCTTTAAGCAATGTCTTTTTTTCTGCCCACTCTTCTTCTGCCAAGCCCAGCTCTGTGGAGTGTACGGCTTAAAGTGGAGCTTTGCAGCTCCTTCAGGGTTTTCTTTGGTCTTTTTGTTGCCTCTCTGATTGATGCCCTTTTTGCCTGGTCTGTGAGTTTTGGTTGGAGACCCTCTCTTGGCAGGTTTGTTGTGGTGCCATATTCTTTCCATTTTTTAATAACGGATTTAACGGTGCTCCGTGGGATGTTCAAAGTTTCAGATTTTTTTATAACCCAACCCCGATATGTTCTTCTCCACAACTTTGTCCCTGACCTGTTTGGAGAGCTCCTTGGTCTTCATGGTGCTGCTTGCTTGGTGGTGCCCCTTGCTTAGGTGTATATATATTGAGATCATGTGACACTTAAATAAAGTCCACCTCTGTCCAATCTAATTCTGTGACTTCTGAAGGTAATTGAATGGACCAGATCTTATTTAGGGGCTTCATAGCAAAGGGGGTGAATACATATGCACACCACATTCCGTTTTTTTAATTTTTAATTTATTTTTTGAAACAAGTAATTTTTTTCATTTCACTTCACCAATTTGGACTATTTTGTGCATGTCCATTACATGAAATCCCCCCAAAAATCAATTTCAATCACAGGTTGTAATGCAACAAAATAGGCAAAACGCCAAGTGAGTATGAATACTTTTGCAAGGCACTGTACATCATTATTGTGTGTGTTCAATAAAAACATTTTAAAAACATGTTTTCCATGCCAATAAAGACTCTTAAATTTAAGTTGGAGAGAGAGAGCAGGGTTGGGGAGTAATGGACAACATGTAAACCGTTACATGTAAGGGATTACAACAAAAAAACGGTAACTGCAATCCCTTACCTTACCAGCAAAAATATTGTAATCAGATTACAGATACTTTTGAAAAACTAGATGATTACTTTGAAGATTACTGCCAAAAAAACATTTGACACTTCTGTTTTCTCAATGACATTCAAGTCAGCAAGTTTAAGTTTGTTCCACCTGAGCGAGTCTGACCACAAATCAGAGACCACTATGATGACACACCAAATGTGTTTGATGGATCACAGGAAAAGAGCAGGAATAGGCTTTTGTAGGCTACAGTCCAAACTATGTCTTCCAATCGCACGACTGCTGTCGGCATCCAAAGATGATCCAATTTGAATAAACGCTTAGAGGTAAGGATGACAGCAGGGGTGTAGTCTACGGCGATACGGATATCACTTATTATTGAGATCAACATGGCGCATTGATGTGAATCACACTGCTGCTAACTCATTTAGCTATATGCACATTACGGATTGTGGTTGTTGTGGATGGCTGTTCACAAATCTAAATGTCTATTTTAACCCAATATTGGTTGAATTCAAGATATTTAAGCTGCCTGTCAATCATTGTTTTTAAAACCAGTGGACAGCCAGTGAAAATGAGCTCTTGCAACAGCTGCATAGTGCAGATACCTAAACGATATCATAACCGCCATCGATAAAAGACAGTACTGTGCAGCCGTCTTCATCGACCTTGCCAAGGCTTTCGACTCTGTCAATCACCATATTCTTATCGGCAGACTCAGTAGCCTCGGTTTTTCGGATGACTGCCTTGCCTGGTTCACCAATTACTTTGCAGACAGAGTTCAGTGTGTCAAATCGGAGGGCATGCTGTCCGGTCCTCTGGCAGTCTCTATGGGGGTGCCACAGGGTTCAATTCTCGGGCCGACTCTTTTCTCTGTATACATCAATGATGTTGCTCTTGCTGCGGGCGATTCCCTGATCCACCTCTACGCAGACGACACCATTCTATATACTTTCGGCCCGTCATTGGACACTGTGCTATCTAACCTCCAAACAAGCTTCAATGCCATACAACACTCCTTCCGTGGCCTCCGACTGCTCTTAAACGCTAGTAAATCCAAATGCATGCTTTTCAACCGATCGCTGCCTGCACCCGCATCCCCGCCTAGCATCACCACCCTGGATGGTTCCGACCTAGAATATGTGGACATCTATAAGTACGTAGGTGTCTGGCTAGACTGCAAACTCTCCTTCCAGACTCATATCAAACATCTCCAATCGAAAATCAAATCAAGAGTCGGCTTTCTATTCCGCAACAAAGCCTCCTTCACTCACGCCGCCAAGCTTACCCTAGTAAAACTGACTATCCTACCGATCCTCGACTTCGGCGATGTCATCTACAAAATGGCTTCCAACACTCTACTCAGCAAACTGGATGCAGTCTATCACAGTGCCATCCGTTTTGTCACTAAAGCACCTTATGCCACCCACCACTGCGACTTGTATGCTCTAGTCGGCTGGCCCTCGCTACATATTCGTCGCCAGACCCACTGGCTCCAGGTCATCTACAAGTCCATGCTAGGTAAAGCTCCGCCTTATCTCAGCTCACTGGTCACGATGGCAACACCCATCCGTAGCACGCGCTCCAGCAGGTGTATCTCACTGATCATCCCTAAAGCCAACACCTCATTTGGCCGCCTTTCGTTCCAGTACTCTGCTGCCTGTGACTGGAACGAATTGCAAAAATCGCTGAAGTTGGAGACTTTTATCTCCCTCGCCAACTTCAAACATCTGCTATCTGGGCAGCTAACCGATCGCTGCAGCTGTACATAGTCTATTGGTAAATAGCCCACCCATTTTCACCTACCTCATCCCCATACTGTTTTTATTTATTTATTTTTCTGCTCTTTTGCACACCAATATCTCTACCTGTACATGACCATCTGATCATTTATCACTCCAGTGTTAATCTGCAAAATTGTAATTATTCGCCTACCTCATGCCTTTTGCACACATTGTATATAGACTCCCCCTTTGTTTTCTACTGTGTTATTGACTTGTTAATTGTTTACTCCATGTGTAACTCTGTGTTGTCTGCTCATACTGCTATGCTTTATCTTGGCCAGGTCGCAGTTGCAAATGAGAACTTGTTCTCAACTAGCCTACCTGGTTAAATAAAGGTGAAATAAAAAATAAAATAAATAAAAAAGATCCCAGCCTATGGAAAGTATGGCTTTTTAATTTAAAATCCATAGGCCTAATGGAGACATACTCAAACTCGCACACGTTTGATAGACATAAATATGGCAATATGTAGTTGCTACATTCATGTTTGGATTTATAAATTATATTTACAGCACCAGTCAAAAGTTTGGACACACCTACTCCTTCAAGGGTTTTCCTTATTTCTTATTATTTTCTTATATATATATATATATATATATATATATATATATATATATATATATATATATATATATATATATAGTGCCTTGCGAAAGTATTCGGCCCCCTTGAACTTTGCAACCTTTTGCCACATTTCAGGCTTCAAACATAAAGATATGAAACTGTATGTTTTTGTGAAGAATCAACAACAAGTGGGACACAATCATGAAGTGGAACGACATTTATTGGATATTTCAAACTTTTTTAACAAATCAAAAACTGAAAAATTGGGCGTGCAAAATTATTCAGCCCCCTTAAGTTAATACTTTGTAGCGCCACCTTTTGCTGTGATTACAGCTGTAAGTAGCTTGGGGTATGTCTATCAGTTTTGCACATCGAGAGACTGACATTTTTTCCCATTCCTCCTTGCAAAACAGCTCGAGCTCAGCTTGGATGGATGGAGAGCATTTGTGAACAGCAGTTTTCAGTTCTTTCCACAGATTCTCGATTGGATTCAGGTCTGGACTTTGACTTGGCCATTCTAACACCTGGATATGTTTATTATTGAACCATTCCATTGTAGATTTTGCTTTATGTTTTGGATCATTGTCTTGTTGGAAGACAAATCTCCGTCCCACTCTCAGGTCTTTTGCAGACTCCATCAGGTTTTCTTCCAGAATGGTCCTGTATTTGGCTCCATCCATCTTCCCATCAATTTTAACCATCTTCCCTGTCCCTGCTGAAGAAAAGCGGCCCAAACCATGATGCTGCCACCACCATGTTTGACAGTGGGGATGGTGTGTTCAGCTGTGTTGCTTTTACGCCAAACACAACGTTTTGCATTGTTGCCAAAAGTTCAATTTTGGTTTCACACAGGTGGATTGTATTTATCATCATTAGTCATTTAGGTCAACATTGGATCATTCAGAGATCCTCACTGAACTTCTGGAGAGAGTTTGCTGCACTGAAAGTAAAGGGGCTGAATAATTTTGCACGCCCAATTTTTCAGTTTTTGATTTGTTAAAAAAGTTTGAAATATCCAATAAATGTTGTTCCACTTCATGATTGTGTCCCACTTGTTGTTGATTCTTCACAAAAAAATACAGTTTTATATCTTTATGTTTGAAGCCTGAAATGTGGCAAAAGGTCGCAAAGTTCAAGGGGGCCGAATACTTTCGCAAGGCATTGTATATATATATATATATATACATATATATCATTGATTATTTTAGAATATCACTTATAAATGCGCTTAGCTCATGAGCTTAGTTCAACTGTAACACTCCATGAGAACCCACAATATATGTTTGTAAACATTGTAAATATAAACCAAATCAAATTTTATTTGTCACATACACATGGTTAGCAGATGTTAATGCAAGTGTAGCGAAATGCTTGTGCTTCTAGTTCCGACAATGCAGAAATAACACACGAGTAATCTAACCTAACAATTTCACAACAACTACCTTATACACACAACTGTAAAGGGATGAAGAATATGTACATAAAGATATATGAATGAGTGATGGTACAGAATGGCATAGGGAAGATGCAGTAGATGGTATCGAGTACAGTATATACATATGAGATGAGTAATGTAGGGTATGTAAACATATAAAAGTGGCATTGTTTAAAACGGCTAGAGATACATGTATTACATAAAGATGGCAAGATGCAGTAGATGGTATAGAGTACAGTATATACATATGAGTTTAGTAATGTAGGGGTGTAAACATTATATGAAGTGGCTTTGTTTAGAGTGGCTAGTGATACATTTTTTACAATATTAAAGTGGCTGGAGTTGAGTCAGTATGTTGGCAGCAGCCACTCAATGTTTGTGGTGGCTGTTTAACAGTCTGACGGCCTTGAGATAGAAGCTGTTTTTCAGTCTCTCGGTTCCTGCTTTGATGCACATGTACTGACCTTGCCTTCTGGATGATAGCGGGGTGAACAGGCAGTAGCTCGGGTGGTTGTTGTCCTTGATGATCTTTATGGCCTTCCAGTGACATCGAGTCGTGTATGTGTCCTGGAGGGCAGGTTGTTTGCCCCCGGTGATGCGTTGTGCAGACCTCACTACCCTCTGGAGAGCCTTACGGCTGTGGGCGGAGCAGTTACCGTACCAGGCGGTGATGCAGCCCGACAAGATGCTCTCGATTGTGCATCTGTAAAAGTTTGTGAGTGCTTTTGGTGACAAGCCGAATTTCTTCAGCCTCCTGAGCGCTGCTGCGTCTTCTTCACCCCACTGCCTGTGTGGGTGGACCAATTCAGTTTGTCCGTGATGTGTACGCCGAGGAATTTAAAACTTACTACCCTCTCCACTACTGTCCTGTCGATGTGGATAGGGGGGTGCACCCTCTGCTGTTTCCTGAAGTCCACGATCATCTCCTTTGTTTTGTTGATGTTGAGTATGAGGTTATTTTCCTGACACCACACTCTGATGGCCCTCACCTCCTCCCTGTAGGCCGTCTCGTCGTTGTTGGTAATCAAGCCTACCACTGTAGTGTCGTCTGCAAAATTTATGATTGAGTTGGAGGCGTGCATGGCCACGCAGTCGTGGGTGAACAGGGAGTACCTGCAGCCTTGCGAGGGTTAACATATTTCAATGTTTTACTCACGTCAGCTGCAGTGAAGGAGAGTCTGCAGGTTTTGGTAGCGGGCCATGCCAGTGGCACTGTATTGTCCTCAAAGCGAGCAAAGAAGTTGTTTAGTCTGTCCGCGACGGGGCTGGTTTTCTTTTTGTAATACATGATTGACTGTAGGCCCTGCCACATACCTCTTGTGTCTGAGCCGTTGAATTGTGACTCTACTTTGTCTCTATACTGACGCTTAGCTTGTTTGATTGCCTTGCGGAGGGAATAGATACACTGTTTGTATTCGGTCCTGTTTCCGGTCACCTTGCCCTGGTTAAAAGCAGTGGTTCACGCTTTCAGTTTCGCGCGAATGCTGCCATCAATCCACAGTTTCTGGTTTGGGAATGTTTTAATAATTGCTGTGGGTACGACATTGCCAATGCACTTGCTAATAAACTCGCTCACCGAATCAGCGTATTCATCAATGTTGTTTTTTGACGCAATGCGGAACATATCCCAATCCACGTAATCGAAGCAATCTTGAAGCGTGGAATCAGATTGGTCGGACCAGTGTTGAACAGACCTGAGTGCTTGAGCTTCCTGTTTTAGTCTCTGTCTATAGGCAGAGCTATGTAAACACTGTATAGACTCATACCATTTTAAAACAGTCATTTTGATATCATGGATGGTCAGTCCTTGCATCCATAGCTCTGTATATTAATCTGAGAGTGGTTACATTTTTCCAGGCACATCCCTCAGCTTTTTACCAAAACAGAGGTGGGGCGACTGTTTTGTTATTGTTTCATCTGTGGATTTGCCCTTTAAACAGCTGCATATTATCAAGATATCAAAATGTCACCAACAAAAAGGTGAACAATAGGCCTATAGTAAATGCAGCATATGACATTCATTTTTCACATGTAAATCGCACTTTTTAGTAGTGCTCAAAGCATGCCATTCCATGAGCGGAATCAATGAGCCCAATCAGTATTAAGCTAATAAATTATGCTGAGGAAAACTATTTGGCTAATCCATACTTCCATATTGGAATTCTGTTAGACTTTCGTTTTTAAATGGAAAGATATAATTGAATTGTATATGTAGTAGATGTAGTAGATAGAGATGGGTTAGAAGAAGCCTACATAACCAACCCATAAAGTAAAATGTAGTATTCATATACGTCCAGCTATGTAAACTTTAACGTTGATTTATCCTGCAACAGATGTTGTTCAATTGGTAACATACATTTTCATCATAATCTAAAAGTAACTGAATGTAATCAGATTATGTTACTGATTACAATTTTGGGCGGGCGGGCGGGCGGGCGGGCGGGCGGGCGGGCAGGCAGGCAGGCAGGCAGGCAGGCAGGCAGGCAGGCAGGCAGGCAGGCAGATTGTTCTACACTCTTAGAAAAAAGGCTTCCAAAAGGGTTATTTGGCTGTCCCCATAGGATAACATAGGATAACCCTTCTGTGTAACCAAAAGGGTTCTACCTGGAACCAAAAAGGGATCTTCAAAGGGTTCTCCTATGGAGACAGCAGAAGAACCCGTTTAGGTTCTAGATAGCAACTTTTTTTAGTGTGCTGTTCATTTTCATTAATTTCTCTCTTGGGGGGATGCTGCACAGAATCAGATGTTGACGTTTGATGTTTTGTTTCAATCATGGTAGATGTTTTATTTGTAGCAACAGTTAGATGAGATACTGCAGGGATGAATAATGATTAACTGTCCATTGACTAGCGTACTGCTTTTCAAAATATGGTAGTCAAAATATAATGTTGTTTTATTTAGAGCCGTGAAATGAAGCGTAAGGTTATTTTTTATTATGGCAACAGATTTAGATTGCTGAGTGAGAAGCAACGCCTCTCATCAAATTCTTAATTGCCTAGAACAATTAAAAGATTTTAAAAAATAACATAAGAAAAGTAAGGGTTGGAACAATTGGATAATGCCTCATTTATGGAGAAAGTGCTGCTCTGGCTAATTACAAAAAAAACAAGGTGATAGAAGATAAAAAGCTGTTGAATAACAGGAAGCTAAAATATCTGTTTTATATGTGTTGAATTTAGTACAGATGGAATGATGTGCTGGGTAAATTGTGTCACTGCAGTCTCCTGGTAGGATGTGATGTGCTATAGTGTAGTCTGGGCATCAATATCTCTGTTCTCAGAGAAAGAACATAGCTTTGTGACTAGACAGCTATGGACGGAAGCAAAAATTGTGTGATTTTGCTATGGTAGAGTGAAGATAGTTAGCTAGCCTAGTTAGTGTCCCTAGTAGGTGAGGTAAGCAAATATATCTAACTGGTTTCCCCATTCATCTGTGATGACAGTTAGCTAGTGTTCATAATGGATGTCAACGAGACATGCCAATTAGCTAACGTTACTGCCCTTGGCAAGCCGGTGCGAATGACCAGTGCACCTTGCGAAGGATGCATCGCAAATGGCACCCTACACTCTTAGGTGATAGGGTGTCATTTGGGATACATACAAGGTCATCTATTTCATCTATAGTGGGTAATGTTCCAACAATTCTGTAAGATGGATTTCAACCAGAAGAGAAACCCACATCTTGGCTCTTTGGGACAATGTAAAAGTCAGCTTTGTCATTGTATGATAATTCCAGGACAGAGATGGGCTTGAGAGGAACAGGTTCATACTCTTGTTACTGAAGCATAATGAAGCACAAAGACAAAGTAAAATGTTGTATTGCAGATGT
Organism: Oncorhynchus mykiss; assembly: GCF_057628025.1. Taxonomy (NCBI): domain Eukaryota; kingdom Metazoa; phylum Chordata; class Actinopteri; order Salmoniformes; family Salmonidae; genus Oncorhynchus; species Oncorhynchus mykiss. The sequence goes on from NC_143049.1 coordinate 21,118,188, forward strand.
TCTCAGTAGCGGTTTACTACGGTTCCAAAATATCAGGATATGAGAGAGGGACCCATTTGGGCTATTGGGACTGTGTGGACTGTAGAAGACAGACAGCTTTGTTATTCTATCAAATTGATGTGTAAATTATCTGATAGGATGTTGTGTTAAGACAGGTTAAGCTATGCCCTATTATAGCGTTAGGGGACATGACCTCATATTTTGTCAGTTTAGGGCTACAACATGAATTGTTCTTAAAAATGTTCCATGGTCGATCACCAATTCAATAGATAGGTTGTAGGAAGCTACCGTAGCTGTCACTAGTCTAATGTATATTCATTTAACTACGCAGCATTCCCCAAAGATCAAATGTCATTTAATCCTAAACAGCCTAAACTGCACTATTATTGTAATGCATGGAGATATGCAGTAGCATGCACAGTATTGGTATTGTTCAACTCTAACCTTATGCACATGGTCTCTGAACATTGTGAATGCAATATATGTTAAAACAATCTTGGGCCCCTCACAATAATACCTCATTGTAGTGTTAATATTACACAGTAGTAATTTACAGTAGTATTACAACGTCAACAATGTTTTGGTTGTGACATACAGTGCCAAGTAGTAAACTCAGCAAAAAAAAGAAACGTCCTCTCACTGTCAACTGCGTTTATTTTCAGTAAATTTAACACGTGTAAATATTTGTATGAACATAACAAGATTCAACAACTGAGTCATAAACTGAACAAGTTCCACAGACATGTGACTAACAGAAATTGAATAATGTAAAAAAAAGTAACAGTCAGTGTCTGGTGTGGCCACCAGCTGCATTGAGTATTGCAGTGCACCTCCTCCTTGTGGACTGCACCAGATTTGCCAGTTCTTGCTGTGAGATATTACCCCACTCTTCCACCAAGGCACCTGCAAGTTCCCGGACATTTCTGGGGGGAATGGCCCTAGCCCTCACTCTATGATCCAACAGGTCCCAGACATGCTCAATGGGATTGAGATCCGGGCTCTTCACTGGCCATAGCAGAAATCTGACATACCTGTATTGCAGGAAATCACGCCCAGAATGAGCAGTATGGCTGGTGGCATTGTCATGCTGGAGGGTCATGTCAGGATGAGCCTGCAGGATGGGTACCACATGAGTGAAGTGGATGTCTTCCCTATAATGCACAGAATTGAGATTGCCTGCAATGATAACAAGCTCAGTCCGATGATGCTGTGACACCGCCCCAGACCATGACGGACCATCCACCTCCAAATCAATCCCGCTCCAGAGTACAGGCCTCGGTGTAATGCTCATTCCTTCGACGATAAACGCAAATCTGACTTCCAGACAAAACCTTGACTCGTCAGTGAAGAGCACTTTTTGCCAGTCCTGTCTGGACCAGCGATGTGCCCATCGGCGATGTTGTTGCCAGTGATATCTGGTGAGAACCTGCCTTACAACAGGCCTACAAGCACTCAGTCCAGCCTCTCTCAGCCTATTGTGGACAGTCTGAGCCTGATGGAGGGATTGTGCGTTCCTGGTGTAACTCGGGCAGTTGTTGTTGCCATCCTGTGCCTAAGGCACGTTGACACAGATGAGCAGAGACCCTGGGCATTTTTCTTTTTATGTTTTTCAGGGTCAGTAGAAAGGCCTCTTTAGTGTCCTAAGTTTTCATAACTGTGACCTTAATTGCCTACTGTCTGTAAGCTGTTTGTGTCTTAACGACTGTTCCACAGGTGCATGTTCATTAATTGTTTATGGTTCATTGAAAAAGCATGGGAAACAGTGTGTTAACCCTTTACAATGAAGATCTGTGAAGTGATTTGGATTTTTGCAAATTATCTTCTTTTTTTGTTGAGTTTATTATGCACACAACTTGTAATGCCGATAGTAAAAGCTTATTAACTTTCTAAGAAATGTTCTATACATTTGTTACGTTCCCCATCAAGAAAACCAAAACCTTCACTCAAACAGAAGGGGTAACTAACTAAGAGTCACTGACCAACATCAAAACGAAACAGTTGGGGTTCTGAAAGACACTCATGTGGGTGTCCACTGAAAGTTGACTACCAACAAAAAGTAGAACTGAAAAGACACCCACCATGTGCACCCACTACATTTGCCCACTAAGAGTCTAACAGAACTAAAAACCCACACCAAAGACAGGAAGCAAACAAAAAAGTTGAGCAAAACAAAAGCAGGAAAGATCAGACAAAGAAATATTTTTCTGGCAATCAAATATGACGTGCCAACTAAAGGTGACCCTCCACATCTCTCAAGACAACTGGATAACTGGGCCAGCCACTATTAAATAGCACCTGGTCCAGCACAGGTGAAACACCTTGCCACTAACGAGATCGCAACCAAAACAGATGTAACACATACTGACTAACGAGGTGACACCAATCGGTGCGCAGTATGTGCTAACAAGCTATACGTGATAAAATCCTCTCTCAAAAGATAAATGGAAAAACCAAAACCTGTAACCTATTTTAAAGGCAAACCACTGAGAGTAAGATCAGATGCTGATATTGTTCCATGATGTTGTGTACTGAAGTAGAGAGGAGTGTGTATGTATAGTATGTCTGCCTTATTGCAGACCTGCTCTGTCTGATCCCCCAGCTTGAATAACACACCACTCTCACCACGGATTAAGGTGTCACCCTTCAGACAGATTAGAGGAATAGCAAATGTGCTATAGCGTTTGCTACTGTAATCGATTTAATACACTACAGTTTAATTCCATTCAAAAATCCCTGGATAACATCGTTTGAAAGCATAATCTGAGGTATCAGGAGGGCATAATGTGATAAGAACAATATCTTTGCATAAATAACTGGTGACTGATGCAAAGCCATTTGCCAAGTTTTGAAGACGGTTATTATTTTTATTATATGAGGTGGTTCAATTCATATTGGAAGTTAATTATTTCAATAGTGTAGCAGATCAGTCAATTACTCAATAAATCATTCATAATGTCCATAACAAAAAGGCTGATCAAATGAATTTTGTGGGTATAAAGGAATTATGTTGAAACAGAGAGTGAGCATTCAGGCAATAAGGTGGATGTTATTGTTGTTTGTTTGTGATTGACTGGTTGTCTGACAAATAGCTACAGTGCCTTCAGAAAATATACACACCCCCTTACTTTTTCCGCATTTTGTTGTGTTACAGCCTGAATTTATTAAATTGAGATTTTTTTGGTCACTACCCATAATGTCAAAGTGTAATTACAATATGTTTTTTTTTTTTTTTTAATACAAATTAATAAAAAATGGGAAGCTGAAATGTCTTGAGTCAGTAAGTATTCAACCCCTTTGTTATGGCAAGCCTGAATAAGTTCAGGAGTAAAAATATGCTTAACAAGTCAAATAATAAGTTCCATGGACTATAATAGTGTTTTACATGATTTTTTTATGACTACCTCATCTCTCTACCCACACATACAATTATCTGTAAGGTCTCTCAGTCGAGCAGTGAATTTCAAACACAGATTCAACCACTAAGACCAGGGTGGTTTTCCAATGCCTCGGAAAGAAGGGTGCCTATTTGTAGATGGGTAACAATAAAAAAGCAGACATCGAATATCCCTTATTATTAATTACACTTTGGATGGTGTATCAATACGCCCGGTTACTACAAAGATACAGGCGTCCTTCCTAACTCAGTTGCTCGAGAGGAAGGAAACTGCTCAGGGATTTCACCATGAGGCCAATGGGAAAATTAAAACAGTTACAGAGTTTAATGGCTGTGACAAGAGGAAACTAAGGAAGGATCAACAACATTTTAGTTACTCCACAATACTTACCTAATTGAGTGAAAAGAAGAAGCCCTGTACAGAAACAAATATTCCAAAACATGCATCCTGTTTGCAACAAGGCACTAAAGTAATACTGTTTGGTGCAAATCTAATACAACACATTACTGAGTACCACTCATCATATTTTTAAGAATAGTTTTGGCTGCATCATGTTATGGGTATGCTTGTAATTGTTAAGGACTGGGAAGTTTTTCAGGATAAGAAATAAACTGAATGGAGCTAAGCACAGGCAAAAACCTAGAGCAAAACCTGGTTCAGTTGGCTTTCCACCAGACACTAGGAGATGAATTTACCTTTCAGCAGGACAATAACCTAAAACACAAATCCAAATATACACTGAAATTGCTTACCAAGAAGACAGGGAACATTCCTGAGTGGATTAATTACCGTTTTGACTTATATCTGCTTGAAAATCTATAGCAAGTCTTGAAAATAGTTGTCTAGCAATGATCTACGACCAATTTGACAGAGCTTGAAGATTTTTGAAAATAATTATGGCAAGACTAACCCAGAAAGACTCACAGCTGTAACACTGCCATAAGTGCTTCTTAAAAGCATTACTCAGGGGTGTGAATACTTATGTAAATGAGATATTTCTGTATTTAATTTTCAATACATTTGAAAACATGTTTTCACTATGGGGTATTGTGTGTGAATGGGTGAGAAAAAATATATTTAATCCATTTTGAATTCAGGCTGTAACACAACAAAATGGGGAATAAGTCATGGGGTAAGAATACTTTCTGAAGGCACTGTACATGTGCTCCTGCAGAAGACAGAAGAGTGAATGTGTACAGTATGGTTTGTGAGGAGTCTTCATTTGCAATCTCCCTTCACATTTGTAAAGGTTAATTGAATGCTGCCGTCTTAGTATTTGCCTGAGGCATTCCTCTACTCTTGGCAGATCTAGAATGCCATTTGATTGAGCAGAACCCGAATAGTGCGAGAACCTCTTGGCTTCACCATTCAATTCTGTGAGATTGTGGTGAAAGAGATTGGGGCTTGTGGTTCAATGCCAGCAGACTGCTAATATAAACACTTCGAAGGCTAACCTTGGGCCCTCACGCCGATGTGATCAGAGCCATCCCTCAAAAGGCAACTTCTCACAGCCACATTTAACACAAAAGATAGCTAGATAAGGTGGAGGTAGATGTACACAGCTCTGATAACAGTGGACAGATGGAGATGGTCTGACCGCAATAAGTTGCAGAGGCCTGCTGTGATGGAACTGTCCACCAATTGGACATAAGGCGAAGTATCGAGAAACGAGATAATTAAGAGAGATACTGAAACAAACAGGCCTCCTTTTCTATAGGTCTATACTTTAACTACATAATGATAATTTGTCCAAAAAAAATACCCTTTATCAGTGGCATAACTGCCCTCAAATTATTACTTTTTATTACTCTGATTTCATCCTGATGCCAAGTTAAATAAAGGTTAAAAAAAATGGCATGACTTCATATACTTAAACCCCAGCATTGAGCATCCTATGTGAACCAAGTGTATCATGTGACACAGGCACCATATGTTGAGGGAGGGATGGACTACTGCTATTGATTTTTTCATTAGTAGAAATGCCAAACGGTGTGGTTTTCAAAAAGGATAATAAATCTGTCTCTCTCTCGAGACACATGCTTGGCACTGATTGGTCTGCTGAGGAGCTGATAATTACATTGAGAGATATGGAGCTTGCAGTTATTCTACTGCATACTCAAATGTATTACGTGTTAAGTTTCAGATATACTTTCCTTTTTATAAAAAACGTGTATTTTTTCCATTGTGCTGATGGAAGAATGAATCTGTCATATTTGTTGTCCCTTTCTGAGCTCTAATGAATGTAATCTCAGTGTCAGCATATACAAAATCTGACCCTTTTCACCATGTGAAGTGACAACTTTCCAATATCATATCAACCAGAGAAGAAGGGGAGCAACAGCTAGCCATGAGGAAATCTAGCGTGACCATGGTTATTTTCCAGTATATTATTCAGTTGAGCCAGGAACAACAAAAAAGAAACCAACCACATTCTGTTTCCTCACTCGTGCTTGCAGCTCTCTCTCTCTCAATTGTCACTGTGTTAATGCATTGGGAGGAATTCTGCTAAAGCAAGGCCCTGTGAGGTTTGGTGGACTGTAAATAGAATGGTTGCCAAATCAAATTCACCCAGGGCCCTCTAATGTTATATGGATCCCATTGTGCCTGGTGTGTTTTGATCTGAGCTTTTCTGGGAAAATGGTGCAACAAACGCAAAGAGAAATCAAAAGATGGAGATAGTTGTCCTGTACTTAATTGTGGTGTTCTGTGCATTTCATTATGTTTTGTTCAAGAGGGGATCTGGTTTATTGTTTTGATCTGGTACATTGTACAATGTTTTTTCTTCAGTTTTCTAAATATGTAGTGTAGCAATGTGTCCCTTTGTATCTGTTTGTTTCTCTGTTATTGTCACACCCTGATCTGTTTCACCTGTCTTTGTGATTGTCTCCAACCCCTCCAGGTGTCCCCCATCTTCCCAATTATCCCCTGTGTATTTATACCTGTTTTCTCTGTTTGTCCGTTGCCAGTTCGTCTAGTTTGTCAAGTAAACCAGCGTTTTTGTTCTCAGCTCCTGCTTTTCCCAGTCTCTCCTTTTTCTCCCCCTTCTGGTTTTGACCCTTGCCTGCATTTCCCAGTCTCTCCTTTTTCTCACTCTCCAGGTTTTGATCCTTGCCTGTCCTGACTCTGAGCCCGCCTGCCTGACCACTCTGCCTGAACCTGAGCCTGCCTGCCGACCTGTACCTTTGCCCCACCTCTGGATTGTTGACCTCTGCCTACCCTGAGTCTGTCTGCCATCCGGTACCGTTGCCCCACCTCTGGTTTACTGACCCCTGCCTGCCTTGACCTATCTATTGCCTGCCCCTGTCGGAATATTAAACCATTGTCAATTTAACGTGTCTGCATCTGGGTTTTACCTTGATTCCTGACATTTCCCTGTCTCTCAAGCAACTGCACAAAACCAAATGAAACGGCATGTTCTACTCTGTCCTTCCAAGAATAACACCTTGAAAGAAATTAGAAAAGCATGAGCCTTCGAGCTGAGCTGCTGAAATGACCTAAGATTGTACATTCCTTAATAGCAAAAATGTTAGACTGAACTTTTCATTTCAAATCATTTCCGAAAGTAAAAGGCTTTGAATGATTTCCTACTGTCAGACAACTCCTACCATACCATATTGTTTTCCATAGTCGTAGAGATGCTTTTAGGCATTTATGCTAGCCGATGCTGCTTGACCTTTTGTCGTGTCAAAAATGAGACAACAGATTTCCACATTTTTCTGTCTACAAAACAGACATTTAGCTGCACATGGCATTTAGCTGACAGGGCATTCTTCATGTGTGTTATAACATTAACATTGTCCTCATCCAAACATTGCATTAATGATGACCTTATTTATTCTGAAAACATTTGGACGGTCTTGTACACTGAGAATATAAGCCTACTGTATATAGTTGGGGAGTAAAAGAGGTCAACTGCCATAGTTTACAGAACCCTACACTCCCAATCTCTCCAAACCAGAAAAACAGCTCCTACTTTCATATCAGTGGGGATTAAGAATGATTTACCAGAGAAAGAATAGTAAATCCTCTGGAACTCTGTACAGGGTAGTGTGGGGGTGTAGAGAGGGGAGTTGGAGCTTTTCTTCCGGTCATAAAGCATTTGGAGATGTCAAACGGTCAAAGACCTCCTTAAACAGTCATTGCTTCCTGTATATCACCTGCCCATGCCTCACATAATGATTCACTCTTACACATTCAACTGAATTAAACTTCTGGTAACTGGGAGTGATGTCTCTCCACAGAGGATGATGTGTAAGCAATGCAATGCACTCCTCCAGCCTGACCTTTTTTCTCTCCCTCTCTCCTTATCCCTCCCTCTCTTTCTCTTTCTCTTTCTCTGCGACTATAAAACACTTGTGGACAATGTGGTTGCCTCTCGTGATTTTTTTTTTTTTTTTACAGGATATAAAACCTTTTTCAACCTTGAATAAAGCCCCTCGAGAAGCTGTAGGAACAATACTTACACTTATTACACATAGTTTGTTGATCGTGACACATTCTTTCTAATTTACGCCAGCTATCCGCAATGTTCGGATTCCTTAGTAATAACAGATTTATACAGGATTGTTCTTGATGTAGCACAATACAGTAGCTTGAAATAACATTTGATTTCATTGTAAGTGTGGCAAGGAAAATTCATGAAAAGAATAAGGCTAACTCATGCAGGTGTTGTCTTATATAAACTGAAGTTGGAAGTAACAGACTATGATTAGCTCTATTGTCAGTCTCAAAGTCTCACCGGAACATTAGTTCTCACAACAAGGGTACATTAAGGAGTGGCATTCTACTGGTTCACTATTTCCATGCTGTTCTTCCTCTTCTGAATTTGCATGTCTATATGTCCTGTATATAGTCAATTATGGCATAATCAAATATGAAAATATACACTTTTGTAATTCTACATGTGATATTCAGTTGCTCTTTTATCATATTTTCAAAGGATTGCGTGTCCATTCATGCCAGTGTTTGTTGCTTGTTTGATTTTGTTGTACTTTCCCATTCTAATCCGAAAGCTGCAACATTGACCTTTTTGAATAATCATGAAACATATTCTTATATGGATTATTTCACTCAATTCTCTTCAAATCCAGCGTTTTAGGCAATGAGGGAAACCATGGAACCAACTGTATGGTCTAGGCAGGCTCAGTGAAAATGCTGAGCTAGAAATAGCCACCAGATGGACGAACCCATCAAAAGCCTTAGTGTGCTGTAGGGGAAGGGATTAAGGTCAGAGTATATTTTAATAAGATATGACAATATCAATTAGAATGGACAATTCCACTCAAAATGCACACATTTTATGTATATTCACAATCTGTTTTAGACCACCCAGATCCTTGCATGGACCAGACCTCCACCCACAGAATTCTTTGAGTTGCCAAACCAATTCCCCCAATGAATGAATAATACCCTTTAATCCTTGAATTGGGACAGGTTTCTTGTGAATGATTCAATTTCCTTCTCAATGTGTCAAACAATGACATGACAGAGTCGGGCACTGTTTCCTTGTTCTGTTTCAGGTCAACAGGACCAGTGTGGGACAATGGAGGGATCACCCACGGGTGTTGACCAGGGACAAAGACTTAACATGGCCCTCTGCAGCTTGACGGGCATGTTGGGGGAAACATTCATTCCACCACAGGACAAAGGTTAACCCCATAATAAGGATAGATAACTTGTTGGCCCAAAAAATGACAAGAACTGTGCATGTGAGTTAATATTTTCTGGGACAGGATTCATGAGTGTGTAGTGTTGTAGGATTCCAATTCTAAAGATTCAGTTATTGGCCCAATGTTGCCAGAGCAGTATGTTATCCTGTATAAGGGTTGCCAGATCAGTATGGTTCTCTGTAGGATGGTCTGTGTTGAAGTAAATTCAACATGTATCCTTCAAGTGATGATGGCTCATTTCCCAAGTTAACATGCCATAGTATTCAATGCAGAATAATCTATTTGTGAGGGCCAAACAATTAAGATTAATTGGGTCAACTTTAAATTCAATCGTTGTAATGTTAGACTAATTTGTGGTTGACACCTAAATAACCTTATGACCTCTAAAAAGTCCCTAAATTGAGCAATTGACTAAAAGAATCAATGACAGACATATGCTACCACTCAAGAGTAATAGTGATATGAGGTTTAGAAGGGTATAGGACCATCTGGGTACATGGTAACTTTGACCACTGGCCTCTTTCAGATATATTATGTATCACTCTAAAACAGGTGTACAACAAAAAACATAAGTGCTTCTTATTGGACAAGTTCATATAGTACCTCACCATTCAGGACCGTTTGCGTCCACTTCGTGCCTGATGAAAAAGTGTTCTATTGAAAAAGTGTGGTTACTAGGTAGCAAAATTTTGAATTTGGATCCCGCAATGGGGTTAGCATCAGCTGCTGGGACCGCTACTATCTGTCCAGGCATCCTGCCAACAAAAATTCTGAAGAAATGCTTGGTGTCGCATCTAGCCTAGCTGATAACTAGCTATCAAGCTAGCAAGTTTTCCTTAACAGCTTCTACACAGACCGTGACGCGGTAGCCCTTGTGGCTGGGACTGAGGCTTGTGGCTGTCTAAATCCTTGTTGTTTGCTGCTGTTTCCATCTGCCCTGCGACCTGCCCAGTCTGGAACTGCGTGGAGTACCAGTGTTAGTCTACGTTGCTTGTCACGCCCTGACCTTAGAGAGCCTTTTTAATGTCTCTTTTTGGTTTGGTCAGGGTGTGATTTGGGTGGGCATTCTATGTCCTTTATTTCTATGATTTGTGTTTCTATGTGTTGGCCAGGTATGGTTCTCAATCAAGAACAGCTGTCTATCGTTGTCTCTGATTGGGAATCATACTTATGTAGTCCTTTTTACCTCCTTTCAGTGTGGGTAGTTATCTTTGTTAGTGGCACTAACGGTTCCTTTTGTTTCTTGTTTTGTTGGCACCATTCCAAAATAAGGAGGAAAATGTACGCTCACCACTCTTTGGTCCGCGCTTTGGTCCACTTCTTTTGACTGCCGTGACATTGCTACTATGGCATCCAAAGCAAAAGCCGGTGGGAGTAACAGAGAGGACAATGTTTCTCTATCCCAGGTGAAGGATAATTTAAACAAAAATAGTTCTACAAGCAGTTGTTAAAACAGGAAAATAGCTTCAAGAGCTTTGTCTAAATACTGACAAAACGAACAAAATAATGGACTATCCAGGACCTTAGGATCAGTTTGAAGTTCTCCTAGGAAGAGGTGGATGTCCTGAGAGATTTGCTGCAAGATGACAACTGTCAGTCAACATGAGATGACATCTGCATTGTCTGTGAATCATTATTAACAATGACTGGGAATACTATCTGAGGGACAATGCAGGAGTAATAACATAATTGTGGATGGCATTACCATAGTCTTCACATGAGAACGGGGCCAAGCCTGAGGAGAAAGTAAGACAAATTATCACTGAAAGGTGCAGATAGATCAAATAAAATTTCATTTGTCACATACACATGGTTAGCAGATGTTAATGAGAGTGTGCTTCTAGATCCAGTAATAACCCACGAGTGATCTAACCTATCAATTTCACAACAACTACCTTATACACACAAGTGTAAAGGAATGAAGAATATGTACATAAAAATATATGAATGAGTGATGGTACAGAACGGCATAAGGAAGATGCAGTAGATGGTATCGAGTACAGTATATACATATGAGATGAGTAATGTAGGGAATGTAAACATATAAAAGTAGCATTGTTTAAAGTGGCTAGTGATACACGTATTACATCAAGATGGCAATATGCAGTAGATGGTATTGAGTACAGTATATACAGTGGGGAAAAAATGTAATTAGTCAGCCACCAATTGTGCAAGTTCTCCCACTTAAAAAGATGAGAGAGGCCTGTAATTTTCATCATAGGTACACTTCAACTATGACAAACAAAATGAGAAGAAAAAAAATCCAGAAAATCACGTTGTAGGATTTTTTATGAATTTATTTGCAAATTATGGTGGAAAATAAGTATTTGGTCAAAAACAAAAGTTTATCTCAATACTTTGTTATATACCCTTTGTTGGCAATGACAGAGGTCAAACGTTTTCTGTAAGCCTTCACAAGGTTTTCACACACTGTTGCTGGTATTTTGGCCCATTCCTCCATGCAGATCTCCTCTAGAGCAGTGATGTTTTGGGGCGGTTGCTGGGCAACACAGACTTTCAACTCCCTCCAAAGATTTTCTATGGGGTTGAGATCTGGAGACTGGCCAGGACCTTGAAATGCTTCTTACGAAGCCACTCCTTCGTTGCCCGGGCAGTGTGTTTGGGATCATTGTCATGCTGAAAGACCCAGCCACATTTCATCTTCAATGCCCTTGCTGATGGAAGTAGGTTTTCACTCAAAATCTCACAATACATGGCCCCATTCATTCTTTCCTTTACACGGATCAGTCGTCCTGGTCCCTTTGCAGAAAAACAGCCCCAAAGCATGATGTTTCCACCCGCATGCTTCACAGTAGGTATGGTGTTCTGTGGATGCAACTCAGCATTCTTTGTCCTCCAAACACGACGAGTTGAGTTTTTACCAAAAAGTTATATTTTGGTTTCATCTGACCATATGACATTCTCCCAATCTTCTTCTGGATCATCCAAATGCTCTCTAGCAAACTTCAGACGGGCCTGGACATGTACTGGTTTAAGCAGGGGGACACGTCTGGCACTGCAGGATTTGAGTCCCTGGCGGCGTAGTGTGTTACTGATGGAAGGCTTTGATACTTTGGTTCCCAGCTCTCTGCAGGTCATTCACCAGGTCCCCCCGTGTGATTCTGGGATTTTTGCTCACCTTTCTTGTGATCATTTTGACCCCACGGGGTGAGATCTTGCATGGAGCCCCAGATTGGGGGAGATTATCAGTGGTCTTGTATGTCTTCCATTTCCTAATAATTGCTCCCACAGTTGATTTCTTCAAACCAAGCTGCTTACCTATTGCAGATTCAGTCTTCCCAGCCTGGTGCAGGTCTACAATTTTGTTTCTGGTGTCCTTTGGCAGCTCTTTGGTCTTGGCTATAGTGGAGTTTGGAGTGTGACTGTTTGAGGTTTTGGACAGGTGTCTTATACTGATAACAACAAAATTACAGGCCTCTCATCTTTTTAAGTGGGAGAACCTGCACAATTGGTGGCTGACTAAATACTTTTTTGCCCCACTGTATGTGGGAACTTCTTCAAGATTGTTGGATAAGCAGTCCTGGTGAAGCTGGTTGAGAGAACGCCAAGAGTGTGCAAAGCTGTCATCAAGGCAAAGGGTGACTATTTGAAGAATATCAAATATTAACTACAGTGATTGAAAAAAGTATTTGATCCCCTGCTGATTTTGTATGTTTGCCCACTGACAAATAAATGATCAGTCTATAATTTTAATGGTAGGTTTATTTGAACAGTGAGAGACAGAATAACAACAAAGAAATCCAGAAAAACGCATGTCAAAAATGTTAGAAATTGATTTGCATTTTAATGAGGGAATAAGTATTTGACCCCCTCTCAATCAGAAGGATTTCTGGCTCCTAGGTGTCTTTTATACAGGTAACGAGCTGAGATTAGGAGCACACTCTTAAATGGAGTGCTCCCAATCTCAGCTTGTTACCTGTATAAAAGACACCTGTCCACAGAAGCAATCAATCAATAAGATTCCAAACTCTCCACCTTTGCCAAGACCAAAGAGCTCTCCAAGGATGTCAGGGACAAGATTGTAGACCTACACAAGGCTGGAATGGGCTACAAGACCATCGCAAAGCAGCTTGGTGAGAAGGTGACAAAATAACTGTCAATCTCCACCTTGTGGAGTTGCAATGATCATGAGAACGATGAGGAATCAGCCCAGAACTACACGGGAGGATCTTGTCAATGATCTCAAGGCAGCTGGGACCATAGTCACCAAGAAAACAATTGGTAACACACTACGCCGTGAAGGACTGAATTCATGCAGCGCCCGCAAGGTCCCAATGCTCAAGAAAGCCCATATACATGCCCGTCTGAAGTTTGCCAATGAACATCTGAATGATTCAGAGGACAACTGGGTGAAAGGGTTGTGGTCAGATGAGACCAAAATTGAGCTCTTTGGCATCAACTCAACTCGCCGTGTTTGGAGGAGGAGGAATACTGCCTATGACCCCAAGAACACCATCCCCACCGTCAAACATGGAGGTGGAAACATTATGCTTTGGGAGTGTTTTCCTGCTAAGGGGACAGGACAACTTCAACTCATCAACGGGATGATGGACGGGGCTATGTACCGTCAAATCTTGGGTGAGAACCTCCTTCCCTCAGCCAGGGCATTGAAAATGGGTCGTGGATGGTTATTCCAGCATGACAATGACCCAAAACACATGGCCTGTAACGGCTGTTGGAAGGAGAGGACCAAGGTGCAGCGTGGTATGTGTCCATATTTATTTAATGAACACAGAAATAACAAAGAGAACGGCCGAAACAGTTCTGGCTGGTGCAGACACACAACAGAAAACAACTACCCACAACTCAAGGGCGAAACCAGGCTGCCTAAGTATGGTTCTCAATCAGAGACAACGATTGACAGCTGCCTCTGATTGGGAACCATACCAGCCAAACACATAGAAATACAAACATAGAATAAAACATAGAACAACCACCCACATCACACCCTGACCAAACTAAAAATAGAAACATACAAAGCAACCCTACGGTCAGGGCGTGACATGGCCAAGGCAACAAAGGAGTGGCTCAAGAAGAAGCACATTAAGGTCCTGGAGTGGCCTAGCCAGTCTCCAGACCTTAATCCCATAGAAAATCTGTGGAGGGAGCTGAAGGTTTGAGTTGCCAAACGTCAGCCTCGAAAACGTAATGACTTGGAGAAGATCTGCAAAGAGGAGTGGGACAAAATCCCTCCTGAGATGTATGCAAACCTGGTGGCCAACTATAAGAAACGTCTGACCTCTGTGATAAACCTACCATTAAAGTTATAGACTGATCATTTATTTGTCAGTGGGCAAATACTTTTTTTCCTCACTGTTTATTTTTATTTGTTCAACACTTTTTTGTTTACTACATGATTCCATGTGTGTTATTTCATAGTTTTTATGTCTTCACTATTATTGTACAATGTAGAAAATAGTAAAACATATAGAAAAACCTAGGCATTCTAAAACTTTTGACCAGTTGTGTAAATATATTTGCTATAACATATATGGGGGATTGGAAGTGATGCAGACAATTACATTGATGAAAGCTACAATCTATTTGTAATATTAAAGCTGATCTACCCCCTAAAATAAAATGGAATACTGATTCCTATGCTGAAGTTACAACAAATATTTATTGATTTGATGTGTGTCATGTGGAGCATCTAGACGCTGCACTTGGATGCATTTATGACATTTTTTCTTTCAGTTATTGATAAGCATGCACCTATTAAGAAACTGAATGTTAGAACTGTTAAGGCCCCGTGGATTGATGAGGAATTGAAAAGCTGTATGGTTGGGAGGGGTGAGGTAAAAGGAGTGGCGAATAAGTCTGTCTGCACATCTGATTTGCAAACTTACTGTAAATTGAAAAGTTATGTGACTAAACTGAACAAAAAGAAGAAGACACTTCATGAAACCAAGATAAATGACATAAAGTATAATGGAAAAATGCTTTGGAATACGTTAAATGAAATTATTATCAGAAAAAACAAATTTAACTCCATCAGATGGGAAAATACAGAGGATGGTAGCAGACTATTGTCATATCTTTATGACACTATCCAAAGGTTGTTTTGTCGTGATCACAAGATAAACTCTATAAATAGGAGTGGACATACTGATGATAGATTGACAGTATGGCTGAGGCAACAGAGCCCATGGTGGATCAACGTATCCGTTTTTATTTTGATAAGGGATTAACCCAGGCAGAAATTGCACTGTCTGTCAGTTGTAGATGGCTTCCAGTTTTGGCTACAAGACAATCCAATTTTAAAGACATGTAAAAGTGTGGTTACACTACTATTTTAAATGGATTGAATGTGGAATGTTCAGTTCAAGGAAAGTTAATATTGAGGTCTGTAGTTGCAGACTAACAATGAAAGTTGCCCAAAGTTTACCAGACTAGCAACATAAGTTTATTTTATTTTAATATCGTTCATATTTTTAACAAGGAGATTGCCCTGTCGATATTAGCAAAAACACAGTCACAAACAACAATTAACAAGTAGCACAGAAAAATATAAACAGTGAAACAGGTGAAGTGAATTACAGGTGGCAGAGAAGTCAGACGCAGGAGAGCAGAGCTTGGTAATAGCTGGAGCCGTTTAATAGTAAAACCAACGGCATAAGAAATGCAAAGTATGGGCACAATAACCCGACGCGCACCAATAAAACAAAATGTGCACAAGCACTTACAATAAACAATACCACACAAAGACATGGGGGGAACAGAGGGTTAAATACACAACACATAATGAGGGAAATGAGAACCAGGTGTGCGGGGAAAACGAGACAAAACAAATGGAAAATGAAAAACAGATTGGCGATGGCTAGAAGACCGGCGACGTTGACCGCCCGAACACCGCCCGAACAAGGATAAGCATCCTCCTCAGAAGAAGTCGTGACACTACTCCAACAGTCTATTTGTCTTTTCAGCGACAAGTGGTGGGCAAAATGTTGTTGTGCTGAAGGACAGCTCTGCCATTCATCCAGTAATAAAAATCAGCTCACTGACTAGACACATACTGTAATGTGTGCAGTTTGTTTGGAATTTGTAATTCGTCAGTATGCCATTGTTTGCCTTTTATTGCTGGAGCTTTGATAAGAAGGACCAGGCCTATACACTAGCACATGGTTACATAGAAGAGATGTGCTCTAATCAAAGGTCTTAGTTCTTTGTAGAGTCTTACAGTCTTTGGACCACTATGACACTGCTGTCAATCTATCATCAATATGTTCACTCCTAATTATAGAGCTTATCTCGTGATCTCGACAAAACAACCTTCATGAGATAAATAAGTAGTGATCTCGACATGACAAGGGGATAATTGTTTTATTCATATCTCCTCTCTGAACTTAGGTAGTTCTTGTCTATTAATGTTCTGAATTATTTCATGTTTTGAGTGGACCCCAGGAAGAGTAGCTGCTGCTATCGCAACAGCTAATGGGGATCGTAATAAAATAACAAATACCACTCTAGCCATTTAGATATGTAAACTTGCTCTTACAGAGAACTCTCCTCTTTATCTACCAAACATTTTCTTACTCAACATCAGACACTCGGAGGGTTGTGTGTACAGTAGCTATAACCAAAAAAATGTATCCCTGTAGTCATCATTCTATGAAGCGTAGCTAGTCTCTGGCACCTTTTCTCACATATTTCTCATAAATTGATATATGAACCATGAATTCTGCTCTGTATCAGAGAATTCTACAGGAGAATGTCAGACCATCCGCCTGTGAGCTGAAGCACAGCTGAATCCAGAAAATGATCCAAATCACACAATGAAGTCGACATGAAAATGGCTAAAAAGCAACAAATTTGAAGTTTTGGAATGGCGTAGTCAAAGTCCAGACCTAATCCCAATTGAGATGTTGTGGCAGAACTTGAAACGAGCAGTTCATGCTTGAAACCCCACAAATGTTGCTGATTTAAAGCTGTTCTGCATGGAAGAATGGGCCACAATTCCTCCACAGCGACATTAGAGACTGGTCAACAACTACAGGAAGCGTTTGGTCGGAGTCATTGCAGCTAAAGATGGCACAGCCAGTTATTGAGTGTAAGGGGGCAATTACTTTTTCACACAGGGGCATTGGGCGTTACATAACTTTGTTTATGAAATAAATGAAATAAGTATGTGATTGGGTAATTTGTTCTCCCAGGTTTCCATTTATCTAATATTAGGTTTTGATTGAAGATCTGATAACGTTCAGTTTAAAAAATATGCAAAAGTAGAGAACATTTGAAAATGGTCAAATACTTTTCACAGCACTGTATTTCATAGTTCTGAATGAATTGATGACTTGGTGTTCAAACAACCCCCATTTAAAATGCCCTATTACCGCACTACCCAAATCTGCATTTTGTAATACTTTTATTTCAAAGCCATTGCCTTTCGACACCCCTGATAAGTAAATTGAAAAGTGAAAACTAGTGTAAGTAGCTAGAGACAATACAAAGGTGTATTGTGGAGAGACTGTTTGTGCTACAGTATGAGCATACCAAAGACAACAAGGGAGATAAATACACTTTTTAGTTCAACAAATCTCATTCACATCTGAAGCTATTATTCATGTATCAGGGGTTCAATATGAATGTCTACATTGGCCAAGGGACTACAGCTGCCTTATATTGATATCAAGATGGTTTCTCTCAGTTGTTATATATGGTAGAAAATTAATCATGCACCTAACTAAATACATATGGTAGCTAAGTGTGATAAATCGACATGTGGATGATCTAAAAATGTAACATCTTTTACCTTCTCTAGAATTTGATGTTAAGAATTTGAAGTATAGATTTAGAATCCTAATAACCATCTGCTTTAGCTACCTGTCTGCTGTCAAACCCACAGCTCCTTGCTTTAATGACATACATCGAAAGCAATATCACACATGATCAGTCATTTAAAATAGTTTGTCATGCGTGTTATCATGAGTGAGTCGATTTAAATTGGGTAATTCCACGACCATAGAGTAATTGTAATCAGACAATGGCATGGCAGGGACAGATACAGGGGAATAGAAAGCTATAAGCTGAAATTGATCAGCGTGACCTTGGGCTGGTTGAAGCAGGTCTGCTGTAAGTGCTAATAGCACACAACTTGTGGATCTGTTGTATCCAACATGTTGTGCAAACCCTTTGGAGTAAGTGTGATGCTCAGTGATGCTATAGGGTCAAACGTTATATGGGGATATCAGAGAAGATGGCTGCAAATGTCATTGGGAAAGCATGAAAAACAGAACTTGAACTCAGATTAGGGAATTTTAAATACATATTGAAAAATTCCTTGTACTGCCTTCTGTTGTCCATAATTGTCAATATACTTGTCTCTTATTTCCCTACTCTTTTGACAAGGAAATTAGATATATGAACATGTACCGTAACATCCGTCATCTGTACTACATCTACTTCAGTTAGGATAACCATCTGTCTCGTCCAGCTGTGCACACAGGACATTCCAAAAAGTTTTCAATACATATTTCATGGATAACTACTTTATTTCCATCTGACAAACGAGTTAGGATCTCATTGTCGTTAAATGAATGGCAAAACATTCCTTCTAAGAGTTAGAGCATTATTTTTAAACAAATTAACATAAACCATAATAAACGTTTCACATAAACATAGACACTGTAGTTTTTGCATACAGTTGTGACATAATTCAACATTGCATCCATGCTTTATCAATATTACAGCCAAAGTCTTGACTATTGAGTCACAGAAGTCCCCTAATGTGACCAACCAGATGGCCTGTCTCTCTCCTTGGAGAGTGTCTCTGAGACCTGTGGCATGTCTCCCCCTCTAGCCTCCAGCAGTCCAGCTTGATCTAGCCTGCTGAGTAGTTTTTAGGGCCCAGCCAGGGGGATGACAGGGTGCTGGGTAATAGGACATTCATCCTCCTTTCCTCTCAAAGGACCCCAGGAAGTTGTGGTATTAACTTTTGTGTGTTGTCCCTCAGAAGCGATGCTCCTCCATCTCTCTATAGTCTACCAGTCCGCCCCAGAGAGCTTGAAACCAGGTTTAATAGTGGCCTGTCATGGCTCTTTGTCCATTCTCTATCTTAGAGGAGAGATTACCTCCTCTCTATTGGCTGCTACTTTCCATGAGTTATTCAATGCTTAATTATATATCTCTGTGACCTCATTATTTAACTATACCTGAAATTCCTGAAAGCATCCTTATGATAGACCAAGCTTCCATGATATCTGATCATAGCTGACTGGGTCCCGAACTCCAAAAGATACGATTTAATTATTTGAATATGGTAGAGATAAGATGATGAAGCTTCAAAACAAATTGCATGTCGATGCTAATCTCAAATAAAATAGAGTACTCACTACCTTACACTATCCCACCCAGTCCTTAAACGTCTCTTAATAGTCTCACAGCCAAATAGATGCATTTTATCCCCTTGTTGTACATATATATCATTCATTTATTCTTTAAGTTTCTGGCCTGAACCTCAATTCCAATATTGTGTGAGCCATGAAGTCAATTAACATGAGTAATAGCCAGGCCCACAAAATGGGGCAAATATCTCCTAATCACAGTGCAGAAAAGGGTCAAGGCTGTTACACATGCTAATACAAAATTATCCTCTGTGAAAACATTAGGAAATGTAAGCTCTTTGTACTTTAAACCATCCCACAAATCAACTGAACAAAACACAAAATATTTTGTTAGCAAAACTGAATTACCCAATGATGTATTGCCCCCCACCCTGGACATTTAATAATGAATAATCTAATAATGATTTATGGCAGATTATCATAGGGGAATGGTATGAGGCATGTCTCTTGAGGAATGTAAGGGTGTTGATTGAAACTGTGGAGATGTGTTGCAGCAATTGGTCTTGGGAGGGAGTAGTGCGGCCAGTCTGTAACCTCTCTCTCCCCCTACAGCATGGTCCTGCAGGCAGGCAGCTAGCTACCTGACAGGCCTGCTGTTAGTTAGTTCATACATGAAGGTGTGTAGTGCAGAATGCTTATCAGATACCTGTCTGAAGGATAGGGAAGCCTAATTAAAGAATAGGGAGGTGTAGATACAGTCACACCAATTCCATAAATGTGTGAAGTCTCCTCACAATGTCAGCCCATCTTCTGCTTGTTTGGTGCACCAGCAAAATGCTTTCTGTTAAAAGCAGAGAGAGAGGAAGTAGCAAGCAATACTTTTCTGCAAATGTGTTTGTAATGTCATCATGTTCTTGTCGCAACTGCACTTTCAAACTATTCTAGGTATATATTGTTGTGAAGGTATAGCATGACTTCCAAAAGCCACCTCTTAAGTAATGGCCTTAAGAAAAAAATCAGTAGCTAGCTGCTGGAAAAACTCTGCTGCCGTGACTTGAAGACAACATGCAAAGTATAGGCAGGGAGACTGACCTCACGCTATTAGAAAAAAGGGTTCCAAAAGGATTCTTCAGCTGTCCCCATAGGAGAACCCTTTTTTGTTCAAGGTGGAAAGGGTTCTACATAGAACCCAAAAAGGTTCTACCTGGAACCAAAGAGGGTTCTCCTATGGGGACAGCCGAAGAACCCTTTTAGGATCTAGATAGCACCTTTTTTTGTAGTGTAGGCAACACAATACACATCTTAGAGAATAGCATCCAATAATGAAATGGATCACTTTGGTGTCCAGAAAGGGTTGTCTTCTTCCCTGGGGAATTAGAATTGAATCCCTGAACCTGCATGCACCTCCTCGTCCAATCAGCTTATTTTCCATTGAATGAGCTGCATTTTACACAGTGATTTATGGTCATTTTTAGCAGGAAGTTGTGGAGGGAAGAGAAACAGTGCAGTGCTGGTCACTGCTGAGACTGAGACACCTCGTTCTCACAGTAGGGAGCAGTGGACAGGCTTCATGCTGGTCACCAGCAGTAGCCCACGGTACTGCCACCCTGCTGTGACCGTAATGAGACAAGTCGACCTGCCGCTGGGAGAGGCGGTAATTACAGAGGCACTGTTCTCTCCTCCTCCAGCCCCCAACTCCCTCTCTCTTTATTTAATTATCTCTTTACTTCTCTTTCAGGAAGCCTTCTCTTTCATTCTCTCGCAAACTGTCTCTCTCTATTTCTCAATTTCCCTCGCTCACTCTCTCCCCCTATACTCTCCCTCTGTCTCTTTCTCTCCCTCCCCCTCCTGGATCCAGCTGACAGGAGTTCTTTCCACTCTATGCATTCACACATTATCAAGTTGTGACTTTCTTTGGGTTGGTCTTCAGAATCTTTAAACATCAGTCCTCACAGAAATGAAAAATTGCTTTGTCTGTGTGAAGGTTTACTAAGAGTTGACATTAACTCCAAGTCAATTGATGTTAAGCCACAATCACATGAATATCATGTTCAATATCATCCTGCTATCAATATCCTGTGTTACTCTTACATTATTTCATAACTTAATCGACAGTAGGCTTATTTAACATTGGACTGCTTCAGTGAGACCGTTTCAAGGTATTGTTATGTATTAACATGCTCTCTCCAATCGTTTGAATAATAGTTGGTTAAAGGGAAAGGGTTAATCATGTTATTTTCAAAGCTGTGGTCGATAGCTGCAAACCCCTATAAAAAGCCAACACTGTTTTATGACCACCTTTCATTTTTCACAATGTTGGTGAGATTCACTGCATCAGCTATTTCAAATGTACATGCAGGGAACTTCCAACCTGCTTACAGTCACATATCCACATGCGTTCATAGAAAAGTGAGTTCCTCACAAGGATTATGAAAATATTACTTTTGTAATGTGGGTTTTTAGAATTGCTGTGAAAGACAGATTTGCATTATTATAGTTACCATTGACTCGGTGAGGTCTTGAATAGATATGACCCATAACTCAATATTCTTTATTCACTTGGCAGGGTTATTCAAAGGGCATTTAATTTTGGGCAATATTTCATGGTCATCTGAACAGACTCTGTAATCTTTATTATTTTGCCATGGCAGACCTTTTGTAATATATTATGACTAATTTACTCTGGGAGAGAGAACTTGGCACTGGCCAGGCAAGCAAAGTAGACTGCCTTTCAAATGGACGTCATGGTAACCTAACCTTCACATGGAACTACATCTCTGTTTAGGTTTAGAGAGAGAACAAAATTAAATTGAAAACATTCAACTGTTTGATGTTTTTATTTACCACACAGGCAGCATTGAAACATATTTTTGCTTTTTAATCACAATGGTAATGGATTGAAACTTTTAGAGTACTGTCATTCCAAGTCCAAAATGTTTTAGTTTGTGTGTTTAATTGGCAAAACATAGGCTGTTGGATGCAGGGGCGCAACTTGATTTTAGAATTGGGGGGGGACATTAGTATTTTTAAATTTATTATCCAGTCGGATAAACAATCCAAACAGCCTACCAAACCACTCGAAGGCGTCCGCATGGTCCTAAAGCACACCATTGCCGAGTTTTGTATCACATACCAATGATAAAACTGCGTGGGACAAAAATGCCCCCCCCCCCCCCGTCCCCAGTGAAAGTTGCACCCCTGATTGGATGTGATTACAAATTGCAGACATTCTGTTTAGGAAACCGTGTTGTGTTGTTTTTCCTGGTGATTGTGCTGAAATTACAGCTCCCATGATAAATCTAGCTCCACATGCCAGATGTTTCCTGCAGAGAGGAGTGGCTGATGCTCTTTTTCCAAAGTTTTATTAAACTTTAAGATATTACATAATATCCAGATAATGTGTGCTTACACATAAGCAAAAACACGAGCAAACCACATGCAATGTTGTCATTAATGCCACAGTAATAACATCTGGATTCTGTCAGACTATATGGGAACAGAGTCTCCCCTTTCTGTCTAGATAACACATTCATCAACAACTGTAACAATATTAAAATACACAAACACACACACAAAACAATGTCATAGGCATTCAGCGATTCCAAACAACTCTTCACTCCATAATCAAGTGTGAAATTGAACTGTCACTACACAGTGATTGTGCTGGCTTATCCTTGCCAGGAGAAGCTGCTCACATGAAGCTTGATAAACCTCTAGTCAACACAATACTCCTGACACTGACATATTATAAATGCCAGTCAGGTCTCAGCTGTACAACCATGTTCAACCATTTTATTTTACATAATACTGAAAAATGTATCCACATACATCAAACAAATGTGTTAATAAAGCCCTTTTTACGTCAGCTGATGTCACAAAGTGCTATACAGAAACCCAGCGTAAAACCCCAAACAGCAAGCAATGCAGATGTAGAAGGTGTGTGGATATCTGGGTGTCCACTGAAAAGGAGGGGGCACAATAGTGAGACAATCTTAGGAGAAGCCAAGGTGAGCATTGAGAGGTCGTCTAGGCCTGACCTAGATTAGAATAGAGCAAAGGAGGAAGGTTAGCGCTGTCATATTGAACAGGGACAGCAGTCACGTGTGCTGTGAGTGGTGTCTGTCTGCAGCACATTACGCTTTTGATCCATTGTCCCCCTGTGAAACACATTTTAAAGTGTCATCTGTTTCTTGTCCCACCGTTCTTATTTCACGGGTGAATTCACCCAGTTTGTCACTGGCTAGTGAATATACCACTGGGCCAAGAGAGAGATGGGAAAAGAGAGACATGTCATGGCTGACATGCAACACCACTCAAAACAGGGTCAAATTCATGATCCAACAAATGTCTTGTTTTGACAATGTTAAATATATTATCATTATGTCAATAGATGATTTAGACCAGTGGGGGCACAGGGTCCCCACTCCCCAATTTGTATTTATTTATTCTAATGTATTATAAGAATTATTTTTTATTTATTTTATTTATTGTACTTAAGGAACTCAGTCCAGCTTTAAACTTACTCTTGAAAGTTGTATAATAGTAGAATCCACAAGATGCAATTTCGAACTTGGGTAGTGCATCATCAGTTCCTCTTGTCATTTTAGTAATTGCATACCTTAGCGAGCTATTTATAACTTGCCAGAAATGTCCAGATCAACTAGCTCATATAAGCTAATGTTTTTTTATTTAGGTTTTTTAACTCATATATATTGTTGTGTATTTTTTTTGTCACTCCAATATCACATGAATACACATTAGACATGGCAAAATGTATGCAATTGCAAGAAAAGTGTCAACATTTTCTTTGCACACCATGAGAAAATGTGTAGAGTTGCAAGAAATATGCTTAACACCTGCAAAATTCTCTCCACCAACAACAGGGGTGTGAATAGTTTGTGGCATGAACAGTGCATGTGGCAGTAGAATTAGAAAAGGTTTGGGAACCCCTGATTTAGGCAGTGTTGATCAGCCTTCCATCATCCTGTATGTTGTTGACTATGATATAATAACCTGTGTTCTCAGACAAGGTAAATTAATCTCTTGTCAGTCTTGTCATTGTGGTAGTTCGAGACAACGAGGGGAAAGACGTATGATTATGTCATCTCCTGCTAAGCCACCAGGGTGAATGGAACGCTGCACTGTAGCTCCAAATTAATTGTGACATTTAAAAGTCAGAGGAAAATAAGATGCTTGCATTAATGAGCCATGGGACTTCCGACGGTTTCTAGTCGCCTCATGACTCTTACTGCAACGCTAGTGCTTCTGGAATTATTGGAGGGCGAAGAGTACTGGCTTTTATATCGCTTTATATCAATGTTGTGGAAGATAGTTTATGCACGGCAGATCTGATGCCCTTCCCTTGATGCATTTTCAATAACAGGTATAATGACACTACCGATTAGTTTAAAGTGGCAATATGTAACTTTTTGGGTTACCTGACCAAATTCACATAGAAAAGTGAGTTATAGATCTGTATTCATACTTGAAAGCAAATCAAATAAATTGTATTTGTCACATGCGTTGAATACAACCTTTCCGTGAAATGCGTACGAACAAGTCCTTAACCAACAATGCAGTTCAAGAAATAGAGTTAAGAAAATATTTACTAAATAAACTAAAGTAAAATGTTTTAATAAAATCAAAAAGTAACAAGAAAATGACATAATAACGGGGCTATATACAGGGGGTATCGGTACAGAGTCAATGTGCGGGGGTACAGGTTAGTCAAGGTAATTGGTAAAGTGCTATTGCATAGACAATAAAAAGCGAGTGGCAGCAGTGTAAAAACAAAGGGGGGGGGGGGGGGGTCAATGTAAGTAGTCGGTGTGGCCATTTGATTACTTGTTCAGCAGTCTTACGTCTTGGGGGTAGAAGCTGTCAAAACCTCTTTGGGCTGCAATCCCGTTAACGGGATGATATGACAACAGCCAGTGAAAGTGCAGGGCGGCAAATTCAAAACAACAGAAATCTCATAATTAAAATTCCTCAAACATACATGTATCTTTGTGACGTAGAATTCCGTCACTGGCCGCGGGCAGCATTTGGTACTTTAACGCACGCACACATTCATCACTCCTCCCTGCTCCGTTATCAGATAAGGTAACAATGTGGGTCGACACACAAGTTAACTTCTCTGTCTTAGTACATACATTTCACACTTATGTCAATGTTCATATTTAATATAAGCAATATTTATTATACTTATCTGTGTGGTGGATGAGCGCGTTGTTTGTTTGTTTGGTCTGTTCCTCTCTCTATCTCTGTGGCATCCGGGTATGCTGGATAAGGACCCGAGCAAAGGGAATTGGGCTGACTTTGTAGTGCCTGTCCCAAATGGCTCATTAATGTAAATGTGCATATTGAAAGACACTGTCAGTAGTGATGTCATTTTGTAAATGTTATGTTGTGATATTGTTTCATAAA
Source organism: Oncorhynchus mykiss (assembly GCF_057628025.1). Lineage (NCBI taxonomy): Eukaryota > Metazoa > Chordata > Actinopteri > Salmoniformes > Salmonidae > Oncorhynchus > Oncorhynchus mykiss. The sequence goes on from NC_143049.1 coordinate 21,143,979, forward strand.
CATGTTGCAATGTATATACTATAGTATGTTTGTTTAGTTAAATAGAAAATGTAGGTTTGTATAGGTAATTGCTTAATTAATTAGTGTTAATTGTTCTGAGGGGAGGGGCTAGCCCTACAAAAGGAGCCTCTCTTTCAGTTCATATAGAGGCCATTTTGGATTGAGCTGTGAATGGGGCAGCATTGTTTTTTTTAATAAAAAAAAAAAAAAATGTTTTTTTTTTTTTTTTTTTTTTTTTTTTTATAGCTGTCCCATAAGGTATATGTTTGATGGCAGTACTGTTGTTTTTGTTCCTGAATCACTTTGTAAATAAACACCCTTGCACAGAATAACTTTTGTGGCTCCACCATCTTTTTATTTTGATTGAGTGGTTAGGTTTTGAGTGGTTAGGTTTTCCAGTATAGCCTTCTGGCCTACTCTACGTGACAATCTTATACCGTTTTAAAGGTAGTCTTGTTGATAATCCCACCACAGTGTCCGATTTCAAATAGGATTTATGGGAAAGCACCACAAACGATTGTTAGGTCACCACCAAGCCACAGAAAAACACAGCCATTTTCCCAGCCAAAGAAAGGAGTCAAAAAAAGCACAAATAGAGATAAAATGAATCACAAACCTTTGATGATCTTCATCAGATGACACTCATAGGACTTCATGTTACACAATACATGCATGTTTTTAATTACTTTACTTAAAAATCATACAATGTGATCTTCTGGATTTTTGTTTTATATTCTGTCTCTCACAGCTGAAGTGTACCTATTATTAAAAAAATTACAGACCTCTATATGCTTTGTAAGTAGGAAAACCTGCAAATTGGCAGTGTATCAAATACTTGTTCTCCCCACTGTAGGTCCTGGATGTCAGGAGGCTTGAACCCAGTGATGTCCTGGACCATACACACTACCCTTTGTAGCACCTTATGGTCAGATGGCTAGCAGTTGCCATCACAGGCTGTGATGCAACCGGTCAGGATGCTCTCGATGCCAAATCTTTTCAGTCTCCTGAGGGGGAAAATGTGTTGTCATGCCCTCTTCGCAACTGTCTTGGTATGTTTGGACCATGATAGTTTGTTGGTGTTGTGGACACCAAGGCACTTGAAACTCTCGACCCGCTCCACTTCAGCCCTGTCAATGTTAATGGGTGCCTGTTCGGCCCTCCTTTTCCTATAGTCTACGATCAGCTCCTTTGTATTGCTCACCTTGAGGGAGAGGTTGTTGTCCTGGCACCACACTACCAGGTCTCTGATCTCCTCCCTATAGGGTGTCTTATCATTGTCGGTGATCAGGCCTACTACTGTTTTGTTGTCAGCAAACTTAATGATGGTGTTGTAGTCGTGTTTGGCCATGCAGTCGTGGGTGAACAGGGAGTACAGGAGGGGATAGAATTATGGTCAGGTGGTCTAGAGTAAAGGTGGTCTAGAGTTTTTTTCCCCTTCTGGTTGCACATGTGACATGCTGGTAGAAATTAAGCAAAAGGGATTGAAGTTTGCCCATGTTAATTGGAGCCCCGCTTCTGGATGAGCATTTTCTTGTTTGCTTATGTTCATATACAGCTCTTTGAGTGCAGTCATAGTGCCAGCATCGGTTTGTGGTGGTAAATAGAGGCTAAGAATAATATAGATGAGAACTCTCTGGTAGATAGTGTGATCTACAGCTTAACATGAGGTTTTCTAACTCAGGCGAGCAATACCCTGAGAATTCTTTAATAGTAGACATCGAGCACCAGCAGTTTTTGACAAATAGACAAACACCCCCGCCCCTCTTCTTACCAGACGTACTTGCTCTGTCCTGCCGATGCACAGAGAAGCCAGCCAGCTCTATATTATCCTTGTCGTCGTTTAGCCACTTCTCGGTGAAACATAAGAATTTACAGTTTTTAATGTCACGTTGATAGGATAGTCTTAATCGTAGATCGTCCAGTTTGTTTTCCAATGATTGCATGTTGGCCAATAATATGGAGGGTACTGGTGGTTTACCTACTTATCGGCACATTCTTACAAGGCACCCCACCCTCCTCTCCCTTTTTCTTCATCTTTTCTTCACGTGAATGACTGGGATTTGGACCTTGTCTCGACAAAGCAGTATATAATTTGGGTCGGACTTATTGAAGAAAAATTATTGTCCAGTTCGAGGTGAGAAGTCGCTCTTCTGATGTTCAGGTGCTCTTTTCGGTCATAAGAGATTGCATTATGTACAAAATGAGTTACTAACAATGTGAAAAAATAAATAAATCTGTTGGTTAGGAGCCTGTAAAACGGCAGCCATCCCCTACAGCACCATTATTACAAACAACTAAGAAGTAGTAGATATGTTCTATGTGTGTTATTTCTATGCTTCCCTTCTTAAGTTTTTTTTTTTAAACTTTCGGTATTGTACACCAGCTTCAAACAGCTGAAACAACAATATTTTTTAATATGGGAAAAATACTTCACAGCAGTTTAGATAGTGTAGTGTAGAGAATTGTTGTACCATCTTATTTTGTCACATAAACTGAAATTATGCAAACTATTTGAATTTTAGCAACCAGGAAATAGCGAAGCGATTTCTGCATAGAGAAACTCTAATATTTTGATGATTGTGTCACTTGAGCTGAAAAAAGTTAGATCATAATAAGATGCCTCTAGTCCAGAACTGTGTACCTTTAAAGCAAGATACTAATATTTGTTTGTAATTAATTATAGGATTAATGTCAAATATTCACAGTAAAATGATCACCAATCGAGGTTCTCTTCTGACAAACAGTCTTCTAGGAAAGATGGGTAAGTTATTCAAGGGAATTCTCATTTAAACTTATTTTTGAAGCCCCATGAAAGTCCACAATTGATTATGTATGCTCTCGGAGATGAGCCAGCTCAGCTGATCTTGGTAAATCAGTCAATCTAGCAAAAACATCCCCGCTATTATTCATGGGCTCCAGTCATTAGGGGTTACACTTCAGATGTTCACTACATACCTACTCACTTGCTCTGTCAAAAGACTGACTACAGAATGAAGAGAAGGGCTGTGTCTTAAATGGCACACTTGATTCCTTATATAGTGCACAACTTTTAATTAACAAGTCCTCATAGGATATATGATGTAAGGAAGAGAGTGCCATTTGGGACACAGCAAGAAAACGGGTTATCATAAAGTCTTGGCTGAGTCAAAGGACACTGAATCAAAAGAGTTCATTAGGACCACTGGAATAGAAAATAGGAACCTCTAACAAACATTGAGTTGGATTCTGAACCTACTCCAGTGATAAATCACTGATGAATCATGAATAAGTGCCTAAAAATCAAACCTAGGTACTCTCAAATTGTTCAAAGCATCTATATTCCTGTTTGAAGACTGATTGTGTGACCTCAATTATAGCGAGCTACATATTAACTCGGGCCAATTTGCAGTTAGATTCAGCGCACATTTAGATTAGAAAATAAACTCTTTACTCTCTGGTTGTGTTAAATTAAACCAACATTATGGCACTGTTTTTTTTTGAAAGCCTGGGCTCTCATTGTTCTGTCATTGAGGTGATGAGATAAGAGGAACAATGCTTATCTGTAAAAGTACATGGTCGATCGCTGGACCTCTGCTGATAATGTCACACACGTCAGACTGGGTGTCTTCACAAGCCTCTCTTGCAAACCCTATCTTCTCCTCCTCTGCCTCTGAATGACTGCCTAGAGATACTGGATTGTTTGTGTAATAATGATGGTTAGGATGAAGGAGAGTTGTGCAAGGCAATTCTATTGATGTGTACTGCAATGGCGGCCGCTGCAGTTTAAGATGAGGGTGGACAATATTTTTTGGGGGGTGAGCATGGCCTTATTTCTATTACAGTATATTGGATGATTGACATTAATATTCCATTCACCCAGCTCAATCTAACATCGATAGGTTTAGGCTACTACATGATACTGACATTTTCCCTATACCCATCATGAGGTTGCTATAACCTAACCTATGAATGAAAGTTTACAACGTAGGTGCACAGGTCAAGAGAACAATTTGAGTAATCAAGGTGACAGGCAGTGACACATTCAAAACCGCCTTGCAAACTCTTGTGATGTGATCTAGGGTGTAATCATTAGTCCAACAGTTGCAAATGAGAGTTTCTATGGGACAAATTCTGGTATGTTTCATTCCGTTTGCTTCCATTTAAGAAATATTTTTCAACAGAATCGACGGAATGAATACACCCCTGATCACATGCAAACACAATTCACTGACAATTCACTGACTGTAGAGTGTACAGTCAGCAAGCAGTTTAGCAGTTACACCAGCGTGGCAATAAATTAATAAAACCAAGTCCAATACTGGACTTGTAAGAGTTCCAGTATTGGATAGCCATAGCCAGCTAGCTAACATAGTGTCTCTCTCTCTGTTTGAGCTGGGTCTTTTAGTAGGCTAAACTAGCTTGCTGCGTTCACTAGCTAAACAAGTGAACACAGCTAGCTTCTCCTTCATTTTTGAAGAAATACATTTTTTCAAAACTGTTCAACTATTGTATTTCTCTCTCTTTCAGTCAGCTACTAACCACATTGTATGCTTTGCAGTGCTAGCTAGCTGTAGCTTATGCTTTCACTACTAGATTAATTCTCTGATTCTTTGATTGGGTGGATAAAATGTTTGTTCATGCTGCAAGAGCTCTGATAGGTTGGAGGACATCCTCTGGAAGTTGTCATAATTACTATGGAAGGGGGTGAGAAGCATGAGCCTCCTAGGTTTTCTATTGAAATCAATGTACCCAGAGGAGGATGTAAGCTAGATGTCCTCTGGCTACACCATGGTGCTACCCTACAGAGTGCTGTTGAGGCTACTGTAGACATTCATTGCAAAACAGTGTTTTAATCAATTATTTGGTGAAGTGACTATTTGTATTATAGTTTTATCAAAAAAGGATTAACTTATTGTTTCACTATAAATTTTTCTGAAATTGACTGAGGACGACGGTCCTCCCCTTCCTCCTCTGAGGAGCCTCTACTGGTGTACTGTATACATTTTCTGTTGGATATTCACACCCTTTACTTTTTCTTGTTTTACAGCCTGAATTTCAAATTGATTACATTTAGAATTGTTTTCACTGGCCTATACACACTATCCCATAATGTCAAAGTGGAAATATGTTTTTCAAAATGAATAGAAATGTATTTTTTTTTAAATGGGAAGCTGAAATGTCTTGAGTCAGTAAGTATTTGCTATGGCAATTGTAAATAGGTTCAGGAGTAAAAATGTGTCAAATAATAAGTCAAATTGTCGTAACCGGCCGCGACCGGGAGGTCCGTGGGGCGACGCACAATTGGCCTAGCGTCGTCCGGGTTAGGGATGGCTTGGCCGGTAGGGATATCCTTGTCTCATCGCGCACCAGCGACTACTGTGGCGGGCCGGGCGCAGTGCACGCTAACCAAGGTTGCAAGGTGCACAGTGTTTCCTCTGACACATTGGTGCGGCTGGCTTCCAGGTTGGATGCGCGCTGTGTTAAGAAGCAGTGCGACTTGGTTGGGTTGTGTATCGGAGGATGCATGACTTTCAACCTTCGTCTCTCCCGAGCCCGTACGGGAGATGTAGCGATGAGATAAGATAGTAGCTACTAAAAAACAATTGGATACCACGAAATTGTGGAGAAAAAGGGGTAAAATAATAAATAAATAAATAATAAGTCAAATAATAAGGTGCATGGTCTCATTCTGTGTGCAATAATAGTGTTTAATGTGATTTTTTATGACTAACTCATCTCTCAGTACCCCACACATACAGATATTTGTATGGTCCCCCAGTCGAGCGGTGAATTTCAAACATAGATTCAACCACAAAGACCAGAGATGTTTTCCAATGCCTCGCAAAGAAGAGCACCTATTGGTAGATGGAGAGCACCTATAGGTATTAAAAGTCACTCCCTGAACTTGCTTCCCGACTCCCAGCGTACACGTTACAGAATAAGGCCTCCCCAAAGGGAAGCATCAGGGAGTATTTGGGTCCGGGTATCACCACCGGAGCAACCAAGGATGCCTCAGCTGGATCGCCAGGCTTCCATGCCTCAGCCGACACGTCAAGTTTACAAGACCCGGTTGGCCCATCAAGCGTCCGTTACCGAGTCTACCAAGGATTCCTCAGCTAGCTCGACAGGTTCATAAGACTCGTTAGGCTCGGCATGCTCCCATGCCTCAGCCGGTTCGTCAGGTTCCCGCGCCTCAGCCGGCTCGACAGGTTCCCGCGCATCTGCAGAAGCAACCGACCCGCTCCTGGTCCCAGAGACCGTCCCTCTGGTCGGTGTCCTGCTTCTGGAGCCGTGCGTCAGGGAGGGGGTACTGTCACGTATTCTCCCTCTCCGGCGCTCGAGATCATCAGGCTACTTATTATTACGCACACCTGTTTCCATCGTTACATGCACTAGCACGTCATCAAACTCACCTGGACTCCATCATCTGCCTGATTACCTTCCTTTTACCCTATACATGTATATACATTATATACATGTATATACATTACCCTATATATGTCACTTCGTTTGGTTCTTTCCCTAGGCGTTATTGTTTGTGTTCCTTTGTTTCATGTCTGTATGCTAGTCGTGGTTCTTGTTTTGTTCCTCGTGTTATTTATTATTAAAAGTCACCCCCTGAACTTGCTTCCCGACTCCCAGCATACACGTTACACACAGGCAAAAACCTAGAGCCTGGTTCAGTCTGCTTTCCACCAGACACTGGGAGATGAATTTACCTTTCAGCAGGACAATAACCTTAAACACAAGGCCAAATCTACACTGGAGTTGCTTACCAAGAAGACAGTGAATGTTCCTGAGAGGACGAATTACAGTTTTGACTTAAAACTGCTTGAAAATCTATGGAAAGTCCTGTTTAGTAATGATCAACATCCAATTTGACAGAGCTTGAACATTTTCTGAAATAATTTTGGCGATCCAGGTGTGGAAAGCTCTTAGAGACTTACCCAGAAAGACTCACAGCTGTAATCACTTCCAAAAGTGCTTCTATAAAGTGTTGACTCAGGGGTGTGAATACAGTTTTAACTTTGTCGTTATGGAGTATTGTGTGTGGGTACAGCATGTACAGTATGTACCCACAGCAAACAGAGGAAGGCACCGTATGTGCGGATCTATTGTGATGGATGGTGGGGTGTGTGTTTTTGTGTTTGGAAAAGTGTGGAGATAAGTGAGAGAAAAAGGTTAATGGTTGCAAATCCCAGAGCCCATATGTGTTTGTGAGCAGGGGTTGTGAAAGAGAGCTTTCAATTTTGTGCAGATATGGGATATAATTTTTTAAATTTTATTATAAACATAGGTTATTTATTTATTGTCCTATCATGATGGAATGGTCCCCAACCCAATACCCTAGACACCCATCTGAGCCACCCATACAATAAGGAGAAGTCCTTATCTGTTTTATGGGCCAACTGTAAGTAACCTATAAGCAGCCAAATCAGAAAAATGAATGCGGTCGGAGACCTACTAAAGCAGTACCGTCCCCTCAAGATTCTGAGCCTGCCTGGCAGGGTTGGTCCTACAAAGCCAAAGCCCCCCGATGGGAGAGCATAATATACAAGGAAATACTCAAAGCTGCTAATGAGAACCTTGACAACCTTCTACCTAGCCGGTGTGGATTCCGGTGGGGTGCCCCCACCCAGGTAGTTGCATTGCTGGCCCTGGTGGCAAAAAAATAATCAAAGGTTTGACTGCATAGAGATGCTTGGGAAAATGGTCACAACGGGGGACCAGTGTAACAGTGTTGCTTCCGTCCCTCTCCTTGCCCCTACCTAGGCTCAAACCAGGGACCCTCTGCACACATCAACAACTCCCTCCCACGAACCATCGTTACCCATCGCTCCACAAAAGCTGCGGCCCTTGCAGGGCAAGGGAAACAACAACTTCAAGGTCTCAGAGCGAGTGATGTCACAGATTTAAACGCTATTAGCGCGCACCCCACTAATTAGCTAGCCATTTCACACCAGTTACACTCAGGTTATGTTGATATAGGACTCAGTTTACTGTGGATATAGATATTTTGTACCTGTTTCCTCCAGCATCTTCACAAGCACCTTTGCTGTTGTTCTGGGATTGATTTGCACTTTTGGCACCAAAGGACGTTCATCTCTAAGAGTCTCCTTCCTGAGCGGTATGACGGCTGCGTGGTCCCATGGTGTTTATACTTGCATACTACTGTTTGTTCAGATGAACGTGGTACCTTCAGGCATTTGGAAATTGCTTCCAAGGATGAACCAGAATTGTGGACGTCTGCTGATTTATTTTGATTTTCCCATGATGTCAAGCAAAGAGTTTGAAGGTAGGCCTTGAAATACATCCACAGGTACACCTCCAATTGACTCAAATGCCTATCAGAAGCTTCTAAAGTCATGACATCATTTTCAAGAATTTTCCAAGCTGTTTAAAGGCACAGTCAACTTAGTGTATTCAACTTCTGACCCACTGGAATTGTGATACAGTGAAATATTCTGACTGTAAATAGTTTTTGGAAAAATTACTTGTGTCATGCACAAAGTAGATGTCCTAACCGACTTGCCTAAACTAGTTTGTTAACAAGAAATGTGTGGAGCGGTTTAAAAACGAGTTTTAATGACTCCAACCTAAGTGTATGTAAACTTCTGACTTCAACTGTAAATGCCAGGAATATGTAACTTTTGGAGAATCTCTTAAAAAATGGGTTAAAGTTGTGTATAGTAGTAACACTATGTGTAAAATAGTAAATAATGGCTACTTCTCAGAAAGTTTTAAACTGTCAAGAGGAGTAAAACAAGGTTGTCCTCTATCAGCATATACATTTATTGTTGCCATTGAAATGTTAGCTGTTAAAATCAGATCCAACAATCTTATTATGGAGGATATGGCAGACATACGCCGCCTTTGGAGAGATTGGGTACCCCTAGTAAACTGGAAAAAAAATCTGTCAAAAATTGCTAATATATGCAATTTTTATTAAAAAGTATTGCAACTAATATAATGTTATATGGGGGATAGAACCTTCCCAGCTCTGCACATTTTGCTGCGAAGGGACAGAGCCATTAGATCATTTATTTTGGTTCTGTCCATATGTATCTTGTTTTTGGTCCCAGCTCTAGGAATGGCTGAAGAATTGCAACATTTACCTGGAGCTAATGCTGCAGATAGCAATACTGGGGGATTTTAAAAGTCATAGTCAATCAATCAATAATATATAATAAAATATAATAATAATTTTAACAAAACATTTTATCTTTGATTTAGAATCTGTAGAAACTATGAGAACAGAAAGGTTCAGAACTTTTGTGAAGCATCACAACACAGTTGAAGATCATATGGCAAATAGAAATCATATGGCAAATAGAAATCATATGGCAAATAGAATCATATGGCAAATAGAAATCATATGGCAAATATAAATCATATGGCAAATAGATGGGAGGAGTTGAATGGACCTGAAGGGTGAGACTAATAACAACAAGATAACAAATGTAAAATATTTTGTGTCTGTAAAATGTACATTGGTTCAGAACTTTTGTGAAATAGCACAGTTAAAACTATATGGCAAATAGAAATCCGACTGGATGGGCATCAGAAACAGATGGGAGAGGTTGAGGGTAGAGGAAGAGCATCGAAAGGGAAAGAGGTTTCCTTGACATTTTCTAGTTAAAAGTTTTCATTCTCTATTACTCCTCAGTTGAGTTTACTTCACATTAGGTAGCTAATGTAATGAATTTGTTTGCCAGCTCAAGTCTAGATAGCACTACTTGTATCATGTCTACAACAGAGAAGTTTCAGTCCACTAGGTGTATCTCTACAGCATGGGCATATCTCTGGGTGACGTAGACATCCCCATGCATGCACCTTATCAAAATAGGACTAATTCAATATTGCACCATCCCATTCTCTGGGCTCTGTCTGCAATCATAACCAGTAGTATCTACCAGGAATAATGAAACATAACAGGTAGTATCTACCAGGAATAATTACACATATTAATAATAGATGTTTGGTGAATCGATGAATTATGTATAACCACTGGAGTCTTTGCCACTCAAAATATTTTTATGGAATATTTATTTCATCACTCAAAATTTGGCCCAAGCATATTATGTAGGAGGGGTTAATATGAATTTTCAATAATTTGACATGATTTATATGAATCGTGTTATGAACATATGGACTTTGAAATGAACAAGGGAGAGGTTAAACACAGGCTAAGTCTGACATAAGCTTATTCCCACACTTTACAATAACTCTGTTGCAGTGGTCTTAGGTAGTCTCCATAATAGGCTATTCCCTTCATCGCGACACTGCTGCCCAGTTGAAGAGCTTGTGAGCTCCATACAGGTTCATGCACCTTCAGAAAAGCACAACTCAGCCTCAGAAAATGCCCTTTGATTTGATTTATTAGGATCCCCATCATCCGACGCCAATGGCAACAGCTAGTCTTACTGGGGTCCAACATATAACGAAAAAGACATTACTGACAAAAGACCTTCTGTAGCCATCGAGTCATTATACCCTAATGTAGGCCTATTTGCCTACTGGCCAAATAAAGTGCAGGGCATGCATGATCTGTGCAACTCGTCGTTCCAACATATTTGAACATTTAATTAATTATTCATTCATTCAGCTCAATCAGTCAGTATGTCATCAATTCAGTCATTTGTCTGAGTTGCAATAGGAACTAAATCAAAGAGAATAGAACAGCTCATGTGTTTATTGAAATTCATGTGTGTATTCAGAATTCTCTAAATTCTCTAAAGTTCTTTACCCTATTTTAAATAATTCAATGTTTAATTTAGGCCTATCCAAATAAAAAATAGGCCTTCAACGTGTAGGCTTTGCAATCATTTTGGGTATTGGTATCATGCAGAATCATTTTAGAACTCTATTTGTGTTTTATAACTGTTTTTATTATAGGGCTACCCTTAAAAAGAGACTCTAGCTCACAGGCCTCTAAATATATCCTCTAAATAAATGTTCAACAAAATAGTTGAAGAAGCACGTGCAGTGGCTGAAATGGAAAAGAGTTTTGCCAATAAGAATAGGCTATAGATTGCCTTGACATTTTGCGACCCCGTGGCTATTTAGCTCAGGAAAGGTTATACCCAAGACTTAATCAATATTTTGTTTTGTCTCATTTATTGATATGGATATAGCCTCTGTGTGATGGGGTTGTGCAATGCAAATGCCTATAACAAGCCTACACACAGTGGTTCTTCCTTTAAAAGTTGTGTCACACCGACAGCACAGCGTGCCGGGTGCCACGGAACGGTATGGCACGTTGGAGTGCATGACATTATTGTATTTTACTGTTAGCCATTGTTGCCATTAATGCTAGTTCGACCACCAGAGGGCATCTTTGAGAAGCTAAGTTATTGAAATGACATAGAGCTGTCGGCCTAAGAGTCCTGTTTATTGTAGCTGTTTTAGTGTAACTTACTAAAAGTCATTAAGGCCTACTTCAATATACAGTATATCCATCAATCATTCATTAATTTGTGCATGTCATCACACAGCATACCAGTCATCCATGTCTTTAAATACAGTCAAGCATTTTAGTTATAAAACAAAATAACAAAGGGAGCCTTGAACAATTAAACAATGTATAAACCTTAACATGTCAGCTAAAGCGATATATAACAGACCATTTTTCATTTCTCTTAGAATAAAAACCTTAGTGTAAAAACAGTTTTAGTAAGTCATAACCTACGGTCCAGTTATAGATTCTTCTGACAAAGTAGAAACAAAAAGAGCAAGAGCAATTCTTACACTTTTGTTCAAAATTCAATCCCTCTTCTTCTTCATCCTCATCATTCAAATTCAATTGTAACACATTTTATCACTCAAGGTCAACAACTCCAAATTGCTTTTGCATGTGCTACAGAGGGATAACTTGATATAACATGATATAGGTTAATTAGATAATCGAAAGGAAAATTTTGATTATTTATTAGCCTAGTGGATACTACACAAGTTTGAGGTCACTTAGAAATGTCCTCGTTTTTGAAAGAAAAGCATTTTTGTTATCCATTAAAATAAAATCAAATTGATCAGAAATACACTGTAGACATTGTTAATGATGTAAATGACTATTGTAGCTGGAAACGGCTGACTTTTTATGGAATATCTACATAGGCGGACAGAGACCCATTATCAGCAACCATCACTCCTGTGTTCCATTGGCACGTTGTGTTAGCTAATCCAAGTTTGTCATTTTAAAGGTTAATAGATCATTAGAAAGCCCTTTTGCAATTATGTTAGCACAGCTGAAAACTGTTGTGCTCATTAAAGAAGCAATAAAATTGGCCTTCTGTAGACTAGTTGAGTATCTGGAGCATCAGCATTTGTGGGTTTGATTACGGGCTCAAAATGGCCAGAAACAAAGGACTTTCTTCTGAAACTCGTCAGTCTATTCTTGTTCAACGAAATCCGACTCCGGGTCGCTGATAACACAGGAGTGATAGTTGCTGATAATGGGCCTCTGTACGGCTACCCAGATATTCCATTAAAAATCAGCCGTTTCCATCTACAGTGGCCATTTACAACATTAACAATGTCTACACTGTGTGTTTGATCAATTTGATGTTATTTTAATAGACAAAACATTTGATTTTCTTTCAAAAACAAGGACATTTCTAAGTGATCCCAAACTTTTGAACGGTAGTGTAAGTATTTTTAGTTATAGCAAGTGAATTAGGCCTCATGTAAAATCATTGTCTAAAGCGCAAGAGATACTGTTGCATGACAAACAGGTGCTGTTAGATTACAATATAATTTATCTGCCAGTTTGGAACAGTATAAACAATACTAAATGAAATATAAGTAATACCAGAGAGTCTATTCTAATGAGAAAAAATGAAAAAAGCAAAGTTTGAGAACAGCCGGATTTGTGAAATTGCTTTATCTGGCATTTTGCGGTTGCATGAGTGACTCACTCATTTGTGGCTTTCGTTCAAAATAAGTTATATTATAATGCAGGGTTAAAGACACATTCTTTCTGATTGTCCTTAGCATGCAGTCTCTCCTCTCGCTACAGCTAATTTAGTTTGAATTATTATGTGGATTATAATAAATTCATATATTTGTAGTAGTTTATTAATTATTCATTAAGGCAAATCTGGTCTGTGATATTGAGTTAGAAATCTAGTACTTAAGCATCGAATACATTGCAAGTTCTCCCTTTTTTGGCCATTAGGCTACACTTTACAATAGGACTCAACTCTGACTGACCACAGCATATATTCTTTACACCTAGCCAAGCTATTAGACTATCCTTTTGTAAATTAAGGGCTGTGTGAATGTTTCAGTCATTCTCTCTCCTATTACACTAGAGTCCTGTATCAGGCAAACAAATCAGCTGGTGGGTGGTCCCGGAGTTGAGAGAGAAATTGGGTAAATACAATGGTGCAATTACACTTGACATGTGGACTGACAATTTTCAAAAAATAGGATACTTGTGCTTTACAACCCATTACATAAACAAAGAATGGATGTTATCTAACACGAGTGGAACAGACCAGCTCAAAACTGCAGATAACATAATGCCAGCTATTGTGAAAAAAAAACTTGTGGATCTTGTTGATTTCCTGTATCGCTTCAAGAGGCCTACTGTCCACCTGGTAATTGTGTGGTTCCAAAGGATAAAGCATCACCTTCAGATGGATGTGTGGTTTCAGAGAGAAGCCAGCTGTTAACCTGGGACCAGACACGGTGGATAAAGACTCACCTTCAGATGGATGTGTGGTTTCAGAGAGAAGTCAGCTGCGGGCCTGGGACCAGGCACGTTGGATAAAGACTCACCTTCAGATGGATGTGTGGTTTCAGAGAGAAGTCAGCTGCGGGCCTGGGACCAGGCACGTTGGATAAAGACTCACCTTCAGATGGATGTGTGGTTTCAGAGAGAAGTCAGCTGCGGGCCTGGGACCAGGCACGTTGGATAAAGACTCACCTTCAGATGGATGTGTGGTTTCAGAGAGAAGTCAGCTGCGGGCCTGGGACCAGGCACTCTGGATTGACATCCTTTTCCTGCACAGTAATTGGAAGAAATCCAGTGGTAAATAGGCTGTTTTTGAAGTTATTGTTTTAGTGTATTTATTTCTCAAACCCCTCTTTAAAGTGATTTGAGTTGTCAAATGTGCCGCATTGCATTATAAACATATACCAGTCAAAAGTTTGGACACACCTACATTCTACATTGCAGAATAATAGTGAAGACATCAAAACTATGAAATAACACATATGGAATCATATAGTAACCATTTTTTTTCTAAACAAATCAAACTATACTATATATTTGAGATTCTTCAAAGTAGCCACCCTTTGCCTTGATGACAGCTTTGCACATTATTGGCATTCTCTCAACTACCTTCATGAATTTCAATTAACAGTTGTGCCTTGTTAAAAGTTAATTTGTGGAATTTATTTCCTTCTTAATGCGTTTAAGCCAATCAGTTGTGTTGTGACAAGGTAGAGGTGTGTCGTGTCTTTACTATCATTAAATTAATTAACTAGGAAGTCGGGGCACCAAGGAAAATATTCAGATTACAAAATTATAATTTTCCTAATATAACTTGTCAGATATTTTAATCCGATCAATTAGTCTTCTTAATTAATTAATTAATTATTTTACCTCACGTTACTCTCATTCCAAACGTCGTAAATTGTTGGTTATCTGCACGAACCCAGTCTTCACTCTGAGTCATCCATACATCAATTATCTTAAATCATTTATTTATTAACTAACTAAACAATCACAGAAGTGCACACACAGACAAACAAAATATGGTTACAAGAAATGATAGGGGAATGTGCCCTAGTGGGCTAAACCGGCATGGCGGCTTGTTGGACAAAAGGGGAGTGGGGGTCAGATGAGAAGTCACTACAGAGTTGATAATTATAACAATTAAAATGCTAATCCTTTGCACATGAACGCTCACTCATTCGGGAACAATTGCAATCAATAGTAATTAATATCAAAGACTTGTTCTTATTCTGGCTGTATCGATAGTCTAAGAGTTTAACCACATGGGATGGTTAAAAGATTCAGCAATCGTCTCAAACCTTGGCCCTCTTGTTATCGAGGTAAGCTGGTCTGCAACCTTTGTCCTCTCGTAATTGAGAGAAACATGGTTTGTTGAGAAATTCTCAAGGTGGTGTTTTATTCGGAATTACAGAAAAGGGCCTGTCCCAGGATGCCCTACCCTATCCTAACTGGGCTCATGGGCGGTCCTCTGATTTAGTTAAACAAAAAAAATCACATTACACAAACTCAAAAAAATCACATTACACAATTTTACAAACAGTGTCATCCTCACTCATTAATCTTATACAACAATTCGATGTAAACCTTATATCTGAGGCTATTATAGAAACAGCGTTATGGTAATGTGGCTGCATTGTCTCCCATGAGTTTCACCAAGTTGTAAAAACGGACCAGTTCGTAGCTGGATTCTTCACCGATCTTTTATACTGTACCTAAATGTTGTTTGGACCTCAAGTTCTGTGAGGTGGAAGAAATTCCTTTGTTCTCTATGAAACTTCACTCTGTCTCTATACTGTGGCCATGAGGAGATCATCTCCTCCCGGAATTTACGACCTCTCTGACCACAGCAGCCTAGTTGTAGGTGGCAGGGAGAGGGGGATGGGGCTTGCTGTACCCAAAGAGGGCAACGTCATGACAGGTGGTATACAGTAGATAGACCTATTTGGTAAAAGACCAAGTCCAAATATTTTGCGAGAACAGCTCAAATAAGGAAAGAGAAATGACAGTCCATCATTATGTTAAGACATGAAGGTCAGTCAATCCGGAAAATTTCTTCAAGTGCAGCTGGAAAACCATCAAGTGCTATGATGAAACTGGCTCTCATGAGGACCGCCATAGGAAAGGAAGACCCAGAGTTACCTACCAGCCTCAGAAATTGCAGCCAAAATAAATTATTCACAGAGTGAAGTAACAGACACATCTCAACACCAACTGTTCAGAGGAGACTGCATGAATTAGCACCTTCATGGTCAAATTTCAGCAAAGAAACCACTACTAAAGTACACCAATATGAAGAAGATACTTGCTTGGGCCAAGAAACACAAGCAATGGAAATCTGGGCTGATTTTTGATTTTTTGATTTTTGATTTTTGGTCTTTGTGAGACACTGAGTAGGTGAAAGGATGATCTCTGTATGTGTGGATCCCACTGTGAAGCATGGCAGAGGAGGTGTGATGGTGTGGGGGTGCATTGCTCGTGACACTGTCTGTGATTAATTTAGAATTCAAGGCACACTTAACCAGCATGGCTATCACAGCATTCTGCAGCGAAGCACCATCCCATCTGGTTTCCACTTAGTGGGACAATCAAATCAAATGTATTTATATAGCCCTTCGTACATCAGCTGATATCTCAAAGTGCTGTACAGAAACCCAGCCTAAAACCCCAAACAGCAAGCAATGCAGGTGTAGAAGCACAGTGGCTAGGAAAAACTCCCTAGAAAGGCCAAAACCTAGGAAGAAACCTAGAGAGGAACCAGGCTATGTGGGGTGGCCAGTCCTCTTCTGGCTGTGCCGGGTGGAGATTATAACAGAGCATGGCCAAGATGTTAAAATGTTCATAAATGACCAGCATGGTCGAATAATAATAAGGCAGAACAGTTGAAACTGGAGCAGCAGCACGGTCAGGTGGACTGGGGACAGCAAGGAGTCATCATGTCAGGTATTCCTGGGGCATGGTCCTAGGGCTCAGGTCCTCCGAGAGAGAGAAAGAAAGAGAGAAGGAGAGAATTTGAGAACGCACACTTAGATTTACACAGGACACCGAATAGGACAGGAGAAGTACTCCGGATATAACAAACTGACCCTAGCCCCCCGACACATAAACTACTACAATAATTTGTTTTTCAACAGGACATTGACCCAACACACCTCCAGGCTGTGTATAGGCTATTTTACCAAGAAGGAGAGTGATGGAGTGCTGCATCAGATGACCTGGCCTCCACAATCACCTGACCTCAACCAAATTGAGATGATTTGGGCTGAGTTGGACCGGAGAGTGAAGGAAAAGCAGCCAACAAGTGCTCAGCATATGTGGGAACTCCTTCAAGACTCCTGGAAAAGGGGAAGCTGGTAGAGAGAATGCCAAGAGTGTACAAAGCTGTCATCAAGGCAAAGGGTGGCTACTTTGAAGAATCTCAAAATCTAAAATATACTTGTATTTGTTTAAAACGTTTTTGGTTACTACATGATTCCATATGAGTTATTTCATAGTGTTGTTGTCTTCACTATTATTCTACAATGTATAAAATAATAAAAATAAAGAAAAACTGTTGATTGAGTAAGTGTGTCCAAACTTTTGACTGGTACTGTATATCTGTTCTTAATTCATGGCATGGTTTCTTTTTAGCCATATTTTGAATAGGCATGCAGACAAATTAATTAATGCAGGAATAAAGGAATAATAGCCTACTGTCTGTAGTCATAAAAACAATTTGACTAAATAAATTGATATTATTTTGCTGGGTAACGGATCGGCTCTCGGAAGTCATTAAGAGGCGGCTTTTATCTTTAATATAATCATTCATTCAGAAGGTTAACCCCAGGTCTTAGGCCTGCAGTAAATTAAAATAGATTACCAAATTCATTTTTCATTAGGTTATAATAATCTGTGCCTTCTGGGAATGTTATGAAGTCCAAAAGTTATGGGTGGAGTTAGAAATTATTACAATGGAAATGAACGTTTAATCCTTCTGTCTGCATTATTTCACAACTTGGCATATAAGGGTGCAGTGAGATTCCCTATGGGTAGGACGATACTTTTCTCATCAATCATCTTGAAAAAACGTGTACTTAAGAACTGAAAATCAACCAATGCTTTATTATCCAAATGTTGAAAGTGCGTGTGGGCGACGGAGAATACGGCCATGTGGAGGAGAGTGATGTGGGCACTGGAGATAGGGGTGTGAGCAGGTGGGTCTGGGCAGGTGTGATGTAGTTGTCGTGTGTATGTGTATGTTTTGTATTGTCGAAAAAGATTAAATAAAATCGTACAAAAAAATGTCATAAGGGAAAATGACAAGTTTACAACACATCTGATTATTCATTATGAATAGTATTTATTTTATTTATTTTGTTTACATTCTTCAGTCTAACCACAGTGTTACAAATAATGCAACACAGACAACATGAGCAGATTAACTTGGTCAAAACGTTGCTTTATTAATTAAAGACTATCAGAAAGAATGTTGGTACTTGTTTATTTTGATCCAAAGCCACACATGAGTGAGTCAGTCAGCTTGATTCTGACAAGTATAGCTTTATGCTGCAAAATAGCCTATTAAATAGGCCAAGCCTCAACAAATATATTAAATTGCCAAAATAAACTAGTACATTTCATAAATACATGAAGTAAACTCTCTTTTATTCAGTTTCTATTTCACATCAGCAAAGGACTCTGTGTTTCAGAAACTCATTTTATATAGAGGGGCTATCACTCTTTCACACTGTGGTAAATAAAGCCTGTTTGTTATTAATTATTTATTTCTGTTTTTATAGGGAGAGAAACCAAAAGCCCACCGTGATGCAGGACTCAAGTGCCAGAGAAGAGAGACTCTCGGACTGAAACATTCACACCTCCTTTAGTTTGGGGTGGGGCGGCAGGGTAGCCTAGTGGTTAGAGCCTAGTAACCAGGAAGTTGCAAGTTCAAATCCCCAAGCTGACAAGTTTGTTGCTCTGAACAGACAGTAAACCCACTGTTCCTAGTCCGTCATTGAAAATAAGAGTTTTTTTCTTAACTGACTTGCCTAGAGGTTAAAAATAAAAATAAATACGAAAAGATAGTCAATTTGGGCCAAAGTTTAGACGACCGATATATCAGCATTCTAACTCCACTTTGTGGTAGTGTGGTAGAATGACAGAATGATGCAATTTGCCACCATCTACCACAAACGGTCTAAACTTTTAATTGAGGGACCACTGTACAGAATGCCCAAGGCCTACAGTCTGTGTTCCCAAATACTGGAACAAGTCTTTCACCACAGTAACCCCACGCGGCTATAAAAATACATGATATGGCCATTAAATAACACAGCATGGCATATTTAGACAGCGGAATAGGTCTAGCCTAAAAGGTCTAGCCTAGGTCTAGCATTGCAACTCTAACATCGGGGCTAGAGTAGCTTTATATACTCTCTACACTGCCTTGCAAAAGTATTCACACCCCTTGGCGTTTTTCCTATTTTGTTGCATTACAACCCGTAATTTAACTCAATTTTTATTTGGATTTCATGTAATGGACATACACAAAATAGTCCAAATTGGTGAAGAGAAATGTAAAAAATAACTTGTTTAAAAAAATTAAATAAAAAAACTTTAAAAAACTGAAAAGTGGTGTGTGCATGTCTATTCACCCCCTTTGCTATGAAGCCCCTAAATAAGATCTGGTGCAATCAATTACCTTCAGAAGTCACATAATTAGTTAAATAAAGTCCACCTGTGTGCAATCTAAGTGTCACATGATCTCAGTATATATACACATTTTCTGAAAGGACCCAGAGTCTGCAACACCACTAAGCAAGGGGCGCCACCAAGCAAACAGCACTATGAAGACCAAGGAGCTCTCCAAACAGGTCAGGAACAAAGTTGTGGAGAAGTACAGATCAGGGTTGGGTTGTAAAAAAAAAAAAAAACTTTGAACGTCCCACGGAGCACCATTAAATCCATTATTAAAAAATGGAACGAATAGGGGACTCCCCAAACATACGGAAGAAGGTACTCTGGTCAGATGACACTAAATTGTAGCTTTTTGGCCATCAAGGAAAACACTATGTCTGGTGCATACCGAACACCTCTCATCACCCCGAGAACAACATCCCCACAGTGAAGCATGGTGGTGGCAGCATCATGCTGTGGGATGTTTATCATCGGCAGGGACTGGGAAGCTGGTCAGAATTGACAGAATGATGGATGATGGAAATTGATGAGGGAAACCTGTTTCAGTCTTCCAGAGATTTGAGACTGGGACGGAGGTTCACCTTCCAGCAGGACAATGACCCTAAGCATACTGCTAAAGCAACACTCGAGGGGTTTAAGGGGAAACATTTAAATGTCTTGGAATGGCCTAGTCAAAGCCCAGACCTCAATCCAATTGAGAATCTGTGGTATGACTTAAAGATTGCTGTACACAAGCAGAACCCATCCAACTTGATGGAGCTGGAGCAGTTTGGCCTTGAAGAATGGGCAAAAATCCCAGTGGCTAGATGTGCCAAGCTTATAGAGGCATACCCCAAGGTACTTGCAGCTGTAAGTACTGCAAAAGGTGGCTCTACAAAGTAATGACTATGGGCGGGTGAATAGTTATGCATGCTGAAGTTAAAACATTTTTTGTCTTATTTCTTGTTTGTTTCACAAGAAAAAATATTTTTCACCTTAAAAGTCGTAGGCATGTTGTGTAAATCAAATGATACACACCCCCCAAAAATCCGTTTTAATTACAGGTTGTAAGGCAACAAAATAGGAAAAATGCCAAGGGGGTGAATACTTTCGCAAGCCAATGTATGTCCTTTGCAGATGCCACATTACTGACAAAAGTTTGTACATATAAAAAAGATCTGTAGCCGAGTAAAGTGAAACGTAAAGTAAGAATTGAAAGTGTAAATGTTAATTCATAGTCGTAACATAGGGTTTGTACGTTTACAGATCTAAAGTTTATGTTTCATGTTTCACGCATGGCTTTTCTTACAATCCTAACAATTTACCTATGGATTTTCTTACGATCCTAACGACAAAATAATTAGGGCTCCAGAGTGGTGCAGTTGTCTGGACTAAGGCATTGCATCGCAGTGCTAGAGGCATCACTACAGACCCTGGTTCGATAGTGGGCTGTATCACAACCGGACGTAATGGGGAGTCCCGTAGGGCGGCACACAATTGGCCCAGCGTCGTCCTGGTTAGGGAGAGTTTGGCTCGGGTAGGCAGTCATTGCAAATAATAATTTGTTATTGTAAAACAAAGGTTCAATAAAAAAATATAAAAACGATACGTACGTTTAAGCTTTAGGCAGCTATCTCGATCAATACTGATATTGGACAGGTTTTGGAGAGAGTGAAACCTCTCAAGCCCCTCCCCCTAACACTCACAACAATAAAGATGACAGATTGCTTCTTCCTCTTTGACAAACAGTTTCAACTCGCTATTTGCATTTCAGGTTTGGACCAACAGAATCAGTCATATGGACACCAAAACACATGGAGACATTATTTTACTGTAATAGAGGGGAAGTTAACCTTTCGAACCATACCCTGTTTATGTTTAGACTCCTCAAATTTCTAGCAGAGCAGACACTACTTAAACGGATATACCAATGAACATTCACTCTGGAAAATGTATGCTCAGTTTGTCGTGCGCACGCATTACGGTACCATATATCGCTAGCAGCATTTTGGTCAAATAAAGATTGTTATACTAGCTGTTTAGTCTGTGTTTTATAAATGTTCAAAAGCGTAAAACAATTATATAAGGAATTGGCAACTCGTTCTCATTCTAAGAAATAAGGTAGGCCACTTGATTTCAACATCTGAACAAAGTGGACAGGCTGGCATGCTGTTCAAACAGTTGGAGATGGACAGAAGAATTCAGAGCTTGTAAAATTATACCAACATCCAAGTTGGCTAAATTTGAAATATAAATATTAGCTGGCTACTCACTAGGACATGGGCTTGTGCTTGAGAGATGGTTTATAATGTCTGCTACATTATTAGTGAATGTGCATTATGCATGGTTCTGGTAAACATTTTCACAAAAATTGCATTTTTATTGACAGACCTGAAAGTCAGATCAGTGATTATTGCAAAAAAAAAGCAGGATAAAATAATTGAATTATTAGTGGGTCTTATGGTTGTGGAAGGCATATATTCAGCCTCGGTATAATTTACCAAGCTCTGAATTCATTATATTATTGCTGAGTGTTTTAAACTCTTATTTAGAGAAAAC
The DNA here is from genome assembly GCF_057628025.1 of Oncorhynchus mykiss. NCBI lineage: Eukaryota > Metazoa > Chordata > Actinopteri > Salmoniformes > Salmonidae > Oncorhynchus > Oncorhynchus mykiss. The sequence goes on from NC_143049.1 coordinate 21,165,910, forward strand.
ATTAAAACAATTGAGATATACTGTATATATTGTGAATCGCCCATGGGTTTTAAGCCATATCGCCCAGCCCTAGTTGGAAGGGGATGTGGTTATGATATAGTAGTAGTCACTGTTGTAAGTAAACCATCTTTTGTTTTGGCTGGGAAGGTAGAGGATTTTGGAAGGCTGAATGACAGTCTACTGTAAAAAAGGCTTGAGACAGACAAGAAGAGAAGAGAGAGACAGTAATGTCATAGTGTCAGACCAGGGAGCAGTGATTTTGCATTGAGTCAGCTGTAGAGTGCAGGATTGCATCACGTAGGTAGGCTAGAGATGTTTTGTCTGATATGCCGGTTATATTTCAGTCTTCTATGATGTATATAAAGTGTAATATTGGGAAGCAAACTCAAAAGTGAATATATTTCAAACTCTATATCTGACATGGCACAGGTGTCTTTTTAAGCCCATAACCTTGTGAGGTGTATACTTTTGTTCAAAGTAGATTTGCTTAAGACTACCAAGAAACACTCTGTGTGACCCTGATTTAGGCCACCGCAGTAAAAGGTTCATTTGAGAGACAACTGACAACTCACATCCCGCTAGACGATCAATTGAAAACTCTAACATTGTATTTGGAGTCCTTCTCCCAGTCATTGTGCCCCTTAGGACTGTAAACTGTGGTCCTTTGCGGTGCCTCATATTGTAGCCTATTATTGCCTTGCTGTTTTTAAACTGCTCAGTGGGGGGCCATTAAGGTGGCGTGTTAAGGGATTATATACCATGGATTTAGATTTACACCCCATCAACACCTCAAAGAACCTATAGTATACTATTTCTAAAAGGAGGACGTGTCAAAACAATATCAATTTTCAAATAGGTTTTTTCCTTTAGCTACTATCCTTTGCTAAGCTGTACTGTATTAATACATTTTGGGGATGTGTTTACTTGCAGTTCTGTTCAGATTTTACATCAGGTCATGGGTTTTACTGTATGTCATTAAATCCCCAAACCACAGGCACTGTGAAAGGGATTTTTATCTGACGGACAAGGGGGGTGGGTGAGGAAATGTTCTTGTTTTCTCTTAGTAAAATTCATCATCAACTTATTTATGAAATACTTGGCAACTGTGCAGTAAGGCCTATGTGTTAAGTGACAGGACCGTTTGGCTTTTAATAGATCCGCGGCTTAGGCGGCGCATTACATCTTTCGTTCCTCTTGAAATTGTCCCTCAGTAATCCCCTTGGCAAAGAGTATTGCAGCTAGATTAATGGCAAAAAACCCAGATTTCAGAATTATCATCAGAGGGCAAACTCAAAGACCCTACTAATGTGTTATACAGTGCTGAATGTGCCACAGGCTGACAGCTACAGCCCCGCTTGTTTGTGTGTTGGTTCCATTGTAAGCATGTTGTGGGTCTGGTGTGAGTTCTCACGGATAGAGGCTTGGAGACGTGTTGATGAATAGTACAGTATGACACAGAGGATTTAATACCAGTTGGCTGGCATACAAAGTCCATCTGTGGCAGTGGAGGGGGGTCGATTAATCCCTGTCTGTGCAGTATGAGGAGGGGAAAGAATGGAGTTTTATAATGCACCAATGGTTTGTTTGATGGGTACAGGTGTATATTTTAGAACTCCTGAACAATCAACATCTGTCTAAAAAAACATGGACATGAAACAATTTTGGACAAGTGGATCGAGCATGTACTGTGAAAGAAAATCAACTCTCTTGAGTTTCTCAGAAAAGGAATATTACTCTGGCTCAAAACAGACCCACTGCTGGACTGGCTGCACACAGACTCAGAGACTCAGTTTTAATCAAAAAAGAGTCCTGACACATTCCTAAACAAGGTTTACTTAACCTTGTTCTTCCTTTGTAGAATGCCTTGTCCTTCCCCCTGTTTTACCCCTGCATTCTCTTAGTAAATGTGACATGACAAAGTCTATTGAGATGCGTGTCTAATACATTTCTCCCCCTGCTGTAGTGATGTCGCCCCAGGTCGCTACCGGCCACTGCTCTTGCTGACAGTGGAAATCGCATTCTGTCTGAGGAGCCGGCTGCTGGGTCATTTCCAGCGATTATCTGCGCTCAGCAAGTCCCACTCGTCACAGAGTCCCACTAGTCACTGCCTCTCTCCTCAACGATGACTATCTGGGGAATTCTGGAGGGGATACAGCTTTGATAACATGCTACAAACGCAGTTGAAAAAAACAGGGAAAGTATATGGGTATAGCCGTCGGAGTCGTTCTAATGGTGGTGTGTACTCAAAACAATGCTCTGTTTACTGATATATGAGTACAGGTTTCCATAGGCCTACATACAGTAAAGATTTACAGTAGGCCATTATGGTACATAAATAGAGTGCCTGACAAGATCTGTACTACTTATTCAACCTTATCACACGATATACTCCTTGACTTGTCTTTGCTGGTAGAAAGCATAAACCCTAGCCAATATGCTGTTACTGATTTAAGGCGGGTTATGGTTTGCTGTCCTAATCTTAGGGTGAATCCTCTAAAATATTAATGGAGAACAGTCCTTTGGGTTGAGAAAAGCAACAACAGCCATGTTGACCACATTATGTAATATCTCTGTGACCACACCTTGGTTTGTACAGCTTCTTTGTTACCACACACACATCATTACTATGTTTTTATTTATTTATTTAGATGTAAAAACACATTATTTCTTGTTTAAACAGGGAAATATCCAAAGCCTCGCGTGTTCATTTGTCCAAGATAACATACTGTTGGGTGTTTGAATGGTTTTATAGCAGCAGTAGTAGATAATGAACAGTCTGTGCAGCATACAAACTTAGCATTCAAGTGTTATTTTCCATATTAAGCTCTTAAACAGGTCAGTAGAAAGCTTGGCTGTTGACGTACCGTATGTGGGTGTTTTTATTAATAATGGGGCCAATGTGTGACAATGGGACATTTCTAGATGGTTTGAAACAAAACTAAAAAGGATTTTCATGCAGTTTCACATGTGTATTTAGAGGAATATATGCAAATTGACCGATAACTCCACCAACTTTATACAACAACATAGGACTAGGACCATACATCATTTAAGCAGGGTTCATACAGACATAGGCAAGTCAAATTCAATGACTTTCAAGGTCTTTTTCAAACACTTTTGTAATTTTTAAGGACCTCAGTGTAATACAATTGTAGGATTTATATAATTGTACATAGGGCCTAATAAAAAAGCATGCCAAAAGTGTCAAAAAGGTAGGTCATTACCACTTGAATAATAATGTTTTTTTTAGGCTCTGCCAATGCATTGATATACAAGTTATAGTTACATTCTAAAATATATAAGAATAATGTTGACATTGCCTGACTAAATAGATTGGATGCATGCATGATGTGGCCGACACAGGCACACAGAATAAACCCATGCATATCGGTAGCATTCATCTCACCATTTGAATCTCACCATCAATGTTTTTATGAGAAAGTGATCAAAAACCAGTTTCCTTTTTTAGTGGAAGGATTTGTATGGAAAGACAAGTTGAAGCCAACATTAGATGTCGTCGTCTCATAATAACCGCAAGTGGTTCATCGCAAAACATTAGCGCAACCTCCTTTCAATTGAAGAGTCGGGAAACAAACTAAAGTGGCCACATCTCTCACAAAAACTGATCAAAAATGAAATCACAGATAATTATAAGGGAGCAGTGGAACCTTTAAATTGGCTCCAATAATTACAAGGAAGTTTCAAGCACCAAATTGAGCAAATGTAGGCCTATTCCAGTACTTGAATATCTGAGCTCCATATTCAAGTTAAAGTAGGCTACTTCAAGCCCCTTGTATTGTTTAAATGTGCAGGTGTAACATGAAAAACAAAATGTGTCATTTTATGTCATTACCAGATCAATTACAGTCCCATTCTCATTTGCTTTTAACAGTACCACAAATTAGTACAGGTCATGGTATAAATATTTTTTATTTACTCAGCTCTGTGGTCCTGGAATTCTCTCCTGAAAATTAAAACATTTGATGATCTTGTCTTGTTGGTGGAGTTTAAACACTTGATTGATGTCAATATCAGAGAAGAGTGTAATTGTCTTTAGGACAGCTGTTTTTTAGTCAAGACATTCATGTTTTTTTGATGTAATATGTCATTGTTGTACTGTATGTGTGTCTATAGTTTTGTGTAACGTTGTGTTAGTGTATGTAAGCTGTTTTGTCTGAAACTTTGTTCCCCCTGCTGCTATTGGACCAGGTCTCTCTTGGAAAAGAGATGAGAAAAACCTGTATAAATAAAGGTTAAATTAAACGTTTTAAAAATACTCCCGAGTGGTGCAGGGGTCTACGGCACTGCATCTCAATGCAAGAGGTGTCACTACAGTCCCTGGTTTGAATCCAGGCTGTATCACATTCAGCCGTGATTGGGAGTCCCATTGGGAGGTGCACAATTGGCCCAACGTCGTCCGGGTGTGACCGGGGTAGGCCGTCATTGTAAATAAGAATTAGTTCTTAACTGACTTGCCTATTTAAATAAAGGTTAAATAAAAATATTATTATTTTTTATATTGTGAATAAGGGTTCTAGGCTATGTCATTTGTTGTCATTATATCCAGAATAATTCAAGGGAATAGTCATACTACATACTCACATAGTGTGGAGAGAAATGTTTGCAGTTTAAACATGATATCTGAGTGAGACTGACTAAGATCTCTGTCTGGGTCTCTGTTTACTGTTGCGAGTTAAAATAGCAGAATACACAAGGTGCAATTTCGAAATGTGGTTCATCAGAAGTTTTTCTCTTGTTTTGTCAGTCACTGATAGTCCCATGTCATTATTTTTTGATTGCTATGTTAATTTAGCGGTTTTGGACAGATCCATAGGTTATAAATCAACTCGTGAATTTGATTGAAAATAGCTATGATCCTCCCTTATATCTTAACGTAATTACATGAAAAGAATGTGCAGATTATTATCAATAACTTATCAAGAGCTGTAACAAGTTGTCCAGAATAGGAAATCCTCACTGGTACCCTAGTTTATAGAAAGACCCATGTGTACTATCAAACACTTATCCATAACTGCATGTTTACCATTGTATCCCTATCAGCACAGTAATCTAAATTAAAACCATCAGACTTTGGTTAATAAGTAGGTCAACATGGTGGTCACTTAAATATATGCTATATACACAAACGTATGTGGACACCCTTTAAAATGAGTGGATTTAGCTATTCCAGCCACACCCATTGCTGACAGGTATATAAAATCGAGCACACAGCCATGAAATCTCCATAGACAAACATTGGCAGTAGAATGGCCTTACTGAAGAACTCAGTGACTTTCAACGTGAGACCGTTATAAGTTGCCACCTTTCCAACAAGTCCGTTCATCAAATGTCTGCAATGCTTGAAATGTCCCGGTCAACTGTAAGTGCTGTTATTGGGAATTATACAACGGGTGGGTCTAATCCTGAATGCTCATTGGTTAAAACTGCATTCCAGCTGGTGTCTATTCCACAAGTTACCACTGGCTAAATCTATTACGTTAAAATGCCTATTCACCCTGTTCCATCTGAGTCCGCAATCCACTGTCTCATCAGCCCAGCCAGGCAATTAATAAACTTGATCTCCACTATAAAAAGCATCTAGACCTTATCTCACATTTCTTTTAGACTAACATTTAGTTTTCAACAGAGGAGATTTGTATAAACCTTGCTTTCTATCTGTCTGACATTTTCAATATTGTTTCAATATTCAAATTCAACCTCCTGGTTGCCCATAGTAATGAATGTCGGGAGTCAGGACGAGGCAGAAAGGTAGGCAACGTTTCTCAGCCAGTCGAAATCATGAATCAGCTGGCATCATTAGATATATACAAAGAAATTTCAATAAAACATTTTTTTGTTACAAAATGAAGTGCAGCTAGTTTGCAGTCTTTCCAGCTTCAGTTTAAAGTGATTGTGTTAGCTGTGTTGTTGGCTAGCTCCTCTGAACAACAGTGTCCTGATGAGAGAGCGCATTTTCTATGCCAGGGTAAATCACACCTTATTAGCTCATTGTTATGGCTGTATCCAAGTAAATGTCACTATAAAAAAGATTAAACAAATGCAAATGCAGCTACTGTTGTTATTCTGGCTGCGCTGTTGAACGTGACTGTAAGTTAGTCGTAGTTGGCTAGCTAGCAAGCAAGGGATAAAAATGTTGCCAGCCAGTATGGCAATGGAACCTTTAGAACAAAAGACTGGGTCACGTCCATAGATACAAATCAAAAAGACTGAACACATGGGTTGCATCTCTGGCAACCGAACGGATAGAACGAACGACCAGCCAGCTTGGGTAGCAACCGTAGATTTGTGTCGGGACCATATCTTGCGGCAGGATGAAATAGTATGAATAAATTAATCAAAATAATGTTTTTAATTAAAATATGTCAATCATTATTTAAATATGTCGGTAAGCCGTCTCGGGCCTAACAACACCCATGCCAATATATCCTCCAAACCCCGGCTTCTCGGGCATTTTCACTTAAGTGGAAACGTCTAGGAGCAACAACGGCTCAGCCGCGAAGTGGTTAGCCATACAAGCCCACAGAATGGGACCGCCAGGTGCTGAATCATGTAAAAATCATCTGTCCTCAGTTGCAACACTCACTACAGAGTTCCAAACTGCCTCTGGAAGCAACACCGGCACAAGAACTATACAAGAACAGCTGCACACAAGCCTAAGATAACCATGCACAATACCAAGCATCGGTTGGAGAGGTGGAAATCTCGCCGCCATTCGACACTGGAGCAGTAGAAACACGTTCTCAGGAGTGGTGAATCATGCTTCACCATCTGGCAGTCCAACAGGTGAATCTGGGTTTGGCGGATGCCATGAGAACACTACCTACCCAAATGCATAGTGCCAACTGTAAAGCTAGGTGGAGGAGGAATAATGGTCTGGGGCAATTTTTCATGGTTCAGACTAAGCCCCTTAGTTCAAGTGAAGGGAAATCTTAACGCTACAGCATACAATGACATTCTAGATGTTTCTGTGCTTCTTTGTGGCAACAGTTTGGGGAAGGCCCTTTCCTGTTTCACCATGACAATGCCCCGTTAACAAAACGAGGTCCATAGAGATATTGTTTGTTGAGATTGGTGTGGAAGAACTTGACTGGCCTGCACAGAGCCCTGACCTCAACCCCATCGAACACTTTTGGGATGAATTGGACTGCCATCTGCAAGCCAGGCCCAATCGTCCAACATCAGTGCCTGACCTGACTAATGGCTGAAGTCCCTGCAGCAATGTTCCAACAGCTAGTGGAAAGCCTTCCCAGAAGAGTGGAGGATGTTATTGCAGCAAAGGGGGAACCAACCTCATATTAGTGCTGATGATTTTGGAATGAGATGTTCAACGAGCAGGTGTCCACATACTTATGGTCATGTAGTGTATTTAGGACACAACTTAGAGTAGACACATATCTGTGATTACTTAATAATTACCTGTATAATGTGTATATCCTTAATTAGTCTGGATATACTGGCTGATGGCTTAATTGAGACTGTAATACGCTGCTTTGTGAATTCATTGATAAACATTTGAAATGAACTCAAGCCATTCAACATACTTTCTCGAGTTTATAAATGCATGAGAAGGCTCTGGCCTAGCCGGTATGTTAATACCGTGGTGTATGCATCTATTAACTTTCCACCAGCCCAACTGTTGTTCAGCCATCCGTATGCCTGTGTGTGTGTGTGTGTGTGTGTGTGTGTGCGTGTGCGTGTGTGTGTGTGTGTGTGTGTGTGTGTGTGTGTGTGTGTATGTGTGTGTGTGTGTGTGTGTGTGTGTGGTGTAACAGTTCAAGAGCCAGTGACTCCCACTTTTAGGGCTTAAAAAACATATATTTTGGTACATGCAGCTTTTCTGAACTCACCCACAACAACAACGACTTTGATTTAAGAAATTCTGCGTCACCATAAGCAGCGGAGTAGAATGTGCCTCAGGCATGTCAAATAATGCATTTAGGTCACATCAGGATTAAATCAGATACAAAAAATGGACTAAATATTAGTTTTAGTTCAAGCATCAGTCAATTAAAAGTAGTACACGTGATCAAAGACTAGATGTTAGCTGTATCCATTATAACCTCAGCAAAAAAAGAAACGTCCCTTTTTCAGGACCCTGTCTTTGAAAGATAATTCGTGAAAATGTAAATAACTTCACAGACCTTCATTGTAAAGGGTTTAAACACTGTTTCCAATGCTTGTTTAATGAACCATAAACAATTAATGAACATGCACCTGTGGAACGGTCGTTAAGACACTAACAGTTTACAGACGGTAGGCAATTAAGGCCACAGATATGAAAACTTAAGACACTAAAGAGGACTTTCTACTGACTCTGGAAAAAAAATGCCCAAGGTCCTTGCTCATCTACGTGAACGTGCCTTAGGCATGCTGCAAGGAGGTTTGAGGACTGCAGATGTGGCCAGGGCAATAAATTGCAATGTCCGTACTGTGAGACGCCTAAGACAGGGAGACAGGATGGACAGCTGATTGTCCTCGCAGTGACAGACCACGTGTAACAACATCAGCACAGGATCGGTACATCCGAACATCACACCTGCGGGACAGGTACAGGATGGCAACAACAACTGCCCGAGTTACACCAGGAACGCACAATCCCTCCATCAGTGCTCAGACTGTCCGCAATAGGCTGAGAGAGGCTGGATCGATTTGGAGGTGGAGGGTCCGTCATGGTCTGGGACGGTGTGTCACAGCACCATCGGACTGAGCTTGTTGTCATTGCAGGCAATCTCAATGTTGTGCGTTACAGAGAAGACATCCTCCTCCCTGATGTGGTACCCTTCCTGCAGGCTCATCCTGGCATGACCCTCCAGCATGACAATGCCACCAGCCATACTGCTCGTTCTGTGTGTTATTTCCTGCAAGACAGGAATGTCAGTGTTCTGCCAAGGCCAGCGAAGAGCCCGGATCTCAATCCCATTGAGCACGTCTGAGACCTGTTGGATTGGAGGGTGAGGGCTAGGGCTAGGGCCATCCCACCCAGAAATGTCCGGGAACTTGCAGGTGCCTTGGTGGAAGAGTGGGGTAACATCTCACAGCAAGAACTAGCAAATCTGGTTCAGTCCATGAGGAGGAGATGCACTGTAGTACTTAATGCAGTTGGTTGCCAAAGCAGATACTGACTGTTTCTTTAGATTTTGACCTCCCCTTTGTTCAGGGACACATTATTACATTTCTGTTAGTCACATGTCTGTGGAACTTGTTCAGTTCATGTCTCAGTTGTTGAGTCTTGTTATATTCATACAAATATTTATGCATGTTAAGTTTGCTGAAAATATACGCAGTTGACAGTGAGAGGACATTTCTTTTTTTGCTGTGTTTATAACTTGGCACATTTAGCCCTATGCTAATCTCACCAGGTGGCAGCGATTATTATCCTGTAACAAATGTTGCATCAGATTATCAATGATTTTAAACTTCATCCACAAACAAATGTTAGTTTTTTTATGGTCAACTTGGCCACCAGAAAGATATCTTTAAATGTCCAAATTCAAGTTGACTTTTGTTTCCATTCACTTGGTCTGTTTCAAGTGTAGAGTACCAACATTGCATGATCGTTACATCCTTGACTAGGCTACTTACTAACGTTACATTAGACAAAACTTGTTTTCGCATATAGGACAAAATCCGAAAGTTTTTGCTTATTCGTTTCACGTTCACTTTAGCTGTGCCTTCGAGCCCCCCTCCTGTCAAACTTTTTTTTAAAGGAACTGTTCACTGCCGGTTGTCAATACAGATGCTCGATTAAAATGATGCATATATGACGAAATGGATGGTTATAATAATGCATATAAGGGTGTTTTCACACTTGGTTCCTTTCAGACAATGTTTTTGAACTCAGTGCTGTTGGCTTAATTGTCATAGGTGGTCTTTGTTCGGTTCGCTTGAATTGCGCAGTCTAGTTCCCTTTATTAGGGCATTGTAAACACAAAACTCCCCATGTCCGCTTGTCATTATTCCCGCACCACACACTAGACTACTGCAACACAACACCATTTCCCCTACTATAATCCCTCATATTGGTGCCACGAAAGAGAAAAGCTGACGATGAAAACACGTGTGCGGTTTTTGGATATTGATTAGCAATTTTTCAAGGTTGCACAGAAATTCAAAATATGTGTAATTTTTAGTTCAAGATGATTTGTTTGCAATAACTGATCTATGGGCTAAGAGATCTCCATACTGTTCTTTTGATTTCGGGGTTTGAATAGTGTGAGAAGACAACAACATACTTGGTGAGAATCACAACATAGGGTACAGAATCTATTCTAGCTCTTAAAGGGGCAGCAGCCTTCACGGGGTGTACAATTTTCAATTACAGCATGATTTAATCTGCAGTTATTCTTCTGCTATTTATTCTGTTACCAATTATATTTACATCATAATATTATCTTCTAATTACAATTATTATGTCTCATCTTTTAGCTAAATGCAATCTATTAGCTTCGAAAATGTAAGTAGGTATATCTAGCTGTCCGAGAACACATTCTGATGGGATGGCTTGTCCTGCACTGTAAAAACCCCTGCTAAAACCCAGAGTGCATTGAGGAAATGTTGAAAAAAATAATTGGTTCCTTTCTAAACATAGCAATGTGAATGCAAAGAGGACTCAGACCACAAAATAAGTGAAGTGAACTGCCAAAAGAGTTGAGTCCTAATTCATAAGCAAGGGCAGTGTGAATAAAAAGAGAACTGAGTTATTTAGCTTTTTTTTTACCCGAGTTCACTTTAAAGAGGACTTAGATCAGTTGTTCTAAAGATGTGAAAACACCTTAACCTTAAAACGCTGTACATGTAATTGTAGCCCACATAAGAAATTAAGTGGTGTTTTTGGTCAAACAGTAGCATTATACTACAGTATGCTATTATATTTGGTATGTTAGTAAAATAGTAATTCATCAATAAGTGATCTTGCGAGAAAATGATTACGCTTTAATCCAAACTTTATTAATTAAACGAGCACCATTCTGAAAAGCGGTGGAGCGTTGCTCTGGCATCGGCAGCATTACACCCCTGTATAGCAGTAGCCTATGTGTCGGTCTGCAAAAGGGACACCTAGAAACTCATTAAATAGATTTTTAATCTTCATTTACACGGTTTTGGTTGAACTTCCTTTCAGAACATCACAATAAATGTAATTCTACATTTCAAAGAAAAAAACTATATCTCACCTGGGATTGAAACTTGCTACAAACAGTGAATAGTACCAGGAGACAGGCTGGCTACACTGCTAATGATCCAGTTGACATTTCTTGCATGTTTAAGTAACTTTGGATAGCAGATCGTGCCATTTGACTTCTCTTAAGGACACTTCCATGAACAAGTGTTGGATCATGTCCAACTATGTCAACGATTTTAATAAGCTGAAGAAGTTAGTATATGGCTTAATGTGCCAGGTTATGTAATGAAAACAGCTAACATGTAGCTTTTGATCACGTGCAACTATCTCAACAATTTTAGTTGGCTGATGCTAAACTTAAACTAAAACTTAAACTGTTTCTAATGTTCCCAAGGATGGTCCCACTATTTGTAATCTAATGGCACTGCCATTTCCTGTTGAGGCGATAACTGTAGATTCTCCACAGTGCGCTGGGGCATGGACCAGAGAGGGGTTTTGAAGAGCCAGTCTGTGAGCCTGGGGGTAGGGATCAGTAGGGGTGTGCTCTGACTTCAGACTACCATTCAACATTGTAATATATTAGCCTGGCTCTGCCAGCGCCTGTGGTGGGCATCCTAATTAGAAAGACATTGATGCGTTTCAAATAGCACCCTATTCCTTATACAGTGCCAAATAGGGCTCTGGTCATAAGTAATGAACTACATAGGGAATACGTTGCCATTTGGGACTCCGCCATTGGGTAAGCTAGCTGGAAGGGAATTGTTATATCAACTGGGATATGTGTATTATCGATCTGTTACATGATCATTGAGTACAAGTGTGACTGTTGAAACTATTAAACAAGAAAATGTTTAATTTGTTTTAGATGGATTTATTTTACAAGTTATCCAGGCATGCCTCCTATCTCTGCATTCACCTCACATGTCACACTTCTAACATATTCTCAGATAACGGCAGCATTGGAGGTGGCTCTGGTGCGGGACGAAGAAAACACTCATTCCACGGATCCGCCAGCATCGGGGGCGGCTCTGGTGCGGGCCGAAGAACCCGCTCATCCTGCGGATTCAGCAATGGACCCAGGCTGAACACTGTGCCTGGACTGGACCTAGATGCCGAGGAAAGCTCCTGCCATGGAGCAAAACTGTACAACGGCCCTGGCCTGGACATCGGTGCAGAGGAAGACTCCTGACATGGAGCAGGACTGGATGCCGTGTCTGGACTGGGCATCTGCGCAGAGGAGGGCTCCTGCCATGAAGCGGGACTGGACGCAGTATTAGGACTGGACATTGGCGCAGGGGAATGCTCCCGCCATGGAGCGGGACTGGACGCTGTGCATGGACTGGGCACCAATGCAGAAGAAGACTGGCCTTGGAGCTGAACTGGACACCGTGCTCAGACTGGGCATCGGCGCAGGGGAAGGCTCTGGCCATGGAGCTGGAGGTTCCGGACGATGGCACACCTCGCACGGCAAGTCTGAGGGAGCTAGCACAGGACGCACTGGGCTGTGGAGGCGCACTGGAGACCTGGTGCATACAGGCGGCACAAATTGTACCGGAACGATGACACACTTCGCATGGCGAGTGCGAGGAGCTAGCATAGGACGTACTGGGCTGTGGAGGCGTACATCTGGGCGAGTGCGAGGAGCAGGCACAGGACGTACCGGACTGGGGAGGCGCATTGGAGGCCTGATGCTTGGGACCAGCACAGATTGCACCGGACTGGTAACACGCTCCTCCAAACTCCTGCGTTACCGCATACTACATTCTCCGGTATCCATCCTCGCACTGTTCCATTGACTCCCAGGTGAGTTCTGGCTCTCTCCTTGGGTCGACCGACCACCTCTCTACCAACTCCCATGTTGTCACTGGTTCACACCTTAGCTCCGCTGACCACCCCGTGTGCCTCCCCCAAAATAAGTTTTGGGCTGTCTTTTGAGCTTTCCTTGTGGATCCCTTCCCATCCAGAATCTCCTCCCAAGCCCATGTTACCCTCTCCTCCTGGGCACGCTGCTTGGTCCTGTTGTGATGGCTCTGGGCCATGGATCACCACAGGAGGGTCCGGGCCATGGATCATCACAGGAGGCTCCGGGCCATGAACCGTTGCTGGAGGCTCCGGACTGGGAACCGTCGCTGGGGGCTCCGGACTGGGAACCGTCGCTGGAGGCTCCGGACTGTAGAACGTCGCAGGAGGCTCCGGACTGCAGACCGTCGCTGGAGGCCTGGTGCGTGGAGCTGGCACAGGGCGTAACAGGCTGGGGAGACACACTGGAGGCCTGGTGCATGGAGCTGACACAGGGCGTACCGGGCTGGGGAGATGCACCGGAGGCCAGGTGCGTGGAGCCGGCACAGAATGTACTGGGCTGGGGAGACGCACAGGAGGCCTGGTGCGTGGAGCCGGCACAGGACGTACTGGGCTGTGGATGCACACTGGAGGTCTGGAGCGTAGAGCTGGCACAACGTGTCCTGGACAGATGACAACCTTAGCACGGCAAGTGCGGGTAGCTGGCACAGGACGTACTGGGCTTTGGAGGTGCACTAGAGACACGGTGCGTAGAACCGGCACACATGGTACCGAACAGATGACACGCTCCTCAGGACGAGTAAGGAGAGCTGACTCAGGTGGCATTAAACTGAGGACACGCTCCTTAGGGCGAATGTCGTGCCTCATGCACCAACACTACAGCTCTCTCATAACTCTCTCCTCCAATTTCCCCATCAAGTCACTGACTGTCTCTGATTCTCTCACTTCACTCCCCTCCAAGTTCACCTTCCTCTCCCAGACTGGCTCTGGTTCACCCCTCGGCTCCGCCGACCACCCCATGTGGACTGGCTCTGGTTCACACCTCGGCTCTACCGACCACCCCGTGTCCCCCAAAAGGAGGCTGCTTCTTGGGCCTACGTCGTGACCGCGAACCCCGGTGTCGTCGCTGACCTTCCTTCGCTGCTTCCGCCTGCTTCCATGGTAGGCTTTCGTCTCCTGCCATTACTTCCTCCCAAGTCCAGGATGTCCTTAACTCCTGGATCTCCTCCCAAGCCCAGGATACCTGCTCCTCCTGGGCCCACTGCTTGGTCCTGGGGTTGTGAGATCTTCTGTAATGATCGTTGGATGAATAAACGGACCAAGGCGCAGCGTGCGTAGAGTTCCACATGTTTAATAAATGAAACTCACCAAAACAATACAGAACAAACGAAACGTGAAGTAAATGCAGTGCTCAACAGCAACTACACAAAAACAAGATCCCACAACAAACAAGTGGGAAAAGTCTGCCTAAATATGATCCCCAACCAGAGACAACGATAGACAGCTGCCTCTGATTGGGAACTATACTAGGCCAAAATCGAAATAACAAAACTAGAATGCCCACCCTAGTCACACCCCGACCTCACCCAAAATAGAGAATAAAGGATCTCTAAGGTCAGGGCGTGACAACACCAATACCCATTAGCAGGTGTCAAAAGCTTTGGCCAAGTCAATGAAAATAGCAGCACAATATTGCTTAGAATCAAGGGCAATGGTGACATCATTGAGGACCTTTAAGGTTGCAGTGACACATCCTTAACCTGGGCGGAAACCAGATTGCATAGCCGAGAGAATACTATGGACATCAAGAAACCCAGTCAGTTGAATGTTGACAAGATTTCACAACACTTTTGATAAACTGGGCAAAATAGAAATAGGCCTATAACAGTTAGGATCAGCTTGATCTCCCCATTTAAATAAAGGACAAACTGTGGCTGCCTTCCAAGCAATGGGAACCTGCCCAGAAAGGCGAGACAGGTTAAAAAGGTCGGAGATAGGCTTGGCGATGATAGGGGCAGCAACCTTAAAGAAGAAAGGGTCTAAACCATCTGACCCAGATGTTTTTTTGGCGTCAAGTTTAAGGAGCTCCTTTAGCACCTCGGACTCAGTGACTGTCTGCAGTGAGAAACTTTGTAGTGGGGCAGGGGACAAAGAGGGAAAAGCATCGGGGGATAGTCACATTAGAAGGGGTGGGATATGAGGAAATGTTGAATGGGCAAGGAGGCATGGCTGAGTCAAATAGGAATCCTGACTTAATGAAGTGGTGATTAAAGAGCTCAGCCATGTGGTTCTTGTCATTAACAACCACATCATCAACATTAAGGGACATGGGCAGCTGTGAGGAGGAGGATTTATTCTCCAGGTCTTTAACCGTTTTCCAGAACTTCTTGGGGTTAGACCCACAGCGAGAGAACTGCTCCTTAAAGTAACTAACTTTGGCCTTACCTGATAGCCTGAGTGCACTTATTTCTCATTTGCCTGAACGATAGCAAGTCAGCCTGAGTATGCGTGTCCCGAGCCCCTGGTTCAAAGATCACGGTTGAACCAGGTGCTGAACCTGTTTTTAATTCTCATTTTCTTTATGGGGGCATATTCTCAGATAACACTAGGTGACATATTTATTATTTTATTTAACTTTTATTTAACTAGGCAAGTCAGTTAAGAACAAATTCTTATTTACAATGACGGCCTACCCTGGCCAAACCCACTGGGCCAATTGTGCGCAACCCTATGGGACTCCCAATCACGTCCGGATGTGATACAGCCTGGATTCGAACCAGGGACTGTAGAGATGCAGTGCCTTAGACCGCTGCGCCAATCGGGAGCCCATATTCCCATTTTCTTAGGTAACACTACATTCCGTTGTTCTCGTACCTGTGTAGTAACAAAGTTATAACAAAAGAAATTTAAAAAGTAACATTGTATTACCAAGTAGTTACATCTAGATTGTTTGGTGTATGTATAATGATATATTAATCAAATGCTTTAGAGAAAAGATAATTGTGACAACAGGAATGTGTGTCTAGGTCACCAGAGGGAATCCTTCCTCCTCAAATATTAACAGAGTTACAGAGCTTGATACCTCTTTTTCAAACAAGTGATGCCTCTCTCTAAAAAAATTGCTGTCAAAGCCCAGAGCCCCAGAGAGCAAACAACACACAGATGAGACTTCACCGGACATCACGTGGAAGCTGTGAAGAAGCCGCTGTCAGAGTGAGAAGCACATCCCTATGACCCTTTAGCCATTCTAACCGTCAGACAGTGACAGTGCTCAGGTGCCTTCCTCAACCACCCACCCAGTGCCTCACAAATGCTGACATTTTCTTCTCATTACAACATTTCATAACCAACAACCCCAGTCTATGTGAATCAAGACAGCTTGATTTAGGGCAAGTGGAAGATAGTGCATAGTGTGGGATATCTGACAATAAGTGGCTAAACTTAGTGGTAGCAGCTGTGTAGATACAGGCACAGAGGGACATTTTGTCCAATGCAATAACAAACTTCATTATTAAAATGCTCTTGAAACATTTTCAAAGCATTGTCAAGCTATCTTTGAATCTTTAATTGTTTCAGTGGTTGTGGAATATTAACTTATTTTCAGATGTTAATCAGCTTTGAAAGGCAGGAGAAGAACAGTATCCTGTTAGAATGGCTCAGAGGGAAAATATGTGCCCCTGTCGAAAATAGGTTGGAAAAACCCCTCATAAATATCGGTAATGAATTCGTAATTTTCACCTCAGCCTGTCCCTTTAATCGTGGACCAGCGCGTGACACCCAATCAGAAGCAGCTAAGGTCCGACAACTTCCAGAGGGAGAGATGCTCATCGTGAGAGAGAGAGAAAGAGAGTGAGAGAGAGAGAGAGAGAGAGAGAGAGAGAGAGGGAGAGAGATAGAGAGAGAGAGACCACTCCGTGTTCAGTGTGTCGGTCGCATACAACGGATTCACACACGCACCTTGATTTAACTTTCTGCTACATCAAACCGTGGTAAGTGCCAATGTGTTTTATTTAACTGTGGATGCTGAAATAGCGGTCGTGAAATATTGTCTTTTTGACGGTCCTTTACAATAGCACTTTACTGTGTTCAATTGTTCTGTAGGCTGCGCTTCCTCCAGTTTGTTAAAAAAAATTGCTTATAACTTCAACAAAGTTGCTTTCATTTGATCATTTAGAATGAAACTATCCCATAAATTGGTCTAATTGATCGTATCAGGCTAAAACCCGAATGTTTTCTCGAAAATAAAAATGCACTTGCTATGTGTCGAAAAAGCTGCATATTTTCGTGTTCCCGGTATAGTCTGTCATGATCCAATCAGACCCCTTAATTTAATCCGATTTAAAGTTATCTATTTTATTTTTTATTGTTAGTGGCAGTTATGTATTTAGTGATAGTGTTGTTTGGTACCGGTGGCTCAAGGTGTGGGTTCCTGTTTCATATTACATGTCAGGGAATTAAATCAAGGCTCCCTTGTAAAATATCATAGTTTTTTTAGATTAAATGGATTATGATGGCCATGTTTGTTGAATTGTAATGGGAAGTCTCATGATATAGTAGACTACTGTAGGTTACTGTTTATAGTGGCATTGTATTAGTGGTAAAACACTCATAGCCAACAGTGTAAACATTTTGTATGTCCTATTAGAAATGCTTGGTGTGTACTGTTTTATTTATTGTTTAAACACTGGCGCTCTATTGCTGTGGACCTGGACATACTGTAATGTAGATGTGGGTGCTACCCTAAATCCAAGTCTAGTCTACCCGTTAGTCAGAGCTGAGGCAAGACACCTGTATCTTACTGTTCTCAGACTGCTATGTCCTATGTGCAGAGCATGCCCCAGGAGTTTGTGAATGATAAATGATGTAAAAAAATGAAAATACAGGCAACACTTTGCCCTTTATTTTCCACAGCAATAATTAGAATCTATTTAACCCATGAATTCCAGGCGGTTGCCAAATAGCATTTTTAATGACTAAGATAAATAAATAATTGTGTTAAAGACCAATTAGCCTGTTCAAATGAGTCCAAACATTTTTTGGTGGTGTGTGGTCATGAATAAGAACGTGTTTCTTTTGGTAAAGCATGCCTGATTATTAACACACTTTCTTGAGCACATCGTACTGCATAGCCGACTGTACCAAGACAGGGGTCTAAAACCATTTCTCTGAATGTTAGAAGCCTGAAATACTGAAATGCTGTTGTAAGAAGCTTGCAATACTATTGGTTGATGATGATTATCTTATAAATTACCTGTTGTGTGGATGTTGTAAATATACCCAACATTCAACATTCTGAGTGTCTCCAGAACTATAGAAAGCCCAGCTCTACGCTAGTTTCCCACTAGCCACCCAGGTCACTGTGACCTTTGGATCAAACTGCTTTCCACGGATTACTCCAGTAGAAAAGGATTGGTTATCCCACTGTCTTAAACCTAAATTAAAACAATTATGTGACCCTTCACTATAGGGAATTATGATTCATTTCTATGTCCACTATGTGAGGTGTTCCAATTGAGTCTCATTTGGAAAATTCACACATCTCTTTAATTGTGCCCTCATGTGGTCGCAGAGGAACATGCACACAGGAATGGATGTTCCCATATGGATGTTCCCAAATGGATGTTCCCTTATGGGTATATTGATCACACAGGAATGGATGTTCCCATATGGGTATATTGATCACACAGAAATGGATGTTCCCATATGGACATATTGATCACACAGGAATGGATGTTCCCATAAGGGCATATTGATCACACAGGAATGGATGTTCCCATATGGGCATATTGATCACACAGGAATGGATGTTCCCATTAGGGCATATTGATCACACAGGAATGGATGTTCCCATTAGGGCATATTGATCACACAGGAATGGATGTTCCCATATGGGTATATTGATCACACAGTAATGGATGTTCCCATATGGGCATATTGATCACACAGGAATGGATGTTCCCATTAGGGCATATTGATCACACAGGAATGGATGTTCCCATTAGGGCATATTGATCACACAGGAATGGATGTTCCCATTAGGGCATATTGATCACACAGGAATGGATGTTCCCATATGAGTATATTGATCACACAGTAATGGATGTCCCCATATGGGTATATTGATCACACAGTAATGGATGTTCCCATATGGGTATATTGATCACACAGTCATGTTTTCACACCTATGTGTCTCTTGGAATAGCCTTTTTCTTAACTACTTTCATCTTACATGTCTAAACGTGTTATTGTGAGTGAGTGTGAATAGTACATGCCACCCGCTGTATTCTCAGAATACCTATTCTTTATTCACATCATCCGTCAGCAGTTTAATTTTACCACAACGTAATCCGAGTGCACTCACATTTGTCAAACAGTTTAATCAAACTGAAAAGATTTGAGGTCTGTATGCAAATGTACCTAGAGTTGGTAAATAGTTTTCCATGCCAATTAGCTTGTGTGTCACCTCATTTGACAATGGGCCATTGTCCCATGTGTTTGTCAAGCTAGTGACAGGTTGGATTGCATTGACTAGCACAGGTCTGTCATCAGTTGCACAGGAACTTACCTATAAAGGTGTTTGTGATATTTTTATAGATCAAACTCCTGACATTTGGGATGATACCACAAATACTGATCTTCTGAGAACAATGTACTACATCCAAGCCATTGAATAGCATAGGCAGAGCTATAATGAGTTGTTGAATTGTTATATTCAAATGAACAATTACTTTTGACAACAAATCGGCTCTTCTGCCTGGAATAGAAGTATTAAATTGTCTTTCGAAGACAACTTATGCCCCTTTTCAAACATTTTCATGCACTGTTTGACAGCCATGGCAATTATAGCTTACTTGAGAGGGAGCCTTATCAGCAGTCAGCATGTCTATAACAAGGCCTAATGTTGTCATTAAATCTCTCTTTGATTTTTAACACTACTGTACCTGGAATAACAAGGACAAAAAGAGTCGAAAATAACAACTTACATTCCCATGATAATCTATCAATGGCCTGAAAACACTACTGTACATTTAACACACAAAAAATACAACAAATAGTCTTCAACGATCAGTGAAGGCATGGGAATGAATGTATTATTTTCAGATAGGCTGGTGTACTACCGACTATGAAAACAAGCCCATCGATTTGTTATTGATTGAGAGTTGTAACCTCTAGTACAGGTGTTCTTTGCCACAGGCCTTATTTTGTATCATTGAAGGATTGGCTGTGAATGTGAGTTTGGTGTTTGAAATAGAGAGGAGCTCTTTCCCTGTTAAAGCTAATAGATTGTTTATTTCTCCCCAGCGCAGAATCCCCACCCTGAGGCTAACACGCACGCTGGTGTCATACCCACACACAATCTTTTCTTTCCATTATAAATGTTAGCTTTATTTGTTTGGTTAGTTCTCAGGCTTTGTCAAGCTTAATTGAAGGTGAAAATACTTCACAGAAAGATATTTGAAAAGAGGGCATTGATGTAGGAAAGCTAGTTTGAAACATAATTGCTAATGGACCCAGTCGCTCTATGAGAACGGCAGCTAAGTTTTCAGAAACACTCTTTGTATCTGCCATTTCAATTATTGAATTTAAGAAGTGTGGGAAAGAATGAAAATGTGTTGGTAAACATGAAAAGCAATGTTTATTTTGTGCTATAGTTTAACCCTTGTATCCCTCAGCTGCAATGTGTTAACTGAGGCAATAGAGGTATTTGCTCTCCTATTGACCATTTGCAAGACATTTACTGTAGCTGTGTATACAGTAAGGCCTAACATCAAGTAGTTTATTGACCAAACCTGTGGCAAAACTCAAGATGGCCAGTGCTTCTTTCACATACATCTTAACCATGATGACACATGTTGACCTCTGGGGGTCATCCAGTGCTTGACCCTGCCCTCTTCCCACTGCACTGCTTTCTTCCAGGGGATTCGTCTTAATGCCGCTCCCCCTTCTGACATGTGTGGGTGTTTACTGTTAACATGGAACAGGGAGTGGAAGGTCAAACATTTTAGACTTTAAATATTGAATATCTCTTCGGCCCAACTCCCAGACAAATTCTTCTTTTGCATGAGGACAGTAGGAGTTGGTTGAATATGGACAGTGGTTTTGAATTAGATCGTATTATGTAATTATTTTCCTATGGTTTTGGCAATGGCTAGCAGTGTCATGATTCCTTCATGGTTCATTAGAGAAGCTGGACCACGGCCATAGAACAAGCCTACAGGGCACAGACATCAATTCAGTGTCTATTCCATGTTGGTTCAATGTAATTTGAAACAGTGAAACGACGTGGAAACAATGTTGATTCAACCAGTGTGTGCGCAGTGGGAGGCCCTCTCACTCTCACACACACACACACACACACACACACACACACACACACACACACACACACACACACACACACACACACACACACACACACACACATAAACAGTAGCTCCACCAGACGCTGGCACATTTGCATTGTAATAGAGAGGCAGCCACATTCCAGTTCCTGGCCACAATGGTGGAGGAAAAGCTCTGACTTGAAGACTCCTGCTGGGTCTTTGCACAAGCGGACCGTAAAGCTTCTGTTCTCACATGTTCTCCTCCTCCAAGGAGGAACCCAAACAGCCACCCACAACACACACTGGGAGACACTGGGTTACACAGGAAGCCCCATTGACGACGACGCCATAAATAAAAGACACACACAGGTTAAGAAGGTGTCATCTTCTTTAGTATCCAACAGTAAAGCAATGAACCACTACACACGCATGGATGATTGAGGAAACAAAACAGCTTTGGGAGGTCTAAACAACACAAACACACACAAATGTATTTATCTGGAAAACTGTTAGCTGACATCTATGTTTGGGTGGCATTTATTTGTCCTCAAAATGCAATCATGTAAGAAGAGCTTCTGTAGGTGCAATGGTGTGGAACTGACATCACGCCATTCAAAGACAACGATAGAAACAGGACCAATACATACAGAATCAGAGGTGGCACAATGTAATGAGCATTGCCTCCAAATCACTTCATGCCTAGTTTCTGGTTACCTAATTAAGAGGTCCCATCTGGTATGAGCATGACGGCGACCGACGCTCCTTGACAATAATTGTGTTGGTGCACATGGTAGTTCCATTCAGGAAAACGCACACACTCTATTATCTCCTCTAGTTAAGATTAGTGCACACATTTTGCTGGGGAGATTATAGTGGGAGTGGGGAGGGACTGGGACCCTTGTAAGTGATGGGAGATGAGAGGGGGAGATGGGAGTAGGGATTAGCACCCATGTTGTGTGACAGTCTTCTCTACTCAGAGAATACACTATAATAGTTGTGCAAGCTCAAATCAGACTGCTCAATGCAAATATGTGTTTTTTTCTGAAGCGAGGATTGCCATATTGAATAAGATATGTCAGGGTATCATTAATCATCTGACCTCACTCATTGTTTTGTTTTCAATGGTACAAGTCAAAGAAATAACAGATGTTACACGAGAGGAGGAAATATTCATCACTTAGAGCAGACAAGTCAAAGAAATAACAGATGTTACACGAGAGGAGGAAATATTTATCACTTAGAGCAGACAAGTCAAAGAAATAACAGATGTTACACGAGAGGAGGAAATATTTATCACTTAGAGCAGACAAGTCAAAGAAATAACAGATGTTACACGAGAGGAGGAAATATTCATCACTTAGAGCAGACAAGTCAAAGAAATAACAGATGTTACACGAGAGGAGGAAATATTTATCACTTAGAGCAGACAAGTCAAAGAAATAACAGATGTTACACGAGAGGAGGAAATATTTATCACTTAGAGCAGACAAGTCAAAGAAATAACAGATGTTACACGAGAGGAGGAAATATTTATCACTTAGAGCAGACAAGTCAAAGAAATAACAGATGTTACACGAGAGGAGGAAATATTTATCACTTAGAGCAGACAAGTCAAAGAGTGTTGCAAGCAGAGCCAAGCAAAGTGATAGATAATATGGCATCATGAAGTCTATAGTCTAGACAGACTCCCCTCCCTAAACAGACAGATCAATAGGTATTGATGGCCTACTGGTCCCTGGGGAATGACAGTCAGCTGCTTGGCTGCCTATCGCTCCGAGTGGTGGCAACCTGATAGCAGCCCCCCTCCTAACATCCACCACCCAAATGCAATTTACCTTCCAGACATACCTTTTTTTATAGGGAAGTTGGATACTGTGGAATAGATATAGAAAAACATGTTTTTCTGGCCTTGGGTGCTTTTAGTGCGCTTCTATTATTTTATATCAGCCTTAGCTGCTGTACCATACCAAATTCATATGCTTTTTTTGTAATACAGTACACATTTAAACTGTTCCAAAAGTTAGTCAACAGCTGATAGTTCCACCTCCAGGACTTATTCATTAGCAGTCTGCAGACAGTGTGTGTGTTTCTGTGACACAGGAACACCCATTAGGTGCCTTTATAAGGCTGCTCTGCCCTGTTGTTGTAGCAGTTCTTTCACCTGTTGACCGCCTACCTCCTCTCCCTTCTCACACACAGGCAGCCCAGGGCTGACATTCTCCTTTCTTCACCTCTAATTGCTCCTGTGGGACTCATTAGGCCCACTGTGGCTGAGGCAGTCTCATCAGGCTCGCTGTGGCAGTGGCTGAGGCAGTCTCATAAGGCTCGCTGTGGCTGAGGCTAAGGCAGTAGCTGAGGCTGTCTGCAGGGTGGCAGAACAGAAGGGGCTGAGCTGCTGCGCTGGCTTCTCACCCCCACCACATGACACAATCTTAAGCCCAGCTCTTCACTCCTGTCACCCCCACAGGTGTTGCTAGTCTATTGGTCCTCGCTCTCCACCCGCCTCCCCGCTGACTCCCCACAGCCTGTCAGACCCCCTCTAACCCCCCTACCCCGCATTACTCTTCAACACCCACCAGCACAGCCCTCCTCCCCTTTAAATCTCCCTGCCATGAAATGCAAGGCTTTAAAGGCATCAGGGAGAGAACAAGTGTCGTGTCACCTGAAGGTCATACTAGATGGTCTAGTAGGTTTCTGTTGCAGTGACATGAGATGGCATGTTGTCCAAAATAGAAGATTGTGTGTTTCTGAGTCTGTATTATGAATGTATTACTAATCTATATGGTACTGTATATTGGATGCATTTAGACAGATATTGTATGTATCACATCCAGAATACAGACTCTGAAATAAATATGATGTGTTATTAATATAATATAACAATATTGAGCAGACTTTGGGTGGTTTTAATGTGTTATTTTATTAACGTACAGAGGTAGGCTCCAGTGAATCTTAACCACTGGCTTGTTCGTTCATCTCACACAAGTTGATATTCAGGCTGCACTGCATGGACCCTTGTCTCTCAGCAGGACCTGTCAATGAATTAGCAGACATTTTGTAGAGGGAATGTATGGGAAGCTATGTGTCTGTGTCCTCTGATATAGTATGTAAAAAAACAAACACTCTAGATCCAGGTGACTTCCCCCAGCGAGAGACTGTCAAGGGATTTCACAGGTCACAAAGCTGAGGCAAATGGCTCCCGGCTGGGCTGGAGCCTTGACTAATGTGCTTCACTAGGCTAGTCCCACTACTCTACTTTGCAGTTTTCTAGGCCTCACTTCCACACTGATATACACAGGGATTAATCCCATCAACTGAACATATAGTAAGAACCCCCAGCCCACGGTCCCCAGTACCCTAGCACACAATTACAAACCCCTGGGGTCCTTTAAACCAGACTGATTCTGACAGCAAATCAATACACTTTAGTATCTGTTGGTACCTTATTCAATGAGTCTAATTCATAAAGCAGGCATAATGGCCCTAATGGAAGAGAGGTTGAAAGGTTGAATGGCAGCGGTAGAAAAGCAACGACATGATTGCAGGAGTTAATCCACCCATCTTAATTATGTCTTTTAACTGATTGGTGGCCTCTGCATCCATCCCTGTCACCGTCAGTGAAGCAGTGTTGACCCTTAGCTTTCTATGCTGATGAGTAGCCACACACTTAATGCCAGCACCGACACTGTAGACCGCAAGTCGTAGAGGGGGAAACAGAAATGCACTGAATAGAAAATACATCTGCACTACCCTCCCCTTTCCACTGCAATCACATTGGCAATTTCCTTGATAAGTAGAAAAGGGGCCGAGGCATGGCTTGACGAGTGAAGCAGCTGATGATTGCTGGAGATGATGTTGGTAGCAGGATGCGTCTGTCTGTGTGTGGTTTATATTTCATCTGGTCAGCATGGCATGTTATTAGGTTGTATAACACCAATGCAGATAGTGTTCACAGTAGACACAGAAAAGGACATTACCATAAGTGACATATTGGCTCTGTAAGTGTTCTGTTCTCTAAAATAAAGCAGTTCATGGGAATGTGGACTATCGATTCATTGATTAGTGTGCAAACCCCTTTTAGTCTTTTCTGTGTTAAAGGCTTATTGAAATCAAAGGCATTCCAGTTTTTTCAATTAAGGTTTTCAACAGCATTATTCGATTGTCTTTTTGTTTTCATGCATTGTTTGTATTTTCTGTATTCACATCATGATACCCCGCAATGGGAAACAAAATGATCTCCAGAGTGAAAGTATGTCCCTATAATTGTTTCTCATCTTCCCCTCCGCAAGGTTTCTACACAGCCATCAAGGAAGAGGACTATGAGGGTGAAGCCCAGCTCCCTTAAAGGACGTAAACACCAGTGCAGATAGAGGATTGGCGTTCTGTGCAAATACCACAATTCCACCATGAGGACTTGCTTGCTGACCATGATATGGGCGTGCTTGTCCCTTTATGTGAACTCCACATCTATTAGCAGAAAGACTGTGTTAGAGATGGGAGGAGAGGAGGACAGAGATGGAACAAAGGGAGGGAAGATACTGAAACGTTTCAAACGAGGATGGATGTGGAACCAGTTCTTTCTACAGGAAGAGTACACTGGGAGTGACAAGCAGTACATTGGCAAGGTATGTCCATTAGCCTTCTTTTGTTTTATTGTTGCCATGCACTTAAGTGTGTGGGGAAAACTCCACTGTCTGCAACTGTTGAATTCCGGCCTTGACACAAAGATAATATGAATATTGAGAAATCTCCCAGAGCATCAAATGCCAATTAGGCTTGGGCGGTATACCGTATATAATGTGTACTGGGGTATTTTGAAATACCGGTGGTAAGATTTTCAAAACCGTACAAAAATGGTCAATTTATTTGACATTTTTGGGTGGTTGGGGGCCCACTAAAGCTCGGCTGCGGGGGTGCGTGCTACACTACTGCTTAAGTAACGGTAATACTTTATTTGGATCGAACATCTGTAGATGCTCTACAGACTATCAGTAACATTTTAATTAACTATCTACTTACCCCTTACCCTAACTTTAGTTGCTAATTAATAGATAGTTTTTTGATAGTATGACCATCTGTAGAGCATCTAGAGATGGAAAATCCAGACTATCCACATAAAGTTTGACCGAGTTAACTATCTATGCTCAGGGCTTCTGCTATGCATTTGGTTTGCTAACTTGCTAGATAAGTGGCTAGCTTGCAAGATCAAGCTTCTTGGTTACAGCAGAGACAATCAATCCCCTCCTGGATCAAGATCCCTGCTGCCTACATTTGTTTTGTGCGTAAAAAAACAACATATTAATATAGCACTACCGGTAATACCATATACCCTGGTATGGTACAGGAACAGTATGAACATCTGGAGACCACCCAACCCTAATATCAATGTCTCTGGCCAGATAAACCTAAGATTATATCCCCCCACAAGGATTGGGATATTCTGATGTACAAAAACAGCATGCATTGCCACCTTTACCTCAGATCTCAGAAGACAACAGATAGAGCCATGAATCAGAAGTAGTATTGTGGAGTAGCTAGATGTGGAGATGCCTGCAGCACTGCAGGGGGCCTGTTTTAGAAGGCTAGAGAATACTGGAGCTACTGAGGCCATGTACCCTGTAGTACCCTGTTGTACCCTGTAACCCTCCAGGCTCTTACAGCGAGACCCAGCTTCACAGAGCATGTAGGGAGATGATCAAGGATGGAGAGGAAAAAGGGCAAACGCAGAGTGGGAGAGAGAACTAGAAAGAGAGCGAGAGAGAGAGAGGAAGAGAGGAGAGAAAGAGTGGGAGAGAAAGTTATTCTGGAGCCACCACCACTAGTCTTGCGTTAGGTTACTCTGTGGAGCCCTGGGGAGTGGAGCAACGCTGTGTGGTGGATTATTTCCATATGCCTTGTAGAAAATGATTCACCTTGTCAGGTCCCTCTTTTTTTCTCCACCACGCCTGGCTCTGTGCTGCCATGCATATAATAAGATGTTATCTGTCACATGTGATGTTGACTGTTCTGTCCTCTCTGATGGAACTGAACAGCCTTCTTGTGTGTTATAGATGTTCAGGCTAAGACTGCGCGTGTGTCGCCATAAAAATGTACCTTTATAATAAAGCATTCCATGCATCATCACATTTCCAGACTTGTAAGTAAGATATCTTACTATTTCTAAAGTGATGAGTAAATTGGATAGTCATAATTTAGACTAATAATATAACTCAATCACTGTTCGCAAAAAAGACTGTTCGATGCAGTGCATAGTGGAGTAGGCCTAGGCTACAGTGCATTTGGAAAGTATTCAGACCCCTTGACTTTTTCCATAGTTTGTTACACTACAGCCTTATTCTAAAATGGATTAAATAAACATTTTTCCTCATCAATCTACATATAATACCGCATAATAACAAAGAAAAAACAGGTCCACCTGCGGTAAATTCTATTGACTGGACATGATTTGGGAGGCACACACCAGTCTATCTATATAAGGTCGCACAGTTGACAATGCATGTCAGAGCAAAAATCAAGCAATGAGGTCGAAGAAATTGTCCATAGAGCTCCGAGACAGGATTCTTTCGAGGCACAGATCTGGGGAAGGGTACCAAAAGTTTCTGCAGCATTGAAGGTCCCCAAGATGACAGTGGCCTCCGTCATTCTTAAATGGACGAAGTTTGGAACCACCAAGACTCTTCCTAGCGCTGGCCACCCGGCCAAACTGAGCAATCGTGGGAGAAGGGCCATGGTCAAGGAGGTGACCAAGAACCCGATGGTCACTCTGACAGAGCGCCAGAGTTCCAGATGGACAACCATATCTGCAGTACTCCACTAATCAGGTCTTTATGGTAGAGTGGCCAGACGGAAGCCATTCCTCAGTAAAAGACACATGACAGCCCGCTTGGAGTTTGCCAAAAGGCACCTAAAGGACTCTCAAACCATGAGAAACTAAATGATCTGGTCTGATGAATCCAAGATTGAACTCTTTAGCCTGAATGCCTAGTGTCACATCTGGAGGAAACCTTGCACGATCCCTACGGGGAAGATTGGTGGTGGCAGCATCATGCAGTGGGGATGTTTTTCAGCGGCAGGGACTGGGAGACTAGTCAGGATCGAGGGAAAGATGAACGGAGCAAAGTACAGAGAGATCCTTAACGAAAACCTGCTGCAGAGCGCTAAGGACCTCAGACTGGGGCGAAGGTTCACCTTCCAACAGGACAACGACCCTAAGTACACAGGCAAGACAATGCAGGAGTGGCTTCAGGACAAGTCTCTGAATGTCCTTGAGTGGCCCAGCCAGAGCCCGGACCTGAAAATAGCTGTGCAGCGACACTCCCCATCCAACATGACAGAGCTCGAGAGGATCTTCAGAGAAAAATGGGAAAACTCCCCAAATACAGGTGTGCCAAGCTTGTAGCATCATACCCAAGAAGACTTGAGGATGCGATCGCTGCCAAAGGTGCTTCAACAAAGTACTGAGTAAAGGGTCTGAATACTTATGTAAATGTGATATTTAAGTTTTGTAGTCTTTATAAATTTGCCAACATTTCTAAAAACCTGTTTTTGCTTTGTCATTGTGGGGTTTTGAGTGTAGATTGCTGAGGGAAAAAATTATTTAATAATCAATTTTAGAATAAGGTAACGTAACAAAATGTGGAAAAAGTTAAGGAGCCTGAATACTTTCCAAATGCACAGTATATCAGAGACCTTGGTGTCAGTATTGACTCTCTATCAAAATAAAGGTTAAATCAAATGTATATGACTGGAGACATTAGCAGAATCTTTTTAATTACAGGGTAGCCTGTACTCTGCTGAAACTGACAAACAGATCAATAAACACGACGTTGTCTGCCACTATCTAATAGGCTTACGGCCCTTCCTCTGATTCTCCAAATCATGCTTTATGGTGTAGTAGCATATTTTGAATGAATCCATTTATTTCTGTATAGACAGGAGTAGGCTAATTAGGATATATCATTTTGTCATAGAAGCCATCTTTTTTTTGGGGGGGGGGGGGGGGGGGGGTAGATCAGCTTTAATCTAGATAGATTGTGGCTTCTATCAATGTAATTGTCTGCATACATTTTTATAAAAATTATATTTTAATATTTTATTTTTAAATATATATTGCTTAATTATTATTTTCCCATGACCCTGCCAATCCTCCCCTAATTGGAGTAAACTATTGGACAACAATACTTAGGCTTCGACTTCCAGTTTATACATACTACATACATTTCACGGATAGTATATTTAAAATTAGTTATATTTTGTTTGTTTTTAGTCCAAACCTTCAGCTACCTTGAAACCCCTCCCATCTACAGTTGAAGTCTGAAGTTTACATACACCTTAGCCAAATACATTTAAACTCCGTTTTTCACAATTCCTGACATTTAATCCTAGTAAAAATTCCTGTCTTATGTCAGTTAGGATCACCACTTTATTTTAAGAATGTGAAATGTCAGAATAATAGTAGAGAGAATGATTTATTTCAGCTTTTATTTCTTTCATCACATTCCCAGTGGGTCAGAAGTTTACATACACTCAATTAGTATTTGTTAGCATTGCCTTTTAATTGTTTAACTTGGGTCAAATGTTTTGGATAGCCTTCCACAAGCTTCCCACAATAAGTTGGGTGAATTTTGGCACATTCCTGACATTCCTGACTGAGCTGGTGTAACTGAGTCAGGTTTGTAGGCCTTCTTGCTCACACAAGCTTTTTCAGTTCTGCCCACAAATGTTCTATAAGATTGAGGTCAGGGCTTTGTGGTGGCCACTCCAATACCTTGACTTTGTTGACCTTAAGCCATTTTGCCACAACTTTGGAAGTATGCTTGGGGTCATTGTTCATTTGGAAGACCCATTTGCGACCAAGCTTTAACTTCCCGACTTATGTCTTGAAATGTTGCTTCAATGTATCCACATAATTTTCCATCCTCATGATGCCATCTATTTTGTGAAGTGCACCAGTCCCTCCTGCAGCCAATGACCCCCACAAC
Source organism: Oncorhynchus mykiss (assembly GCF_057628025.1). Lineage (NCBI taxonomy): Eukaryota > Metazoa > Chordata > Actinopteri > Salmoniformes > Salmonidae > Oncorhynchus > Oncorhynchus mykiss. The sequence continues at coordinate 21,196,155 of NC_143049.1, forward strand.
ATAATGCTGCCACCCCGTGCTTCACTGTTGGGATGGTGTTCTTTGGCTTGCAAGCCTCTCCCTTTTTCCTCCAAACATAACGATGGTTATTATGGTCAAACTGTTCTATTTTTGTTTCATCAGACCAGAGGACATATCTCCAAAAAGTACGATCTTTGTCCCCATGTTCAGTTGCAAACTGTAGTCTGGCTTTTTTATGGAAAGTGGCCTTTCAGGTTATGTCAATATAGGACTCGTTTTACTGTGGATATAGATGCGTTTGTACCTGTTTCCTCCAGCATCTTCACAAGGTCCGCTGCTGTTGTTCTGGGATTTAATTGCACTTTTCGCACCAAAGTACGTTAATCTCTAGGAGACAGAACGTGCCTCCTTCCTGAGCGGTATGATGGCTGCGTGGTCCCATGGCGTACTATTGTTTGTACAGATAAACGTGGTACCTTCAGGCATTTGGAAATTGCTCCCAAGGATGAACCAGAGTTGTGGAGGTCTACATTTTTTTCTGAGGTCTTGGCTGATTTATTTTGATTTTCCCATGATGTCAAGCAAAGAGGCACTGGGTTTGAAGGTAGGCCTTGAAATACATCCACAGGTACACCTCCAATTGACTCAAATGATGTCAATTAGCCTATCAGTAGCTTCTAAAGCCATGACATAATTTTCTGACATTTTCCAAGCTGTTTAAAGTCAACTTCGTGTATGTTAACTTCTGACCCACTGGAATTGTGATATAGTGAATTATAAGTGAAATAATCTGTCTGGAAACAATTGTTGGAAACATTGCTTGTGTCATGCACAAAGTAGATGTCCTAAACGACTTTCCAAAACTATAGTTTGTTAACAAGAATTTTGTGGAGTGGTTAAAAACCTAGTTTTATTGACTCCAACCTAAGAGTATGTAAACTTCCAAATTCAACTGTATCTCTGAAGACCATCCAGTATTGATTTCTAGCTGCCATGTATTTTTCCACTGAGCTGTGAGGTTTCACAAAAGTTCTGAACCTTTCTATTCTCATAGTTTCTACAGATTGTAAATTAACCGTTGTGTGGTGTTCATGTTTTTGTTATTCACCCAATGTTCACAGGTCTGATGGACCCACAATATTATTGGGGTTTTAAAACAATACAGCCATAACAATTTATGTAAAAATACTTAATATTTAATACTTAGATGTTGACTTATATAAATTACAAGAATTATAGACAGCATACATGGTTCATATTTGCCATTTATCTCTGCTAGATCACATGTATCAATAAAAGCGCTATTCGTTTTATTCGATAAAATTTGATTTTTGTAAACAAAAATAAATGGATGGAAAAAATCCTGTTTATCTTGAACAAATATACATGAAACAAGGTTTATCACTATGGATGTGTATTGCTTTTTACTGAACAAAGTGGAAGAACAAATTTTACAGTACATACAGTATTTTGTGGAAATGATCAATGAGCCCCATTGAAAACAAATTAAGGCTGGTCTACACACCACATGAGGGACAGAGTTTTACTGTGTGTGTGTGTGTGTTGCAAATGTATTTCTTGCACTTGATGCATGTGTACTGTGTCTTCCTGTCCTTCTTGGGTCCACACACATCGCAGTGCTTCTTCTTGTTGCTACCGGCTGCAATCTAGAATGATGGAAACACTTAGTTCAGGAATTTTACTAACATCTCACTCACTCACTCATTCACTCATATAGTTATAACAGGCCAAGGTAGGAGAGTCAGACACATACGCATGCAACAACATCACTCACACTTACTTCTGGTATTGGAGTTGTTGGTTCTGTGGGTCGGACGGTTACGGCACCAGCATCTTCCTCCTGAATCCTCCTCATGATTGCTGCAGAAGCTGGGGTCCTTGGGATATGTTGCCTCCTCTGGATTTGAGGTCTTACCAATGCCTTGTCCAGCTTCTCGAGAAAGAGACGTCTTTTCTGGAGCTTCCCTCTGTTCCAATCTAGGTTCAATGCCATCCAGTTGATAAACGCATTGTACGCCGAGTTGTCCAAGATGTTGAAGAATATCACATGTGGCCAGCGTAGGGTTCTTCTTTTGCAGCTGTAGCAAGTCACCAGCTTGTCTAAATTGTCCACCCCTCCTTTTGTGGCATTGTAATCCATTATGATTTCTGTTTTTTGATGTTTCTGGCCACAGATTCTCTCATCCCTATGCCGCATGAGTACCACATTTTTTACTTTCTTTGGCACGTATGACACAAATTCCATAATGATTTTCTGGATGGTGTCTAGGATGAGCAGTTCAAAAGAAGACTTTATGTCCTGCACATGAGTAACTGCCATCAGCGTCGGCCCTGGTTGCATCCTCATCACATTGGCAGCCATGCGGGGTGGCTCATTCCTTGGGCAAAAAGACCATTCAATTTCACCATTTTGTTGACATCCACATTTCTCCTCCTGCAGGCTGCTGATTAGCGGGTTGCTGACGGGCTGGTCCTGGGGCTGGCTGCTGACGGCTGGTCCTGGGGCTGGCTGAGGGTCAATCTCATCCTCTTCTTCCAACTCACTGTCAGACTCCAAATTGACAGAGACATGATCCTCATATTTGGAAAAATCTTTATCTTCCAAAGTGGAAGATGCTCCTTCCACACTAGTTTTTCTCTCTGCAAAATAATGTCTAAGGCCCTCTGAGCAGAGATGATTTTTGCCATACTGATTGATTGTGGTAAAGAGGTAAAGAGCCATGCAAAGCTATTTATTTGTTGTGTCCCTCCCCCAATTTGCACCTGGCTTTGGTAGAGTGTGGGAAAATACTGAATTCTTTACAATGTACCAAAATAATGTATTGTAATAACATTGTGCAGGTACCAGCAAGACATTGTGTAGTTTCACACACTACAAAGGGTAAAGAGTGCGAGAAAAGCGAGAGACAGGCAGACAGGCAGGGAGACAGACAGGTTATTGGTGCTGTGTTGAAACAGCAGGCCCAGTGAGGAGGAAGACAGAGTGAAGGTACACAGCAAACCTTTTTGTTTATTTTTTACTTGTTTTCACCTACACACACACTTTTCCACACTTTTATTACCCTCGGGTCCAGTGAAACTGAAAACCACTTATGTAATATAAATGTGTAGGGGGGTGCACAGTGTGCACTCAATGAAAGTATGTTATTTTACATGTTCTTCACAGAAAAGTAGCCAAGGCCAGTGAGTCTCAGGTTTAAAATATAATTCATTGTATCATTTTTATTTTCGTAAACACTGAAAATGGGTCCCACAGACCCGATCACTACACAATGGTTAAAGATAAACACATTTGCTAAGAGTATTATTACATTGATCAATTTACTATGACTTTTCAAATCACCCAACAGAGTTAACTCCAAGTAAATGTTGCATTTTGTTCAGCCATTCCTGAACCTGTGACCAAAAACAAGCTACATATGGGCAGTACCAAAACAAGTGATCTAATGATTCTCTCTTCGCAGCAAAATCTGCAGAGCTGGGATGATTGTTTATATATAACATTATAACATTCTATTGGTTGCAATAATTTTGTATAATAATTTTAATTGAAAAACTTGTTTATTAAACTTGTCATTTAATTTAGGTTATTTCAGGAGAAAGTTAGCTTCCCTTAGCCTTATGGAACACCGCCTATGTGCTTAGGTGTACCACAAACATAATTATAGCACTGTTGAAATGCATATAAGTGTGATGCAGTAAAGACTCAGGACACACACTGAGTATGGTAGAGGATAAAGCCCCATTCTATGCCCATTGCTCAAATTTGCATAATGTCTACTTAGAGGCATGGGAATAAGAGATGAGATGAGACAGGAACATATGTGCTCAGAGGGGAATTGCAGGTATTATGTGTTACATGCTGGATTTAGGTGATTTTCTAAGACATCTGTGGGAGGCGTCAATCATTCATCCTTTGTCATATCTAGGCTTCGTACCATCTTGGCTTTCTTCGTTTTCAAAGATTCTCTCCTTTCTTTCCCTCGATCATTGTCAACTCCTGTTTCATTCAAGTGTGCATGTTCTGAGACTGCCTTGTACTTTGACAATTACCTGACTTGCTGTGTGTTTTTAATGACAGTGATAAGAGGGCATTGAGAGTGCACTGGGATGTTCACTAATTAATTCAGTGAATCTCTGTTTGGATTGGTGTACTACTGTATAATGTCTAACATTTTAGATAGACAAAAGGACCTGGAGAGGTATATAATATACTGTTTGACAGATAAATGGGTAGGTATTAAATGTGTGTACTAACTAACATATATCCTTTATAAGCCAGGTATGCTGGTACAGAGAAACCGGAGCATTACCTATCAGATTTTTAGTCTAAATACAAATCAAGACGTTGTCAGCAAAGCAAGACCGTATTAAGGAAAGACAGAATGAGTCACTCACCATCAGCACCCGTCACCTACCCTACCTGTCACTCATATTCCTCCTCACAACCCATCAACTGTCACACCATCTAATGCAAACTGTAAATCTGTTGGTGTTTTACAAGCTGACCTCCAGAGTTGGGGTCAATTCCATGTTTATTCCTGTCAGTTAAATTAGATAGGGAGTTTCCCCATTGGCATGCTAGTCCAATCCCTAAATGGACTGGAATATTTATATGAAATAAACCCTAGGTCTGTTAAAAGCAGTTGTTGAAAAGTATATACAGATAGATGTAGGACCTTAATTTAAGCCAGTTTGCTAAAGTAGTAAAATAATCCTACAGCAACAGGAAATGTTCATTATTATGGGGTGTCAGGTAGCCTAGTGGTTAGAGCATTGGACTTGTAACTGAAAGGTCGCAAGATCAAATCCCTGAGCTGACAAGGTAAAAAATCAGTCGTTCTTCCCCTGAACAAGCAAGTTAGCCCACTGTTCCTAGGCTGTCGTTGAAAATAAGAATTTGTTCTTTACTGACTTGCGTAGTTAAATAAAGGTAAAACAAAAATGTTTTATGTAGGTTATAATTAATAGTATAGAACAGGAAGCCCCGCACACTGTTAAGGCTCCCAATTCACCGATTTATTGACAACGTTTTGATCCGAAACAGATCTTCGTTCGTTGATTATAATTAATTTAACATTTTTTGTAGGGGTTGATAGATTTTCCACTAGGGCAAATCAAGTCTCACATTTTAAAGTGGAAATTAGATTTTAGAAGACTTTTTAAGCCTTGAATACACTACAAGTTTGCATTTCCTGCTGTGCTGGAAAATTCTCAGCATCAAAAGAGTGATGAAATTAAGATCCTACATCTGTAGTTTACATCTGGTATTTGCCTTGCTGACTTCAGGCCCCATTTCTCCAAGGAGACAAATATGTTGACTATGCTTTTTATTTTCTATGGCAGCTTCAATCTGACATGGACAAGGGGGATGGAACCCTGAAGTACATTCTAACCGGGGACGGGGCTGGAGACATATTTACTATTGATGAAAACAATGGTGACCTCCATGCCAATAAGAGACTGGACAGAGAGGAGAAGGCCTTCTATACCCTCCGAGCCACCGTAGTCAACAAGAACACAGGCCTGAAACTGGAGCCTGAGACAGAGTTCATCGTTAAACTTCACGATATCAATGACAATGAGCCTAAATTCGCAAAAGAACTTTACATTGCCAGTGCACCTGAGAGGTCTAATATAGGTATGTGCTCTTTCACTTTAATTTGACTTTTGACATGACCTTTCAATTTAGGTTTTAACCTTTGATGATTAAAGATCAGTAACATTTCAAGGTCAATGGTGCCTTAAAGTGTCAAATATTTTGTTTGCTTTTCTTTGAAGCATGAATGGTTTTGACAGTTGATGTGAGTTCATATTCATCCCCAGCTATCATCTTCTGTTCTCAGGTACTTCAGTCACCCAGGTAACAGCCACGGATGCAGATGACAGCATGTACGGGAACAGCGCTAAACTACGATACAGCATCAGCCAGGGGCACCCATACTTCTCTGTGGACCCAAACACAGGTCTGTCTGTCCGTCTGTTTGTTTGTTTGGACCACCAGCAATGCTCTTTTATTCCTCAAAGCAATTATTACTGAATGAAGAGAGAGAGAGAGAGAGAGATACGGTAATGTAATGTTCAGAGTGAGACTGCCAGGGCTATTGCTATTCTCTCAGCCCCCTGTGCATTTTCCAAAGTACACTGAAACATTTAATCATTTCTAATGTGCACTCTGGAACATCCTGTCGCTCGTTCTGTGTTTAAACAAATGGAAACAATAAAAGCCTCCAACTGGCAGATTATTGTGTGGCTTAACAACGATATGGTTTATCCCTGATGTGACATGGAAGATGATGTCCCCATCACACCAGAGGACATGAAATCCTAAGAGCTTTGGAGAAAAAAAATGGTGTTTCTGAGGGTTTATCTGAAAACAGTTATATTGCAGATGATAGAACCCATTCACAGAAACAAACCAAGCCAGGCCAGATGGTCTTGTGTGCTATCTAATGGAAGGTCGGGGCAGTTGCCATTTTTTACTGTTCCATAAAAATAATTAGGTTACATACCCGTATTAAATGTTTCTCATTAAATCCAAGCACAATGTCTTAGCAATGTGAAACGGTTGTGGTGACCATTTCTTTGCAAGAGGTGCTTCTTTCTCAGAACAGTTATTAGTTACATTATTCCCATTGGTAGTTGTAACTATAGTAGTTGCCGATACAGTATTTAAACAAAGGACCTGCACATAAATGAGTTCACTCTAACTATACCCACATCACTTAAATATGTTTGGCATGGTGGCACCATGAGTAATCCCTACAGGACCAGAGAAGGATAAATGTTCTTAGCTAACTCATTAACAATACATCGTTATATTATGTGACACATGAATATTGTATTCTTCTGGTTTGTCCTCAGGTATCATCAGGACAGCCCTGGGGCCTGGAGAGATGGACCGGGAGAAGCGGGAGCACTACCAGGTGGTGATTGAGGCCAAGGACATGGCGGGCCAAAGGGGAGGCTTAACTGGAACCACCACAGTCAATATCACCCTGACCGACGTCAACGACAACCCCCCACGCTTCTCTCAGAGTGAGTAGAAGACTAAGATTGAGGCACAATGACGGAAATTATACTGGTGGTTGAAGTATTCATAGTAGTCCTAGTATAAAAGTGGTAGTGTCAGTGTGCTGTGTGTGTGTAAGTGTGTCCATCTTATACAGGGTTAGCGGTGATTAAATTGCAATGCCGGGTCCCACGAAGTGAATCAGCTTGATAATCCTGATTAGATGAGCAGCGTAATACTGAGTGTCTCCCTCTCTCATGCTCTCTCTCTCTCTCTCACACACACACACACACACACACGCACACACACACACACACACACACACACACACACACACACACACACACACCACACACCACACACCACACACACCCACACCACACACACACACACAAATGAGAAACATCCCGGAATCTGTTTGACTTTGACAGATTGCTTTTGTCATTAATATTCTGTTAAAGTCCAGTTGTTGGATGGTGGAAACTAAAGGGGAAAAAACTTCTGATACACTCCACACACACAGTGTGAGATATGCCTTCTCACATCTCTCTCTCCACCTTGTCAGTTGATGACACCTTGCAGCAGGAGGCTTACACCCCCAGTCAGCACCATGCTAGGGGGAAACAGAAACTGTGTAATTGGTCACCATGAGCACAAGTTTAATTCACCACTAACACTGCTGCAGGGCCGTGATACAGGCTCACAGGCTCCCTAACAATCTGAATTGTTAAATGTGTTAGCATCAGAAACATGGAAGTATTGAGGAGAAGCTGGCACAAAAAAAACACTCACTCACCATGCCAAAGGAAGACCAACAACCTCTTCTATTTGTGACAAGCTTATGTAATTCTGTTCATGGTTCCAGGCTCTCTTGGCTCCGTTTCATGAGACACTTTCCTTATTCTCTCCAACCTAATTAGTGACACAAATGGTGAAATGGGAGTGAATGCTACAAATGCAAATAGTCTAATATGAATTATCTCAAAGTTAATTTGTTAGAACATCCTTTGATTTACATACAGTATGTGTGTCTGTTTGTGATTCCAGGTATATATCAGTTCAGTGTTCCAGAGTCTATAAAAACTGGAATCCCAGTTGGGAGAATCAACGCAGTAGATAAAGACCTTGGGAAGAATGCGGAGATGTACTACAGTGTTGTCAGTGGGGATGGTTTGGACATGTTCGATGTCATCACGGACAAAGACTCACAGGAAGGCATCATTACTGTTTTAAAGGTAATATCTGTTATGACAAAGAGAGTCAGCCACAACTATAGGGCATATATACCCTATTATCAGTCCTGGATAGGCCTGAGGCCATTAGACCATCAGAAACGCTATCATCAAAATACATTTGTACGGCATCATTACAAAACATGAGTCATCTACTTTGTTCTATTGTGTCCCCGTCCCTGCAGCCGCTGGACTATGAAAAGACCCGATCCTACACACTGGAGATCCAGGTACAGAACACTCAGACCTTGGACACTCGCTTCCTGGGGTACCTACCCACCAAGGACATGGCCACAGTCAGGATCGGCATAGAAGATGTGGACGAGCCTCCTCTGTTTGAGAAAGCCAGCTACATGATGGAGGTGAAGGAGGATGCAGCCGTGGGTACTGCAGTAGGGTCTGTCAGGGCTATGGACCCAGATGGATACAACAGTCCAGTCAGGTTAGTTAGAGCACTGCTTTGTTTTCCCTCCAGCCCACCCATTCAGTTCTCCTGTACGTACCACCCACACCAAGGTCATGGGGAGATTGGTTATAATCATTTGTATCAGGGGTCATTTGATGAGTGTTAAAGGTTGTGTTATAGTATTTTTTTTAAATGTAGAATGATTAGAGTTGAATCGGCCATCTCATTAAATTTGGAGTCGAGGATACGTTGTGTCCATAGAAAGACTAATGAGTGAAGGACAAGCTGTGTGTTTTGCTCATCTCCACACACGCGCACACACTTTTTTTGTGAGTTCTTATCAATGTCCAAAGTCCCTTAATTACCACTCCTCATGGAAATACACTGAAAGGGCATTCCAGGATACATTTAATTAGATCATTGCGTAATCCGCTGGATGATCAAACTGATAGGGCTGGTCTGTTCTGGGCCTCTGTTCAGGGCTGTTTTCCTTCCAGGCCAGTCCGGGTAAAGAAGAAAGGGAGGAAAATAGAGGGATTTAAGTCCCATTGGCTGTTTAGGACAGATCCCCAGGGTGTGCAGTATTCAGAATAATTTTGTGAATACACAGAGAGGGCAGGAGAGACTAATTCCTTGCAAAAGGGTTGTCAAGTTCAGCAATAGAGGTTGTAGGGGAATGGAAGAAAATAGTCCATGCTTTTATTTGTTCTTGTATCAATATTTGTATGCCTATTTTACAGGTACTCCATTGATCGTCGTACTGATCTAGACAGGCTTTTCAACGTGCATTCTGGGAATGGGTCCATATTTATCATAAGACCTCTTGACCGAGAAGAAGCTGCCTGGCACAACATTTCTGTTATCGCAACAGAGTTCAGTATGTCTTTCTCAGCTTTATCATGCACATGAATTCACAAAACAAACTATTCTACCAAGTCTATGGAGTTCAATGATTATATTCTGTCCTTTGTTGAAACATAAAAAAAACTAAAATCATACAGAATTATTTATTACAATTATTATACATTGTTGTGATGTGTATGTTTTCCCACACACAGACAAACCTCTGCAGACCAGTTGGGTGCCAGTCTATGTCCGTCTTCTAGATGTCAACGACAACGCACCCAAGTTCGCCTCTTTCTACGAGACATTTGTTTGTGAAAAGACTAAGGCTGGACAGGTACAGAACACGGATCCTCCACTTACATCCCATGATAGATTGACATGATTTTATTATTCTCGCTGCTATAATTACGTCCATATCCTAGTGACATCTAGAGGTGCTACAATAGGTAGAGTATATGCCCAGGAATACTCATGTATGTAAATGGTGATAAAGCATTGTGATGAGTACTGCAGTCCTCTGGGGTAGTGATTGGTCTCCAGGGTCTACTTTGTGAGGCGGCTGATGAGATAATCTATCATGGCAGCACAAGGCAGGTGACAGTAGCTGTCACACATCAAGGGCATGTTTAAATAGGTGCCCAGCACACGCCTTCTCCTCTACTCCCTCGCCTTTCATCCCTCCTTCATCCCTCTGTCATTATTCATAATCATAAATTCACTGAGGTGTTTGTGTTTGCTGTGCTCCTGTTTACCAAGCAAGGTCCCTTGAGAGGACTCAATAAAATCATCCACAATATATCTTCCACAATGGTTATTATTGCCACCGATTAAATAAACATATCAATCTGTTTGGTCTATATAGATGGTCTATATCCTAGAAGTTTAGCCTCCAATTTTTCCTCTGATGTTACAAACCGGGGGAACCAAAGAGCACCTTACAATTATTCTTGCTATCTGAGAGCACACAGATTGTTTGTTTTTTATCAATCTGTTTGTTTATCCCGTAAACAGAAGATCCAGACGGTGAGTGCTGTGGATGCAGATGACCCGGTGGGTGGACACAAGTTCTTTTTCAGTCTGGCTATGGAGGGGGCTTACAGAGGCAACTTCACAGTCAAAGACAATGGCGGTGAGTACTGTACTGTAGGATATTTTGGGGTCTCTATCACACCAGTCATCACCTGATATTATAGTGAAGAAGAACAAGAAGGAGATTGATGGAGTGCTGCATCAGATGACCTGGCCTCCACAATTACCTGACCTCAACCCAATTGGGATGAGTTGGACTGCAGAGTGAAGGAAAAGCAGCCAACAAGTGCTCAACTCTTTCAAGACATTTTAGAAAAGTATTCCAGCTTAAGCTGGTTGAGAGAATGCCAAGAGTGTGCAAAGCTGTCATCAAGGCAAAGGGTGGCTACTTTGAAGAATCTCAAATATAAAATAGATTTTGATTTGTTTAACACTTTTTGGGTTACTACATGATTCCATATGTGTTATTTCATAGTTTAGCTGTCTTCACTATTATTCTACAATGTAGAAAATAAGAAAAATAAAGAAAAACCCTTGAATGAGTAGGTATGTCCAAACTTTTGACTGGTACTGTATGTTTTTTCTCTCCATAGATAACACAGCTGGCGTCCTAACCCGGCGCTCCAGCTACAGCCAACTGCACAAGAGCATCTACCTGGTTCCTGTGGTGATCACGGACGGGGACTTCCCCATGCAGAGCAGCACGGGGACGCTGACGGTGCGCGTGTGCACCTGCGACCGCGAAGGCAACATGGAGCTGTGCAACGCCGAGGCCCAGACCAGCTCAGCTGGACTTAGCACCGGGGCCCTGGTGGCTATCCTGCTGTGTGTCATCATCCTCCTCAGTGAGTATAGCTGTCTGTCTGTCGGTCCGTCGGTCCGTCCGTCCGTCCGTCGGTCCGTCAGCCTCTGACGCATCTCCATCTCCAATTTAGTCATTCATATTAATGTATGCAAACTGTTTGGAAATATGTCTTTAATAAGACATTTCACAGGTTATAGTGTAGTTAAATTTGCCCCTTCTGTATAACGCACACACACACACACACACACACACACACACACACACACACACACACACACACACACACACACACACACACACACACACACACACACACACACACACAGGTGCTTCTAAGAAAAGCCCTACATTTCCCAGTAGATAGCCTATTTCACTCTTGGCTGTCTACAGTAAAAGTGTTATATATAGAGGATCAAAACAAGTCTGAGGGGATTGAGATTGTGGACAGGATAGTAATTCAACAGGACTGGCAGTAAAATTAACCTTTTATACACCAGGAGTTAGTTTAATACAACATGGAATGCAATTACCCCAATATATTACGTCAGCACCATTAACTACATATACAGTGTAATGGAAATGCATTTATTTAAAGGTGCAATATGCAGAAATCTCTCCAACATTTTGTAGTTTCTAAAATACTAATAGTTAGCCTCATTTCAGATTATGTGACAAAATAAGCTATGTATAGTGTAGAGAATCATTGTACAATCTAAATAAATATATTTAGCATGACCAAAAATATTGTATTTTCAGCTGTTTGAAGCTGGTCTACAAAACCAAAAGTAAAAGACGCAAAAACTAAACTTGAGAATGGGAAGCATAGAAATAGCACACATAGATCAGATCTATTACTTCTTAGACTTGCATTCAATGAGAATGACATCCATTACTTACATTTCTATATTTGGTCGGATCGCCTAAAAAGTTACATATAGCAGCTTTAAAATGTGGCACCATTCTTGGTTATTTATAAGTTAGTAGTTACAATCTCATTGCGATGTTGGAATTAAAACATTTTTCAGCATCTCTACTGCAGTCATTTCTAAATTGTTACTGGGCTGTGGATGCATGATGCAGGCCGTGTTCTAATGCAGTGTTCACTGCAGCATGAGCAGCAAGATAATATGAAATCACCCAGCCCTGAACAGCAAACCTCTCTCTAACGCTGACTCTCCATCTCTTTCTTTGTGTCCATCTCTGTCTCTCTGTCCCTGTCTGTCTATTTCTCCCTGTTTATCTCTCAGTGATCATAGTGCTGTTTGCTGCTCTGAAGAGGCAGAAGAAGAAGGAGCCTCTGATCATCTCTAAAGAGGACGTGCGAGACAACGTGGTCAGCTACAATGACGAGGGGGGCGGAGAGGAGGACACCCAGGCTTTCGACATCGGGGCTCTGCGTAACCCCGAGGCCATCGAGGAGAGCAAGCAGAGGCGGGACATCATCCCTTCGGGCACTCTGTACCCCCCTATCAGACGGACAGCCATCCCGTCGCGGGACAACGCAGACGTCCGGGACTTCATAAACCAGCGGGTGCAGGATAACGACAGTAACCCCACCGCCCCCCCTTATGACTCTCTGGCCACATATGCCTACGAGGGAACCAGCTCAGTGGCTGAGTCTCTGAGCTCCTTGGAGTCAGCATCCTCTGAGGGGGACCAGGACTACAACTACCTCAGTGACTGGGGGCCCCGCTTCAGGAAACTGGCTGACATGTACGGGGCTGAGGACAGCGACCGTGAATCCTAACACACCACCTGAACTGTTTGTGGGTGGGAGCTAGGAGGATGACTTATGACTGACTGTAATCTGTCTTCTCAGAAAAGAAGATACATGTTGCAGCCCAAGTTTTTTTACAAAGTGCCCTTTTATTCCTTCCAACTCAGTAGGCCATAGTTCCTTCTGACGGCCAGAACAGACAGAGACTGTGCAGCTGTGTGGATTTGTTTTACTGCAAGGCCGACCTTTGAAGAGAGGATGAACTTCAGTCCCCCAGTTGAAGTTAAGAGCCGGAGTTCAGTGTCAAAAAAAAAAACTATAAAAAGATACATTTATTTTTCATTTCTGTTTACGTCTGTCACTCTATGCTGCATTGGAAGGAAATACAACACTGATTACACATTTCTCTGAATACTTCTGTGTATTCTTAAGTGATATATCTCCTTTAGTTCCTCTGTACTGTTACTGAAGTGCAGTATGTTGTACTTGGTATATTTGTGTGTTTTAGTGAAATGGAACTTTGCTTTTCCAGGAACAAGGAACTGGAATTGAACATATCTTAAGGTATTCTTCATACCTTTTTTTGAAAAGTTCAAATTCTTAAAAAGGAAGGAAAGCCCAGCACCAAAATAAAACATTGCTTCATGAATGTTTACGGAACTGAAGAATGGACAGCCACTCTGTACATATGCTCAAGCCTTCTGTTACACAGACAGTTCACTATCTAAGAGCAACTCTCTGAAGATGTGATTTGACACAAGAACTGTGTGTATCTATCTCTGTACATGATGATAACTGAAGAAATGGAGGGAAATGAGGAACCATGCACCAAGATTTACAGTGAATTTCAGCATCATCTGACAACATTAGCATAATCCATCAATAGTCAATCATCATCAATCAATCATTGTCATATTAGACGTGATTGTTCCAACAAGGTACACACACACGTGGCTTACTTACATCAAGTTAGCACAAAAAGCCCTCAAGGTGAATGAACATGTCATTCATATTATCTTACATAATAGTACTTACCAAGGGAAACAAATCATTCTTAAACACAATATCTGAGTCATGCATTTAATTAGCTAAAACAACATGTACGTAGATTCAGCATTGGATTGGAAGTGCTGTCACAAAGTACAGGGAGTTGTATCTGTCGGTGGGGAGAGATTACGTCATGTTATTATTAAATATAATATAAACATTGAAAAGGTAATTTTGAAGCAACTGCAGAGAAGGAGATTGATTGACAATGAAAAACAGATAGTCTACCTTTCTGTGTTCATAATACAGTTTATACCTACAGAGAGAAAGCGTTTACATTAAGAAATTAACTAACACCTTTGAACTGAACCAAAACTATAAATAGCATCTGAAGTAAATATTTCATTTAGCCATAATGTGTTGGCTAATTGTTCTGTTCTCTCTGTGCCAATATTAGATGGTAATGCTTTTCACTCTCTGAACTCATCACACTAAATAGCTAAGCGAACATAAGCAGTCACTCCAAAACAACTTAAACATTAAAGGAGCAAAGACGGGATCCAAAGGATCAATTAAAGCTGATCTGTGCTTCAACATTAAAAGTTTGGCGGATAACGATGTGTTTTGTTTGGGGTACATCATTCTGATTTGACATCAGGACTTTTCTCAGTAAAATTGTTTGACTAAATAATGGTAAATACTGTGGTTGAAACAGTGCTTTGTTGCAGTGATTTGGGACCGTAGCGGATGTTCATGATGTATTACTTTGCTTTTTATATTGTGATTTAAAAAATATATATATATATATACAGTGCCTTGCGAAAGTATTCGGCCCCCTTGAACTTTGCGACCTTTTGCCACATTTCAGGCTTCAAACGTAAAAATATAAAACTGTATTTTTTTGTGAAGAATCAACAACAAGTGGGACACAATCATGAAGTGGAATGACATTTATTGGATATTTCAAACTTTTTTAACAATTCAAAAACTGAAAGATTGGGCGTGCAAAATTATTCAGCCCCTTTACTTTCAGTGCAGCAAACTCTCTCCAGAAGTTCAGTGAGGATCTCTGAATTATCCAATGTTGACCTAAATGACTAATGATGATAAATACAATCCACCTGTGTGTAATCAAGTCTCTGTATAAATGCACCTGCACTGTGATAGTCTCAGAGGTCCGTTAAAAGCGCAGAGAGCATCATGAAGAACAAGGAACGCACCAGGCAGGTCCGAGATACTGTTGTGAAGAAGTTTAAAGCCGGATTTGGATACAAAAAGATTTCCCAAGCTTTAAACATCCCAAGGAGCACTGTGCAAGCGATAATATTGAAATGGAAGGAGTATCAGACCATTTCTTAAAGATATCCATAAAAAGTGTTGTTTAAAGTTTGCCACAAGCCACCTGGGAGACACACCAAACATGTGGAAGAAGGTGCTCTGGTCAGATGAAACCAAAATTGAACTTTTTGGCAACAATGCAAAACGTTATGTTTGGCGTAAAAGCAACACAGCTCATCACCCTGAACACACCATCCCCACTGTCAAACATGGTGGTGGCAGCATCATGGTTTGGGCCTGCTTTTCTTCAGCAGGGACAGGGAAGATGGTTAAAATTGATGGGAAGATGGATGGAGCCAAATACAGGACCATTCTGTAAGAAAACCTGATGGAGTCTGCAAAAGACCTGAGACTGGGACGGAGATTTGTCTTCCAACAAGACAATGATCCAAAACATAAAGCAAAATCTACAATGGAATGGTTCAAAAATAAACATATCCAGGTGTTAGAATAGCCAAGTCAAAGTCCAGACCTGAATCCAATCTAGAATCTGTGGAAAGAACTGAAAACTGCTGTTCACAAATGCTCTCCATCCAACCTCACTGAGCTCGAGCTGTTTTGCAAGTAGGAATGGGAAAAAAATGCAGTCTCTCGATGTGCAAAACTGATAGAGACATACCCCAAGCGACTTACAGCTGTAATCGCAGCAAAAGGTGGCGCTACAAAGTATTAACTTAAGGGGGCTGAATAATTTTGCACGCCCAATTTTTCAGTTTTTGATTTGTTAAAAAAGTTTGAAATATCCAATAAATGTCGTTCCACTTCATGATTGTGTCCCACTTGTTGTTGATTCTTCACAAAAAAATACAGTTTTATATCTTTATGTTTGAAGCCTGAAATGTGGCAAAAGGTCGCAAAGTTCAAGGGGGCCGAATACTTTCGCAAGGCACTGTATATATTTATAGGACACATGCTGAATTAATATTCTTGAATCACAAGCGTCCAGCCAATATCACTGTTTTTGATGTCTTTTGGAGGTGTACAATTGTATGTTGATACTACGGCTACAGTACATGTTATATTATGATGTATTAACAATTGTCCAATTTTATCATAATAAACTTTTCCAGTAAACTACAAAATAAATGGTTTTATTTCATTATCACCTCTTAGCTGTAAAGTCCCCTGTTTAGGGGACCTGCGTGGTTCTGGTCCGGGTTTCCACCAATGTTTTTGCTTATAAATTGATCTGTGGACACCGTAGATTGAAATTGATAGCCCTGCTTCCCACGGACACAGTAGTCTATTTGTTGTGCCTGTGTGATGTAGGATGGGAAATTTGTAACCACTTGAAGCTGTGATGTCCCTCCTGCCATTTCAAATCGCTCTTCCGACTGTCAATCAACTCCTGGCTGAACCCTACATCACAGCCACTGACAAAGCACATGCCTGCAATCCTTACATCGTAGCGCAGCAGGAGAGAGGGGTTTCGTCACTGTAGTACAGAGATCGATTTATAGCCATTCATCTAAAATAATTAATTGATTTTAAACAAAAAGCACTGTTTCTGTTTATCATAGATGGACAATATTAATATGATGGGGGGCAGATGTTTTGATCAAGAGAGACCATAAAATATGCAAATTGTCTCTAACACTAAACATACAAATATGTATTTTACAGGTATAAGGATATTTCATATTTGTATTATATTTGTACTGTGTACTTGAGCTTGTCTCCTCGAAAGTGACTACACCTCAGTAATGCATAACAATGTTTAACAGAAAGGTGAGATTTTAGCCTTTCTTGTAGTATGCAGCATTACTAGTTATTGTCTACGTCCTCTCATGATAAATAAAGACTTTGGTTGATTACATTTTAGATGACATGTAGTTACATTTAAGAGGTAACCCAGCTACAGCCCTATATATAGCCTGGTGGAACCAGCCGGATCGCTTTCACAATTCTGTTTTAGCGCTGGATTCAAATCAGTAGAGCCGAAGAACAGTGTTGTAGCGTGATTGAAATTTAAAGGTAATGTTTCCGCGTTCGCATTCATGGTAAACGCGGCATATGTCGGCTCAATCGAAAAGGACTGTTACCTTTTAACAGTGCTACAATGCAGATGTTCAGCACTGTGGATTGAGTTCAGCTCTTACTGCACATACAATTCTACAGAATGATAAGCCCAGTGTAGAATGGTGAATGCAGCATCAGGCTGGTTCCACCATGCTAACAATACTACTGTATCATCACACAAGCTGCTCACTGACATCTTTCTCAGACTGGCTACATTTCAGTACCGATGGCCTACTCTACTGTACTTATGCCAAATGACTCACTCTGGCTCTCTCCCAGCATTACCTAGTTAGGACAATCTGTGATTGAGATCTGGAGACATCGCAGGACTGGAAACCTGATTTAGAGAGAAGGGATTCATTTCTAAATGGATCTAGGTTCAGCAGATCAGATGACATTTAAGACAATGCCTTTGTTCATTGAATTGTAAATACTTGTGATAGCACCTCATCTGATGGTGTTTACTAAATTTGCCTCATCCAATTGTAGATCAAAATCCAATGCTGAAAATGTTACCATTGGAAGTTAGTCTGACAGTTCCATTGTTGGAAATAACACAATGGATAAAAGCATCATTTTTAGTCAGCCGAGAGCCATATGTTGTTCATGTGCTGCTCATGTTTCAATTATTGTCGCTAGTTGTCATTCAGGAAGTGTGTTCAAGTTCAGACGCCTAAAAAGCAGAAGATAACGTGGCATGTCAATGGCATCAGCAACTCTACAAAGAAGCCAACCATAGTCATCATACATGTTGAGTGATGCATTAATAGAAATGTTTTAAACCAATTTCCCTACTGTCCATAGGAGCTCAAGGCATTTGCAACCTGCCAGTAACTAAAAGGAGAGAGAGACCCACATCAGTTTCTACCAGCTAAATATCATGCATCTCAATGAGCTGGCCAAAAGCACATCAACTCTGGCCACCATATCACATTAGCACCAGCATTAGTGCTAAGAGATGTAACTTTGCATTAGTAAAAGAACAGTGCATTGCCAGTCCAGTTTTATTAGGCCTAGCCATTTCTTCTCTGTTAATCTTTAACGGGACTGTCATGTGAGGATACATGCTGAACCCTCCCTCTCTCTCTCTCATGTCTCTCTGATTTGTGACCTGAATGCATTTAATCGCAATGGCATTATAGCACTATACCTCTTTTTTATGTAAAGAATCACCTTGGATGTGTTTTTTCCTGACAACTGGATACCTATATAGATGGAATCAATGCCATATACTTATTTGAGGATGAAAGTATTAGAGGCTTTGGTGCAATAATTAATATATTTGTATATGGACAGCATAGTCAGGTTCATGTCTTTCTCTTTGGATAGGATGCTAGAGGGTGGGACCATGTGACTTTGCCATCGCTGTACATGGCGGTACATGACATCTGAACTTATGAACAAGTGTCTGATCACTAGATGTTGCAAGTTCACTTTGCATAATTCTCATCAGAACCCTATAAGGAGGAGCCATCACTTTACACCAAATTGTTCATTTCAAATAGATTAACAAAGTAGTGAAGTGTTTAGGTGCATGATTTCTTTCTGCAGAAGTCCTCAGATCCTCACACACGTACGGTCAATGGTTTGCCATCGAATTCTTTATTTTTTTCTTCAATGAAAGGAGACTACTATTGAAGTGACTTCTGTGTGGTGGCAAACTATGGGATCCAACATCGTTTTCTATCAATCGCCAGTCTCAATAGGACTGGCAGAAGGTTTTGGTTCCAACGGGCCTTCTGAAACATAGAATAATAAACTAATACCGTACAGTGAGGTTTTACACAGTTGGAGGTTTATTTGGGGGGGGGTTAAATAGTGATAAAGTGCTTTGACTGTTGGTAAAGTGCTTATTATTTCTTCAAAAGGCTATTCAGAATGTATTTTAAGTGTGCTCAGCATGGTTGCCCTGCTCATATGTGTGCTTTGTTAGGAATACTAAAACATTTTTAAAAACATAGATATATTTTGCATTTATAACAGATCTTGTTCACATTCAATTTTGACCAGAGAAAGCTGTATATGTGTTGGTGTTCACTCTCATCCGAGTGAGCCTCAGATTAAGCCGCCTGTGACTAGTTTAGCTTTTAAACAACTCACAATGAAATCCATTATGCATTGTATTGTCACAGCTGCAAAATAATGACGTGACTTTGCAAAGATAAATCGAAATAGGACTCAGGGAGAGGAGAGACGAGCATTTCAATTCTATGACTGACACAGTTATCACTCGCCAGGAGCTTATGGATGGAAGCTCATCCAAGGAGAGGGATTGTTAGGCACTGTCATGTTGGCTACATTTGATGGATTACTTTAATTAATATTGGTTATGCCTTTCTTTCTCTAAAACACCACTGTCTCAACAGTCTTTCTCCTCAATTTCACACAGCTTTTTATTTTACTCAGCTTTGAAATTAGATAAAAATCAAATCTGTCTGTGCATTCTGATTAAATGAAACAAGTAAGGTTTGGTAATTGCACCAAATTGAAGAGCGGGATGGCATGTCACATTTGATAAAATATTGGGTCTCCTAGGTGTTACTGAATCTGTCAAATCATTGAAAGTAGTTACAAAACAGCTTTTATTGGTATGAATTTCCATTGTGTTTTGGTAAACATAACATACTGATTGAGTTCCAAATAGAGAGGTGTAGTAAAATCCAATTTTGTTGACCTTCAGACTTTCAAACTTTGACATAGAGTCAACCATCGGGAAGCTGGATTAGGGTTACTGGGACCCAAATCTCTGTGGAATAAGATTATAAACTCCCAGGGTTGGACGCATGGCTTTAGGTTCTCAGAATCATGTCTGGCATGGGTTGTCGAGCACTTTGCAGTGTTTTTTTCCTTCTCATTTGTGTACATGTAGTGGCATGACAAGAATACTGTCAAGGCTTAGCACTTGTTTAGCCGAACATGCAGCCACTGAGTGCAGTGTGTTAAGAACATCCAGGGAACACTGAGACACTGACTGTATTTGTCTACACCATTTTAAGAAGCAGCAAACACGCCATCTTGGGCTCCTTTTGAAGTTCATCTGTGTGTGAGAGCAGGTTGGTGGCCATGTATTGTGTTGTGAATGTGTACCGGAGCAGACAATAAATGGGTAAAACGGGGACAAATCAATATAAACATAGTTTGGTGTGTGTGGACTAACCACTGAAGTGCCATTGGAGGTGCTTCTTCAACTTTTGAACTATTTCAAGATCACTGAGCAAACACAATTTTCTGTCTGAACAGATCAGGGTTCTCCATCAAACTAAACACATTAAATGTGCTAACATCTTTCTCCAATGGGTTGGAAGATGGACTTTCCACATAGACCAATCCTAAAATAAATAATTGGCACGTTTGCCACGGACCATCCTTCACAAAGGTAACCTTGTTGGCCTCAGTACAAAGTCTGAGACTTACTATTTAGTCAGAAATATTAGTCCATTTGATGATACAAGAGAAACGTGTTCTCAACATTGATATATCATCGTGTCTTTTGTCTTTCTCTTTGTTTCCTTTAAGTCTGCATAGAACATTCTCTCTCTATGATAATACAGAGATATTGCCAAACAAAACCAGAATGTGGCACTGTAAAATGTATTTTTGGTCTTAACAGTCCTGTCAAAATAACACTAATGCTATTGGTATTTTAGCTCAGTACAGTAATGGCACACTAATACTCTATATGTATAATTCAATGAAGAGAAAGGGATGAGCACAGATCACAGGGTACTTAGCGGAGCTATGGAAGGGGTCACAGCCTCAAAAGGCATCCACACGAATAGCGGGCATCCCACTCCATATTCCAGAGGGATATCTAAAAGCAGAGACTCCATCTCCATTAGTTATTTCTCAAGTTGGAAGCTGCTCTTTCCTTTTTATGCTTATTCCTGACTATGTTTCATTGATAAAATCATGTTTATCAATTAGCAGATCAATGAAATTGCTAATCAATGAGTCAATACGTGGAAAGACACTGTTGATTGAATTACTTTTGTTCTCGCTTAAAACCTGTTAAGGATATGGCAGACATACGCCCCCTTTGGAGAGATTGGGTACCCCTAGTAAACTGGAAAACAAATCTGTCAAAAATTGCTAATATATGCAAATAAAAATTATTATTGGATAGAAAACACTCTAAAGATTCTAAAACCGTTGGAATTATGTCTGTAAGTATAGCAGAACTCACAGGGCAGGCATTCTTCCAAACTAGTTTTTGTGGCCATGAAAGTTGGAGCAACTTTGACGTCATGGCCCCCACCCTTCCCAACCAGTTATGATTCTGGGGACACTTTCTATCTCTTCCGCTAGATGTCCTCTTTCAGTAGAGTCGAAGAGTTCAGTAGAGTTGAATCGTTCAAATCCCGCGAGAATTGACCCTATGGGAGTGAAATTAGTGCGTGCCACAAGAGAATAGGCTGTGCGTATGGGCGCGAATTGGTCCCAGCCATTCTTTTGTTCCAGCACTCAAGAGAAGGGCAGACGATGGCCGATTGAATTGAAGTTTGTTTTGCGTGTCTAAAACATCATAAAGCTTGCTTCTGCACTTAGTTTGACCTGTTTAGTCGACATATAATATGTAATTTTGAAGTTTTGATGCGCAACTTTTCCGGACCAGAGGACGTTTTGGGTGCATTTCAGCTGATGTTATTAGCAGTAGCTAATACAAAGACGCAAGACTTGAAACCAAACGATGTATTGGGTAAGTATGAAGCCTTCCAGAACATTCTGAACGAAGACCATCGAAGGTAAGGGAATATTTATGCTTAAATCTGTGTTTCTGTTGACTCCAACATTACGTGGAAATGTAGCTTGGAACTGAGCGCTGTCTCAGCATATGGAATAGTGTGCGATTTCTGTAACGTTAAAAATAAATCTAACACAGCGGTTGCATAAAGAAGCAGTGTATCTTTCTAACTATATGTAGAACATGTATATTTAGTCAAAGTTTATGATGTCTATTTACGTTATCTTGCCGCGCTACATAGATTTCCTGCGGGCATTTTTGAGTAATTTCTGAACGTGAACTCACTGTAAATGGACATTTATGGATATAAATGGCATATTATTGAAAAAAAAAATATGTACTGTGTAACATGTCATATTACTGTCATCTGATGAAGATTTTCAAAAGGTTAGTGAGCGATTTATTTTTTAATCCTGCGTTTGTTGATTGCATGTTTTGGCTATTCAAATGAGCTGTGTCTGGTGGTGGTTTGACATATATATGTGCTATGTTTTCGCCGTAAAACATTTTAGAAATCTGACTTGCTGGCTAGATGAACAAGGTGTTTATCTTTCATTTGAGCTATTGGACTTGTTAATGTGTGGAGGTTAAATATTTTTAAGAATATTTTTGCGTTCCATGCGCCACCGTTTCAGCTGAACGTGGGAGGGTTGATTCCCAATTGGGAACCAGTATCGTAGACAGGTTAATGTGTAACTGGAAAACACAGCATCTTTAAAGTACATAAAGCTACATTTTACCCCCATTTACTCTAACAAAGTTATTTTGTAATTGGACTCTCAGCTCGGAGAAAAGAAGGAGAGAAAGTGTCACATTTTCTGCATGGTTGGTCTACAAATAGCACCTTCTCTCTCAATGGGAGAACAATTCTAAAAAAACTTATTGAACACCAGGTCCTAACAGGATTGCTCATCTTTTTCAGGAGACACAGCCCTTTTAGAGCATGTGTGGCCATTAGGGCCACTTCACTGATCCTCATGACAAGAGCTTCATTGATTAAGCTGGAGGGGCCCTTTTTCACCTGCCTAGCAACCTATTTTATCATTTATCCTCCATTTGTTAAAGGAGGCAAATCTTGACGTAGCAATCCACTACAGCCATCTTTACTACAACCATCAACTATTGGCTGTAAAGGGTGATATATCAACATTTAATTTGTTACATTTGTTTAGCGTCTCAGCTTTTCTAGTGTCAAAGCTGAATTTAGCCTGATTAGTTGTTGGGAGCAGAATGTATTACACTTACTTGTGACCCAGTATGAATAGACTAGCGATCATACATTCCAACTGAAGGTCACTCACTCTCAAAATAAATTTGACTTAAGCTTTAATGTGAGATGGAAATTGATCATAATTGGCATACTGTGGCATGACCCTTTTTGCATTAAAACAACACATGATTTAATGGTAAGCGACACTAGTCGCATAGCAATGTTGTTTTCTATTGTTGGCATGGTTATAAATATTCAAACAAACCAAACTAGTATAATCTGGATAGGAAAATATTCACTGGAGGATTCAAATTAACTTGGCAAAATGCCCACATGGTGGTAACTTACATGCCAAGGCCCCAAGTCAGAGCACATTTCTCCCTCTCACTGTGTGCCCTCTCTGAAAAGCAGCAAACACCTATTGGCACCAAACTAAAGTCCCTCTTTGTCCGTCCTTTAAGAATTCTTCCAGGTACTTCAACCAAACCCCCATACCGAACATAGCGTTTTTCTGTCTCAAAACTGTGGAGAGCTGATGACCTCCTTGGCCTCTTCAGTCAGTGTCTTCCTTGAGGACCCTCAACGTGGGACGCTGAGGGCTTTATTCAGCTGCTTCTGAAGATGCTTGTATTCTTACCTTTAAGGGCCGTCGAGAGTAGGCCATCAGGTACTTCCTGACCAGCGGCATTATGGGTAACTCTCAAGGACATAATCCTTTGGCCGCCTCTTCAACTGATATATAAAGGTTAGAAGGGCCTCAGAATCTAGACTTCTTTCTTTCTGGCTAATCCTGATGGCATGTGATGACTTTTATGACTTTTATATGAATTCATATAACTTTTAATGTATCTCTACCCCTCTCTGTAGGTGTTGTTTTAACATAGTTGGTTTGCCACCATGACCAACAAGGAATTAAAACCTTTCATCAATATGACTGTCCCATATTCACTAATGAAATCTAGTTGAATAAGGCAGTATATTCGAATTTGCCCTCTCCAAAGACGAACAAGATCATTAGGAGGCATGTGATGCAACAGAGAGAATAATAGATTAAAAAACATAACATGAAAACTCCCCAGATGAAAGAGATATCATTAAAAATGTCAGCCCAAAATGTATGAATCTGAGCATTCAAAAAGTAACCACATTTTAAAAAAATAGTAAAAAATAAATATATATATATTTGTGTCTGTTGTTTTTGGAGAAGGGTGCAAACGCTAAACCCAATCTTTGGGATGAGGCAAGTTCCAGGTCCAGAAGGGAGTGTGGGTTGGGTTGGAAGGTTGTAATGGGAGAGAAGTGGAACCAAAGTCTTAATTCCTGGGTGACTTTGATCTAGAATACCTCTCCTATCCTCTGGGATAGGAGAGGATAGAGGAGTCGTAGGAGTTATTGGATAGGTTCCATGTTATGATGCTTTCCAGCTGCAGGTCCCACATATGGGGAATTCTAAGATGTTGGACTGAAAATGTTTTGCCTGATTTAAAGCCCTTTTACCATGAAAAAGCCCTCTATATTCTCGTTTGCACATCTATTCAGTTTAGTTTTAAGAGACAGGTGATTGATTAGCACAGAGTACCTGCTTGGAGAATAAAAGGTGAATAACCCTATTCAAAAATCTACAATACAGACATTTAATCAGGTCTTTCTAATGGATATTAAAGATAGAATGAGAGATGTGAGAGAGGTCTAACAACAGAATGATGAATGAAAAGAGACATGTAGGCCTATGCATTTACAAAGGGGTAGTATAATCTAGCTTGCTAATTAGGAATGTACAGTAAATACTATTGCTTTACGTTGTTTCCACCAAGTAGGTAAACACAACTAAGCATCATTGACACTAAATGTGCTATTTAGATAATGTTGTCAATTAGATCATGTTGTTTCCTTGAATATCAAATCCTATTTTCAGGCATTTTGTATAGCAACAAGCCAACTCATAGGGGTTGAAAGTAAGAGTAAAGAGAATGTTGTGAAATGCACCTCTATTCTCAGAGGAGCCACTAATTCTCACCTATGGAGGCCGAGTGAAGATGAGTAGGCCGTTCCTCCTCCAGCACAACAAAGAACCATAAAGAATATGGATGTGAGGGATATAGAGAGATCAACCTGAGGGGGAGTTGGAGCAGAATGCCAATTTATCACCACAACCTAGCCCTTTCTCACTTTTATCTGACTCTAGAGAGCGTTTACCATTCACCTCCATTCTACTCCTGCTCTTTTCATTCCTCCCTCTATACTACTATACTGCATAGCTGGCTCAGTCTCTTCACTTCTCCTCCCTCTACCCTGGAAGGGATGCTGTCGTCTACAATTGTCTGTGCCGTTAACAGGGAATAGATCAAAGTTGTGGACGGAATCTCAGGAGCAAGCAGATCAAAGTCAGGATATATTCTCATCTGGAATGATAGGCAGCCTGATCAAGGTTTCAGGAAGGGGGGTCTGATCTTACAGAGGGACATTCAACCATCAAACACCAAGGGAGGGACATGAGGCATGGTGCCACAAACAACACATTCTAGTTCACAAAGTGGAACTCATCACACATTTTTTTGAGAATTTAGAATAACAGTTGAATTCTGCTGTCTTGAACTGCATGCTGTTCATGATATCCCAAACTACAGGCCAGTGTGACCTGCTGGTCTAAGAAGAAGTGCTGCAGAGCGGAGAAGAGATAAAGGACTGGGAGATCGAGAGAGAGGATGGTAATCTTGATTAACATTTCTATTCGCATGTTTAATTCACAGTATAAGATGTTGTTTTGAGCTCCCATAGGGCGGCACACAATTGGCCCAGCGTCGTCCGGGTTAGGGGAGTGTTTGGCCGGGGTAGGCCGTCATTATAAAAGCAGAATTTGTTCTTAACTGACTTGCCTAGTGAAATAAAGGTTTGAATAAAATAAATAAACAAAATACTCCAGAGCTCCAAGATGCAACGTTCCATCAACATAGTGCCTGTGCCTTTCATTATTAGTTTAGAGTGATTGGTCATATTTGTTGCATGCATTTGTTTGCATATTTGTAATATAACATAGAAATACATTTCTCGAGTCTAGTGGCTTGGAATGGTAAAGCGTCCACTTAAGGGTCCCCTTTGACAAGAAATGTGCTTCAGTTAGATGCAAATGATGGATTTCTATGTGATGTGTGATGATGGGGTTGGTCGGCTGCCTGGAAACTGTTCTGAATATGCTTTAGAATAGAAATGGTTGCAACATGAATTGAAATTTTATTTAATGGGTGAGTGCCAGCACTCAACACAGTCTCAGTAAGAGAGACAGTGTAGTGGGTGGCAGATTGGAGAGTTGAAGGGGAGTCTGGAGCGTTGAGGCAGTATGTATAGGTGTAGCACCTTAATTTGACCTATTTTCTCACAGCAAAAGTATCCTGCAGCAACATGATTTTAATGTTTAGTCCACATTGTTGCTTGATCGGTGGTTAAGGAGATTTCTAGTCAGTTGCACGACTGAATGCATTCAACCGAAATGTGTCTTCCGCATTTAACTCAACCCCTCTGAATCAGAGAGGTGCAGGGGGATATGTCTGTGTTCATATCCTACCCATCCATGGTCTAAAGATTAGGGTGAAGTGTTTGATTGACGATACAGGAGAGAGCTCCACAGGCAGCTCAAATGTGAACAACATGGGGTTGGGAACAGCGAAATATAAGGGGGACAAATCTATCAAATCAAATGTATTTATATGGCCCTTCGTACATCAGCTGATATCTCAAAGTGCTGTACAGAAACCCAGCCTAAAACCGCAAACAGCAAGCAATGCAGGTGTTGAAGCATGTTGGCTAGGAAAAACTCCCTAGAAAGGCCAAAACCTAGCATTGACACAGAGAGAGGTAGAGAGAGAGAGAGAGGGAGATAAAGAGAGAAAATTAAAAAGAAAGCAAAAGAGAGTCCACCAGATTAGGTTAGAAAGAGAGACCAAACAAAGATTACCTCCCAGCTGTTCCTTGTGAGAGCCCTGCCCTGGTCTTTGAACACCTTAATCATGCTTCTGTTGAGGGGGATCTGATGGGTCAATACTGTAAGTGTAAATTATGCCCTGTGTGTTATGGATTGGATCTGTCACCTGAGCAGAGCATGGGGTGTATCTGCTCCAGCTGGCCAGCTAGGTATATATCAATCTTCAGTGAGTTGGGAGGGAGGTGGGTAGGGAGTGGGGCTGAGAACAATGCATATTCACTCCAGTGTTTAATTGGTATATTGTAATTAATTCGCCACCATGGCCTATTTATTGTCTTACCTCCCTTATCCTACCTCATTTGCACACACTGTATATATACTTTTTCGACTGTATTATTGACTGTATGTTTTTTTATTCCATGTGTAACTCTGTTGTTGTATGTGTCGAACTGCTTTGCTTTATCTTGGCCAGGTCGCAGTTGTAAATGAGAACTTGTTCTCAACTAGCCTACCTGGTTAAATAAAGGTGAAATAAAAATCTAATTAAATCTTTACAGTTCTGCTGTACACATCCAGTACATACACAAAGACTAAGAAAGACACAACAACACAGACAGACACAGGAACACACATACATACACACACTACGTCCACTCCAATGTGGCATAAATCACAACCTGTCAAGGTGTGGCATTTCGCTGTGCCACCCCATGTCCCTCAGGGACCAAACTGGCAGTTCTACATGCTCCACTGTTTTCATCTTTTTACAATCGATCATCCCATCACCCTAACGCACAGCATGAAAACAGCTGGCCTAGCTGCATGGACATGAGAGAAATTGTGGTCTGAACTTTCATGTGTAGTTGAGGGAGGGAAGGCTACAGCAAATCCCCGAGACTATATGTATGAAGGGCAGCCATCTTGATAAAAATGTCTTGTTCAAGGACATTATCACAGATACTGTATTAACTTGATATAACAATTGCGGACAGTTGTGTAGCTGTATAAAAACATGATTGAATATGAATATTTCCTATAGATGTCTATATTGAGCACTGAGCTAGAGAGATCACAAGAGAGCACTTGATCAATATAGGCCTAAACTATCTTGAACAAGAGCTCATATTATGGTAAAAAAATATATAGCCTATCTAACACATCTTGTATAGCACCACTACCATCTAAAAACACTTACTAGTCTTCCTGAGAATCTATTTGAAAATGAATAATGCAGCCTAGACTACTGCAAGAGCAGAAGAGGAGAATTCAACAGTTTAGCTCTCTGCACATACAGAGAATAGAAATAACTTCCACCATAGCAGATAGCCAAGGGTGATGTAGCCAGAGGCTAAACAGCTGTTTGCAAGGGTATGACGTCTCCAATCTTCCCCACCGCATGACTTAACGATGCTTTAAAGACAGGGCCGGACTACCCTGGGGCACTTACTCCTGGGGGTGACGTTATGTTGAGACTGCAGGATCACCCATCCTCCGCACATATTGATACAGTAGTATGAAACAGGGATGCAATTGCTGTTGATGATACTGGGCACTACAGTGAAAGAAGCATCTTAAGGAACATTTTTCCTCTGAAATTATATCAGGCCATGACAGGTCAACTAGCAATTATTATTTTCCCATAATTATGTTAATCTCAGGAAAATATTGTGTCAAACACACACTTTTATCATATATCCCACCATAACACAGCCTACTGTTGCTTTGACTTGGACTACCATTGAGGGCAGTTGGGTTGTAATGAATAGATTTGTTCCTTTAAATTAATTCCCAATACTCATAGTATTGAAGTGTCAATTCAACATGCAGCATGATGACGAAGTTGGGTGCATTGTGTTTGTGAGGGTTTATTAAACCAGTTGACAGGATGTGTCCTCGCCAAGAATTTCCTTCTGCAGATAATTTGAATGTCCTGTGGTGGAGAGATTAGTGAATGTTCTGTGATGCTGTGTCCTGTCAAAATTGCCCACCAAGAATGATCCAAGTACAGTTCTATACGCTGCTATTTCTACAACTGAGTCCAGGAGAATGCACATGACTGCACTGTAGAACTCAAGCCTTTTATCCACTCTGATAGTCCACCACAAATCCGATACATGAGCGCTGTTCACAGAGCACTGAAAATAATAACACTCATTGAATCAAATAATGCTTTTTCTGCTCTCTTTATTAGAGAAAAACTTAGAATGGCACACAGAACAACACCATCTACTGCATGAGAGCGCATAGCACAGCATAATCCATACATCAACCGCAAATGGAAATTAGGGACATAAAAAAGCAGCAAGAATTTACTTTTTCCCACTTTCATGTTCCAGACAGAAATGGAAATGAATTACTTAGCAGAGTACAATGTAGTGAATATGCTTTTGTGGAGAACAAAGGTCTATAAAAGGTTCAGTAGTTCAGACAAGTGTGGAGAAGAAAGTGTTCGGGCGAGGATAAGATGAAATGGACTGCCTAGAGAGAGCTCCTTAATGCCACCGAAGTTGCCCTGCTAGCACATAGAGCTTGGTGAGAGCGTGGTTGTCCTAGTGTTCTTTTGCATACAACCTTCCAACAATGTTGTGGGAATCGTACAGGATACCAAGCTAGCACATAATATTCTGAGAACCATATGTTTCTTAGGTGAGGATTTCAGTACTTCAGCATAATTTTTTTCTTCACGGTTCTATTTAAAGTCATGTTCTCAGAACTTTCAGAGAGCATTAAGAAACAATGTTCTTCTGTGGGAATTTCAGTACAGAAGCATAACATTTTCTGCAGGTTTCCTCATGGTTCTCATGGCCCACTAAATGGCCACACCTGATCTTAATGAGTGCTTGTTTCCTTTGAAATGGAGTTTGTTTGAATAGACTAAAATGAACACCTTTGTATGAGTTAAAAAACCATGACATGCTAGCTCAATCCTGGTGGTGCAGTAGACTAATTTCATGGTTAGACAACAAAAGAGCATACGTTCGAGACAGTGTGCCACAATAAAACAGAAATGTGTTTGCATGATTAATGCCTAAGAAATTGAATTTCCGTCTGTGCTTGAAGTTCAAAACAGTTAAAGCTGCTATATGTAACTTTTTGGGCGACTTGACCAAATTCACATAGAAATGTGAGTTAAAGATCTGTCATTCTCATTGAAAGGAAGTTCTCAGAACGTTAATAAAATCTCCCAGGAAAACTTTCAGGGAACCATCCTAAAACGTTCTCAGAACCTCCCTGTAATATAAACATTAACATTCTTAGAACAGGCAAAA